>NC_137851.1:36283202-36958827 GCF_948465745.1 Chenopodium album | reverse complement strand
GCGTCCACCCAAGTTTCTGAACAACCCCCATCATAAACTACCAGGTCGGTCAAGCCTAGGACGGACATAGTAATTGCTGAACCGGTCGACCTTCCCTCTCGCAGCGCTCCTCCTCTTAGAAATCAGGTGAACGATAGGATGAAGGACAAGGACAAGGGGCCCTTGATACCAGAGGGAGTCTCTATCTCTGAAGGCGGCCGGGGCTCCAAGACTAGGAGCTCGGCCGAGGCAGCTGAACTGGACACAGTTATCTCCTCAGAATTTGGGGCCGCCCCTCACCCTGATGAAGGGGAGGCGGAGAATCAAGAGGCTGAGGAAGCGGGTGATGAGGCCAATGCGGACTACTTCAAGGATCTGTACGCCTGTTTGGTTGGTGACACGGCCTTGGGCTTTCTCAACGAAGGGATGGAGGAGTTCAAGAGTTTCCTCATGCTGGGAAAGGAATATGAACTCAAGGCACCGAAGCGCTCTCACTTTTTGGCCACCTAGGAGAGTAAGCGATCGCGTTGGCAATCCTTCATCGTTTACCGCGCTACTTTGGAAGTGGGACTCCGCTTCCCTCTTCACCTGTTCGTCCAGGAGCTCCTAGACGAGTATGACATTTCTATCTTCTAGATGATGCCGAACAGTTGGTTGAACATCTTTGGGTATCTGGTGAGGTGCCTTCGGCAAGGCTTTAAGCCGGACATTCCAGTTTTTTATGAGATGCACTCCATGGTCCGCCTAGACTCAAGGACGGATGGCTGGTTCATACTGAGAACCACTAAGGACTACCTGGTGGTGATAGGCAGGCCGTCTAAGTGGCGCAACTGGAAAAATCGCTTCTACCGCATTAAGACAAAGAACGTGGAGTTCAACTTGCGGATGTATCGGTTTAATGCTAAACCCATCTAGCTTGGCTGAGGGCAACACCGAGCCTACAAGCCACCCGTCCACCCTGACTATGCACACCAACTTGAGTATTTTGGATTCAAGAGGGTGATTAGGGACGACAAGTTGATGGTCGTGCCAAAGAACTGGATTCCCTTGTCCAGCTGGCTCAGGGACTCGATATTTATGTTGGCATGCGGCCTATACCGAAACCTTCCCCAAGGTGGAAACTCGTACCTTTGCTGCTTGCATGTAAATTGTGTCAAAATTTTTCTAACTTTTTTCTTCTTCCTGATGCAGAAAAAGCGCTAGCCATGCTAGACCCAAAGCAGAAGGGGGAAGTGGATATGTCCAAGCTGGACTTAGCTCGTTACAAGACTCGGCAGTAGCTATACGAGCAAACCAAGGTGATACTGGCTGTCCGCCTTTCTTTTTTTTTTTATGAGCCGAGCTGGTAGATTGGAAGAGGAGTCCTTCTTGGTTTAACTCGGACGATACTTGTTTGGCCCTCTGTCCGGGTTGGGACATTGGAAGGGGCCTCCTTCCTACTTACGCTCAGACGCTTGATTTTGGCTTCACTTAACTTTAAAATTACTTTCTTTTAGTTGGTCACTCCTACTCCAAGATCGAAGAGGAAGCAGCCAGCCTCTGCCTCAAAGGACGGGAAGCCCTTCAAGTCGGTACTGCCACGAAAGTGACGTCTTCCATCCAGGCGGCTAAGACCACGCCGCAGTCTAAAGGAGAGCCACCCCGACTGTCATCTAGAGGGGCCTCCAAGTCTGTGGATCTGACTACTGAGTACGTTTATGCGGACGATGGGAGTAAGTCATCCCCAGTAAAACCGACCGGCTCGATCTCGACTCCGCATGTCGAGTAAGTGAAAAAATTTGATTGCTAGATGGCTGCCTCTCAGTCGGCCGAAGATCAACTCGGTCGTAAGGATGGAGAAAGGGACGAGCCTTTACCTCATCCTTCTTTTAACCTTCCCACCCCACCATCTTTCTCAGATAGTAAGTTGGGTTCTTGCCTTAGTTTTATTTGTGTTTTTTGCGAACTTGATTTGTTCACTCTAACCCTTTTCTTGGCCGTGTGTAGATATTTTCGAGGAGATGAATATGAAATTACCCGGCCAGTCGCTTACGGGCGCAGACCGGAAGGCTATGAGAGAGGCCATGCAGCGGGCCGTCCCTCAAGAGCAGTGGGACAAGCTCCGCGGGATTAATGATTGCTTCCTCGATCCCATGATCAACTGCAATGCCGAGGTAGTTTTCTTTTGGCTTACGCGACTGCTTTTGATTCTAACAATATTTCTCACTTTTCATGTTTGTTAACCTTCCTTCGTTCGAATGCAGCTCTTCCTTCGACTCAGCGCCTTCTAAGAGTGGAAGGACAAAGAGAACGAGAAAATCAGGAAGGCTTGGGCCCAAATCAGGAAGGCTGAGGACGTAAACACAGGCAACATCGCCCTCCTAAAAATTCATTATGAGAAGACCCTCAAGGCCTTGTCCGACCAGGATAAGGTAGCATCCCTCAATCTCAAGGTGAAGGAGCTAAACAAGGCCTTTGCTGACTTGTCTGAAAAGCCGAAGGCCCCTCGGCCGCATAATGCAATGGAGATCGTACAGATCGAGCACAAGGCCGAGGAGAGGCTTAAGAGTCATTTCTTTGAGGCCTTCCAACTGATGTGCGAGGAGGGGACGACTGCCTATCACCAGGAGTGCTTCACCAAGCGCCTTCAGTATTTCTACTTCAAGGAGGAAGCCAAGAAGGCCGGACAGCCTCCCCCCCGAACTCGAAGTTACCTCCTCCGAGTCTGAAGACGAGTAAGATGACGATGCTGAGGAGGATGAGGCCGAGCCAAGAAGGAGCCGACCAAGAGGGAGCCGACGGATGCTGAGGCCGAGGGAGAGCCTGCTGATGCTACGGCCAAGAATGAGTCGGCCTTGGAGGAGCTTGCCAAAGATGATAAGCCGGCTGAGTGAAGAGCTCAGGTCCTCCAGCAACAATATTTAAAGCTTTTAGTACTTAGATTTTTATGTTTCCATTTCGTTTTTCGAACAGTTTTACATTTGGCCACCTGTTTTGAGTGGTCTTGTATAAATTTTATTTCTGCCGCCTTGTTTTGAGAGGCTTGGTTTTAATTAATGCAATTTTTTTTGCCTTTTCATACTCAGCATTTTTAGCAATATTTTCATGATTTCTTCTTCTCGTACGAGTACTAATGGGGATATGCCCCTTTGTTCGGCGTTTGCTTAGTCCAAATTCTCAAGGGTTTGAATAACTTAGTAGATTTTATACCTTGAAGGGTATGAAGACTAGTAAGTTAATCAAATCATAATAATGATTTCCCTTGGAGTAGTTGAATGCCGAATTAACACTGGTATACACTGCCGTTCTATTAGATTTGTTTGAGTTGGCCTTTGACACTATTGCTCGGACGCAACTCAAGAAATTTCAAGTAATATCTTAACTTTTGGAAATTTCTAAGTATTGGCTAGGCTTGTACGCCTAAGCATGCCCTTGCCCCCATTTGGGTAAAAGTACCTTGGAAAATTTTTATGGCTACCTGATGCTCAACCGTCCGACCATGGTGAGGTCAGACGGTTTAATTGACATTAAAGTTTCTATGGCCGGGTTGTGTAGCTAGGGGATGCCCTTGCTATACACCTGCTCAGCTGCTCTGTTGTGCCTCTTAAAGGCCGATTACTATGTTGCAAACAACATCGTTATTATTTTCATTATTTTTGTCAAAATTACATTGTTAGGGCCGTAAGGCTTTGATTATAGTGCTCGGCCGTCTAGACCTAGTTCTATATACAACGTTTTTGCTAAGTACTAAATTTAAACATAATACTTTCTCAGGTTGTCCGTATTCCATGTACAAGGAATAGGACGACCATCTAAGGCTTCGAGACGGTATGTACCATCCCACACTTCTTCTCTGATTCAGTATGGCGCTTCCCAGTTCGGAGTTAGCTTTTTCTCTTCGTTGGCTCGGCCAACCGCTTCCATTTTTCTCAAAACCGAATCCCCCCATCTTTAGCGGCCGCTTAGACACCTTGCGATTGTATGCCCTCGTCATTTTGAGACGATAAATTTTGTGCCTAAGCACCGCATTGCCCCTGGCCTCTGGTAGAAAATCAAAGGCAATCTTCATGGCCTCCCAATTGGCCGATTCATCATATATCATTACCCGGAGGGTAGGCTCGTACACCTCAATTGGGAGCACGGCTTTAGCACCGTAGACTAGAAAGAATGGGGTCTCTCCTGTTGAACTCTTAGCTGTTGTACGAATGAACCATAACACATTAACCAACTCATCTACTCAAAGGCCGCCTGCTTTCTCAAGCTTGCGCTTGATATCGTTGGAGATTAGGTTGTTGTAAGCTTCAACTTGGCCGTTGGCTTGCGGGAATCCGACTGAGGCAAAACAGTGAGTGATGCCCTGGTCACTTTGCCAATTTTTGAGTTTGTGCATTTCAAATTGGGGTCCATTATCAAATACCATCAACTGCGGCAAACCATAATGAGTGATGACATTTTTCCAAATGAAGGCGGACACATCTGTCCATTTGATTCCTCGGAGGGCCTCAACTTTAACCCATTTGTTAAAGTAGTCTAATGCTACTAACACATATCACCTCTAACCGTATGCAGGAGCATACGGCCCCAAGATGTCCATGCCCCATTTTGCAAAGGGAAGTGGAATACTTATGGCCAATAAGATATTTGCCGGGCGATGAATAAGGGTTGAAAATCTCTGGCATTTGTCACATTTTTTTCACCATTTCCATGGCGTTCGAATTCATGCTTGGCAAGTAGTACCCTAGATAGGTAACCTTTTCTGCTAAGGCTCGTACTGCGATGTGCGATCCACATTGCCCTTAATGAAGGTCATCCAATACATCATGCCCCCTCTATAGGGTGATGCACTTCAAATATGGTTTAACAAAAGCTTTCTTGAATAATTCCCCATTTTTAATTTCGAACCAGGCCGCCCTCCTCTTCATCAGCCAACTCTCTTTGGGATCGTCCAGGAGTGTTCCATCCTTTAGATAGGAGATCACTCCGTCCATCCAAGTGGAGCTTCTGTCAATAATTTGCACAGGCTCTGCATCAATACTCCTCTTTTCTTTTACTTCCCAAAACACTAATCTAGGAGTATCACACGATGTCGAGGATGCTAACTTAGAGAGTGCGTTCGCTTGATGATTTTCCAAACGGGGAACTTATTGCAGGGTGAAATGCTCTTGGCTCTCGACCTCATTTTTCACCATTTGAAGGTATTGCATCATGGCCGGCTCCCTGACCACATAGTCACCATTAAATTAGCTGACTATTGTAGACACCCAAATGTGTCTCCCCAAACAAAACCCAGTGATGAATACCTTTCACGTCATTTGATTATCGAACGAAGTGAAAGTGTGGAAAGTCTAGTGATGAGGATGTTTTTATTAAAATATTTCTCTTTCTGTTTTCAAAAATATTTCTTTCTTACTCTATTTATATAAAAATAGCCAGTCCAATTTGGTTTGGTCCATGATAAGGGTCCAATAATAGTGTAGTTATATTGGGCTTGAAAAGAGCTTTCCAATGATATATTATAAGCCTAATTCCGATGAATTATGAGGAAGTTATGGATTAAATTAAATTTGGCCCAATGATTTTAAATGTGGCCTAATGATCTAGAGGAGGGCCTATTAACTATTATTCCTAAAGTAATTAGGATTGATTTTGAAGGTTCTCTTTAATTCTAATATGATTAGGATTGATAATTATATTTTTTTTTAAAAAAGATGTTTTATTTTGAATAAAATATATTAAATCTGATTTTAAATCTGCTTGGACGCAGAATTACATGTAACCGATTTAAAAGGTGATTCCGCGTGTAAAAGCCCGTTGTACTTTTGAACCAGCGCGAGACGACAGAGTCGTCGCCTGGCGACGACCTTGTCGTCTGGCGCTGACTCTTGTCGTTGGCGACATGAGGTATTTTATTCCGAATATGATTTTCTTTGATCCCGTGCTATTTTTCCTATAAATAGGGGTCGCATTTCCCTATTTTCAAGGATCTACAATTCACAATCAACAATCATCTCTCTCTATTCTCTCTCACAAAAAAAGCTAGAAGCTTTCCTTTTCTCCCTATTCTTTTTCTAAACCTTCCCCTTTACAAAATTCCACATACATTAGCTCTAGACGCACCTAGCCAAGTTCGAGGTTGCCTTCTCCCAAAGTTACCTAAGTACTTTCACTATCGAGTCAACTAGGATAGTCTAGGATGTTACAATCCTTACACTATGAGATACAACGTGGAAATCTATGAGATACAACGTCGACGCCTACACTTGACTAAGCTCATTCAACATGCACCTTCAAAAACTTCACTTCTTCCTTTTTTGTGTCTTTCTTTTTCGGGGAAAAGTCGGTACCCTCCACAAAAATGACGAAAATTTTTGTTTTTCTGCGTTTTTGAGTCGAATGCACACACGAGTCATGTACGCATTGAGTCATGTCGTGTTATCACATTAAGTTAAGTCTACGTACACGAGTCGATTTGAGTACATCGAGTTACACGTCGAGTCAGGCAATAGCATTACGTCACACAAAGTCAACCTTAAAGACATGAGCAAAGTCCTATAGTCCAAAATATAAATGCAGGTACAAAAGATTTAAAGCAAAAGGACGCAAACAACTTAGCAAATTAACTAGAGTCAAATGGTCATATTTATTGATTGGGTTCCTTAGTACGTCAGTTAGCCCCTATAAGCAAATTGAATGATAAGTAGTCGGCTCGATTACAATCGCAATAAGTGATCGACCTGACAAATGATCGTCTCACTTAGCTTAAAGCGCCTAAGTATTGGCTCATCGCAAGCACCGAAGTAATGGTTCACAAAGAAGCACATCACCAAAACGACAATTTTATAAGATCGGATTGTCATCTCAAAACGACAATATTTCCAAGAGTGAATTGTCGAGCATCATTCATCAAATCTTCGACAATTTTTCCAAGATCGGATTGTCATCTCAAATTGGAAATGTTTCCAAGCATGGATTGTCGTATTCCTTCTCTATTTGGCAAGTTTTCCAAGTACGGATTGTCATACATGCATCAAATCCTTGGCAATATTTCCGAGATTGGATTGTCATGCATCAAGTTCCCTATGGAAAAATTCCACAAAGGATTATCGTAAGTCCCTATTCATCTTAACATTTTGGCAAAGGTTCCCCAATGTGGATTGTCATTTATTTCGGTAATGGCAAATTTTCCCGAAAAGTATTGTCGATTGACTCTTTTTTTTTTTTTTTGCAAATGTTCCAAGACGCGGATTGTCAACTGTGGCAATATTTTCCCAAAAGGATTGTCGCATAATATTGGCAAATTTCCAAGGTGGATTGCTTTCAAGAGTTATGTTCCAAGATGTGGATTGTCGATCGTAGCAAGGTTCTTATGACAGATTGTTACGATGCATTGGCAACTTTTCCCAAATTTGGATTTTGGCAAAATTTCCGAAATACGGATTGTCGCTTCATCATGGCAACATTTCCTAGGATAGATTGTTACGTAGCATTGACAACTTCCTCAAATCGGATTGTCATACATCATTCAAGAGTTGTGTTGGCAACTATACTGAAAGAAGGGAGGATTGTCATCAACCCCAAGGCATCAAAAGCAGAAAAATGCGCCAACGTACTGGCACCGCAGTAATTTCAGCAAATATTACAGCAGTAAAGTTCAAGCGAGCTTTGAGGATCAACAAGCGTTGGTCTTCGGTAATTTTCTTCTGAATATTATCACAACAACTGAGGATGACTTCAAGCGGAGTTATCTCCGACGGCGTTCCCTAGGATGTGGAAGGTTGTCAGAAAACAGGAGGTGACTTCAAGCGAAATTATCTTCGATCGTGTTCCCTAGGATGTGGAAGATGGTCATAAAACAGCGGAAATTAAAGGCAGCTGCAAGCGTAGCAGTCTTCAGGCGATATCCCCTAGCTTGAGGAAAGTCGTCAAACAAAATTCGTTACTCCAGAGACGTGTGCTCGACGGTGCAAGATACGCGTTTCTTAACTCTTTTATCAGTTTAACTAACGCTAGTTTGCAGGTATCGGCGTTACAAGAATGATTTAGTATCGCAGAACGTTCTGAATCATTCTCCGTCCTTATCGCTACTTTGACTTTCGTTTTTGAAACTCGCGTTTCTCCAAACTAAGTCAAAGTAGGGGCTTCTGTAGACACCCTAATGTGTCTCCCCAAACCAAACCCAGTGACGAATACCTTTCATGTCATTTGATTATCGAACGAAGTGAAAGTGTGGAAAGTCTAGTGATGAGGATGTTTTTATTAAAATATTTCTCTTTCTGTTTTCAAAAATATTTATTTTCTTACTCTATTTATATAAAAATAGCCAGTCCAATTTGGTTTGGTCCATGATAAGGGTCCAATAATAGTTTAGTTGGATTGGGCTTGAAAAGAGCTTTCCAATGATATATTATAAGCCCAATTCCGATGAATTATGAGGAAGTTATGGATTAAATTAAATTAGGCCCAATGATTTTAAATGTGGCCCAATGACTAGAGGAGGGCTTATTAATTATTATTCCTAAAGTAATTAGGATTGATTTTGAAGTTTCTCTTTCATTCTAATAAGATTAGGATTGATAAATATATTAAATCTGATTTTAAATCTGCTTGGACGCAGAATTACCTGTAACCGGTTTAAAAGGTGATTCCGCGTGTAAAACCGCGTTGTACTTTTGAACCAGCGCGAGATGACAGAGTCGTCGCCTGGCGCTGACCTTCGTCGCCTGGCGACGAGCTTGTCGTCTAGCGCCGACTCCTGTCGTTGGCGACAGGAGGTATTTTATTCCGAATATGATTTTCTTTGATCCCGTGCTATTTTTCCTATAATTAGGGGTTGAATTTCCTTAGTTTCAAGGATCTACAATTCACAATCAACAATCATCTCTCTCTATTCTCTCTCTCTAAAAAAGCTAGAAGCTTTCCTTTTCTCCCTATTCTTTTTCTAAACCTTCCCCTTTTACAAAATTCCACATACATTAGCTCTAGACACACCTATCCAAGTTCGAGGTTGCCTTCGCCCTAGACGTGGAAGGTTTGATATTTCTGAGGGTTTGGTCCTAAATGCCTATTTCAATTATTTAATTTAATTGTTTGATTTATTATTTTTCTTGAAGTTACTGACGTGTGTATTTTGTTATTAGAAATAGGTACAAGGAATCCAAGTAAGTACTTTAATTTCTTTATTTATCTTTTGATATAGAAATCATGCTTAGATTATTTTGTTGCTTCCTAGTATCATGTTTAGGGTATTAACTAATATTTCTAATACCATGCATGTTTCTGTGATGCTTCCTATTCTTTCCTAATAGCATGTTAGTATCATGTTTAGGAGTAAAGCTTTGATCTTTAATGTTTAGTGACATGCTAGGATTTGTTAGTAATCTTTTTAGTATCATGCCTAGGATCTTGCTATTATTATTATTATTATGCTTTCTTGAGAATATTATTATGATTGATGATTGTGATTATTATGTTGCTTGATATATATTATTGTTGTTATTGCTTGATCACGCCCTCTCTTGCAGGTTTAAAGGGAATTTGTACTTGTAATCACGCTTAATAAGACAATTAATAATCTTGTTTAGGCTAATATGATTATAATTCAAGCGATCGCCAATACTAGTTTTGCTTGTGCATTAAATTCAACCAATATAGATAAACAGGTTTAGGGTTAACCTATTGATTGCATGTTAGTCAGAAAGCGCACATGAATACGAGAAGAATAAAGTAGAGGCCAATTTTTAGGGCAAGTTCAATCTCTTTTAGGTTGGATTTGTACCTTCATCCCTGAACTTCCAGTCATGGTTCTAGACCTATTGGAGTTAACGATCTCTTGGATCGTTAAGGGGTGTAACCTTCACCCTGTGAACGGTTTACAAGTTCCTAAAACTTGTTGGCGACTCTTTTACTCTAGCTTCCTTCCCTTTGGATGCCACCATGCTTAAGTGTATGATCACAATAGGGCTCAAGTGTGGGATGCTTGAAATATTTCCCACAACTATCAGCTGGGAGTCCGAACTAGCATCAATTTTTGTTGCCCCAGCCGCCTTGAACTTTCTAACGCCGACCAGCAGGGCTTCATACTCGGCCTCGTTGTTAGATGCTTGAAACTAGAATCTCACACCATATTCAAACTTATCTCCCTCGGGAGACTGACAAATGATACCAGCATCACATCTGGTCGCTGCAGCACTTCCATCCACGAAAACTTGCCAAATTTGATCCCCTGCTGGTTGTAAGTCCGGCCGTGTCATCTCAGCTAGAAAATCAACAAAGGCTTCCCCCTTGATTGTTTTTATGGGTTCGAACACGATATCAAAACCTCTCAACTTTAAGGCGCATTTAAGCATTTGGCCACTGGCCTCCAATGTTGTGAATGGGTTCTTCAACTGTTGGTCCGTGTAGACCACAATTGAATGAGCAAAGAAGTATGGCCTTAGCTTTTTCGATGCCATGAATAACGCCAGCCTAAATATTTCGATTGGTGGGTACCTCAGCTCGGCATTTTGCAGGACATGGCTTATGAAATACACAGGGATTTGATGGCCATCCCTCTCAGCACGGAGGATAGCACTTAAAGAGTGTTCTAAATTTGCCAGATACGTGTATAGCTTTTCGTCTTTGAGCGGACTGACGAGCCGAGGAAGTGTATGCAGATGATTTTTCAATTGTACGAAGGCTTCCTCGGCCTCTTCGGTCCACTCGAACATAGCTTTTTTCTTGATTGTCTTAAAGAAATATCGGCACTTATTCCCTGACCTTGACAGAAATCGACCGGGCGCAGCTAGATCGTTGGTCAATCTTTGAAGCTCTTTAATAGTTCTCGGCGATTTCATGTCTATGACCGCTTGGATCTTTTTAGGGTTAGCCTTAATTCCATGCTGATCGATCAAAAATCCGAGAAATTTGCCAGGCTCAACACCTAAAACACATTTCTTTGGGTTTAACATCATCTTATGCCACCTGAGTTCCGTAAATGTTTCTCGGAGATCATTGAGATGATCGGCCAGCCTCGTCGATTTGACGATCATATCATCAATGTATGCTTCCATATTCCGGTCGATCTGATCTCTAAAGACAGTGTTCATAAGTCTCTAGAAAGTGGCAGGAGCATTCTTCAAGCCGAACGGCATAACTTGGTAGCAATATAGCCCCTGCTCGGTCACAAATGTTGTTTTTCTTGATCTTCTTCCCATAATGGGATCTGGTGGAATCTGGAGTATGCGTCCATAAAGCTCATAAGGGCGTGCCCAGCCATTGAATCGACCAACCGGTTGATTTTAGGCAAGGGGAAGCTATCCTTGGGACACGCCTTATTGAGGTCGGTGTAATCTACACACATTCTCCATGTTCCATTTAGCTTTTTCACAAGGACTACATTTGCTACCCAATCAGGGTAGTAACATTACCGAATTGAAACCGGCGTCCAGCAGCTTCTTCACTTTTGCTGCGGCGACCAAATTCCTTTCCTCTCTGTGATTCCTTTTTTTCTGCCAGACATGCTTTATTGTCGGATTCACCGTCAACTTGTGGACGGCAAGATTTGGATCTATGCCCGGCATCTCGTGTACCTCAAATGCAAAAACATCCTTGAATTCTTTAAGACACTTTACTAGGTCATCCCCAAGCAAGCCTATAGCCATAGTACCCACCTTGACCGTCAATCAAGCTAGTCTGGGTCAATCACTATGTCGGTATGATCGCCAGCCAAATGTGGCCTTAACTCTTCTGGTCGGCCGACGACCATTAGCTATTATGCCTGCTCTTATTTTATCGACCTGCGCCTCTGGGCGACCTGGTGTGCTTGAAGTGACCCTTCATCTTAATCTGGCTCGAATGATCATGGTTGTCCTCTAGCTATTGGCTTTATGGCCAGCTGATTACATTCCTTGGCCATTTTTTGGTTACCATGAATGGTGCCAATCTTTCCGTCCGTCTGCCAAAACTTCATCAGCATTAAGTGAGGGACGATTACTACCTTAGTTGCTGTTAAAGTCGGGCGGCCAAGAATGACGTTGTAGCTTGTAAGCTCCTTTACTACTAGGAAGCGGACAACCATGTCCCTTCCCTCTCCCTTCTTCCCGAATCGTAAAGGCAAAGCAATTTGTCCGACCGGGTGAGTGATACTCCCACCAAATCCAACAAGCGGATGGGTAATATCCTAGAGGACATCTTTTGGAAACTTTAAAATTTTTAAACATCTTAGGCTGATTATGTCGGACAAGCTTCCAGTATCTACCAGCAACTGGCCGACCTTCAAGTTAGCAACTTTCATGATAAATACCATAAGGTCATTGTGAGGGGCTTTTATCTGGCCTCGGTCTGATTCACAGACCGTCACTTCCGAGAAAGGGCTCGTCGTTCACCCCCTCGGCGTACATCACATTTCCCAACTTCCAAACATCTTGCTTGATTCCCTTCATGGTCGGGCTGCGTGCAGTAACGCCGCCTAACGGCCACGAACCCTAATAAGTGTTGTTTCCATCATCTGTTTTCGAGTGTAAGTTAATTTAGACTTCATGACGTATGAGTTGAACATGCCCTTCTTAGCTAGTTTATCCAAAAATCTTTTCAAATTGTTGCATTCATTCGTGTCATGCCCCACGTCCTTGTGGTATTGACAGTACTTGTTTTTGTTGCGATACTGGGCCGAGCCTCTAAGTGGTTGGGGGTTCTCGAACTCAAATTTGTCTTTGATTTCCATCAGGATTGAGTAACAGTCCTTGTTGAAGTCATATTGCGGTTCGTACGTCTTAGCTTTCATTAATTTTGTCTGCTGACAATTGGCCACCCAGACTTCTTTTCGCTTGTTGTTTCCTTATTTTTTCTTCCCGTCCAATTCTTGCCAAGAAGGTTGCTTCTTCTTAGCCCCCTTGGCCGGTACTTCCGCTTTGGTGAGCGAACAAAAATCGGATGCTTCGATGTAGGCTTCGGCCTCCCGCAACATGCTTACGTACGTCCGAACCTTTTTCCTGACTAGATCAAACTTAAAACCATTATGCCTTAATCCCGGGAGAAATTCAGAGTAGGCCACTTCATCCAGCAGATTATAAATTTGGGATTTTTCTTGATTGAATCTTTGCACATACAAACGCAACCCTTCGTTCTTTCCCTGGACAATTGTTGCCAGGTTAAGACTGGTCTTGCGAGGAGGTATGTTATACGAAAAGTTTCCCACAAATAATAGGATGAGAGTAGTGAAACAGTTGATGCACCCGGTCGGAAGGCTGTTAAACCACTCATGTGCCACACCCTTAAGGGTGGCCGGGAAGCATCGACACCATGTGGCATCATGTAGGTAATATTTCAAGCATCCCACACTTGAACCCCACTGTTATCATACACTTAAACATGGTGGCGTCCAAAGGGAAGGAAGCTAGAGCAAATGAGTCACCAACAAGTTTTTGGAATTTGTAAACCGTTCACAGGGTGAAGGTTACACCCCTTCACGATCCATGAGATCGCTAACTCCATAATGGTCCAGAACCATGACTGGATATTCGGGGATGAAGGTACAAATCCTACCTAAGAGAGATTGAACCTGGCCTAAATAGACCTCTACTTTATTCTTCTCATATTCATGTGCGCTTTCTGACTGACATACAATCAATATATTAATCCTAAACCTATTTAATCTATGTTGGTTGAATATTAATGCACAAACAAATCTATTATTGGCAATCACTTGAATTAAAATCATATTAGCCTAAAATAAAATTATTATTAATCTTATTAAGCGTGATTTCAAGTACAAATTCCCTTTAAACCTGCAAGAGAGGGCGTGATCAAGCAATAACAATAATAATATTAAGCAACATATAAACATTGATACAACAAATCATCATCATAACGATATTCTCATAAAAGATAATAATATTAGCAAGATCCTAGGCATAATATTAACATGATTAATATCAAATCCTAGCATGTCACTAAGCAATAAAGATCAAAGCTCTAGCCCTAACATGATAAAAAAAAAATAGGAAGCAACTTATTCATGATACTAGAAAGCAATAAATAACATCCTAACATGATACTAGGAATTAAAACAATCTAAACATGCTTTCTAAAGATATATAGCAACAAAATTACTCACTTTGTTGCCTCGTATCTCTTTTTATCAAAATAATACACACGTTAGTAACTTCAATGAAAATATTAAATCAAATAATTAATTTAAATAATGAAAATAGGATTTGGGACCAAACCCTCAGAAATTATCAACCTTTCACGTCTAGGGCGAAGGCACCTTCGAACTATTCTATGTGTGTATAAGACTCGTGAAAGCGGTATTGTGTTTAGAAAAAGGTTAGACTAGAAAGCATAAGAGAGAAAAAATAAGCTTCGCTTAAAGAGAGATGAGAGATGAGAGTAGAGTTGTTGGTGATTGTTGGTGAATTGAAAATGGGGAATAACGCCCCTATTTATAGAGAAAACTGTCCAGAAACGATAAAATAGAGTCTGAAATCGATTTGAAGTAAAACTGCTCCCATCGCAATGCGACAGAGCTATCGCGATGCGATAGACTTCTCGCAGCGCGATGGTAAGGATATGATAAAAATGTTGTAGGGAGTCCTTTTTCCCAATATAATTAGGTAATTAAACTCCGTAATTATCACAATTTAAGAAAATCAGTTTTATCATTGAAACACTTGTTTTATTCCAAATTAAATTCATTATCTTTTCTAAGTAAAAGTGAAAGTATAATTATTAATCCTAATTCCACTAGAACTTAAAAGAATCTTCTAGATTATTCTAGCAGATTAAAGTCAATCCTAATGACTTTAGGAATAATAATTAATGGGCCCTCCACTTGATCCTTGGGTCGTATATAAAATTCATTTTGGGGCCACTTTAGTATTTGGCCATAACTTCCTCATTATTCATCGAAATTGGGCTTATAATACTTCCTCCATCCCCTTTTGATAGTCCCTTATGGGCATTTTTCACGGGAATTAATAAACATAAATAAGAATAGTAAAAGTACATTGAAAAAGTAAATTGACATTGGGTATGCAAAAAAGTAGAGAAAGTAATAAAAGTACATGGGAAAATAAAATTTACATGGGAAAGTTAAATTTGCACAAATATTGTTGCAAATTGGAGGGAATTTTGAAAAAAAATTAATATTAATGGTTGTTTGAAAAAGCAAATTGTGTGAACATTTTGGGACTAAAATTTTCCCACAAGAGACTATCATTTGGGGATGGAGGGAGAATATCGTTGGAAAGCTCTTTTCGAGCCCCATATAACTTCACTATTATTAGACCCATATCATGGACCAAACTAAAATGGACTGGATATTTTCATAAACAGGGTACGAAAAGAAGTATTTTGGAAAACAGAAAGAAGTATTTTTATTAAAAACAAGTGCATCACGAGACTCTTTCACATTTCACCTTGTTCGATAATCAATGACATGAAAGATATTCATCATTAGGTTTGGCTTTTTGGGGAGACACAATCAGGTGTCTACAGAAGCCCCCACTTTGACGGAGTTTGGAGAAACGTAAGTTTCGAAAACAAAAGTCAAAGTAGCGATAGGGACGAAGAATGATTCAGAACGTTCTGCAATCCTAAATCATTCTTGTAATGCCGATATCTGCAAACTAGCGTTAGTTTAAACAGAAAGGGAGTTAGGAAACGCATATCTTGCAATGTCGAGTACACGTCTCCGGGGTAACCAATTTTACTGCTGCATTTGTGACGACCTTCCTCAAGCCAGGGGATATCGCCGAAGACCGCTCGCTTGTAGCTATCTTCAATTTTTTGCTGTGACACTCCTCTGCAAGCTAGGGAACACCATCGAAGATTGATCCACTTATAGTGATCTTCTGCTATTTTATGACCATCTTCTTCAATATAGGGAACATCGTCGAAGATAACTCTTCTTGTAGCCATCTCTCTTTTTTATGACAACCTTCCGTCGTCGAAGGTGACTCTGCTTGTAGTCATCTTCAATTGTTGGTAGCAAAACCCTCCACATCCTAGGGAACATCATCGAAGATCATTCTGCTTGTAACGATCCTCAGTTTGCTGATGCTTTTCTTGAATGCTTGTTGTGTTGTTGCTTTGATGTGATTTTTCTGTGAACCAATATCTTAGTGCTTGCGATGAACCAATATCTTGGTGTTTGCGATGAGCCAATGTTTAGGCGCTTAAGCTAAGTGAGACTATCGCTCGCTGCCACGTGCCGTTGCGAAGCGTCAGGCCTATCGCGTCACGATAGCCTTTTAGCGGCACGATAATTTTATCATGTCGCGATGGAGACGGGTTTTCCGAATTTAAACCCCTTCTTCCTCATTTTCGCTGTTGCTGCTTCATTTTCGCTCGAGTTCGCAATTTCTTCAAATCGCTTGTATTCCTTCGTTCCTCAATGAAATTCACTCAAAATTCTCGCAAATCAAAGCTTGTCATCTCTAGTTTGCCGATCTATGTAAGTTTTGCTCCAATTTGCACGAATTCTGTGCGTTTTTGCTCGCGGGTTTTCGAAAATTTCGAAAACAATTTTGCTTATTTTGCTTTATTTTTTGAATTTCCTTCCATGAAATCACTTGTTTATGCTTGTATATTTCCTTGGGAGTATTTTGAAACCTGTTTGGCTCAATTTGGTGAAGAAACGAGTAAATTTCCATTGTTGAACACCTTGAATTCGTAAATACAATGTAGCTTGTTCTTCATGTTTTCACTTGCTTTTCATGATTAATTTGTCACAATATTTGTCATAATATGTAATAAATTGTTTGATTGCTTCAGAAATGTTGTTATTGTCAAATCAAAAACATACTCTGTTTTAGTACTACGTACTCTATTTTTTATGAACATAGTATCATGCGGCTAGGCGAACCTTAGATACTATAGAACCACTAATTTATTGTTTTTCATGTTTTGAACATAAATAGCATGGCTCGTCGTTGAGGTTCTGGCTCTCTTTCTCGCGGGGCTCGTCGGGAGGACGAGCCTGTCGACGCAGGCGAGGGGACTTTCACTAGCCTTGGTGAGGTCCCTGAGTGGGACGGGCGTACTCTGTACTTTGCGCCCAAGTTCCACATTTCGAAGCGTGTTCGACGCGGTATGACCGACGAGCGGGTTCGTTGCCATGGCTCGTGCAACGATACCATCGGATATTTATACGACACCTACTTCCTCAATAACGCAGAGTTGCGCGCGCTGTGGGAGTCATGTGGCTTGACTCCTTTGCTGCAGGCCACTAGGGCTCTCTATTCTTTGCGGTCGAGCCGTTATATCATTTGAGCTTTGGTGGAGTTCTTTAGGGACACCAACAACACATTCAATTTTCCATGGGGTGAGATGACCATCACTCCCCTCGACTTCTCTGTCATCACTGGAATGGAGTTCTAGTCGACCGCGGTTCCTTTGGGTAGAGACATTACCCTTTTGTCACCAGAGGTGGACGAGCTGCTGGGTCCTATTGTCGTTCGGGCCCGTGCTGAGTCGAGATCAGTACAGATGAGCGGCCGATCCATTCGCCGGGCTCTACTAGTAGAGGCCTTTCGAGATGATGTGACCACCCCTGAGCAGCAGGTGCGCATCTTTGTTTTGATTCTACTGTCAGGGACTTTTTCTGCTGATAAGGGCAGCCGAGCGCTACTCTACTATTTGCCTGCTCTTCGCGACCTACGATTGGTTGGGACATTTGACTGGGCCAGCTTGGTTTATGCTGACTTCCTGCTTGGATTGCGACTCTCCTGTCACCATCGCAACTATGGTGAGGAAGTCACACTTTCTAGCTTCTAGAGGATCGTAGAGGAATATTCTACAACAGAAGCTTACTTTTGACACACGTTAGCTTTTGCTAACCCTTCCCTATTGTTAGAGATGTGGTTCTACGAGTACCTTCCATCTTTGTCGCCAACCAGGCCTTCGCCACGAAGGCTCCCCATTGCTGCTAGTTAGGGAGGCTGTTATGCTGGCCTGACCACTACCACACTTGTTCAAGAGGCACTTCTCTCGGTATGCATTGCCGTTGCTATTTTTGTTTATTCTGTTCAGTAGGATTTTGACTCATGGATGTCTCTTTTACAAGAGCCTGAGCCTCTTTTCCGTCCATAGGCTGAATTGGACGTTCCTACGCGAGCTGTATTTGGGCGACAGAGTTGCGATTCAGCATTCTACAGAGTTTTTTGTGATTCCGAGGCGTCCTCCACCGCATATGATTGACCAGGAGGGTCTTAGGACTCACATAGAGAGGTCACCGGCTGGTGAGGGTTGGCAGAGACATAGCCATCCGACCCATTACTATGCTGAGAGACTCTTGCCGCGATTGGCTCCACCACCTTGCATATTGGAGGAGGAGGAGGTGTGCTTTAGATCTTTTGGTTTGTTTATCTTTTGGTAGCCCTCACCAATTTTGACCGTTAGAGTTTATTTTTGCCGGCTAGGGTAGCTGCTGCTGCGGAGTTTATACCTCTGCCCATGTCCATCACCTACCAGGGATCCTTTCGGCCCATAGAGGAGACAATTCCTCCAGCCCCCGAGGAGTGGCGTCTGGTGGATAGATCGATCCCTCGCCGTCAGACTTGGGTAAGTTATCTCTGATCTTTTTCTGTATGTGTTTTTTTTATTGTTTCTAATCTCTTTTTCTTTTGTTGTTTTCTCATGAGGTGATGATGAGGATGGCGAGAGCCATGGATGCCTTTCGTTAACAGCTCGTGAGATTGAGCCACCAAACATCGTGTCGTCATGATGGCGGTGTGGCAGAGGTATGTCTCTTTACTTGTATTGGGTTAATTTTAGTTTTTTCTCTATATTTGACTTGGCTTATTTTTCTATTTCAGCCTATTCCTCCGACGCGTACTCGTACGAGCCCTAAGGGTAGGAGGGAGAAATCTGGATCTGGATCGAGACGTCGCCGCACCTTGGTTGAGACTCAAGGCCGACGAGAGGGGTTAGATCGCACTATTGTCATATAGGGCTCTGGTTCCTCTACTAAGGAGGAGGTGAGGCAGCCCCCTAGTCAGGGTACTTTGGTGCCAATTCCTTTCATGGCTGGTGGGACGTACGAGGTTGGCTCGTCGTCGCAGCAACCGCCTCGTCAGGAGCCGCAACAAGGTGAGCCTAGATGGACTGGCCCTACTCTTTCTTTTCCGACTGCTAGCGATGATGAGGTAGGAGAGGGAGTGACCCCGCGTAGTGCATTGTTCCTCGATACATTCGGGGTTCCTCCGCAGTTGCGTCCTCGGGCACCGTAGTCGTGCCTGTATTTATTTATTTATTTATTTGACTGTGTAGGACTTTGCTATTCGCGTTGTATTTTTGACACTTGTGTTTTAGTTAGACATATTGTATATACATGTTATTATTATATCTGTTTTATCTCTTGCATTTTATTTGTCATTTTATGTGCATGTGAAAATTTATGATAAATTTTTGCGCAAAAATTTCCGTCATTTTTATTACTAGTGGAGGGTATCCGACTTTCTTCCCCAAAAGACAAAAAATGAAAAAATAAAATGAAGTTTGATAAAAAATAAGCTTAATTAATTAAACTTAAAATAATCAATAAGGGATAAGTGTTTAAGGAAAATTGCCAAAAAATAGAATTGGATAAGGCTTTAAAAGGGCTGAAAACCGTAAAGTCAAAGTACGAATCCGAGTCAAAGTTGGAAAAGACGTGGTCAGCATAACGCGTGGCGCTGTCGCAGGCAAGAGCAGGCTATCATAGCGCGATAATGCCATCGCGGCACGATAAATTTAAATTCCCGAATTCGTTTAGGATTCGGTTTGCGTCAACTTCTGTTTATAAATAGCCCCCAAATGTGTCGATTCCAGCATAATTCGAGCAGATTAAAATACTTAGCTTTTAACTTTCAATCAAGTAGTCATGGCTAAGAATTTTAGCGATTTTACTTGTGAGTGGTGCCGGTCTTTGACTGCTAAGGAGAGGAAAGAGCTTGACTTTTTCCACTTGGGGGGTTTATATGGCATTAAGGGGGTGGATCTTGACATAGACTTTAATCATACCGCCTTAGAATATTGGGATTCAAATACCCATTGCTTTAGACTAGGTGATGATGAAATTTGCCCTTTACCGAAAGCATTTGGTGCCATTCTTGGCTTTCCTTCTTTAAATTTTGCGGTAATTCCTAAGGTGAGCGAGTATTACCATAAAGATTTTGAGCGTTTTCTTAACCTTAGGGATAGGGATTTGAAAGATATAGTGCATGGCAATGTGATCAATTTAAAAGAGTTTGCACGATTTTATTTTGATAAACCAGGATCTGAATCTTTTCATGTTTATAAGAGGCGGGCTTTCCTCTTTTGCATGTTTAGTCAATATCTCCTCAACTAGTGGAAATATTCATCAGGGTCAAGCAATTTTGGTATCTGTCATGGAGCAAATTGACTCAGGGAGAAAACCAATGCCATTACTTGTTGGAGAAACTATGATTAGCTTGGATGAATTAAAAAGGGATCCAAAAGCACCTCTTCGAGGTTCTCTAATTTTATTACAGGTAGAAAATCAATACTTTTAATTATAGAAATTAAAAAAATATTTAATTTTGTCTAGTAATACTAATTATTTACATTGAATTTTTGCAGATTTGGCTAATGGAAAGGCTTGAATTAACTAGCCCTCCTGATGACATTGAAAAGTATACACCAAATTGTTTTGTAAGAAGGAAGAAACGTTTTTCAATAAAGATGGGCCGTCGGGAGTGGAGTAAAATTTTTGAAACTCGTGACTTCTCCATTAAATGGGTTGTTCCTTGGTGGAAAATCGAGAAAATGATTGGTGTCAAAACTCAACCTTTTTGTCGTCTTCCAAGTTTGTCCAAGTTAACTTTTTACTATCCTTCTAGAGTAAGAAGACAATATGGCCTTGCTCAAACCATTCCTTCCGGAGATCTTTGTCGCCCTTATGAATTTCCTATTTCCCAGGATGTAGAAAGATTGATGATTATTGGTGTGCTTGACCTTTGTGGGAAGTTGTTACCCATAAAGTTCCACCTCCTTTATCTAGGGATGTGAAGCAATGGCTACATGGTATATCTCAATAGGACAAGAACAAAGTCTGAAACATGACTAAAGACAAAACTAGTGTTAAAGATCGCCTAGGGGATAAGAAAATTCCTCCTAAAGATCGCCTTGGTGCAAGAGTTGAATTCAAGACTCCTATTATGCCTAAGAAAAAGAGCGATAAGGCAAAGAGAAAAGAAAAGCTGACTCTACAGAAAAGAAAGTGCGGGTTGAAAAGAAGATTGGTGTACTAGCTAAGGGAAAAATAATATCTACCAAAGTTGTATGTAGATCATCTAAGGGATCCCTATTGGTGAAAGTAATGGACGATGAAGAAGAAGCAGACAAGAATTGGAAGAGGTCTAGATAAGAGAAGACCGATTAGAGCATTGCTTTACTTTCAATTTATTAGACATTTTTTATATTCAAGTCAATTTTATTTTTAAGCTTTCTTTTAATTCCATCGACAATGTAATTTTACTTTATTAATTATTAATGCAATTTTTCAGCTTTTCAAATTAAATTAACTTTTTATATTGAAAATAAAAAATTTATTTTATTGAAGCAATGAAAACAACTTGAATAAATTTCAAAAATAGTTCGAGTACGGAAGTCGAAAATTCTCAAAATATACCAAAATTTGCCAAAATCGACGAAAAGCACCTAGCGCTGGAAATTTGAACCCATCGTGGAGCGACAGGGCTGTCGCGGCGTGATGATCTTGTCGCGGCGCGACAGACATTTTCGTGGCACGCTGACCTTGAATTCTGCGCGATGTTCGTTTTGTGCTGGCGTGCTAATGTAAAAGTGCGCAATTGGTAAAAATTAAAGTGGCCGCACCCCGTAAAGGGTTGCCTACGTATCCTTTCCTTAAGAATCAGGCCAAACGTAGCTCTTTTGAGTATAATACTCAAGTTATCATGGGTAGAATTTCTTAAGTTGGTCAAGATTCGTCATATTCGAGAACTCATTACCATCCATATCAGTTAGTTTTGCGGCACCTCCTGATAGGATAGTTTTGACGATGTATGGTCCAGACCAATTAGGCCTGAATTTTCCCCTTGGGTCTAGAACATTTTTCCTTAATACTTTTAACACCAAGTCTCCTACTTTGATGTTTCTTGTCTTGACCTTCTTATTAAAGTGTCTAGCCATGCGAGTTTGATAGCACTGAGTATAATGTAGAGCCTCTAATCGTTTTTCATCAAGTAGAATTAGCTCTTCATATCTCGCTCTACTCCATTCAACTTCATCGAGTTTACTTTCCAACACGATGCATAAGGAAGGTATTTCCAGTTCTACAGGTTGTACGACATCCATTCCATAGACTAAGGAAAATGGCATATTTCCGGTGGATAGACGAATTGACGTGCGATAACCCCAAAGAGAGAAATGAAGTTTGTCAGGCCAATCCTTGTAGTTTTTTGTCATTTTTTCGATAATAGTTTTTAAGTTCTTATTGGCTTCTTCTACTGCGCCATTTTCTTGAGGTCTATATGGGGAAGAGTGATGATGTTTAATGCCATATTTTTGAAGCAATTCTTTGCATTCCGCTTGAAAGTGAGTTGCATTGTCACTTATCATTTCATGTGGGACTCCATATCGACATATAATGTTCCTTTCGATAAAGAGTGCTACATGTTTTGTGGTGAAATTTGCATATGATGCTGCTTCAACCCATTTTGTGAAGTAATCAATTTCTAAAAGAATGTATTCATGGCCTCCTGTCCTAAGAAGGCTGGTTTTTCCAATAATGTCTATTCCCCATGTTGAGAAGGGTCATGGTGATGTATAAGTATAGAGGAGAGATGGAGGAACATGTTGCAAATTAGCGTATATTTGGCATTTAGGGCATCTTTTAACATAATGATGGCAATCCCTATTCATGGTAGTCCAATAATATCCTTGGCACATTATCTTTTGGACTAGCATTTTGTCATTCATATGAGTTCCACATGCTCCTTCGTGGATTATCCTCATTGCCCTTTGGGCTTCCTTTTTGCCTACACATAGGAGAGCTCTACCTTTAGGTATCATTTTATGTATCTCGTCATTTATGAGCACATATTGGAAGCCAAAAGTCTTAGAGCTCGTTTTGCTCTTTTGTCAGCGTGAAGTGGATATTCTCCCTTGGTGACATAGTTGAGGATGTCAGTGTACCAAGGTTCCTCCTCTTCTTCTTCTTGAATTACCTCATCATCTTCTATAGTTTGGATGTAAGCTTGCCTTTTTTCTATTGTTAGAGGCATTTGCTCAATTTCCTTAAGAATTCTAACCATCGAGGCTAGTCTTGCCAAGGCATCAGCAAATTAATTTTCTTCTCTTAGTAGATATGTGTATTCTACCTTTTTGAGTTGATCGATTAGAGTTTCCAGATATGTTTGGTAAGGAGCCAAGCTTTCACTCCTTACTTTCCATCTTTTGGAAATCTGGTTGATGATTAAGGAAGAATCTTTGAATATTCGAAGTTTCTTTACTCCCAATGCCAAAGCTGTTTCGAGGCCTACCACGCATGCTTCATATTCCGCAACATTGTTGGTAACATCGAAATCTAACTTTATTGAGATTGGGGCACGTTCTTCTTTAGGTGATACCAATAATACCCCTACACCACATCCTTTTTGGTTGGAGGCTCTTTTAAAGTATAATTTCCAAGTATCATCTTCCGTAACCATCAAATCTTCGTCTGGGAAATCGTTCTCATGCATTAGTGTCGAATCTTCTATTGGAAAGTCCGCTAAGAACTCCGAAACCACTGATCCTTTAATGGCTTTTTGAGGCATAAACCTTATGTCGAATTAGGCTAAGTTGACTATCCATCTGGATATTCACCAGTTGAGTGTAGATTTCTCGAAGAGATACTTAAATGGGTCCATTCGAGATACTACACAGACCGTATGGACGAGCATGTAGTGTCTTAGCTTGATTATGGCCCACACTAATGCGAGGCACAATTTCTCAAGCGGTGTGTAGCGTACTTCATACTCGAGCATCTTTTTACTTAATTAGTAGATGGAGTTTTCTTTACCTTCTACATCTTTTGCAAGCATAGCTCCCATTGTTTCTTTAGTGACTATTAGGTACAATCGAAGAGGGATTCTTCGAAGTGCTGGTGCTAATACAGGAGGATTAGCGAGATAGGTTTTGATCTTATCAAAGGATTTTTTACACTCATCGTCCCATATCACTGGCACATTCTTTTTGAGTTTCTTAAATATTGGTTCGCATATTGTAGTTAGCTTAGATATGAACCTACTTATGTATTGCAACCGGCCAATAAATCCTCGAATCTGTATCTCGGTCTTGGGCGGCGGCATTGACATGATTTCTATGATCTTGGTTGGATCAATCTCTATTCTTCTAGAGCGAATGACATAGCCTAAGAGTTTTCCTAAGGTGACTCCAAAAGCATACTTGGTTGGATTTAACCTCATGTTGTATTTCCTTACCCTTTCGAAAAATTTTCTTAAGGCTATTTGATGTCCTGGACGGTCCTTTGATTTTACAATCATATTGTCCACATACACTTTAACCTCTTTTTGCATAATGTCGTGGAGTAAGGCAGTTGCTGCTATTTGGTATGTGGCACCCGCGTTTTTCAACCCGAATGGCATCACCGTGTGACAGTAAGTGCCCCAAGGTGTTATGAATGTAGTCTTTTCTATGTCTTTTTCGACCATGAGAATCTGATTTTACCCTGCATACCCATCCATAAACGAGAGAAGTGCGTGATTCGCTGTGTTATCTACTAAAATGTCGATGTGTGGTAAAGGGAAGTCGTCCTTCGGACTTGCCTTATTTAGATCTCTGTAGTCGACACACATTCTTACCCTTCCATCTTTCATAAGAACCGGTACCACATTTGCGACCCATTCGGGGTATTTAGGTACCTTGATAAAACCTGCAGTTATTTGTTTTTGAACTTCTTCTTTTATCTTAAGAGTTATGTTGTGTTTCATTCGACGTAACTTCTATTTTACATGTTTCATTCCAGGAATTAGTGGTATTGTGTGTTGAGCTATTTCTCTATTTATTCCTGGCATATCTTCGTATGACCAAGCAAACACATTAATGAATTCTTTCTTCTTTGTTAAGAGTTAAACCAATTCTAACCTCTCTTTTAATGGTGGGATCTTTTGAGATATCAACTATTTCGGTGTCTTCAATTACTGGTGTGTTTATTTTTAAGTGTTTCCATTGCTTTAATTATTTCTTTGTCACTTTCATTGTTAGTTAAGCAATGCTCGTCATCCTGGGTGAGAGAATGACACGAGGAGTAAGAAAATGAAGATATATTATTGAACTCGGAAATCATTACATCAAATAAAGAAACGTATGTTGGGACTTGACTACTGACTATCTTAGGAGTAGGTTCTAAACTAGAAGGGATAGAAGGAGACACAACTATAGAAGGTTTAGAAGACTCGACTATAAAAAAATTGAATTCAGACTTAGATTCAGACTCATACGACTCAGACTCATCGAACATTGGTCCTTGTCCTGTTGTTATGGAGATCTTTCTTCCACTTGGTGTAGTCACCTTCACAGTCTTTCGCCATCCTCGGACTAATCCTTCCGCCGGAGTAATGAGCTTTGTGGGATCAAAGTTTTCACTTTGTAACACCGTTTGGATAAGCGCAGAATCATCGTCGATATGCTTAGGCTCATTTTTTTCGTACCCAAAGACAAGACCCATAACATTGAAGTTAAAGCATGGGGTGTTTGCTCCTTGTAGGTGGGAGTTGGGATCTCATCTAAGAAATTACAGCCTAAGAATATCTCGAACCTTGGTTGTCTTATCCCATCTTTGACAAACGGTTCGGGGAATTCATGGCATGGATAATCTTCACCCTCTTTTATGAATTATCCATTTAGAGTAAGGGAATAGCGATCCGTTGGAATAGCGATCCGTTGGAATAACCTTTTGCTGCGTACGAGCATTTCTCTGTGCATTGAACTTTTTCTAGGCTTGCTTATAGTCATTCGGAGTCGGTTCGAAACCAATTCCAAAAGTATCTAATTTAGGAAGGCCAGGCAGTCCCATTTGCTTCGCTACTCCTTTCTTCTTTCCAAGAGTCATTCTAGGAAAGTGTCCTTGTTTTCTAAGAATATCATTGACTATCATGTTCGAATGGAGGTCGTAGCGAAGAGGTGTTTTCTCTTCTTCCTCGATGAAAGAGACCTCTTCGGCATTGAAGCCCCATAAGTCTTCACAATTTTCATCATGCTTCACATTTATGAGTGGTTTATCAATTGCTTTGATCCTCATAGGGGAAACATCAATTGTGACAGGAAACTCCTCCAACTATAGCCTTGACTTGTTGATGAAGGGATGAAGGGACGGCATTAAGGTCGTGAAGCCAAGGGCGTCCCAACAATAGGTTAAAAGAGGCTTTAATATCTACCACTTGAAAAGTGGTAGCCTACTCAATAACTCATGTCGTCAAATTCATAGTATTAGCCCCAAGAGCTTGATGACGAGTGTTATCATAAGCTCTTATGCCTTGTGTTGATGGGGACAAATCCTCATCTCTTATTCCTAACATTCTCACGGTTCGAAGTGGGCAAACATTAATTGCCGATCAATTATCCACGAGGGTCATTGGAACATTCATCCTTTTGTAAATCACTGTGAGGTTCAAGTCTTTATTATTCTTATCACCTTCAGGAGGTAAATCCTTGTCAGAAAAGGTGATAAAATTGATAGGACTAGGAAGATCACTAGTAAGGAAGTTAGCTAAACCTTCAGGTGAGGATTCTGAATCTATCCCTACCTTAGCTAAGGCATCCATTACTGAGAACCTATGCTCGTGGGATGTAGCTAGAAGTTTCCATACGTTCATTTCTACCGTAGTCTTTTACAATTGTTTGACAACATCGTTGTCTTCTATAATTGGGATGGGGACTTGTTGAGTGGTAGGAATGGGTTGATTCGTAATGGGAGGTTACATTCTCCCTAATCTTGTGAGAACGCCGATAGTTGTGTCTTCTTCATCCCAAATATCATCGACCGGATAAATTGAGGAGGGTGGAATTTCTTCTATATGTTTGAGGTAAACATCCTCATCATCACTTTCCCACACTCCATTGATGCTAACATCCTTTTCTGGTCGAATTTGAACCAACTTTTTACTGTCAATTAATCCTTGGACTAATTCCTTGAATTTAAAATAGTGTTCTATGGTATGTCCTCCTGATTGATGGTATGGACAGTAAAATCAATCTTTCCTTTTCAGTGATTCAAATGGTATTGGCTCGAGAGGTTTGATCTTCCCATTCTCGAAGAGCATTTAGAACATGTTTGCATATGAAGTCCCAATAGGTGTGTATGCCTTATTATTCTTTTGAGGTGGTTTGACTACATTGAAAGAAAATGGCTTTCTTTTAGTAATCTTTGTGGGCATCATTCAATGACACGTTTGTTTTGAACCAACTTTGCATGGTCGAGGCCTCGCGACATAGGTCTATTGCTCCCTCATTGTGTTTATGAGGAGCCATACCTCCTCTTTAGTGGCAGGTTGTTCTCCTATGAGGTAATCGCTCATGGCATCGAAAAAGGTTTCCTCCTCTTCTTCGATAGCATGAGTTTCTTCAATTGGTTTGATGAGGAGAGGTGGGTCAACGTAACCTTCCTCGTTAGTAATTGCCAAGGAGTCTAAAAGTGGAGCGCTATTGATACTTGACTTCTTGCTTGCAGGAGGCAATGGAAGTTTATTGCTATCGGTTAGATCTTGAATAGCTTCTTTCAACTTCCAGCAGTTCTCAATTATATGGCCCCTGCCTTGGTGGTACTTTCAATGTGCATCGGAGTTCCAACTAGCCGTCCTCTTTTCGACTGGTGGATCTCCAAATGGTCTAATAGGAGTTATGAGCCCTTTAGCATGAAGGCGATCGAATGCTGTGTCATAACTCATGCCAATGGATGTGAAATTCCTTCTAAATGGCTTCTTTTGTCCTTGAGTGTTCATGGCTAGGACCTCGTTCAGGTTAAAAGTACCAACATTGTTTGGGTAGTTTTGGAAGAAGAAGGATTATCGTTCTTCTTTCCTTTCCAGCCACTATTGGAGTTGTTAGCAGCTTTCTGTTTTGCAAAGTCGTCTTCAATATTGATTCTTATGTTATAGACGGCCTTGAAAGTACTCAAATTGCTTTGGTATTTGAGATGTTTGGAGTACTTTTCTTAGAGGTTCTTGATGAACATCCTCACAGTTTCCTTTTTGGTAGGAACTTCAACCATTTTAGCGAAAGTTTCCCTCCACTTGTTGAAGAAGGAAGTGAATCCTTCGTTCTCTTTTTGTTTCAACATCTCAAGTTCCCTATGGTCAGTTTCAACTTGGATGTTGCAGTTGTATCTATCAATGAAAGCGTTTGTTAAAGAATCCCAAGAAGATATTTTCTCTTTATCAAGGGAGAAGAACCATTGTTGACAAACGGTTTCTAAAGATAGTGAGAACAACAAATGGAAAGCTTTCCTATTAATTCCCTTAATATTCATTATTGTTTCGAAAGCTCTTAAATGAAAGTAAGAGTTTTAAGTTGGATTGAATCTAGGGATGTCATTGGCATTGAATTTCTGTGGAAGAAATTCCTTGTCCACCGAGACCCCTTGTGAGCTAATTCCCTAGAATTTGTAGTCATTGGAGATTTTGCTCAAGCTTTCTACCATTTGCTCAAGCTGTTTTTGTTTCGCAGGGTCATTGACTTGAAGAGCGAGAGTTTTGAACATCTCGGTCAAGCTAGCCATGTTTTGTCTTAGTTCGTTAACTTCTTCTTGAGACGCCATTTTCTTCTTAGCTTTTCTTATTTGTCGAATCGGTTTATCAAAAATTAAGACTTGGACGAAAGTGTTGTCTTTAATTAGTCTCCCTTCCTTTATTAACCAAGCACTGTAAATATTAAACCATTTTTGACTTAATGACTTGACTCAAATTGACTTTGACTTTATTGGTGTCAAAAACTAGCGCAAAAATAGGGTGCATAATTTTGGGAATTAAGTATGGGGTTCAAACAACATGATTATGTTGGGAGGATTAATGTCCGACTTACCAACCCAAAAAAATGACGGAAAACACGCGCACACAAGACTCTCTAGACATGGTCATGGTGAAACATATATACAAAGTGTGTGCTTAAAAAGTGAGTGAAAGTGGCATGTTTTGACACTTGTGTAAGACCATGAGACTATGTGCTTAGACTCAATTAAGGACTAAATATGGCTTTAGCTATTAATAAATTGATTAATTAGACTTAGCGTGAGGACTCAGGCAGAAAACTAGACCATCGCAGAGGCAATGGGACTGTCGCAGCACGCTAGAGCCATCGCGGTGCAATATTGCTATCGCGTCGCAATGGAAACTTACATGTCGCGCCACAGGTCAAACCTTCGCGTCATTACTGAAACGTCAGTCTAGGCCTGTTTCTAGCATTCTACCTTAAAAGGACAAGCCTATATTCGTACTAAGTCAAGTTTAGTCATTTTATTAGACTTTAATTACCCATATTAATTAATTAATTAAGAAAAGTCCTTTAGTCATTAATTAGTTTATATAGACTTATACACAAGTAAAACAAATGGTTAGTGTAAACACACATAGATTATGCACAAGCGAAAAAAATGCACAATTAGTCAAATAAGCATAATATGATTGTAGGGAATATTCAAGCATCCCACACTTGAGCCCCACTATGATCATACACTTAAGCATGGTGGCGTCCAAAGGGAAGGAAGCTAGAGCAAAAAAGTCGCTAACAAGTTTTAGGAACTTGTAAACCGTTCACAGGGTAAAGGTTACATCCCTTAACGATCCAGGAGATCGTTAGCTCCAATAGGTCAGGAACCATGACTGGAAGTTCGGGGATGAAGGTACAAATCCAACCTAAAAGAGATTGAACCTGCCCTAAAAATAAGCCTCTACTTTATTCTTCTCGTATTCATGTGCGCTTTCTGACTAACATACTACCAATAGGTTAACCCTAAACCTGTTTATCTATGTTGGTTGAATATTAATGCACAACAAAACTATTATTGGCGACCACTTGAATTATAATCATATTAGCCTAAACAAGATTATTAATTATCTTATTAAGCGTGATTACAAGTACAAATTCCCTTTAAACCTGCAAGAGAGGGCGTGATCAAGTAATAACAACCAAAATATGTATCAAGCAACAATAATAACAATCATCAATCATAATAATAATATTCTAAATCTCAAAGCATAATAATATGAATAGCAAGATCCTAGGCATGATACTAACAAGATTAATAACAAATCCTAACATGTCACTAAACATTTAAGATCAAATCTTTAGCCCTAACATGATACTAACATGATATTAGAAAAGAAATAGGAAGCATCATAATAAAATATACATGATATTAGAAATTAATAAAAGCATCCTAACATGATACTAGGAAGCAATAAAACATCCTAACATGATACTAGGAATCAACAAAATACTCTAAGCATTATTTCTATATTAAAAGAGTAATAAAGCAATTAAATTACTTACTTGGATGCCTTGTGCCTCTTTCTAATAACAAAATATACACGTTAGTAACTTCAAGGAAAAATAATAAATCAAACAATTAAATAATTAAAATAGGGATTTGGGACCAAACCCTCAGAAATATTAAACCTTTCACGTCTAGGGCGAAGGAAACTTCGAACTTGGCTAGGTGTGTCTAGAACTAATGTATGAGGAATTTTGAGAGAGGGAAGGTTTAGAAAAAGAATAGAGAAAGAGAAAGCTTCTAGCTTTTAGAGAGAGAATAAAGATGATTGTTGAATAATGGTTGATAATTGTTGAATCTGAAAACAGGGAAATACGACCTCTATTTATAGGAAAAATAGCACGAAATCAAATCAAGTCCCATTCGGAATAAAACTAGCATTTGTCGCCAGGTGACAAACATCAGCGCCAGGCGACAAAATTAGCGCCGGGCGACAGATGTTAGCGCCAGCGACAGACCTGTCGTTTGAAGCTAATTAAAAGATAAAACGCGCTTTTGTACGGAATCCTCTTCTTAATATGATTAAGCAGCAAATTCCGTGTTTATCAAATTAAAATCGGGTTTGTGACAAATCACATATTTTATTCAAAATAAAACTCTTTAAAATATAATTATCAATCCTAATACCATTAGAATTAAAAGGGAACCTTCTAAATATTCTAGAAGATTAAATCAATCCTAATAACTTTCGGAATAATAATTAATAGGCCCTCCTCTAGATCATTGGGCTGCATATAAAAATCATTTCGAGCCCAATTTAATATAATCCATAACTTCCTCATTATTCATTGGAATTGGGCTTATAATATGGCGTTGGAAAGCTCTTTACAAGCCCAATCCAACTACACTATTATTGGACCCTCATCATGGACCAAACCAAATTGGACTGACTATTTTTCATAAATAGAGTAAGAGAAGAAATATTTTTGAAAACAGAAAGAGAAATATTTTAATAAAAACATCCTCATCACTAGACTTTTCACACTTTCACTTTGTTCGATAATCAAATGACGTGAAAGGTATTCATCACTAGGTTTGATTTTGGGGAGACACATTTGGGTGTCCACAATGATGCAATGAGTTTGCAACCTAACCATGGCTCTAGTTCTCTAAAGTTCAAGGAATAGGTTAGTCAAAAGAAGGTCCATGGTTATGAGTCCAGATGCATCATGCGGAAGCCTTACCTTTGGAAGGGTTGGCGTGTATGGATGGGACCCCGCAAGCTAGACTTGCTTCCATGGTTCGGTGAATTCACAAACTTGGATGTACTCATCGTTGGAATGAGCAGTCGATTAGGTAGATGGAGCATGAATTTCCAGAGGGCTATAGCCATATGTAAAACACATATGGGTTCAAAAAGGAGAGAAAAACTCAATTAGGAAGTAAAATCGAGCAAACAGTACTAGAACCGGTCGAAGTAAAAAGTTCTGGCTCAGTATTGGAAGAACATGGCGCAAGACAACAGGGACTATCGCAAGGAGATGGCCCTGTCGCTTCATGATCTTGCTATCGCATCACGACAGAGCCATCGCACTGCGAGGGGCACTGTTTTCTCAGCGCTAGTTCCTACATGCCTCCGCAGCTTTCTGTGTTCTTAGAATTTTCCAGTTTTCGCAGCGTTTTTTCAATTCTAGTTGTGAAAGATATTTCCCAAATTTCCTATGTGTAAAAAGCCTATGTTTTTGACGCATTACGGATAGTCTATACAATGCGGACCTTTTTATGCTTATGCCACAATGTTAATCAAAATTACGCACATGAATACTTAGAACTTTTTGACTCTCATCCACTCATTCTAAATCATTGCCAAAATAAATTTTAGAAATTAAAATAGAAATCCTCCCCGGTGGAGTCTCCAAAAACTGTAGAGAATATTTCAAGCATCTCACACTTGAGCCCCACTGTGATCATACATTTAAGCATGGTGGCGTCTAAAGAGAAGGAAGCTAGAGCAAAAGAGTCTCCAACAAGTTTTAGGAACTTGTAAACTGTTCACAGGGTGAAGGTTACACCCCTTCACGATCCATGAGATCGCTAAATCCATAGTGGTCCTGGACCATGACTAGATATTGAACCTACCCTAAATAGGCCTCTACTTTATTCTTCTCATATTCATGTGCACTTTCTGACTAACATACAATCAATATATTAATCCTAAACCTATTTATTCTATGTTGGTTGAATATTAATGCACAAACAAATCTATTATTGGCGATCACTTGAATTAAAATCATATTAGCCTAAAATAAAATTATTGATTGTTTTATTAAGCGTGATTTCGAGTACAAATTCCCTTTAAACCTGCAAGAGAGGGAGTGATCAAGCAATAACAATAATAATATCAAGCAACATATAAATATTGATACAACAAATCATTATCATAATGATATTCTCATCAAAGCATAATAATATTAACAAGATCCTAGGCATGATATTAACATGATTAATAATAAATCCTAGTATGTCACAAGCAATAAAGATCAAAGCTTTAGCCCTAACATGATAGAAGAAATAGGAAGCAACCTAATCATGATACTAGAAGCAATAAATAACATCCTAACATGATACTAGGAATTAAAACAATCTAAACATGCTTTCTAAAGATATATAGCAACGAAAGTACTCACTTTGTTGTCTCGTATCTCTTTTTTATCAAAACAATACACACGTTAGTAACTTCAGTAAAAATATTAAATCAAACAATTAATTTAAATAATTGAAATAGAATTTGGGACCAAACCCATAGAAATTATCAACCTTTCACGTTTAGGGCGAAGGCAAATTCGAACTTAGCTATTTGTGTATAAGACTCGTGAATGCGGTATTGTGTTTAGAAAAAGGTTAGACTAGAAAGCATGAGAGAGAAAGAATAAGCTTCGCGTAAAGAGAGAAGAGAGATGAGAGTTGAGAGTTGTTGGTGATTATTGGTGAATTGAAAACGGGGAATAACGCCCCTATTTATAGAGAAAACTGTCCAGAAACGATAGAACAGAGTCTGAAATCGATTCGGAGTAAAACTACTCCCATCAAGATGTGATAGACTTCTCGCAGCACAATGGTGCGGATATGATAAAAATGTTGTACGAAGTCCTTTTTCCCAATATAATTAGGTAATTAGACTCCGTAATTATCACAATTTAAGAAAATCAGTTTTATCATTAAAACACTTGTTTTATTCCAAATTAAATTCATTATCTTTTCTAAATAAAAGTAAAAGTATAATTATTAATACTAATTCCACTAGAACTTAAAAGAACCTTCTAGATTATTAAAGTCAATCCTAATGACTTTACGAATAATAATTAATGGGCCCTCCACTTGATCATTGGGCCGTATATAAAATTCATTTTGGGCCAAGTTTAGTATTTTGGCCATAACTTCCTCATTATTCATCGAAATTAGGCTTATAATATATCGTTGGAAAGCTCTTTTCCGTCCCCATCCAACTACACTATTATTAGACCCATATCATGGACCAAACTAAACTAGAATGGACATTTTCATAAACAGGGTACGAAAAGAAGTATTTTGGAAAACAGAAAGAAGGATTTTTATTAAAAACAAGTGCATCACGAGACTCTTTCACATTTCACCTTGTTCGATAATCAATGACGTGAAAGATATTCATCATAGGGTTTTGTTTTTGGGGAGACACAATCACGTGTCTACACATCATCTACGCTTTGAAGATACATTAAGTTTCTGTACGAGGTGACATGCTCTTCTGGGTTGCCCATACCATCATAGGCACCTACAAGTACACTCTTCACCTTTGCTGGTTGAGGAGAGTTGAGAATTTCTTGAGAAAACGAAGGCGACTTGTCACTAAGATTTTACAAACGCATTTTCCAATCAATGGGCTGAGGTTGCGCTGCCGATCCAGCTATATAAGTAGCCTGGTCGAACGGCTGGCCATAATGCCTTTATTGTGTGAAGAAAGGGGAATTAGGCAGCAAAATCCCATTAAAATTTGGGGCACTTGATACTGAAGTGGTTGAACTGGAATTAGAGTTGGAGTACGATGAGCTTGACTTATGCTGGTCTTGGCCGAGCTGGTATGTTTGGAGAGGGTGTTATTTGAGAAATCATCCGGCATAGTTGGAGTGGAGGCCGTGTCCGAATAGGATATTCGTTCTCGCTGCTTATGTCGAATGTACTCCCTTGTATCCTTCCAGCGTCAAGATGGCTTAGCTGCCTCCTTATGAGGCTTCTTGGTCTACCCCCCAGTCGACTGCGTTTTCTCAAGGAGCCTAGATAGGTTCGTCTGTGGCACCCTCGGGGAATGTTCATGTCAGCGGAAAAGGGTATTCTCGGCGTCCTTAGCATTGGTCGCCTTGCTTTGAGCTTTCTTCTGAGTTTCCTCTCCTCCTCTCCTAGGTAGCGGCCTAAAAAAGAAGGCATCTTGCTCTCAAGCTCTCTTCGGAGCTTGATCAGGGCGAGTTGGAGGGAACCAGCAGTCACTGGAGGATCCTCGACCTCATGGAATGAGGTGGTTAGAGGAGCACTATAATTGATCATTGCAACCAATGTCTCTACATGTCCGTCCTGACCAGGACTCGGACCGGTATTAGGTGTCTGACCATCTAATGCCATAACTAACGAGTATCCCCACAAACGGCACCAAATGTTTTGAGTATTTTTGTGATTTCCCCTGGGACATTGGTCTCGCTCTCTGGATAGACGGCCCGGACACCTACAAAACATGAATATCCCATTACCGGAATATTCGCCTTCGACGGTTAAGTTAGTAACCGAAAAACGAAAAAGCTAAAGAGAGAAATTAGAGAGAATTTTGAGTTTTTTTAGTGCTCTATTGAATGTTATGTCACAATCAACCCCTCCCATCATAAATGATTAGGGTATTTATAGGGGTGGAGAATTGTGCCCTTTTAGGGTTGTTACCCTAGAATGACGCGCTCTGATTGGCTGCGCAATCAGGTTTGGACATGTTTCTTGATAAGGGCGTCGTTTTGCGGCTTTCTGGGATTTGGGCCTCCTGATGTAAGGAGGCCCTTTTCTCTCTTTTTCAGGTGCTCTTTGTAGGGATTATACAAGTGTCATCTTCCTATAGAGACACGTGTCGCCCTTTGATTGGGCCACGTGTCACTATTGGATTGGTCCACGTTTTGGGGGTAATTTTTACCCTAAACAGAACCCATCTCTGGTCCTGATTCCTTTAAATGGATTGTGGCAATGAACAAGGAAATGGATAGTCTCCATAAGAATGGCACATGGGACTTGGTCGAGCTACCCAAAGGCCGAAAAGTAATTACTTGGGAATGGATCTACAAGCAAAAGGAAGGCATTCCAGGAGTTGAACCTGTAACATGGAAGGCACGCCATGTTGTCAAAGGTTTCCATCATAAAGAAGGTATTGACTTTAATGAGATTTTCTCTCCTTTTGTTCGTATACCTCTATTCGATTCCTTCTTGCAATGGTTCCCACGTTTGACATGGAGTTAGAATAACTCGATGTCAAAACTACGTCTTTACATATATATCTTGAAGAAGAAATTTATATGCAGCAACTCAAGGGATTTGTTGCCCATGGAAAATAAAATCATGTATGTCGCTTAAAGAAATCCTTATACGGTCTCAAGCAGGCTCCGAGACAGTGGTACAAGATATTTGACTCATTTATGAGTAAACAAAGCTACATACGTAGCCACTACGATCAATGTGTCTACTTCCAGAAGTACGGAGGAGTCTATATCTATTTGCTGCTATATGTGGATGATAGGTTCATGACATCTCAAGATAAGACATTGATCGATAAATTGAAATCTCAACTTCACAAGGAGTTCGAGATGAATGATCTTGGTGCAACTACGAAAATTCTCGGCATGGAAACACATCGAGATCGACAAGATGGTAAGTTATTCATATCTCCGAAAAGTTATATTAAGAAAATTCTCGATCGTTTTAATATGAGTGGTTGTAAGCCTGTCTCTACCCCACTTGCTGCACATTTTAAGTTGTCATCTGCATCTTATCCACTAACCGAGGAAGAAAAGGAGAAAATGGCTAGCATTCCTTACGCTAGTGTAGTTGGTAGTCTTATGTACGCCATGGTCTGTACTAGACCTGATCTAGCATATGCCGTGAGCATGGTAAGCAGGTATATACACAACCCTAGCAAGGAACATTGGAATGCTAAAATGGATATTTAGGTACCTAAAAGGTACTGTAGATACGGGGTTGGTATTTGATAAGAACTTAACAACTTCAACTAATGTTGTTGGGTTCGTTGACTCTGACTATGGTGGTGATATTGACTGTCGAAGGTCTCTCTCCGATTATATCTTCACTCTTTGTTCGGGAGCAATAGGTTTGAAGGCTCAATTACAACCAATAGATGCTCGTTCCACTACTGAGGCAGAGTATGTCGCAGCAACTGAAGGTGTAAAGGACGCTACATGGTTGCGAGGTCTTGCTATGGATCTTGGCATACCACAAGGCGTCACTGTGGTATACTCTGATAGCCAAGTGATATCTTTCTCACAAAGAATGATGATTACCATTTCAAGACCAAGATCATCTTTTTCAAATACCACTATGTTAGAGATACTATCGATCAAAGTGAAATCGTGGTTAATAAGGTTCACACTTCAGAATAAGTGTATTATTCCGATAGAGGGTTCGAAATTATTAGAAAGCTAATTATTCAGTAAGGTCAAGTGATCGGAATGCCTAGTTGGAGGCCGCTTCCAATCAGTAATATTAATGTATAACTAATATTACAGCTTAATCTTGAATGAACCCTTCGGGTCACACCCAAGCAAACTAACGATCTGTCACGACGAATTAATAGAAAAGGAATTAATGAGTCGCTCGAGTATTATAAACATAGACGTCGGAAATCGAGCTAAGAGCGTCAAGACAAAGCGTCGCAAGTCGGATCGAAATAATAAAAAGACGAGACGGTAAAAATCAATTAATCACCAAATTACCAAAATACCCCTAGCGTCGGAATGCCCCGAGCAAACCGAGTGCTAGGGGAAAGTGGTGCTAGCATGGCACCTAGCATGCGCGCCACACCATAGCTAGCTGCTAGCAGCACTGGCAAGTTCTTGGTGCAGCAAGCTAGCACGCCAATGCTAGCATAGCTAGCTGCTAGCAGCGCATGGCTAGCAAGCATGCTAGCACAGCGTAAGGCTAGCAAGCTAGCAGCGTGCTAGTGTGCTAGCAGCGTGCTAGTGTGCTAGCACTTCTAGCAATGGCGCGCAAGAGCCTCGGCCAGCAGCCCGCAAGCATGCGAGGCATGCTGGGCCAAGGCAGCAGCAGCTCGTGCAGCTGCCGCCTAGCCAGCAGGCCCACCCGAAGGCACCAAGCACAAGCAAGGTAGCCTTGGTGCCTAAGGCCAGGCCCCCCAGCTAGTCAGAGCCGAGAGAACAAAGGGAGGGCGGTTTGGAAAGCTTGGGGAGCAAGGCTTTGCCCCACCCCCCCCCCCCCCCTTCCCTTATGGTCCTCACCTACTATCTCCTTCCTTGCTTGACACTTGTTGATTAATTATTGCATTGCCTTTTCTTTTGATTTTTGATTTAAAAATAAAAGGGAAAAAGGATTTTTACCAACTCACCCACATTGATGGGAGAGTGGAATGTTGGTGGGAATTTTCTATAAATACCAAAGTATTGGGATTTGAGAAACCCACTTGAGTTGAACTCAATAAGGCATCTCTAAAAGAGAGAAAACCTTTAAGTTCATAAAATCTCGAGTAAGTTTATTTTTGGTCTAGCTCGGCTAAACTCCGAGTAATGACCGAATGGGTCGTGTTGCGGGTGGATTTCTGTTGGAGGTCTATGCACTTGCGGGACTCGTAGCTTTCGCATTAAGAGCTCATAAAGTGAGCGAAGCACGCGGCAAGAGTGATATTGTCTTTCTCTTTATCTTATTAATTATGCTTATTAGTTATATTAGATATGAGCGGGTCTTGGGGTCGGGTTTTGTTTCCGCGGGAAGTCGGACTTTCCAAAACCCAACACCTACCACTAAGTTCGATCATTGATTAGAATTAGTGGGATTTCATTCTTGCTAGATCTTTATTGGGCTCTTATGACAAGTTACCCACAGAACTTGTTCCAAGGTTGAGATTGTTAAAGTTGGGCCAAATTCTTACAAGCCCATTAAGGAGCATTATATAGAATTTGCTAGAAAAATCTAGGACTTAATCTAGCTCCCACCTAATATTAGAAGTCAAAGGACTAATCTAGAGAATTATATTCCACTATGTCGGTGAAGCTAAAGGAATTTGGAAAATTCCGTTGAAACATCTTGCCTTTGATCAGCGATATAGGCAATCCTATAAATATGATGGTGTGACCATCATTTGCATGATCAACATATGAATAAGCTATATCCACTAAAATGTCTTTCCACCTTATTAGTTCCATCATACTTAAACTTCCTCCTTGTAGAACCTGTTCTCATTTAAACTGAGCTAAACTGAACTGAACTGAAATGATTGGAGCTGAACTGAACTGAACTGAACTGAATTAAACTAAACTAAACTGAACTGAACTGAATTATTATTATTATTATTATTATTATTATTATTATTATTATTATTATTATTATTATTATTATTATTGCTATTGCTATTGCTGTTGCTGTTGCTGTTGTTGCTATTATTATTATTATTATTATTATTATTATTATTATTATTATTATTATTATTATTATTATTATTATTATTATTATTATTATCATCATTATCACAATTATTACTACTACTGTTGTTGTTGTTGTTGTTGTTGTTGTTGTTGTTGTTGTTGTTGTTGTTGTTATTATTATTATTATTATTATTATTATTATTATTATTATTATTATTATTATTATTATTATTATTATTATTATTACTTTTGTTGTTGTTGTTGTTGTTGTTGTTGTTGTTGTTGTTGTTGTTGTTGTTGCTGTTGCTATTGTTGTTGTTGTTGTTGCTGTTGTTGTTGCTGTTGTTGGTGTTAACGTTGCTATTGTTGGTGTTGTTTCTATTGTTGCTATTATTGTTACTATTGTTGTTGCTGTTGTTGTTGTTGTTGCTGTTGTTGCTGCTGTTGTTGCTGCTTTTGCTGTTGTTGTTGCTGCTTTTGTTGTTGCTGTTGTTGCTACTGTTGTTGTTGTTGTTGCTGTTGCTGTTGCTGTTGTTGTTGTTGTTGTTGCTGCTGTTGCTGCTGCTACTGTTGTTGTTGTTGTTGTTGTTGTTGTTGTTGTTGTTGTTAGTAAAAGAACTTAACTGAACTTAACTTAACTGATTTGAGCTTAATTGAACTGAAAATAAGTTGAAAAGAACAGGCCTGTAATATAATCCAATATTCTATACTCCCTTGTGAGCACTTATTATTGTGAGAGTAACCTTGTAACCATACACTCCTTCAATTAGTTTTATTTTGTACTCTCAATTTTAATATAGTGGAATTATTTTCATTGCTTGTGTGTCTTTTCGATATTTCTTATCTTGTATTTATCTTTATAATTTCTCGATTTATTTTACGCTTCTGTTACGTGCTCATATCCTAACACATTCATTTTCATAAATCATCTGTTATCTTCATTAGCAGATTCTTAATTCTCGAAAAATCCATTTAGCTAGTTTTTTAGCTAGACCCCTACATCCTTTTGGAAAAATTGTCAAAAATAAAACGACCTTTGGACGGTCTTCCAAAAATAAAATGACCTTTAGATTCCAAAATAAAACGACCTTTGACATATATCTGCTCAAAATAGAACAAAAACCCGATAACCTGTTTAAAAAATTATTCCCGGACACGTGTCAGACTACAATTGGCTAGGATTATTTTTGCAATTTCTTTTTTAAAAAATTGATTTTTATTAAATAAAATAATTTTTTAAAAAATATCTCTGCTCTCTTTCTCCTTATTGTCGGCCTCTTGCCCACACAACAGACACAACTCACCATAGCCCGACACCGACCTCCATTAGAGAACCTTCAACCTTGTAGCCACCTCCCGTTTCCCCCTTACCACCTCTCAACCATTCATTGCACCGTAATCCACCTTGTAACCATTCTGAACACCCCGAAATCAACCCCCATCTACCCCCTTGAAAGTTGAAACCACCATAAAACCCCACTTCGCACACCTTAAAACCCACCCGCAGTCACCCCTTGGATCACCTGATCCCCTTGAAACTACCCGAAACCACCTCAAAATTGCCCTTACCCATCCACATGCCCGAAAATAACCCGCAAACCCCAAGTCGTTGAACCCCAACCTCGCGAAAAGGGTGGGGGGCTGGGATGCGATTCACCGACATGGACAAGCTATGGTGCGGTTTGGTTGGGTTTGTGGTTTGCCGACGACGGCAAGGATGGGCATGGGTGGGAATTCGCAAGCAGGGGGTTGAAAAAAAACAAACTACCAATCGTATTGTGACACGTGTCCCAATAACTTACTAAAGAGGTTGTCATCCGGGAGGAAGTACTAATAGAGGTTAGATATGTATGGGGAAATACATAACATGGCAATATTGTAAATAAATTGCAACTTTTTGTGTAAATTGCAACGGTATGTGAAAATGGAGGGAAAATAGAATTATACAGTAAAAGTATATAACGGTGTGGGACCCATAGCTGAATAAAAAACAAATGGAGAAGGGGGCCATTAGTTGATAAAACAAATCTGAAAATAATTTTTTTTTTTATCTTTTCTCTTTTCACTGTATTACTCCCCTCTCTCTCCTCAATCTATCTCCTCAATTAAAGCAAGTTCTGAGTTCTTCTTCAATGAAGCAACTTTTGAGATTTCTTCTCTGTTGAACCAGCTTTACAGGTTATGAATCTCAATAAATTTTTTAATTATTTCGCTATTTTCTTAAAAATCTCATTTCGCATTTTTTTCTTTAATTATTTCGCTATTTTTTTGCTCTATTTTTCATATGATTAGTTTAGAATTCCTTCAATTAAATCCTAAATCCCCTAAAATTGAAAGGATCTTAGCAATTAAATCACAATGAGGAAGCTATTTCACTTTAATCGCTATTATAAGTTGAATTTTCCTTGATTTTCTTACTCTAAAAAATGAAATTGCCTTGCTTCATTATAAATCATTGTTTATTTATTTGGTTTTTAGCAGCGAAGATGGTTCCTTTCTAGGCCGTGAAAATTTTAGGTTGACCTTAATTACTAAGGTTGATAATAATGTTCATCCTCTTTTTTTAAATTAACTTTTATGTCTACTTTATTAGTTATTGTTCTATAGGGTTGGATGGACTTATTAATATAGTCATTGCCTAGTGTTTATTAACTGCTGATGAGTGTTATGTCTGAGATTCTAATTCTTCATGAGTTCATGCGAATCTCATTGCTCATTATTGCTTAGAGTGCTTCACCATTGTGATTAAATTAAAGTGTTATTCTAATTCTTCATGCTAATCTCATTCCGACCCTACTTTTAGTTTTGATGAGTTGTATTGATCATGCTTATGAGCTAAACTTAGCTACCTCTTTGTTTGATGATGTTTGGTGAGTGCCTTTTTGTTTTTTTTTTGGAGGCATAAAATCAGTAGTTGTAAAAAAAATTCCTTATTAACACTTTAGTAATTTGTCTTCAATTTTGCAGTATAATGATTTCAATCTTTCAGCTCATAATTATAATAATTTCAATGTTTCAAGCTATACAGAGTTTAGAAGACATATCATGGTTATCATAGTTTCAATGTTTCAAGCTATAAAGAGTTTAGAAGACATATCACGGTTGTTTCATGTGTTACTGAAAGAAATCTCTCATGCTTTTGTGTTGGAGGTTGCCTAGCTACAATTTCAGGAGCTTCATTTGAAGATAAGAGAAGTGTAATGGCTTGTATAATTTCCTTTTTTTTTTTTTTTGTAAATGTTTTTAGATTAGAGGATGTATGTTCCTTTAAAAAAAAAAATTAAAAATAGAGGATGTATGTTGTTTATTTTATAAGATATTCATTTGATACACATACGGGGTGGTTCCCCTGTAAACAAGGCTTATAATGAAAACAACGCTTATGCTGAAAACAATAAATCTCAACCATTCATTATTAGCACAAAATTAAAAGCCTTAAGATCTTTCCAACCTTACATATAATCAATTCAACCGTTTTAAAGGTCACTACATACTAAAATAAGGTAACTTTATCTAAATTGACGGCATTTACATAGAGTCACTATATATAAACTTAGGGTAATTATATCAATTTGACCCCATTTACCTATTAGTCACTATATATAAAATTAAGGTAATTATATCAAGTTATATTAATTTTGACGATATTTACATAGAGGTCACTAAAAAATACATAAAAATAAGGTAATAATATCAATTTTGACGACGCTTGCAATGAGGTCACAATATATAAAAATAAGGTAACAATATCAATTTTGACAACGCTTGCACAGAGGTCACTATATATAAAAATAAGGTAACTTTATCAAATTTGACGACATTTACACAAAGGTCACTATATATAATAATTAGGTAACTATATACATTAATGTCACTATCTACAAGATAAGATAGTTACATCAATTTTGATCACATTTACATTAAGGTCACTATGTACAAAAATAGGGTAACTATATCAATTTTGACCATATTCTCCTAGAAGTCACTATTATACAAAAATAGGGTAACTATATCAATTTTGACCACAATTACATAAAGGTCACTACATACAAAACCAAGATAACTATATCAATTTTGATGGTAACCTCCAACCATAGTCAAGCAACACCCAATCTACAAGCCACTTGGAATCCATACCTTGCTGTCGCAGCTTCTGCATCCTCTATCCTCCAAGATAACTATTCTGCATCCTTTGCCTTCTCATTACAAGCAACAACACCAAGGCCCACATATTTGCTGCCCAAATGCGCATCCACATTCACCTTTGTGCCACCCACAGTAGGTCGAATCCGTGCTACAACCATAGAGAAACCGGCTTACAAACACCTTCTTAGTATACAGGCTATAATCAGCAACAAGCTTAGTAAAACCCACAGTTGTTTGGACAGCGTTGTGCAGCAAGTTCTCGTGCCTTTCCATGTTCATGCAGTACAATTTAGAAATTTTAAAATTACATAATTAGTTGCAAAACATAATAGACAAATCACATTTTGCACTAAATCATCAAAAACTGAAAAAATCGCAAAAAACTGATAAATGAAGCAAAAAAATTACTGGCTATTTAATAAAAGAAATCAAATACAGAGGCAGTAAAATAATCGAAAATTGCTAACCAAAAGCTTATTGTATCAAACTGCAAAACAACTTTCAAATTTATATGATGTGACTTGTGACTTTTTGCTTGCATTCAATTTTGAATCAAGAATTGAATATATTTCAGTGACAAAGATAAAAATAAAATACGTCGTCTGAAATATATGGAGACAGCTTAAAAGCATTCAAATTAGAGCAAATGTACAATTCTTCAGTAATGCAAGTACTTATATCAAAATATACAAATAACAATATTTACGACATTTACACAGAGGTCATTATATAAAAAAAAAAGTCACTGTATATAGAAATGGGGTCACTATATCAGTAGTTACTATAAATATCAAGATAAGGTAATTACTACGGAGTATATAAAAAAAAGGGTCACTATAAATAAAAATAAGGTAATCATATTAATTTTGATTACATTTCAAGAAGAACACTACATGTAAGCGGTAAACCTATGTAGGATTCGAACTCACAACATGTGTAATGCAAGTACACAATGCTCGACCAATTTAGCTAATAGGCTTCTAGCACACAAAAGAAATAAAACTATCTACTCATATTATTGCACGAAATCAAAAGCAATAAAGCAATTTCTCCAGTTTCAACAACAACTGCCTTTGAATTTTCATTCCACAATCATCAAAATCAGCAAATATCTAATAGAATATAGCAAAATAATTTGGCACTCATTTTTACACATTTTTTTTCACATGCAATTGCATACCAGATTCATCCAAATAAACACAAATGCCACAAATATCACAAATCAATCAATTTGATTACAAACGGAGAGACAATCAAATTAGATCTTACAAAAAAAAACGTATTTTCAATCAAAATATAAAGACATTACCACTGTCGCCGATTAAAAGGAGTTTGATGAGATAATCATAATTAGAGCGAGCTCTCAAAGAAGGAACAACCGTTAATTAAACACTTCCAAAAACTCTAGAAAAGTGGTGCTTTCAATCAAATATTCTCCTGCAGTTGAAATACAATAAACAACAACATCAAAATAAAAATTGAATAGAGAAACAATTGAATTAAATCGACAGATTCAAGAAAAAAAAAGAAAGAGAAATAAAGGAAATTGAACTAACCTCTACACCTACATTGTTATACCTCCATTGGAAAAGCAATTTCAATCACACTTACCACCATTTTTTCTTCATTTTCACCCCCTAAAAAATTTATAATTAATTCATCAACAATCCACACCATTTCTCCAATTAATTGCAAAGACTCATAGTTCTAACACCTCTAATTTCGTAATCAACACTATATATTCTAGATTTTTTAAAAAAAAAAAAATTCAATCGAAATCACAATCGTATCAATTTGATTTCCCCAAAAAATCGTAGAATATAGCAAATTAAACAAAAATCATAAACGAAAAACTCACTTTTTTAAGCTAACAACGACATCGATGAAGATTGAACCAAATCTCTGTGTATTTTGATGATTTTTAGCATTGATTTTGAGTTGGGAAGGAGAGAGAAGGAGGGAGATGGAGATCGTGAGATGGAGAAGAGAGAAAATAGACTATAAAAATAAAGGAGAGATAATGGATTGTCATAATTCAGGAAACAAAACACTTAAATGCACCAAATCTAATCTAATCCGTTGGATGAAATTTCAATGGTCAAGATCACCTGTTTTTAGTTTTCCGCTTTAGACTTGTTTTCACTTGATTCATTCCCTATAGAACATGCTTTTTTTTAGTTGACATCATTTGACTTTTACATTATTCACATAACATGCTTTGACTCTCGTTTGTAGTTTATAGATACGATAAAACATATTCATGTGGGATCTTGTTTGAATCGTTTATTAATATCCACTTTTTACAATTTTACAATGTTGATAATTAGAGATATTAATTGTTAAAAACATGCGTTGGCAAGCGTGATAATAGAAAGGTGTCAACTAAAAAAAACAGAGAAAGTATATCATGTAGTTTTGAATCCATTTTATTAGAATACGTGCTTTTTAATTGATTAACTAGCACTCCCGTCAAAATAATAATAATAATAATAATACTAATAATAATAATAATAATAATAATAATAATAATAATAATAATAATAATAGTTGATTAACTATCACATATTATTACTATTTTTTTCATTCTCTTGTAATTATTTTGCTAATAAATAAGGTCGATTGCATATTATATTATATAAATTATCGTACCTTTTTTAAAAAAATTAAAGAAGTACAAAGAGGGCGATTTTTGTGTGTTGCCTGCTTGATAATGGACTAAGAGCATGTTCACATTTATTGAACTGAACTGAACTGAACTTATTGGAACTGAACTGAACTGATTGGAGCTGAACTGAACTGAATAGAGCTTAAATGAATACTTTAAGAGAAGGAAATTAGGAGCTGACTGAACTGAACTGAAATTAAACTGATGTGAACAGGCCCTGAGAGGTCAGCTTTAAGTTGTTTCCCCTAATTGATTTTGAACTAGGAGGGTGAAATAATAGTCCTATTTGTGTTGTTTATACAGGACAAAAAAATTGTAAATGCTTTGCTTGATGCATTCGAAGAGATTTAAAAAATTTTAATTGATCAAGACGCTTCTATGAATAAATGCCTTACTTGATGCAGTGTATGGGTGAAAAAAAACCTCATAGAATTCTAATCGATCATGATGTTGAAATGAGGAAAGCTTTAAGATGTTGTGTCACGTATGGATTTATATTTATTTTTTCTACTATTGGAGTGAATATAGTATCGCTGAGTTGTAAATTGTTCTATTCAATAACAACAACATATCATTAAAGGGATACAAAGTACATAATAATATAAGATAACTGTATACATAAGGTTTATAGTGGAGTACATAGTGTAATGCTGTAACAACGTTTTAGACTATTGAAATCCACAATAATACCATTGTAATAATAAATCATGTGTATAGAATTAGAAACAATAAATATGTAAAAAGTTGATGAGAAATTAACTAATTTAACTGTTCATTAATTTAATTATTGAATTGGTGATGCGAAGTTAACTAATTCACTTGCCAACCTTAAAGAACATATGCACGCTGTAACAACTAAGAACTTAACGATAGTTATATGTTATATATATCTTAATATTTTAGAACTTTGCAGTAAAAACTGAGAACTTAACAATAGTTAAATGTTATATCAAATTATAAAACTTCCCTGCATTGCATTTCAAACAATTAACCACGGGCAACGTACGTAGTAAGCGTTACTTGCTGCAATAAGAAGTAACAACTTGTGACGTAAATGTTAAAATGTGCTATACTCTAATTTAGGCTAATATGATAGAATGGTAAGAGTTAACTTAACATTAAAGCAAGATATGCTATATAACAGTTTTATAAAACAAATAAGATAAGTTATTTACCTTATTTGATAAATTGAACTTAATTATATCAAAGCATTATAATTAGGAAATTTTGCGAAGAACTACCATATAAATGACGAGTTTTGAGAACAACTACCATTTAAAACTTTTTTTTTGAAAAAGCTACCACAAAAACATAAAGAAGTTTGAGTAGCACTACCTTATCAAGTTTTCCGGCTAGAATTTCTTGTTGTGTGTAAATAAAAAAGGGTTTGCAATGAGTGTACTTAACAATTATTCGTCGACCTTTTATCAGGACGCTAATTGACTTTCAATATCTTGTTTAAATTCAAGATCTTGTTTCAATAAAACCACAAATACTACCATACATAATCCATGATCACCAAACTAGCATTCATATGTTTACAGGAGTGGGCCAGTGTACATATCACCTTTTTTTTATTTCATTTTTGCATATAAATGTTTAGAAGCTTCACATACATATGCTTTCATTGAGTCAAAAATATATACAACTGTATACTACAAGGGTTTCGTTAAAGGTCTCTAGGGTACTACTAGAAAACATATTTATAATGTTCAACTGTATAATAAAAGGGTTTCTCTAAAGGTTCCTAGGGTACTACTACTAGGGAGTCAAGGGTATTTTGTTTATCTTTTTTAAAAAGATTATCTAAAATAACTTGAAAAGTTTCAAAAATATAACATTTTCGCTTACAAAATTAATAGAATCAACTTATAACTTCCCCGAAATATGTAGCAATTTATTGTTAATGAATGGTGATGATGATTGATAATATGCTTGATAAAAAATATACTTGTGTCGTTATGCGTATCATCGATCATCACACAAGTACCATTGATAACTTCAAATTAAGTTTACATGGAGCTCCTAACCCTATCAAGTCATTTTATAGATCTCATCATACAGTCAAATTAAATATGGATTGTTATTAATCTTATTAATTATATACTTCGTACAAGAGAACTAATTAAGATCTTGTTTCAATAAAACCGCAAATACTACCATACATAATCCATGATCACCTAACTAGCATTCATATGTTTACAACAGTGGGGGCAGTGTACATATCACCTTTTTTTATTTCATTTTTTCATATAATGTTTTAAAAGCTTCACATACATATGCTTTCACTGAGTCAAAAATATGTACAACTGTATAATACAAGGGTTTCGTTAAAGGTCTCTAGGGTACTACTAGAAAACATCTTTATAATGTTCAACTGTATAATAAATGGGTTTCGCTAAAGGTTCCTAGGGTACTACTACTAGGGTGTCAAGGGTATGTGTTTGCATATAATGTTTAAAAGCTTCACGTGCATATGCTTTCACTGAGTTAAAAACATGTACAAGTGTATAATACAAGGGTTTCGTTGAATGTCTCTAGGGTAGTACTAGAAAACATCTTTATAATGTTCAACTGTATAATAAAAGGGTTTCGCTAAAAGTCCCTAGGGTACTACTACCAGGGTATCAAGGGTTTAGGGTGCTAATATTTTATTATTACATATTTTATTATTACATACACAACCGATGATAACCTATTTATCATTCCTATGTGCCTAGTAATTCATTTTATAATCCGTTTGCATAGGTGTATGTTGTTATTAGTCAAGATCATATCGTTTTCGAATTGATTGGTTGTCTTTTACATGTGGTGATAGATAAGACTGATCATTGAGTATTGTATATGGTAATGCGCATTGTTTAATGTTGTAAAATAAAAGGGTTTGCAATGAGTGTACTTAGCAAAATTATTTGGCGAACTCAATTGTTCAGTATTATCCAACGTAGGGTTCATTACTCATTATTTGTTATGTATTTACAGCCACTAACTGACTTCAACCATGAAGATATTAGAGTTTTAATCTTTTTAACATAAGCAACAAGGGGGGAAACAAAGATTAGCAGTTATAAACAGAGGAAAGAGAAACAATTTTAGTAGGGAAATACTAATTGGTGAGCCCCACAGCTGGAGATTCTAGCCGGAAAACTTGATAAGTTAGTTTTACTCAAACTTTTTATGTTTTTGTGGTAGTTTTTTCAAAAAAAAAGTTTTAAATGGTAGTTGTTCTCAAAACTTGTCAATCGTCATTTAAATGGTAGTTCTCAAAATTTTCTTATAATTAAAACCCAATATACTGAAAACCTTTACTATATACTGAAACAAAAATTATACAAAACTATTGTAATTGTATACCAAGAGAATGATTAAAAGGTATAATTGAGGGAGGATAGGGTACCATTGAAAGTAATTTTAGTACCACTCCTAGTGTATCATTGATTGATATTAGAGTACCATTAAGTGACATTAGGGTATCACTGAAGTGCATAATTTCTTTAACATGATTAGTTGTGAAATTACTAAATGTTTGCGTTGAAGAGTACAAGGATAGATACCAGTGAACTATCTAAGGATACCATTGAAGGGTCGTATGTACTACGATTGAAAATGCTTAGGATTCCTTTAAAATAGATTAGGGTACCACTGTATTTATATTAATCCTAAAACACAATAATTGGTTTAATATTTATACATTAGGGTCTTATATATGTGGCTTTGATCCTAAACATTAATTCATTTAAAAATCTATAAAGGTTTTGATTCTTTCAACAATAACAAGCAATTAGATAGGTAAGTGTATAAATTTACCTAACAAATTAGAAATAAGAAGTAAATAGGTAATGAACAAAATAAGTTATAAATATATCAAACTAACAAGATATGTGTAGGGAATGTTTCAAGCATCCCACACTTGAGCCCCACTGTGATCATACACTTAAGTATGGTGGCGTCCAAAGGGAAGGAAACTAGAGCAAAACAGTCGCCAACAAGTTTTAGGAACTTGCAAACCGTTCACAGGGTGAAGGTTACACCCCCTTCACGATCCATGAGATCACTAACTCCATAGTGGTCTGGAACCATGACAGGATATTCGGGGATGAAGATACAAATCCAACCTAAAAGAGATTGAACCTGCCCCAAAAATAGGCCTCTATTTTATTCATCTCATATTCATGTGTGCTTTCTGACTAACATACAATCAATATATTAACCCTAAACCTGTTTAATCTATGTTGGTTGAATATTAATTCACAAACAAAACTATTATTGGCGATCACTTGAATTAAAATCACATTAGCCTAAAATCAAATTATTATCTTATTAAGCGTGATTTCAAGTACAAATTCCTTTTAATCCAGCAAGAGAGGGCGTGATCAAACAACAATAATACATCAAGCATAACATAATAATAACAACAAATCATCATCTCCATAATCTCATCAAAGCATAATATTAGTAAGCAAGATCCTATGCATGATACTAACATGATTAATAACAAATCCTAGCATGTCACTAAACAATAAAGGTCAAAGATTTAACCCTTACATGATACTAACATGATAAAAGAAATAGGAATCAACCTAAGCATGATACTAGAAACATACATGATATTAGAAATATTAGTTAATACCCTAAACATGATACTAGAAATCATAAAGACATCCTAACATGATACTAGGAATTAAAGTAATCTAAGCATGATTTCTAAAGGAATAGAGCAATAAAACAACTTGCTTTGTTGCCTCGTACCTCTTTCTATCAAAACAATACACACGTTAGTAACTTCAAGGAAAATATTAAATCAAACAATTAATTTAAATAATTGAAATAGGGATTTGGGACCAAACCCTTAGAAATTATTAACCTTTCACGTCTAGAGCGAAGGCAACTTCGAACTTGGCTAGGTGTGTCTAGAACTCTTGAATGCGGTATTGTGCTTGTAAAAAGGCTAGGCTCAGGAAGAGGGAGAAAGAATAAGCTATTGCCCAAGAGAGAGTAGAGAATAGAATTAGATGATGATTGATGATTAAAAACGAGGAAATACGACCCTATTTATAGAGAAAATAGTCCCGAAACGATCAGATTATGATCGAATTCGATTCGGAGTAAAATTGCTTCCATCGCGGTGCGACAGGCTCCATCGCGACGCGATGGGTCCTGTCGTTTTGCAATGGGGAAAGCGTTATCTAAAATCCGTACGGAATCCTTAATCTAATTAAATTAAATTAATTAAAGTCCATACTTATCTTTTAAAATTAGATTTAATCTTTTTAAAACACTTCGTTTTATTCCAAATTAAACTCTTTATTTTTCCAAAAGATATAATTATTAATCCTAATCCCACTAGAACTTAAAATAACCTTCTAGATTATTCTAGAAGATTAAAATCAATCCTAATGACCTTAGGAATGATAATTAATGGGCTCTCCACTTGATCATTGGGCCGTATATAAAACTCATTTCAGGCCCAATTTAGTATTTTGGCCATAACTTCCTCATTATTCATCGGAATTCGGCTTATAATATATCATTGGAAAGCTCTTTTCGAGCCCAATCGAACTACACTATTATTGGACCCTTATCATGGACCAAACAAACTAGACTGGACATTATCCATAAATAGAGTACGAAAAGAAATATTTTCTAAAACAGAAAGAAGTGTTTTTTAAAACAACCACATCACAAGACTTCTCACATTTTCACCTTGTTCAATAACCAAATGACGTGAAAGATATTCGTCACTGGATTTGGTTTTCGGGGAGACACAATTAGGTGTCTACAATATGCTATTTAAATTTGAACTTATTTATATGGAAGCATTAAAATTGAAAACCAAGATTACTATTAAATGATTATTATTGAAACCAAGTTTATACGAGTATAAAATCATGATTGGTTGTGAAAGTAACTTTGTTTGCATTGATCAATAGTGAATACTACAAGGATAGTAGTCAATGTCCTTAGAGTACCATTGAACCCTCTAAGCACTATAAGATTCATTAAGCGCTATGTTGAGGAAAATAAGCATAACCGGTGTTGTAGACACCCAAATGTGTCTCCCCAAAACCAAACCCGGTGATGAATACCTTTCATGTCATTTGATAATCGAACGAGGTGAAAGTGTGAAAGGTCAGGTGTTGCGGTTAGTTTTTATTAAAAATTCTTTCTTTCTGTTTTCGAAAAACAACTCTATTTTATGAAAACAGCCAATCCAGTTTAGTTTGGTTCACGACAAGGGTCCAATAATAGTGTAGTTGGATGGGGTTTGCAAAGAGCTTTCCAACGATATACTATAAGCCCAATTCCGATGAATAATGAGGAAGTTATGGCTAAAATACTAAACTGGGCCCGGTTTGATCTTAACATGCGGCCCGATGATCTAGGTGAGGGCCTGATGTTAATTATTATTCCTAAAGTTATTAGAATTAATTATAGTCTTCTAGAATTCTCTAGAAGGTTCTTTTAAGTCCTAATAAAATTAGAATTAATAATTATATTTTGATAAGTTTTATTTGGAATAAAATATTATTTTATGAAAAATACGATTTCAGTTTTCATACGGACTTTACAAGCCAAGCGACAAGGTTGGTTTTGCGGCGAAAGTGTGGAGTTTTATTCCTTATCAAATTCTACCTATTTCCGGACTGTTTTCTTATAAATAGGGTCCTGAACCTCCGTTTTTTAATCAGCAATCATCATCAATTCTCATCATCAATCAATATATTCTCTAAATTCTCTCTAAGCTCTCATCTCTCTAGCATTTTACAAAATTCCGCATACACGAATCTAGAAATACGTAGCCAAGTTCGAAGTTGCCTTCGCCCTAGACGTGAAAGGTTATAATTTCTGAGGGTTTGGTCCCTAATCTCTATTTCAATTATTTAGTTTGATTCTTTGATTTTATATTTTCCTTTAAGTTACTAACACGTGTATTTTGTTATTAGAAAGAGGTACGAGGCATCAAAGTATGTAATCTTATTGCTCTATTCTTGTAGAAAGCATGTTTAAATTTGTTTAATTCCTAGTATCATGTTAGGATGTTATTATTGCTTTCTAGTATCATGTTAGGGTGCTTCCTATGCTTTCTAATATCATATCAATAGCATGTTAGTATCATCTAAGGCTAAATCTTTGATCTTTATTGCTTAGTGACATACTAGGATTTGTTATTAATCTTGTTAGTATCATGCCTAGGATCTTGCTATTATTATGCTTTAACATGATTATTTTAATTATAATTGTTATTATGATTATGATTATTATGATTTATGATTATTATGTTGCTTGATGATATGTTATATACTGTTATTGCTTGATCACGCCTTTTATGCATGTTTAAAGGGAATTTGTACTTGTAATCACGTTTAATAAGATAATTAATAATCTTGTTTAGGGCTAATTTGATTATAATTCAAGTGATCGCCAATAATAGTTTTATTTGTGCATTAAATTCAACCAACATAGATAAACAGATTTAGGGTTAACCTATTGATTGCATGCTAGTCAGAAAGCGCACATGAATACAAGACGAATAAAGTAGAGGCCTTTTTAGGGCAGGTTCAATCTCTTTTAGGTTGGATTTGTACCTTCATCCCCGAATCCTATTTGGTTCAAGACCTTTTGGAGTTGACGATCTCATGGATCGTTAAGGGGTGTAATCTTCACCTTGTGAATGGTTTACAAGTTCCTAAAACTTGTTGGCGACTCTTTTGCTCTAGCTTCCTTCCCTTTGGACGCCACTATGCTTAAGTGTATGATCACAGTGGGGTTCAAGTTTGGGATGGCTTGAAATATTCCCTACAGGTGTCAAGCTTCAAAGGGTACTGCTGCTCTGATCTAATGCTCTGTTTTTCTAAGAAAAAAAATCATGACTCTATTTCATGTGCTTCATGGATTTCTCTCCCTTGATTTAAGTTTCCTCTCTTTTAATCTGGGCTTTCTCTCACCTCATCCTAAAGGGCGTCAGATTTTAATAAGAACCTGACAATCGAATTACATAAATTAATGATTTTGATTTTTCGATTAAATTTGAGGTTGAACATCGCTATGAACACAACTAGTTATAAATTTCAATGTGAATCTAACAAAAGATATGGCAGTAGAAAAAGATTGTCATAAAAGGGTGTGTGGTGCATTTTTGTGGGCAAATAGTTTCCATTGATGGGATTCAGCCGTTGATGTTATATATATACTTTGAAATTTTCATTAACGAAGTATATTACAGTAATATACTAGTAGAATAAAATGCTATTTGTAACTGGCGAAATTGACTTTTTGTGACTAGCATTGTTGGTTGCGAATGTCACCGTTACAACTAGTGAAAATTGTTCATAACCGACATTATTTATCAATTCCCGGAGTTATAATACCATAAAAAAACAGTCAAGCTTGTGCCGCATATATAAGAACTATGTAAAATTCTATTTAATCTGTCAAAGCTCAAAAGACTAAAATCCAAGTGAAAATGGAGATTCTATAGTCATCTAAGATTATTGGTCTAGCATTACAGTTACAAACTAATCGAAGAATTAAAAAGAACTACATATTGATAAAAAAATGAAGCCTGGGTATCAACATATTCTCCTTCTTCATGGGAATACTCTTCATCAGCAACAATGTCTTCCCCTTCTCTTAGAGGTTGAACCCCAATATATAGAGGCGGTGTATCGTCAAATAGGTCATACTCTTCCTCATCGACAACATTTTCGACACCAACAATTCTTCTCTTGCCTTGAACAACAACCTGTCAGTGATGATTGATGTTTTCCCTTATATAGAAAATTTGTTTAGCTTGTGAAGCTAAAACAAAGGGCTCCTCCCCATCAACGAATCAACTTAAATCCACTTAAGTAAAACCAAATAGTTCATCTATCTTTTTGCCTCGTCGGTTGTCAACCCACCTACATCGAAAAACAAGAACTACAAACTCAACATAATTCAGCTCCCATAACTCTTGAATGACCCTATAATATGACTATGTTGCATTAATAAGCCTAGCATCCTTAGAGCTTGAGTATTCCGTAGAAGATGTGACGACCAAAACACCACTATTTTGATGTAAACTCTTATCATCTTGGCGACTAGTGTAGAAACAATACCCATTGATGTCATAGCCTTCTTAAGTGTTCACAAACAATTGAGGACCCCGTGAAAGCCATCTGATTGTATCAGATACATTATTATTCGGTTGCCCCAACTCACACTTCACTTGGTTTGGAAACCATTCAACAAAATAATGATTATGTTTTTGCATCAAGCATATGTCCCTATTCTTGGATTCATTCTTTTTAAATAATTGAGATGAGTTTCTATATAAGGATGGACTTCTAAAAGGTTTTGAAGAACATAACGATGAGCTTTCTGGATTCTATCTGATGAGGCTTCACAAATTGACGACCGATAGTCCCTTGCCCTTGAAGTCTTCCCTCATGACGAGATTTGGGAACTCCAATTTCTTTAGCCTTAGCTAAGAACACAGAACAAAAGTTACCAGCCTCTTCTGCCATGGTACCTTGAATAATACTACCTTCTGGATGTGCTTTATTGGTCGCCTTTTCTTTCAAAGTTCCCATGTGTCTCTCATAAGGGTACATCCATCTCAAAAAAATCGGGCCACATTCCTTGATTTCTCGTACTAGATGGACAATCAAATGAACCATTATGTCAAAAAATGAAGGAGGAAAATACATCTCAATTTTGCATAATGTTTCTACAGCATCAGTTTGCATTTCATTAAGTTTATCTGGATCAATCACCTTGCTACATATGCCATTAAAAAATAGGCAAAGTTTAACAATAATGTGCGTAACATGTTTTGGCAAAAGACCTCGAAATGCAATAGGCAACAACACTTGCATCATGACATGGCAATCATGGGATTTCATACTAATTAATCTCTTATCGGCTATTGGAACTAGACGCTTAATGTTCGACGAATACCCTGTAGGTACTTTGATGCCATATAAACACTCACAAAATATTCTTTTCACCTCTCTAGACAATGTGTAGCAAGCTCGAGGCAAATATGTCTTTTTTGTTTCGGTATTTTCCTCGGGACATAACTTTGGTCGAATATTTGCAAGCTTCATGTCTTTCCGCACATCTTTAGTATCCTTTGTCTTGTTAGGCATATTCAATAATGTCCCGATGATTGATTCGCATACATTTTTTTCAATATGCATAACATCAAGACAATGTCTAATAGACAAGTGTTTTCAATAAGGAAGAGTCCAAAATGCAGACACCTTTTTTCAAAGACCCTTCTTAGAGGTAGGATTACCAAGTTTCCCGAAAACTGTCTCAACATCTTTGATTCGCTCCCACAACTCTATACCACTAAGTGGCTCACGCAACCTCTATTTCTCCGGGAACCCATTGAATTCAGCTTTTTTCTTACGATAAGGGTGATCCCGACGAAGTAGTCGTCTAGTATGCATATATACATCCTTTCCAAAATTCTTGAGGCGTGTGGGTTCCATTTCATCCTCACAAAGGGGGCATGGTTTCTTCCCTTTGACTTTGTACCCAAACAAGTTTCCATAAGCCGGGAAATCACTTACAGTGCAAAAAATTATGGCACTACGTGTATGGGCATCGAACATTGGAACACCTTTATCCCATAACAATCTCAAATCCTCCAAGAGAGGCTCCAAGTAGACATCTATGTCGTTACCGGGTTGTTTGGGACCCAATATTAGAAGTGACAACATGATGTACTTACGTTTCATGCATAGCCAAGGAGGCAAGTTATCGACAAAAGCACCGGCCATGTGCTGTGTTGAGAGCTAAGGGTATCGTAAGGATTCATCCCGTCGGTACTTAATGTAAGTCTCAGGTTCCTAGCCTCTTTACCAAACTCAGTAAATGTATCATCAGTATGTTTCCATTGCTTCGAATCAGCGGGATGCCTAATGTACCCATTTATCTTCCTCTCTTGTGCATGCCACACCAAGTTTTTTTCATCCTTCTTAATTGAAAAAAGTCGTTTAGACCTCAGTATTATAGGCAGATACAATAACACCTTAGCTAGTGGCCACATCTTGCGATTGAGGTTTGAACCCTCGCGCTTGTAGCGATCAACACCGCACTTTGGACAAGCGTCAAGGTTTTCATACTCATTTCGAAAAAGTGCACAATAATTAGGACATGCATCGATCTTCATGTACTCTAGACCTAAGAGACACAATAGCTTCTTTGCATAGTAGGTAGACTTAGGATTCCCTTCCGGAAGCATGTCTGATAAAGCTTCTAACAACGAATTGAAACTTGTATCGGTCTAACCGTTCTTCGCTTTCAAGTTAAATAACGTTAAAACCCCTGAAAGCTTAGAGTACTTTGCACATCCAGGATATAAAGGTGTCTCGGCGACCTTTGACACATTTTCAAACATACGAGATTCTTCGTTCACATGATAACCTAAACCATCCATCATCTTGATCCTCCTCAAAATTTTCATCAGTATCCCTTTCATTATTATCACATTGTTCTCTATTCTTCATATTAGCGTCATTGATTAATGACCTACTAGTTTTAGGAATTATTTTCTCACCGTGCCAATACCAAATGGTATAATTTGCCATGAACCCATGGCGAAATAAATGGTTTTCTACCACACTAATTTCCTTCCACTTCTTCACATTGTTGCTATCACAATAAGGGAAAAAGATTGTTTCCCCTTTAGTAGTCCTCTGGTGTTCTATAACAGTTCTACAAAATTTCTCAATCCCGTTCAAGAACTCGGATTGAGTTCGATTTTCAATATACATCCAATCACGATTCATTTCTAACTACAAATTATAGAAAAACCAAGCATATAAAAATTAGAACAAGTACATTAGAAACAAACAAACACAATTACAATAGAACAACAACCATAATTTCGAACAACAAATAAACATTATCAGCTCTGAATTTCAGCTCTAATTTCAACTCTAAATTTCAGTTTTGAATTTCAGCTCTGATTTTCAGTTCTGAATTTCAGCTCTGATTTCAGTTCTAATTTTCAGATTTGAAATTCAGCTCTGAAATCAATTCTGAATTTCAGCTCTGATTTCATTTCTGAATTTTAGCTCTCATTCAATAGGATCTAGTCAAGTGGATTGATTGTTTATCAAACTACTTAATAGAACTATTATTATGTTTCAGGGACTGAAACAAATTATAGATGTTTCACTACAAAACATCCTAGTAGAAAAAGGGGCAGAAGACAATGGAACCCAACTTCCCAAATGCCTTGATGTTTCACCAGAATATAAATTTCTTGGTGTTTCACTATCTCAAAGGTTAGTTCTGCCCAGACTTTCAACTACTCAGAATGAAAGAAATAATTTTTTTTTTTTTTTTTTTTTTTTTTTTTTGCTTTCCATATATAGGAGCAGTTTCACTATTAATAAATTAGGCACCTGGATGAAGTGCAATGCTTATAAAACATATCCAAATCATTATAATAGAAGTAGCATGCACTGGACTAGAATAGTAGAATTTCATACACCTACCGGAGATTATTCTACCAAAATTCAAATTAGCAGTTTAGACGAAGAGATAAATGTATTAATAGATCAAAGTGATTGATTCAATACAAGATTTACACACACACACAGTCACACACACACACACAGTCACACACACACACACACACAACAGTCACACAAACTATAATAGATTCTTAATTTTTTTTATTTTTTTCAGTATTAAGGCTTGTCAGGGTCCTTATGATCTCGTTCTGCTGAAAGCTTGGGAAAATTGGGATACAAAGCATGGATCAGAGAATACAGCAACACCAGCTCCAAAAATTCACCCAAAGAACACATTTTCGATTATATTTGTTCGAAATTATTCATCAAAACCTAATTTTCTTGGTTTTTAATAATCCAATTTGATTAAAAATTAATCAAGTAATTGAAAACAACAACATTCAATTCGAATTTACATGTAAAACCACTAATTCGAAAGTACAAGAACCCTCATTCAAAAAATTACATACCTCAAAACCTTGATATAAAACCACTAAAGCTGATCCCAAATTCGAAAAACCAAAACAATATTGAATGGAGTGAGATGCAATGAAGGAGAAGGAGGAGCAGTGAAGGAGAAGGAGGAAGAAGGAGTTTCACCTCCAGCAGTTCGTTGGAGCGAAAGTGCAAAAAGTTTGAGTTTGTTTTATTTATTTCAGCGAATTTCCTGGCATTCAATAAAAGTTAATTTTTTTTTTAAAACCTTCAATAAAAATTCAATGAAAATTAAATAAAATTAATAGAAAGTAGAAACTTAATACTACGGTATTTGTTGCTTCAAAAAAAAAAACAAAAATTAATATTTGTAATTGGCATTTGTAAGCTAGTTAGAAACTTTTTGGTCAAATTTTCTTTGACTTATTATTTGTAACTGGCTTTTGTAAGCTAGTTACAAACGCTTTGGTCAAATTTTCTTTGACTTAGTATTTGTAACTAGCGTTTGTAAGCTAGTTACAAGCTTTTTAGTCAAAGTCTTTTTGACTTAATATTTGTAACTGACATTCATTTAGTCAGTTACTAATAAAACTTCAAACAATGATAAACCACATATTAGTAACTGACATTTACTACGCTGGTTACTAATGTCATGAAACTTGTAACTGGCATTATCTTAGTCGGTTACTATTGATGCTTTCGTAACTAGCATAACATACGTCAGTTACTAATAGGGCGTTATAAATAGCATTTTTTCTACTAGTAATAACCTGCAATACTACACTATAATATTAAACAAAAACAAAAAAAAAACCACAATTGATTGGCACAACAACAGGAAGTCAGTAGCTACACCAAGCAGCAACATCTTCTATCACATCAACACAAGCAACAGCAACATATGTAATAATTCGCGCATAAATTTTTTTTACTTAATCTACTCAAACATCTGTACTAACCTTTGTTAATTCAGTCAAATTTCAGCATAAGATTACAAAGAAAGTAAAAAGAGAACCATCCCTGCAATTTAAAAAAAAAAAAAAAAAAAAAAAAAAAAAAAAAAAGAACCCAGAAATTTTCAAACAGAGAGAAAAAGAAAGTAACTTGAAAAATCAAAGAGAAAGAAATAAACAAAAGATCAGGCAAATCAAAGAAAGGGGGCAAAAAGTTAGAAGGGGAAGACATAAAAAAATATTTTTAATACAACAGGACTACTGTTCATAGGACCCACAACAAAGATGGTTAGTCTCTGCGTAGAAGTCACTCCATAATTGGCTAGCCAATCTGCCACACGGTTAGCCTCTATATAGCAGTGACTAATGGTAAGTTCCCAATCCCTATTTGAGATTAAGGACTTACATTTACGAATAATGTGAAGATAAGGAGAGTTGGTTGGAATGGGATCAACCAACATACAAACAACAGCTTCTGAATCCACAGTGATCTGAACCCTTCTATGCCCTGTATTCCAAGCGATTGCTAGACCTCTCAAAACAGCAAGGAGTTCTGCCTTTGTCAGGAGCAAATTCTGCAGTTCATAGAAAAAATCTCATGTAATTTACCTCGACGCCCAAGAATGACACCACCAGCTCCAGCAGGACCTGGATTCCTCCTTGAAGCACCATCCGTATTTAATCTAACCCATCCTTCACGAGGAGAGACCCATCTAATTAGTTCCTCAGCACGCTTTCTCTTCTTTGGGGCTGTGTCGAGTAAGTTGCTTTCATATGCTTTTCGAATGTCTCCTACCCTTGCCATGATGAAGCTTATTTGATCAATTGGGATTGAACTCACTCTTTCGAAGCTCCTTTCATTCCTCCTTCTCCACAACCACCAACAAGTGGTGAAAAAGATAAGAGGCCAATCTTCTAAATTTTCAACATCCCTATATGTCAAATTCTCAATTAACCAAGTATGAAATTGATAATTATTCCATCGGCTGTCCGAACCTCTCCCAAGTTTCCTCCAAATTAATTTGGGGGCAGGGCATTCTCTTAAGATGTGATTCAAATTTTCCTCTACATAACCACAAGACAAACATCTTGGGTCTGTAGTCAAGTGACGTAGGAATCGGTTGGCATTGGTCATGAGTCGATCTTAACAAGCTAACCATAAGAAGAACCTTATACGCTGAGGAGCACACACCTTCCTTATCTTCTCCCGTTTAATTTCCTGGATAGAATTCGAATTCTCCTCATTACGGATAATATGCAACGCTGATTTTATAGTAAAACCTCTAGACGGGGAACCATTCTAGAAAATGTTATCCACCGCATCTTCGTCTTCCATCAATTCGTAAGAATTAATTTGCTCCAGGATTTCTTTTGGAAGATAGTCCGCAAAAAATTCAAATTTCCATCCCCTGTTTGCGTCCTACATATCATTCACAGTGAAGTCAAGATAGGAAATTGGAGGCTCAGTAATAGCCAACTTCAAAAGAGGAGAATGCACAACCCATTGCTGTTTCCAGAAATTTGTAGCCCTGCCATTACCCACTGCTACATCAATGTCACGCCTTAACACATCAATGTTTTCGACAATGCCTCACCACGCATTAGAGGAGTCACTCTTATGCTTAAAAATTTCGATATCACATCTTCCTTTGCAGTATTTATGCCTTAAAACCCGAGACCACAAAGCCTGAGGTTCAACAAGGATTCTCCAGCCAAATTTCGAGAGAAAGGCGGCATTCACCTGTCGCATTGAGTTAATTCTTAAGCCTCCTTCACTCTTGGGTTTGTTGACATTTTGCCACGCGTCCAAGTGCATACGCTTCTTCTCTTCCGTGCTTCCCCACAAAAATCCTCTAGATTTTGCATCAATTGTATCACAGTTTCCTCGAGGAATTCGGGTTGTTTGCATAGCGTAATAAGGGATTGAAGACAATGAGGACTGGATTAGTGTCACTCTACCAGCCATGGATAACGTTTTGTTTTTCCACCCTGATAGTTTCGAATTAACTTTATCAACTAGGAACTGGTAGTTTTCTTTAGTCACTCGTCCATTTATGGTGGGGACTCCAAGGTATTTGCCAAAGTCATCAGTTGCTTCCATGCTTAATTCTTGGCAGATAGCTTCCCTAATCTCAAGATTAGTGTTGTGAGAAAAATAAATTCTGCTTTTCTCCACACTAACCTTACTACCAGAAGCATTACAAAAGTCATCTAGACACTTTTTCATGAGCTGAGCTTGATCCGAGCTCGCCTCACATAATCAGATCAAATCATCGGCAAATGCTAGGTTTGAAATGGCCGGCCCTCCAACACTAGCCCACACTGGTTTCCATGCCCCAAATTTGCATTCTCGATCAATTAAATGAGTTAGCCGCTCCATACAAATGACATAAATATAAGGGGATAATGGATCCCCTTGTCTTATGCCACGAGAAGGTGAAAAATATTCAGTAGGCTCAATGTTCCATAAGATGCTTAATTTTGTAGATTCAATGCACATCATGACTAAATCCACAATATTTTGGGGAAGCCAAAGCTCTAAGAGAGATTCTCTGATAAAGCTCCATCTCAACCTGTCATACGCCTTCTCGAAATCAATCTTAACAGCCATGTAACCCACTTTTCCTTGCTTGCGTCTCATGGTGTGGAGCATCTCTTGCACTATTATGATATTATCCGTAATCTGGCGTCGAGGCACAAAACTACACTGCGTAGGGGAAATAAGATGAGGAAGCACTGGTTTAAGTCGATTAACCAAAACCTTTGTCACAATCTTATATGTAATATTGCACAATCCAATTGGCCTAAATTGATTAGGCTTACTAGGGACTTCAGTTTTCGGAATTAGAACAAGGAAGGCCTCAGTTAATCCCTCTGGGAAGATTCAGCCCTTTAAAATGTCCAAAGAAGTGCTGATCACATTTGGGCTAACCAAGGACCAAAATTTTTGGTAAAAGATGGTTTGGAATCCATCTGGGCCTGCGGCCTTGTATGGATCCATGTCTTTGATGGCTGCTTGGATTTCACACGGTGCAAAAGGCCTTGTTAGAATGTCCCATTCATCATTGGACATCATAGGAAAATAGTCCAGCAGCAAATTTGTTTGGGCCGGCCCATTTGATTCTTCAGAAAACAGATTGTGCCAATAATCCACCACCATCTTTTTTACTTGTGAGGCCTCTGTGATCCAATTACCATTCTCGTCTTCTAAAGTTTCTATTCTTTTTCTTCGGCGACAGATAATGGTAGATAGGTGAAAATATCTCGTATTGCGATCCCCATCACAAATAGCTTCAGCACGGGATTTTTGGAACCACAAAAGTTCTTCTTGTTCAAACACATCATTCAATTGCTTTTTTAAATTTTCTTCCAACTTGAGGATGTGCATAGGTGCTCCATTAGCCAAAGCTCGCTGAATGCCTTCAAGTCGAGCCCACAATTCCGATTTCTTTCGGAAAATATTGTAAAAATGTTCCTTGTTCCAGTAATTCAATTTATGAGCAAATTCTTTTTAAAAAGGCATCAAAGGAGCCGTGGTATCCCATGTAGCATTCACATAGTCCTCAAATTTTTCATGTTTGATCCACGCAGCCTGGAATCTAAACGGTTTGATTGCAATAGGGACAGGGGCAAAACCGTTAGTACTAACCAACAAAGGGCAGTGGTCAGAAGTCAGTTTTGGCAAATTGCGAACTGCTCCCTCATCATTAGCTAGGCCCTTATCTAGCCTAGCAGCCTTGAACGTAGCTTGAAACAGACCTCTACTCCACGTAAATTTTGGACCTGAGCATCCCAAATCGATCAGGTGATTGGAATTAATCCAATCCGAGAAGTCTGTGCACCGTTTTTCCATCTCCGAGCCACCATTACCTATTCTTTCAGACATACTAGAGGTATCATTAAAATCCTCTGCTAGCATACAAGGACCATGATAAGCTCTTCCAATTGCCTCCAATTGACTCCATAGCTCACGTCTCATAGCAGAATCTAGGCTAGCATAGATAGCGGAGAACATCCAGGGGTCCTCCTTCTTCTTCTTGATCTCAACAGTGATATGTTGCGTATGATTGTCCAAAATCGTCACATCAACTAATTCCTTTCTCCAGAAAAGCCAAATGCCTCCACTGAAACCTTGAGCATCGACCCTAAACTGACCAGAATAACCAATTTTGTCACATATCTTTTGCGCTTGGTCTCCGCTAATGTGAGTTTCAACCAAAACTAGGATAGACGGATCATTAATTCTAACTAACTCTCTAATTATAGCTAGTTTTTTTCCAACACCTTGAACATTCCAAATCATTATCTTAATAGACATATTAAATCCTGGGAAATTTGGGTATCTATCGAACACATTTAAAGGAATGTTAGGCATGGTCCAGACGAAAGCCTCGCTCAGAGCTTTCATTGGACCTGCAATTTCCATGGGATTCTGCATTGTAGCCAGCATATCCGAAGGGTTGTGGGATGGTGGTAGAAATGTGCTCACTTGGAGTTGGGCTTTGTTTGCTATTGGATGTGACACCGTCAGAGTTGGACCATCCATCAGGTAATCCACTAGGGCCGAGTACGATGGGGGGATTTGGGTCACCAAAGTAATCGGTGGATGAAGAGGATTCATGTTCACTTGAATTTTCTGGCAGCTCCCTCAAGGCAGTCGGGGTGTGTAAAGCAATACTGAATAATTGTTCCTGGCCTATGACTCGAGAGGGGTGCGTAAGATTTGAAGGGGCAAGATCATTATTTTCCAAGTTGTGTGATATGATAGGATCAAAATTTTCCTTATTGTTCCTATGATCAACCTTCTGTCCTTGAAAAGGGGTAAAGATAGTTTTTGGACTATTATCTTTTCCAAGATTAGCATCAGAATTATTCGCACTAATATCTTAGTGAATATTTCCTATATCCTGCATTGGGGTCCCCAATGTGATAACTGAATCAATTTCCTCGTCTACTTCCATGTTATTATGGCAATCTCCACCTAAAGAATATTCTTTTTCCCCGGAATTACTCTGATCACCTAAATTGATAGCTCCCTCCAGCATATTGCCACTTCCTGAAGTCAAAGAGTTGACTTCCTCTGCTTCTTTACCAATAGTAGGATTTCGGTCCAAAGTTGCCTTAGTGACTTGCACTATGTCATCGGTTTGGTTCACGTCCAAGTCCTCTACCATAGCATCCTCTTGTTCAAGAACATTAAATCTCGAACCTTTAACTTGAATATTTCCTCAAGTATTCTTTTTACTCTGGCTTCCAGCAGCTAAAGCTTGGGCATTAGATTTGGAATTCCCTTGATGACCAGTGTGGCTGTCTGAGGGTTTAGTTTTGTTCGACCCTCCAGCTTTTTCATGACCCGATTTAACTCTGGCTTCCTCTGCTTGTTTCTTAGGCACTTTCCCTTTTCCCCTAAGGAGTATACTTCCTATTTGTCCGTTGAACCAACATCCATGACCCAAACTGGTCACTTTCTTCAAGTCTCACCCTAGGAGGTTGTTTTGGAATTTGGACCTTTCCTTGTTTCACTGGCTGCTTGTCACTGTCACCGAGGGTAGCTTCCTTAATGCATTCACTTTCCTTATGGCCTAGTCTTCCACATTTGAAGCAAATTTGCTTCAAACCTTCATATTGAATCTTCCAAACTCTTCCATTAAGGCGAAATTTGGAAAGGAGAGGCTTCGATAGGTCTATTTCTATACTGAATCGAACATATTGTCCTCTACTCATCGTCTCAGTATTCCTATCAATACTAATGACTCATCCAATCTTCGATCCAACTCGATGAAGGAATTTCTTATCAAAATATTCCACAGATAGTTGTGGTATCCGTACCAACGCTGTAAGGAACTTGATCGGAGCCTTGTCTGTAACGAAGTTCGGCACCCACTTTCGAATAGTTAAATAACTATCCCCAATTACCCATGGCCCTTGAGTTAAAACGAAATGGTAATCCTCCATGTTTGTGAATCGCACAATATAATATGCAAACCCTACATCAGTTAGGGTAATATCACCCTTTAAACTCCATTTCAATCGAAGCCTTTTAATAAAGACTTCATAACTCATCCTTTTATCAAATAATTTGATAATCAGAGCATTTTGCCATGGTTTGCGCAGCCTCGCCTTCTCCTCCTTCGTAAGCAAGAAGTTTGGACAAGTTTCATCATCAGAATCACATTCCAAAGGAACATCATCATCTGATTCACCTTCATCCACCAAGATGTCATTCTGAATTTCAAATGATCTATCTCCAATGTTTCCTTTAGTCAAATGGCTATAGGAAACCCTAGGTCTCGGAGGTTGCATAGTCACTGGTACTATCTCCGCTTGAGTCATTTCTGTATCATTGGATACATTTTGGCGATGAGGATTCTCCTGAGGAGAATTCTCCGGTGTTCTTTTAAATTTCTTATTGGATTTCTCAATTGATCAGTTTCCTCAGTCGAGAAGTTTTTCGCTCCTCTCAGTTTCGCTCTCCATGTTAAATACCACGTTTAGTTATTGAGAAACTATAGTAATGCCTTTTCCTTTTTTGTTTGATAACTAGAAGTATTTATGACTCTTAGAACTTTAATAAAGATACATTTAAAAGTCATTTGGAAGTCATCCCTTCTTATGACACAACTACTACTAGTCATCCCTTCTTATGACACAACTACTACTAAATTACTTAGATTAATCACACTCCTCAGATGAAATTAGCATCGGAAGTGATTAGTCAAAGCAGTAAACGGTATGGCTTCATAATTGCAATTCCTTAATTGTAGCTTCTGAATTTCTTAATTGTCCTTATAGTTGTAATCATCTTGTATTAATATTAAGTCACAATAGGTATTACGGAGTATTATATTTATAGGGGGAGCATCGCTACATTTCCTTTCCCTCCGCTTCGTCCGTTCTTTTTTAGTTTTATACTTTCACTATTCCTCTTTTGACTGTCTTTCGAAAAATAATATGTAAGAAAAACATATTTGTGTGGACTCTTTTTAAATTCATCTCAATAATTACTATCATAATACATAACTTTTATAATTTTTACTTATGGAGAATTAAAGGTATTAATCGTGAAAGTTTTGCATTGGTAAACGTGATAAAACAAACGGGTGTAGTAGAAAAAACTGAGAAAGTATAATAGAGAGATGACTGTAGCACTCTATAAGTTGGACTAGTTCTCTTGGGAAAATTGGAAAACATTACATGGACTCAATAACTAAGCCCACGTAACCAATCCCACTAACGAGTACCAATAATAGCCAGCTTAGGTACTTCTACACTCTCTGCCACACATTACCCAATCCCACAAAACTACATTGGTAAACCAATCTGAAACATACACTGCACCTCACTTCACTACAACAAATGAAGCATTCTTCACCATCCTTCTTCAACTTAACGAACATCGACTACTATGCCATATCTATAACTATAATGATACACATGCTCTGCATAGCAAGCAGCAGCATCAGCCTTCACCCAATAGTGCTAGTCCCTGGGAGTGGAGGCAACCAGCTAGAAGCTCGGCTAACCGCGAAATACAAGCCGTCGAGCCTTATATGCAGGGCATATCCAGGGCCTTTGCACAAAGATAAAGATGGTTGGTATCGAATATGGTTCGACGCGAGTGTTCTTCTTGCTCCTTATACAAAGTGTTTTGCTGAGAGGATGATGTTGCATTATGACCCTGTTTCTGATGATTACTTCAATGCTCCTGGGGTTGAGACTAGAGTTCCACACTTTGGTTCTACTCAGTCCCTTTCTTACCTTGATCCCAACCTCAAGTGAGTTGCTTATTGGTTTTTATCAATATTTAATTAATTTAATTGATTTAAGTATGTTGTTTAATTAGATGGATCAGCTAAGTTTGTGTTTGATGGAAAGTATGCTGTAAGATGATTTAGGACAACCTTATTTATGCGTTAATTTAAGAGTAAGGTGACACCATTGTTGATGACTTGATTAGTAAACCTGATTAGTACTTAATCAGGCAAAGCTTGATGTAATCAAGCTAATTTGGTTATTTTTGGATAATGTTGGGATTGTGGCCCAAATTTTACAAGCCCATGATTGGATCAATATTTTGAGCAAATGTCGGTAGATGGAAAAATCTACAATAATGCTCATTTTTCTAGAATTATCTTCTTAAAGTATGATCTACAATTTGCTAGAATAACCTAGCATGTTCAAACCGACATTTACTTCTTGCAAGGCTCCACCGCCATTGCACAAGTATAAATAAGTATATGTGCTTTCGATTGGTGCATGCAAGACACACATACAAATACACACCAAGCCACTCTCAATACAAGCCTTCCTACTATTACTACTAATCCTTCTTGCATACAATCTCCTTATATTACTAATACACTATCCTTTGTAATACTCCTTTGTGAGTTTTGTTATTACAGTGAGAGTTATAAATCATTGTACTATTACTCACCCTACTACATTACGGGTGATACTTGTATTCTCCTATTTTTCATATAGTGGATTTTTCAGTGCTTGTTGTCCGTGGGTTTTTTGATAATTTTTCCCACGTTAAATAGTGTGTCTAATTCTCTACTACTTATTTTACCTTTATCTTTCTCCTACTTATCTTATCAATCTCTACATCTTTAATTTGCTTCCACTGTGCACTAACCAACCCTAACAAGTGGTATCAGAGCAAAAGGTTGATTAGAGTGTTTACACATTAAACATGTCTTCGCTTACGAAGTTCGAGATTGATAAGTTCGATGACAAGATTAGTTTCAGCATTTGGAGAATCCAAATGAAGGTCGTTCTCACACAAAACGGATTAAAACGGGCACTTGATGGCAAGTCCAAAAGGCCATCTACTATGACGGATGAGCAATGGTAAGTGTTGGATGAAAAAGCATTGTCCACGATCCAACTATGTCTAATGAAGGAGGTTCTGCGCGAGGTCATTCACGAGGAAACATCAGCCGGATTATGGTTAAAGTTGGAGTCTTACTACATGACTAAAAGCCTTGCCAACAAACTCCGTCTCAAGGAAAGGCTTTATACCATTCGAATGGCCGAAGGTACTTCCATTTAATCTCATCTTAATGAATTTAATTCCATTATTATCGATCTAGAAAATCTAGATATTAAAATTGAAAATGAGGATAAGTCCGTCTTATTAATTGTCTCCCTACCGCCTTCATATAAGCACTTCAAGGAAATCATGCTATATGGTAGCAATGATTCTCTTTCTTTTGAGGATGTAAACTCAAATTTACTCTCAAAAGACAAGTTTGACCTTGAAGTACATACTGATGAAAATGCTGAAGGCTCATATGTAAGAGGGAGATCACATGGAAAAAATAGTACCAATAATCAGGCCATATCTAATAGGCAAAAATCTAAGGATTTTTGCAATTATTGCAAGATGCATGGACACGATGTTTTCAATTACCGAAATTTGAAGAAAAAGCTCGAAAGAAAACTGTAGGGAATATTTCAAGCCATTAACCCCAAGCTTGAACCCCACTGTGATCATACACTTAAGTATGGTGGTGTCCAAAGGGAAGGAAGCTAGAGCAAAAGAGTCACCAACAAGTTTTAGGAACTTGTAAACCGTTCACAAGGTGAAGATTACACCCCTTAACGATCCAGGAGATCGTCAACTCCAAAAGGTCTTGAACCAAATAGGGTTCGGGGATGAAGGTCAAATCCAACCTAAAAGAAATTGAACCTGCCCTAAATAGGCCTCTACTTCATTCTTCTCGTATTCATGTGCGCTTTCTGACTAGCATGCAACCAATAGGTTTACCCTAAACCTGTTTATCTATGTTGGTTGAACTTAATGCACAGATAAAACTATTATTGGCGATCACTTGAATTATAATCATATTAGCCCTAAACAAAATTATTAATTATCTTATTAAGCGTGATTACAAGTACAAATTCCCTTTAAACATGCATAAAAGGCGTGATCAAGCAATAACAATAATAATAAATACCAAGCAACATAATAATTATCATAATAACAATCATAATTAAAATAATCATGTTAACGCTAAAGCATAATAATAGCAAGATCCTAGGCATGATACTAACAAGATTAATAGCAAACCCTATCATGTCACTAAGCAATAAAAATCAAAGCTTTAACCCTAACATGATACTAACATGATATTAGAAAACAGTAAAAGGCACCCTAAACATGATATTAGAAAGCAATAATAACATCCTAACATAATACTAGGAATTAAACAAATTGAAACATGCTTTCTACAAGAATAGAGCAATAAGATTACATACTTTGATGCCTCGTGCCTCAATAACAAAATACACGCGTTAGTAACTTCAAGGAAAATATAAATCAAAACAATCAAATTAAATAATTGAAATCGAGATTTGGGACCAAACGCTCAGAAATTATAACCTTTCACGTCTAGGGCGAAGGCAACTTCGAACTTGGCTAGGTGTGTCTAGATCTCGTGTATGCGGAATTGTGTTTGAGGGAAGGTTTAGAAAAAGAATAGAGAGAGAAAGCTTCTAGCTTTAGAGAGAGAAAGATGATTGTTGATGATTGCGAATTCTATATGAATAAAAACGGAGGTTTAGGACCCTATTTATAATAAAACAGTCCGGAAATAAGTAGAATTTGATAAGAAATAAAACTCCACGCTGTCGTTGCAAAACCGACCTTGTCGCTTGGCAACAAGCTCTGTCGCGTGGCGACAGTCCTGTCGTTTGGCAACAGCCTGGATTCCTGCGCGCTTTCAAACACGGAGTCCACTTATCAATCAAAATCGATTTGTAAAGTCCGTATAAAAACTGAAATCGTATTTTTCATAAAATAATATTTTATTCCAAATAAAACTCATCAAAATATAATTATTAATTCTAATTCTATTAGGATTAAAGAGAACCTTCTAGAGAATTCTAGAAAACTATCATTAATTCTAATAACTTTAGGAATAATAATTAACATTGGGCCCTCCCCTACATCGTTGGGCCGCATGTAAAGATCAAACCGAGCCCAGTTTAGTATTTTGACCATAACTTCCTCATTATTCATCGGAATTGGGCTTATAATATATCGTTGGAAAGCTCTTTGCAAGCCCCATCCAACTACACTATTATTAGACCCTTGTCATGGACCAAAATAAACTAGATTGGCTGCTTTCATAAAATAGAGTTGTTTTTGAAAACAGAAAGCAAGAATTTTAATAAAAACTAACCGCAACACTTGACTCTTCACACTTTCACCTCGTTCGATTATGATTCGACGCAAAAGGTATTCATCACTGGGTTTGGTTTTGGGGAGACACATTTGGGTGTCTACAAGAAGAAAATGATAAAAAGGGTAAGGAAACTGCAGAAGCCGATTTTAGTGATATAGAATCCGATAATGTTCTTTTGGCTACTTCTCCACAAAGAAGTAGAAATCATGATTGGGTGCTTGATTCTGGTTGTGCCTACCATATTTTTTCTCAAAAGGATCGCTTTATCGATTATCCGGTAAAGAATAGATCTGTTTCTATGGGCAACGGATCTCGTTGCAAAGTTCAAGGCACTGGCTTTGTTCGAATAAGACACATGATGGTAAGATCAGGACTTTATCTAATGTTCAGTATGTTCTTGATTTAAAGCATAACATTATCTCTTTAGGCACTCTTGATTCTAAAGGGTGTAAGATATCAGCTTAAGGTGGAGTACTCAAAGTATTCAAAGGTGCTCGTGAAATTATGAAGGCCATTCGACATAAAAATCAATATGTATTACAAGGGTCTTCATACACAAACCCGGTTTGGCATAAAAGCATTCATCACACGGGTACAAGCATGTTTTATAAACCCAAGACTCGTTTGGGTTTTCTAAGTGGCATCTCTGCATAATGCCCTTAGGGCTTCATACGATGAGTACACATAAAAATTTGGTCCAAGGTTGAGATTGTTGGGATAGTGGCCCAAATTTTACAAGCCCATTATTGTATCAATATTTTGACCAAATGTCGGTGGATGGAAAAATCTACAATAATGCTCATTTTTCTAAAATTATGTTCTTAAAGTATGATCTATAATATGCTAGAATAATCTAGCATGTTCAAACCGACATTTACTTCTTGCATGGCTCCACCGCCATTGCACAAGTATAAATAAGTATATGTGCTTTCAATTGGTGCATGCAAGACACACATACAATTACAAACCAAGGCACTCTCAATACAAGCCTTCCTACTACTACTAATCCTCCTTGCATACAATCTCCTTATATTACTAATCCACTATTCTTTGTAATACTCCTTTGTGAGTTTTGTTATTATAGTGAGAGTTATAAATCATTGTACTATTACTCACCCTACTACATTACGGGTGATACTTGTACTCTCCTATTTTTCATATAGTGGATTTTTCAGTGCTCGTCGTCCGTGGGTTTTTTGATAATTTTTTCCACGTTAAATATTGTGTGTCCAATTCTCTACTACTTATTTTACCTTTGTCTTTCTCCTACTTATCTTATCAATCTCTGCGTCTTTAATTTGTTTCCACTGTGCACTCACCAACCCTAACAAGATAACATGCTCCCATGGATGCCTGTATTTGCCAGGATTAGAAGAAAAGAGAGGGACGAATTTGATTGAATGCGCCTGATACTCCCTCCATTCCTTTTTGTTTATCGATAAAAGAAAACATACTAAAAGGTTGTAGAGGCATTAGCTAATTTAGCTCTTGACTAGGAATGATTTTGTAAAGTTGAATAAATGATCAGAAATATATGTTTTTAATAGCTTTTATCATCCCAAAATATCATTGAGAATTAATGTAAGGAGCATACCTCAGATCGATGTATTAGGTGTGGTGCCATTTTAAGGATAGATATCCTTTTCTATCTAATCTGCCTTTGCTCATTTAGCCTTAATTTGTCACCAATTTTAGAAGAGATTTTGGTACTGCGAAGTTTTTTCTGCAATGTTATGCACAACTTTATTTGCAATGGTATGTACAACTTTATTTGCAAATTTTAGGCAGAACCCTTTATTAACAAATTGCAATGTTATGCACAACTGTAATCGAACCATGGGAAAATTTCTGCGGATACCTCTGCTTTCAGGACAGGACGCCTCATGATTCCAACTATATTGCCCTTTTAGCCTATGATTTGGAATTTCAGACTACAACTGGAGTGGCGATTCGAATTAAGAACCAAGCTATTGTTTTTTTTTTTTTTTTTTTTTTTTGTTGGTGTTTTATCCGATTCACCCTTTAGGCTAATCCGGATTCGGGGATCAGTTCTGAGTAGTTAGGTTCCAGTCCCCTCCCCATTGTCGTTGTCCCAAGCTATTGTAGATCAACATTCAAATGCCTTCTTGCTGGCCGTGTCAAATAATACTCCTATCTTGGCTATCTAGACAGAGCTTAATGGATAAGGATTTTGTTTCTCATACTCATAGCTGTTAGATTAGAGGGCATAGCTTAGCAGATTCGGATTTAAGGTCCTAGTGGCAAATACACTTCTCCTAATAAACATTTTTAAGTAAAGTTCATAGAGTAGAAGAGAAGTCCATAAGTGAGCTGGTAAAACTAGTAATTTGTGTTATATTTTAGATGTAATGTTCCCAAGTCTGATCTCCCGCATGATATTCTATTCTATATTTCTTTATCTATACCATGTCATTCGTTTGAAACATTTTCTATGTACACAAGATTTTTGTGGGATAGTCAAAAGAGGATGAACTTGCCATGTTCCCATATCTTAGTACATAGTTTTCGCGATCAGCTTAGGCCACTGTAATCACAACTACATTTTTCTAGCTAAATTAATTGCCTTTATTAACTCATGTTATTCTACCATGAACAGGCTCATCTCAGGATACATGGCACCTCTTGTAGAATCATTGGAAGGAATTGGATACATTGAAAGCAAAACCCTCTTTGGAGCTCCATATGATTTTCGCTATGGCTTAGCCCCAGAAGGCCGTTCATGCCATGTCGGTTCCAAATACCTTCAAGACCTCAAAGATCTCATCGAAAATGCTAGTGCAGTGAATGGAGGAAAACCAGTGGTAATTATATCCCACAGTTTAGGAGGCCTATTTGTCCACCAACTTCTTTTACGTAACACCCTATCATGGAGACAGAAATACATCAAGCACTTCATTGCACTATCAACGCCGTGGGGTGGGACTGTCCAAGAAATGCTCACCTTCGCGTCAGGGTACACCCTAGGAGTCCCATTAGTCAAGCCATTGTTAGTAAGGGAAGAACAAAGAAGCTCTGAAAGTAACTTATGGCTCATGCCATGTCCTAGAATATTTGGACATGCCAAGTCCCTAGTGATCACCCCAAATACTAATTACACTGCAAATGACATACCGAAATTTCTTACTGATATTGGATTTTTGCAAGGTGTACATCCCTATAAAACTCGAGTTCTACCCATGGTTGAAAAATTAAAAGCCCCTGAGGTACCAATCACTTGCATAATTGGAAGCGGAGTTGATACACCGGAGACTTTGTTCTATGATGCAAAGGGTTTTGATAAGCAACCTTCTATTATATGGGGTGATGGGGATGGAACGGTGAATTTGTTGAGCTTGCTAGCAGTTCAATCTGAATGGGTGAATGAGAGAAATCAACCATTAAAGATCATTAACATAAATGGGATGTCACATACCTCTGTATTAAGTGATCATAGATCACTTGATCAGATTTTAGAGGTAGTTTCTGATGTTAATTCTGATGTTTTGAAGTCAAATTGTGTAATTAGTGGAGAAAAACTCAAGAATATTTAATACAGAGTACTATATAGAGCCATTATAGATATATAATTCGTAATTTTTTGTGCGCAAATTGGTCATATAATGTTTGTCATAGCTCATAAACTTATATGACTACTCTCTGTCAATTATATTGGATCTCAAGCCGGGCCGGTGCAACCTATGCGCTTATAAAGAGCCCAAATACTAAAGGGTCTCATTTTTGTCTTAAGTTACTAAGTATAATGTACGAATACATAGTATGTAGTACGGAATATAAGATATACTTCCTCCGTAATTTATTACTCACTCATTCACTCCATTTCAAATGGGCACGTATGCCGATATAATTTCTTTTATCAATAATATCTTTGATAATTATTAGTAAGAATAAATTATAACAATTGAAAATTAATAATTCATTCATTAAGATGATTCTAACAAGTATCCGTAACGTTATGGCTATCGAAACGAATACCTTGTTTTACAGATTGAGTTTTCGACTTTTCAAATAATTTTTCACAACCCTAATATTATGCTCCAAATGAAATCCAATAGTTTTTTAATGATACATAAGAGGAAATGCATTTATTTGTTTAATCTTTGTTTAATTACAATTGTATTCTCTTAAGTAAACACTTTTAAAAAAATTGGTTGTATCGGTGTAAATTTGTCTTATAATGATTAAAAATTACCCTAAAATAATTAAAAAAAAATTATCCAGAATCAAGGCTAAAATGAGAACTTGAAACTAATCTAGACCCTTAGACAATGTTAATCGGACGATCCTCATGCTTCCCGTGTTATTAATGGTATTTTCGTAATATTTCAACTTTACAAAACAGTTTCCAGTTTCATTTCTAAAAAGTAAATAAAAAAATTAATAAAAGTAAATGAAATAAGCCATAAAGTAAATTTCCTTAAAAGTTATAAATAAATAAATAAATAAATAAAACCCTAGAAATCAGTTTAAAAAGTTGCGAAATTACAAAAACATCATTAATGAGCACAAGAAACACCTTATCCGTCCGATTATAATGATCTAATGGCCTAGATTAGTTCCTTGTTCTCATTTTAGCTTTAGGGTCTCACATGGTCTCAATGTATAAGTAATCAATGTTGGGAGTAAAAACCAAATGTCTACAAGGCAAATTAATTGTATTACCCTTAAAAAAACTTATCTCATCATCTATATACGGAGTATTAAATTATACTTCCTCCGTTTCTATTAAGTTGCAACACACCCCTTCAGCTCGCATTTTAAGGAAGATATTAGACTATGTAAACGGATAAATTAATTTACAAAATTTTACCACCTATAAGAAGAAAGGGATAAGTTGCTACGGTTTAAATTTCATAGTTTAATTCATTCGTTTACCTAGTTTAATCACCTTCTCGAAAAGCGTAATAAAAGGTATGTTGCAATTATAAAAAAACAGAGGAAGTGCGAATTACAAGTACCAATTTAAAGTTACTCAAAAGGTTAAAGCTATGCTAAATTGACTAAAAGTTACCCTAAAAATATTCAATATACAATAATCATATCATATCATATCACTAATATATAAAGTCGATCTCGTAGAGAGGCCACGAGACATCGACACTTGGCATTCCAGTTTTTCGCCAAGTGTTTAGGGTAAAAATATCCCATATACGTGGTCCAATCCCGTAGCGACACGTGGCCCAGTCAAAGAGCGACACGTGTCCCTATGGGTAGATGACGCGTGTCCAAGGCTCAAAAGAGCGCCTGAAATCAACATAAAAAGGCCTTATTGCATCATAGCCCAAATCCCGAGAAATATTCTTGAAAGCCGCAAAACGGAGCCCCCGTATTACGCATGGCACCTCCTGATTGCGCAGCCAATCATGTCACGGAATTTTAGGTTACAAACCCTAAAGGGGCACAAATTCCCACCCCTATAAATACCCCAATCATTTATGAAGGGGGGGGGGGTGGATTACGACATTACATAAAAAGAGCATAAAATAGCTCCAACTTCTCTCTACTTTCTCTCGCTAGCCTTTCCGTTTCAGATCTCCAACTTGATCGTCGGAGGCGAATATTCCGATAAAGGAATATTCGTTCATTTTGCAGGTGTCCGAATCTCATTACTTGAAGAGCGCGACCAGTATTCGAGGAGATCCAAAAAATACCCGAAACATTCGGCGCCGTCTGTGGGGATACTCGTCCGTTATGGCAATAGATGGTCAGACACCTAATACTGGCCCTCGTTCAGGCGAGGACGGTCATGTAGAGGATATAGTCCCTACAATTCATTCCAGTGATCATTTGATCGCCCAGAGGCCGATGATCCTCCAGTTACTGCTGCTTCCTTGCAGACCGCACTCAACAAACTTCGGAAGGAGTTTGAGAGCATTTGAGCTTCTACCTCTATGCAGCCGCCCAGAAAAAAGGGAGAAAGAGCTCCAAAGAAAACTCAGAACAGAGCAACCAATGCTACAGATGCTGGGAACACCCCTTTTCGCCGGCCGAATGGAAGGTCTCCTAGGGTGCCAAGGACGAATTTGTCTAGTATGTTGGCGAAAGCCCAGTCGGCTGGGGGAGGGGCAGACAGCCTCGAAGAGAGGAAACAGAGCCGTCTCGACGCTGGAAGGACGCGAGAGACTACCTTCGGCATAAACAACGGGAACGTGCCGCTTACTCAGACACGGCCTCCACTCCCATAATGCCGGATGAATTTTCTAACCACTCTATTTCCCAACATAGCAACTCGGCCATCTCCAGCAGGAGTCAAGTTGTTCGTACTCTAACCCCCATTCTAGTACAACCGCTTCAGCATCAGTCCCCCCAGGGTTTCAACGGCATTCTGCTGCCGAGTCCTTAGATCTTCGAAAAATATGGGCCATTTGGCCAGACGTTCGGCCAGACTCACTATTTGGTCGGACAGTCCGTGCAGCCCCAGCCAATTGATTGGCAGATGTGTTTGCTGACTCTTGGAGATAAGCCGCCTCCATTTTCGCAAGAAATTTTAAGCGCTCCTCAGCCGCCGAAGGTGAAGAGTGTACTTGTGGGCGTCTATGATGGTACGGGTAACCCCGAGGAACACATCACTTCGTACAGAAACATGATGTACTTGCAAAGGGTAGATGACGCTACCTGGTGCAAATGCTTCCCGGCCACTTTGAAGGGTGTGGCGCAGGATTGGTTCAATAGCCTTCCGGCCGGGTGTATCAACTGCTTTACCACACTCAGTTTGTTGTTCGTGGGGAATTTCTCTTACAATATACCACCTTAAAAGACAAGTCTCAATTTGGCAACAATTGTGCAAGGAAAAATGAGGGCCTACATTCATACGTCCAAAGATTTAACCAAGAAAAAGCCCAGATTCATAATCTGCCGAATGAAATGGCTTACTCTGAATTTCTCTGGGGATTAAGGCATAATGGTTTTAAGTTTGATTTGGTAAGGAAAAAGGTCAGACATACGTAGGCGTTCTGCGGGAAACAAAAGCCTACATTGAAGCAGCCGACTTTTGTTCGCTTACAAAAGTAGAGGCGCCGGCCAAGGGGCTGAGAAGAAACAATCTACTCAGCAAGAATCGGCCTATAAAAAGAAGGAAGCAAAAGGAAAGAAGTTTGGGTGGCCGACGACCAACAACCAAAATCAAAGAAAGTCAAGACGTACAAGCCCTAGTACGAGTTCAACAAGGATTGTTACTCTATCTTGATGGAAATTAAGGATAAGTCCGAGTTTGAAAAGCCCTAGCCGTTAAGAGGCTCGGCCCAGTACAAGAACAAAAACAAGTACTGCCACTACCACAAAGATGTGGGGCATGATACAAACAATTGTATCAATCTGAAGAGACTGTTGGACAAGCTAGCCGAAAAGGGCATGCTGAACTCTTATGTGATGAAGTCCAAATTCACTTATACACGGACAGACAATACGTCTGAAAGGAAAAAGAAAAATGACAAGGAAGATAATGGGAATAGTACCAATTCAGGCTTTGTGGCTGTAATATCGGGGGGATTCGCCTCAGGCGGCCCCACCATGAAGGGAATCAAGCAGAACGCTTGGAACTTGGGAAAGGTGACGCAGGCGGACGCGGTGAAGGTCGAAACCTTCCCCGAAGTAACTGTTAGTGAGGCTGACCGGGGGGAGGTCAAAGCCCTGCACAACGATCCTATGGTGTTCATCATGAAGATAGCCAACTTGAAAGTGGGCCGAATACTGATAGATACGGGCAGCTCGTCCGATATTATCAGCCTGGCCGCCCTGAAGAATTTAAAGTTCCCAGAAGATGCTCTGAAAGACATCACTCACCCCTTAGTGGGGTTTGGAGGGAAGCATCATTCACCCAGTCGGACAGATAGATTTGCCAGTCTAATTTGGGCAGAAAGGGGAAGGAAGGGATATGCTCGTCCGATTCTTAGTGGTGAAAGAATTAACTGGCTATAATGTCATACTGGGTCGTCCCACCCTAAATGCTGCAAAGGCTGTGATCGTCCCCCATTTGATGCTGTTGAAGTTTGAGCGATCGGACGGAAAAATTGGTTCGATTTAAGGAAGTCAGAAGATGGCAAAAGAATGTAATCAGCTAGCTGTTAAGCCAACGATTCGTGTACATGGAACACCGTCCGAGTCAAAAGGGGAAGAACCCCCACTCCAAGCATACTAGGTCGGCCAAAAGCGAAAGAAGGCCACGGCCGACCAGGCATAACAGTTAATGACCGTCGGCCGGCCTGAAGAGCTGAGACCCCAACCAGCCGGCGATCACCAAGATGTGGTGCTCGACCCCGATCAACCAGGTCGGACGGTCAGTGTAGGCACTATAGCTATGGGTCTGCTTGAAGATGAGGTAGTTCAGCTGTTGAGAGAGTTTAAAGACGTGTTTGCATTCGAAGTTAGTGAAATTCCAGGCATAATCCCTAACCTGGCCGTGTACAAGTTGGCTGTGAATCAAGTCATTGAACTTGTCCGCCAGAAGAAAAGAAATCATGGAGAAGAGAGGAATCAAGCGGCCGCAACTGAAGTGAAAAAGCTGTTGGACGCTGGTTTCATTCGGCAATGTTACTACCCAGATTGGGTAGCTAACGTAGTGCTTGTGAAAAAGCCGAATGGAACTTGGAGGATGTGCGTGGACTATACAGATTTGAATAAGGCATGCCCTAAGGATAGCTTTCCCTTGCCTAAAATCGACCTCCTAGTTGATTCCACGGCCGGGCATGCCCTAATGAGCTTCATGGATGCATGCTCCGGATTCCATCAAATTCCCCTATGGGAAGAAGATCAAGAGAAGACTGCATTTGTGACCGAGCAGGGGTTGTACTGTTATAGAGTTATGCCATTCGGCCTCAAGAATGCCCCGCTGCATTTCAGCGGCTAGTCAATACAGTCTTTAGAGATCAACTCGGCCGGAATATGGAGGCATACATTGATGACATGATTGTCAAGTCAAAGGAGCCGGCCGACCATCTAAATGTTCTTCGAGAAACATTTACCGAACTCAGGCGGCATAAGATAATGTTAAACCTAAGAAATGTGTCTTTGGCGTTGAGTCCGGTAAATTTCTCGGATTTTTGATTGATCAGCGTGGAATCGAAACTAACCCTGAAAAAATTCAAGCCGTCTTGGACATGAAGTCCCCAAGAACAATTAAAGAGGTGCAAAGATTGACTGACTGTTTAGCAGCACTCGGTCGATTTCTGTCAAGATCAGGGGACAAATGCCGATACTTTTTTCAAACTATCAAAAAGAAATCCATGTTTGAGTGGACGAAAGAAGCTGAGGAAGCATTCGTACAGTCCACTCAAGAATGAGAAGTTGTACATTTATCTCGCCATCTCAGAACACTCTTTAAGTGTCGTCCTGCTTGCTGAAAGGGACGGCCACCAGATCCCAGTCTATTTTATCAGTCATGTGCTACATAACGCCGAGCTTAGGTATCCCCCGGTTGAAAAGTTTGGTCTAGCATTGTACATGGCATCAAAGAAGCTGCGGCCGTACTTCCTAGCACATTCAATTGTGGTCTACACAGATCAACCACTCAAGAAGTCGTTTGCAACTTTAGAAGCTAGTGGCCGCATGCTTAAATGGGCTTTAGAGCTGAGAGGCTTTGACATCATGTTCGAGCCCAGGAAAGCTATAAAGGGGCAGACCTTTGCTGATTTTTTGGCTGAGATGACACGGCCAGACTTACAACCGGCTGGAGACCAGATCTGGAAAGTATATGTAGATGGTAGGGCAACGGCGGCCGGGTGCGGCGCCGGGATTATCTATCAATCTCCAGAGGGAGATAAGTTTGAATATGCAATGAGATTTCAGTTCCAAGCCTCCAATATTGAGGCCAAGTATGAAGCGTTGCTGGCCGGCCTTAGAATGTGTAAGGCGGCAGGGGCAACTAAAGTTGATGTGAGCTCGGATTCCCAGCTTATAGTCAACCAAGTTAATGGTAACTTTGAAGCCAAGGAGCCGGCCATGATGAAATACTTGCAAATGGTAAAAGAAGAAGCCAAGGGTCTAGAGCACTTTACCCTGCAGCAAGTCCCCCGTTCGTCCAATCATCAAGCGGACGCCCTCTCCAAATTAGCATCCTCGGCATCATGTGATACTCCCAGATCAGTGTTTTGGGAAGTAAAGGAAAAGAGGAGTATTGATGCCGAGCCAGTACAGATCATTGATAGAAGCTCAACTTGGATGGATGGAATCATTTCCTACCTTAAGGATGGATTGCTCCCGGCCGATCCGAAAGAGAGTTGGCTGATGAAAAAGAGAGCGGCCTGGTTCGAGATGAAGAAGGGAGAGTTTTTTAAGAAATCTTTTGTGAAGCCTTATCTGAAGTGTATTCCCCCTGAGAGGGGGCATGATGTGCTGGATGACCTCCACCAGGGGCATTGCGGTTCCCACATTGGAGGACGAGCTTTGGCTGAAAAGGCCACCCACTTAGGATACTACTGGCCGAGCCTGAAATCAAACGCCATGAAAATGGTAAAGAAATGTGACAAGTGCCAGAGGTTCGCAACCCTAATTCATCGCCCAGCCCACAATTTGTCGGCCATAAGTAGTCTGCTCTCCTTTGCAAAATGGGGCATGGACATCTTGGGTCCGTATACACCAGCGTCTGGTCAAAGGCGATATGTGTTGGTAGTAGTAGACTACTTCACGAAGTGGGTCGAGGCCGAGGCTGTCCGGGGCATTAAGTGGACGGATGTGTCAGCTTTCATATGGAAGAACATAATTACCCGCTATGGAGTACCTCAGTCAATGGTGTTCGATAATGGGCCCCAGTTTAAAACACTCCAGCTCAAGGGATGGTTGGGAGACCAGGGCATAGCTCATTGCTTTGCCTCAGTCGGCTGACCACAAGCCAACAGCCAAGTAGAGGCCTACAACAAGTTGATCTCCAATGGTATCAAGCGCAAGCTTAAAAAAGCAGGCGGCCTATGGGCCGATGAGTTAGTTAGTGTGTTATGGTCCATACGAACAACAGCAAAAAGTTCCACAGGGGAGACTCTATTCTTTTTGGTCTATGGTGCCGAGGAAGTTCTCCCAATAGAGATGTACGAGCCTACCCTCCGGGTGATGTTATATGATGAATCAGCCAATTGGGAGGCCATGAAGACCGCCCTGGACTTTCTTCCAGAAGCTAGGGGCAATGCGGCGCTCAGGCACGAAATCTATTGCTTGAGGATGACAAAGGCATATAATCGCCGAGTGTCTAAGCGTCCGCTAAAGATGGGAGACCTGGTGCTGAGAAAAATGGAAGCTGTAAGCCTAGAAAATAAGGATGGTAAGTTAACCCCAAACTGGGAAGGGCCGTATCGAATCAGCGTAGAAGTTCGAGATGGTACTTTCCGTCTTGAAGCCCTAGAGTACAACTAGGTCTTAATGACCGAGCAATGTAATTAGAGCCGTACGACCCCAACAATGTAATCTTGACACATTAATGAAAAAGTCAGGCATTGTTATCTTATTGAGTTATCTGATTTCTTTTGCATATGCTTTTTGAAAGGCCGAGTGAAAATCATAACTATGTTGCTTGCAACATAGCAACACGACCTATAAAAGCTGAACAAAATTGTTTACGATATAGCAAGATGGTCATAAGGGACCACAAAAAAAAGATATATATATATATATATATATATATATATATATATATATATATATATATATATAATGACTGGAAATTCACAGGTAAACCCCCATCAGGGCGGACGATAAAGGCATCAGGTACCCTAAATCTGTCAAGGACATACCTAGGCATAATAGCCCAGCCAAATTTAGAAATTTCTGAGTTGAGATATGACTTGAAATTTCCTGAGCGCGTCCGAGCGATAGTTTCAACGGACGGCTCAGGCACATCAAGCGGCCGCATAAGTTGTTGATTCGGCGTTTCACCTAATCCAAGGGCAATCATTACTATGATTTGATTAACTCACTAGTTGTTATACCCTTTAAGGTATAAAAACTACCAGGTCAATCAACCACTCAGAATATGGATTAGGCGAACGCCGAATAAAGGGGCATACCCCCCAGGTTCGTACGAAAGCATAAAAGCGTAAAAATGCGCAAAAATTTGCTAAGTATAGAACAGATAAAATGAAAATCGCTCAGAAGGCGGCAAAATTTGCATTAATAAAAACCGCTCAGAAGTGGCAAAATATCTTACAAAGCCGCTCAAAACAGGCGACACCAAATAAAAAATTTCAAAAAAGCAGAAGTTAAAGACTGAAAGGCTTGAATTGAGGGACGGCCGGAGGAGGACCTGGGCTCTATTTAGCCTAGTCTTTGTCTTGGGCAGGCTCCTCAGAGGCAAGAGTGGATGCATTATCAGCAAGCTGTGTCTCTTCTCCTTCTTCGCCTTCCACCTCGTCCGCCTCACCCTCCTCATCTTCCTCCTCGTCCGAAGTGGCCAGTGTAACGACCAGTTCGGGAGAAGGCTATCCGGCCTTCTTGGCCTCCTTGCTGAGGCAGACGAGTTTGAGACGCTTAGCGAAGCGCTCCTGATAATAGGCGGCCTCCCCTTCCTCCACCATCAGCTCGAACGCCTCAAAGAAGTGGCTTTTCAACCTCTCCTCGGCGTTGTGTTCAATATAGACGGTCTCGGTGGGGCTGGGCGGCCGAGGTGCCTTAAGCTGCTCGGTCAAGTCTGAGACATTCTTCTCTATCGTCTCCACCTCCGCCTTGAGGGCCTCCGCCTCATAGAGGGCCGTCTCCAGGTTCTGTTGGGCAAGGGCCAGGTCCCCCTTCAGCTTTTCGGACGCCTCAAAGCCCTTCTTCCATTGTAAGGCGTTAAGGATAGCCTCGTCCCTCTCTTGCCAAAAGGTGTCCCTGGCTAAGGTCTCCTTTTCAAGAGCCTTCCCCAGCTTCACCAGATCCTCAGCTTGCCGCGCCGCCTTGTCGGACAGCGCGTTAATCTGGGTCTCTAAGTGAACCCTTTGGATGGCGGCCCGTCCCCGTCACTTTATCCTAGGCCTTTCTAACAGCGACCCAGGCCTCTTTCAGCCGCTCATTCTCCTTCTCCTTCCACTCTAGGAAGGCAGTGAGCCTGAGAAAGAGCTGCGCGCGGATGGAGAATCGTAAGTAAGAAAAATTATTCAGGTATAGAAGCTAAAATAGCAAGTGGACGTAAACAGTTACCTCAGCGCTACAATTTATCATGGGGCCGAGGAAGCCCTCGTTAATTCCCTGGAGCTTGTCCCTCTGCTCCTGAGGGACAGCCCTAGAAATGGCCTCCCTCATCGCTTTTCTGTCCGCACCAGTCAGCGACTGGCCGAGCAGCCTCATATTCATCTCCTCCCCAATATCTGTACACGATCGCAAAAGCTGTTAAGTCAGAAAAAAGATTGCAAAAAAAAAAAAAAAAAAGAGGGGAAAAACACAAGTATGGAATTCCTCTCTAACCAGTTGAGAAGCTGGGAGGAGATGGGAAGATGAAGGTGAAGGGAGGAGGAGGTTGAGGTTTGTCCTCCTCTTCACCTCTGCGGCCGGTTAAATCTTCAGTCGAGTGACTGGCAGCCGCTTGCCAGTCCGACTTCTCAACCCTTTGAACAGGGCCCCCGTCCTCTCCCAAGGACAGGTCGTAGACCGACCTTGTTGGCAGGTCCACGGACTTGGAGTCCCCACTCGTTTCCAGCTGGGGTTGGTCTCCTTTGGATTGCTTTGAAGCAACCCGCGGCGTCGTCTTGGCCACAGAAGCTAAAGGGGTCCTAGTAGAGACCAACTTCCTTTGTTTGGACGCCTTGTCCTTGTCCTTGGAAGAGGTGGTCGGTGCCTTTCGTTTTGCCCTTGGGGTAGGGGTAGCCAGCTGCAAAGGAAGGAGGAAGTTAGCGCAGGAATAATTAAGGCAAGTAAGCGTCCGTGATAGAAAGGGAAGTAGACCCCTCCAAACATAGTAGCACGGACATGAAGAAAAAAGGTGACTCCCCCCATAGTAGCAGCACGGACAGAAGAAATTGTCCGCACCAAAAAGGGAGGAAGCTTCTCCCCGATGTACCAGTACGGCAAAGGACATAAAAGAGGGCAGCTCGTACCTCCTTAGTCTGCTCGTACATTCGCTGTCGAGCCTTGTACCGAGCAAGATCAATCTCGGACATGTCAGCATCCCCCTTCTGCTCCTCGTCCAACATGGCGTACGCTTCCTCTGCAAAAACAAAATTTAACCAACAGTTAGAATAATTTCCAATACGAAATGAGTTCGGACGCCAGAAAGAGCTAAAGTCCCACCTTGGGGAATGTTCGTGTACAGGCCACATGCGGACATAAAAATTGGGTCCCGGAGCAGCCGGCCAAGGGGATCCAGTTTTGGGGCACGGCCACCAACTTTCCATCCCGTCTAACCTTCCTGACTTTAAGATATTCAAGTTGGTGAGCCTGGTCTGGGTGGACGGGTGGTTTGTATGGTCTATGATCCCCTCGGCCGAGTTGGATCGACCTGGCATTAAACCGATTCATCCGCAAATTGAACTTTGTATCCTTTGTTTTGATGCGGTAGAACCGGTTCTTCCAATCACGCCACTTCGACACACGGTCCATCACCACCATATAATCCTTTGTGGTGCTAAGTATGAACCATCCATCCGTGTGCTTCTCGAGGCGGATCACTGCGTGCATCTCGCAGAAAACCGGGAAATCCGGCTTGAAGCCCTTACGGATGCACGTCACCAAGTACCCAAATATGTTCACCCAGCTGTTTGGCACCAGCTGAAAGAGGGCAATGTCGTACTCATCCAGTACTGTACGAATAAAGGGGTGAAGGGGGAAACGAAGTCCAACGTCTAAGGCAGATCGGTAGACGCTGAATGATTTGCGGCACAGCCGCTCATCCTCCCAGGTGGCCACCGAAAGAGACCTTTTTAGGGCCTTAAGTTCAAATCCTTCTCCCAGCTGGAGAAACGCCTTGTACTCGTTAAAGCCCTCATTCAAGTAGGCTAAGGCCGTGATACCCACCGTACAGGCGTACGGGTCCTTAAAGGTGTCTACATTGGCAACGACCTCCTCGGCCGTTGCCTCACCCTCGGCTGCATTCCCGCCTTCGGCCGTATCCACTACCTCCTCTTCTCTAGGTTGAGGAGCAGATCCAAACTCATTAGACAGAACTCTGTCCAAATCAGCAGCCTCGGCCGAGCTCCTACTTTTGGAGCCGTGGCCGCCCCTAGAGATAGCTGCCTCTTCAGGAACTAAGGGACCCTTGCCCTTGTCCCTTGCAGCGGTCGCCTGATTTGTCGAAGAAGGGTTGCTGCGAGGTGGCAGGTCGGACGACTCATTAATGATAACCCCAGTCCTAGGCCTGTCCGACCTGCAATGTTGGAGATGGGATGGTGCAGGAACTAAGACGGACGGACCAGCAGTGGCCGCCCGAGAAAGGGAAGGAGGCTTCTCACGAGATAGCAACTCGGTCGCTTGCATGGCCGAGTTGGCATGTTGTGAGGACCTGAGTTCCGGGGTTGGCCCGAACACTCTCGTAGAAGAAGAGACGCCCTGTGCACGTTGGCGCTCTTCAAAAGAAGAAGTTACTTCCATGGCCGAGCAATGAGTACCCGTGGAAGTGGTCATATGGGTAGTAGACCCGGTTTCTACGTCCGTGTTATTTGGGTCATAAGGATTCCTAGGATTGACCAGACTACCGTCTGGATTTCTAGGTGCATGAAGATCATGCGTTTGCCTTGTCCTTGCCATGTCCGACTGCAGGGACAAAGAAGAATAGGTGGAGGTGAGTAGGTACGCACTAGAAATGGACCCACTCTATGAAGGAGACAACTCGTCTCCGTCCACTCTAGACTCCTCAGTCCCAGGCGAACGGCCGGCCTCATGAGGAGAAACGGACGAAGTCGAGTGTTGAGCCAAATTTGAAAAAATAAATAACAAAAGGAAAAATAATAATACAAGTAAAGGTGAAGGGAAAGAAAACAGGCGGCCTACCTCTGTCCATGTAGAAAACTCGAAGAGTTCTTGAGAAGACTTAAAAGTTGACCGGAAAACTCAAAAATATGCCCGGAAAACCCAATCACAAGGCAGAGCTCTTGAAGATTCAAAGGAAATCACTTTCTCTCTCTAAAAAGCTCTGATCCCTCTCTAAATTTCGCAAAGTTCCAAAGTGCAAAAGTGAGGTCAAACCCTCTGTATATATAGGCAAAATTTATAGGGGCATATTAGTAAATTCATCTTTCCCGCCTTCAGAATTCGAACGGTTATAATTTGAAAATGTAACCTAGAATTCAAAAGGGTGAAAAGATAGTCATGTTAAGTTGGACGGAGAAAGAGACAGACGAGTAACGGCGCATCTAAATAGACGGTCAAGTAAACTGAATTAAGGGATTCGTCCTAAAAATCCGGCGTTCGAGCTCACCCCCGAGAACCCAGGTGGCATAGTTCGTCCGTCTAACTCCCGGACTCGAGCGTCCCCAAGAAAAGTTTTTAGGCGGACGAAGACAGTCAACCAGCACAGGACGACCATCTTTATGAGGGCAGGCAGATCTGCTCGCCTTCTCAGAAACATGCCCAGTCTCCATGTACTCGTCGCCTCAAAATTGGTGAAAGATCAGAGGAGGCAGCCTGTAGCGTACGAGCCACCCCCTCTGATGGGCAAATGTTTATGGTAAAAATACCCCATATACGTGGTCCAATCTTGTAGCGACACGTGGCTCGGTCAAAGGGCGACACATGTCCCTATGGGAAGATGACGCGTGTCCAAGGCTCAAAAGAGCGCCTGAAATCAACATAAAAAGGCCTTATTGCATCATAGCCCAAATCCCGAGAAATATTCTTGAAAGCCACAAAACAGCGCCCCCGTATTACGCGTGGCACCTCTTGATTACGCAGCCAATCATGTCACGGAATTTTAGGTTACAAACCCTAAAGGGGCACAAACTCCCACCCCTATAAATACCCCAATCATTTATAAAGGGGGGTGGATTACGACATTACATAAAAAGAGCATAAAATAGCTCCAACTTCTCTCTACTTTCTCTCTCTAGCCTTTCCGTTTCAGATCTCTAACTTGATCGTCGGAGGCGAATATTCCAGTAAAGGAATATTCGTTCATTTTGCAAGTGTCCGAGTCTCATTGCCTGAAGAGCGCGACCAGTATCCGAAGAGATCCAAAAAAACACCCGAAACACCAAGTAGGAGATAAATATGTATTATTGTGACACATATGATGCTAAGTAATCGAATTTTGGTTAAATTTTTTAAGATAAAAATGTTTTATAAAGTTTTATTATCAATAGAATTCTAATATTTCATATATACAAAATTAATCATAACTTTTAATAAATATATTATAACTAGTACTATTTCCATCATAAAATTCCTTTTAAAAAGTTCTTTAAAATGAGATCCATTTATAATATATTGTAATAAAAAATTAAACATCATTATAAATAAGTTTTGATCGAAAAAATAAATTTAGTTTGATAGAAAATACTTTCAGTTCATTAGAAATAATTTAAGTGCAATTGAAAAATATCAAGTTAATAATAACATAGATTTCAATTTACAAATAAAACTACAAAAAGTACACTATTAATTTAAAAAGTTTAGGATAATCTGGGCATCGCAAGGGCACAAACTAGTCACTAATATATAAAGTCGATCTCGCTGAATGGTCACGAGACAGCGACACTTGGCATTCCAGTTTTTTGCCAAGTGTCGAGCAACTTAGCCAACAAATAGATATTATTGTGATTAAATTAGATGTATCGTTAGATTAGATTGGATAGATTTGTTTAGGACAAAAAAAGTATACATAAAATAATTTATAATTCTTTTGAGAAAAAAAAAAATTATCTTTTTATTGATAAAAGAATTTTACTTATAACAAAACACCACATATTACAACTAATATGAATATCTAGTTAACAATAGGGTTTTACACCTATACAAATAACCACGTTATTATAATTATAAATATGACCATATATCATTAAATTTTTTTTTTAGTCTACCTTTGATTTACTATCAAAGTTTTGAATCATGTATTCTTCATATTCGGTTGTAATATTTTTTTCACTTAAAAGCGTTTTAATAATTTATTTTTTTACTACTAAATTTAATGCTACAATTATTATTATTATTAAAAACATTCCACAAATAAGTACAATCTCTAAAATGGATATCATGGGCAACGCCCGGGGGCACGAACTAGTATTGTTATAAACTTTACACTAAATTATTTTTACTCCATACTTAATAAATAAATAAATAAATAAAAATAATGATTGTGTGGTGAATTAATGGAACATCAAAAACATTGATTAACCTTAACAATGTCTGTTAGGTTACTTTAGAGGTCGTTTACTTGAAAAAGTGAGGATCCTGGTTGATGCCCGTGCAAGTTCTTACTTACAATATGCGATCTTTATGGCAAGGTGTTGAGTATTCCCGTTTCATACAAATTCTTAAATGGACATGGTTCACACTAATTTATTCTGGACCACCAACATTAGAGACAATATGATTGTTTTATTAATAAATAAAAGGTCGCTATATTAAAATAAAGGTTATTATATTGAAATAAAAGTTAGTGTGACATTAAAAATTATAAGAGGTTAATTTTTTTAATGAAAATTTTAATATAATGGTCAATATGAATAATAAAAACCACTATGTTAAAATTAGGTCACTACTCAACATAATATCGCATTTTAAGTTCAAATAACATTAAAGGTCACACAAGTTTTAAAAAAAGGTTACTATGTTAAAAATAAGGTTACTATCTTAAAATTAGGGGTCACTATGTTAAATATAATGTCAGTTACGTGTATATAAACCTTAGATCCACAATATTATTGTGGACCAGGTCCACTCAAGATTTTCCACCTTTTTCATGCTTCACAGAGTAATGGGCTTCTTCTATAAGTTTGTTATTTTGCACTCAAATAATGGATATACCTAACTGCCCTTTTTGATGCAACTTTTTAAGTTAGGCAAATTACTCATGACTTTGTCATGTTGTTAGTAATCTCACTAATTTTTCCCTTGTCAAAGGAAGTTTTTAGACCAACTTTTGCTCATCTTCTACGTCTCTTTCTCCTAACAATGTGCATTTGAGCACCAACACTTTAGAGGCTCATAAAATGTGGCGTAGAAATTTTGCAAGGGAAAAATATATAAAGGAATTGTATTGATTGAAATCAAGTTTTGTCAAAGTCAAAGTATTTTGGGGGCAGCAAGGCTCCCCAGAGAAAAAAAAACAAAACGCTCTGTTCTCTCTCCTCTAATACAAAACCCCACCCCTCTGAAACCTAGAACTCACCGGAGTTCCGGCGCCGCGGCCGGTTCTCCGGCGGGTTCCTCTTCTCTATTTTAGGTTTTCTTTAGATCCTCTTCTAGCGGTGAAGTCGAAGTGGAACCAGGCTCCTCAAAGGGCTTCTAACTCTGCTTAGTGCTAACCTCTTCTCGCCGGAAGGGTCTGACAGAGTTGTTATTCTAATTTTTTTCCAAAGTATTACATTTTAGTAGCGTTGTGGTTTGGGTACTGGAGGGTGAGAAGGTTGGTTTTCAATTTGGGTTTAAGGTTCCGGTGACGAAACAAGACTCCACGGCTAGCTCTAACGCCGCCGACTACGGGTGATCGGAAAGATCGAGTCGGTAAAGGTAAAGTTAGGGTTAGGGTTTGTTAGGTTCTTGCGTCGGCCTTTATTCTCGTGCCTTTCCTCTGTATCCTGTTTCGTTTAAGTCGGTCCGGGTTCTTTTGTCTTGGTTGTCGTCGCCGCCGGTGAAGTAGTTGAGTTTTGGCCTTCACTGTAAAGGCGCGGCTACAATCGAAGCCGGTGTAAGTTGGTTGTTTTCTTGCTTGTTCATGGCCTTACTTGTTTTTTACGGTTTGGTTTTAGCTTTCATTGCTTTTATGGTTCTTTGCTCTAATTTTGATGGTCTTGGATGTGGTTCTCTGTGTTCTAATTGGGGTTTGTTAAGTGTTATTGAGGATTTAGAGGGGTGTTTTATGCTCCCTTTAATGATAATTTTGGATATGCGAGTTTTGGTTTTGTGGGGATTTTTCCATTGTTGTGGTATGGTTCGATTGATAGGGTTGGTCATGGCTGGTTGTTTGTTTGTAGTTTCCTCTTTCGATTTTTTCGGTCGAAGGAGTTTCAAAAGGATGTCCCTTGATGTCCTTTGTTTGATCTTAGTAGTGGATTTTCAATCTATTACTTTGAATAATACCTATCTTAACACTGCTCCTCAAAATGAAATGTTTGGGGGCCTCCGGAAGATAATTTTGGAGGTTTATAGTATGTCAATGGTCTCTTCCTTTGAGAAGAGATCAATGGTACCCACAATTAAGGGTATCGAATCACTTGAATTGGTGATTCAAGTTATGTTGTTAAGCTCTGACCGCTTTGTTTTTCTACCCCATTTACTTAATGTAATAGGCACTTGGTGTCTTTTTCTGCTCGTTAATTTGTATGCCAAAATTTGTCTATTCGTCGTTGTCCTTCAATGCATTCTCCATGTTCAATGGAAAGTGGAATACATAAATGAAATGGCATGTTCCTCGTCGCGTGCTCAAAGGCAAGTGACAAATTATTCAAATGGGCAAGAGCAAACATGGAAGTACTTTATTTTGATAATTTCTCTTTGTAATAGAAGAGCTAGCATGGCTCGTAGTTTGTAATACTTTTATATCTATTTCAACCGTTGTCAAAAAAAAAAAAAGTATTTTGGGAAAATGAACCAATACAAACGAATTCGATTTTTCAAGAGTATTTCCGTGCAATTAATTTAAGTCAACTGAAGTTCTAATACTACTTTCATTTCTTATACTACCTCTACTTTGCATTACTCGTAAAAAAGGATATTATGTATGAGATATCAAACATTTCTTTCGAGTAATACAAAGCAGAGGTAGTATATGGATTATGAAATATATTTTTGCCAACTTTAGAAGGTTATACAGATTCTTTGTCAATATTAAATTGTAAGTATTTGTTAGACATATTTTTTGATTTATTTGACTTTAAAGTCACAAGCCCAATTTACATTGGACTCTAAGCCAATGCGCCTAGAAAGAAAAAAAAAAAAAAAAATTGTGTAGACCTGGTTCACAATAATATTAATTTAAACTTAAAGTCTATACATGGGCAATTATAATATAGCGACCTGGTTCACAATAAGATTATTGTGAATCTAAAGTATACACGTGTTAACCAATGTTATGTTATAGTGACCTTAATTTTAACATAATGACTTTTATTATAAGGAAAATTTGTCAAAAAAAAAAAAAAAACTTTTAAAAGTACCAATTTGTGAAAAAAAAAAAAATTTAAAGCTTTTTGGTTACAAAAAACCACTACGTTCATTTTTTTTTGCGAGAGGAAACCTATTTCTCTAATTACCCCCTGATTAACTTAATTAAACTCTAATTTCTTCTCATTTCTTCTAATTAACCTCTAACCCATCAAATTACTCAATTATTAGATTTAATTAATACTTTCTCCATTCTATTAATATTGCAACATGGATGAAATTACGCATCCCAAAATACATTTTATATGCCAAATATCTATAATTGTGTAAGAGTAAAAATTATAAAAAGTTGATATTGTGAAAGTATTTTATGAGACGAATCCAACAACATCCCATATGATTATATTTTTATTAACGTATAAATCATATTATATGGTCAAACATGAGTGATAAATAGTGCAGAAAGCCCATTGTTGCAATATTAATAGAACGGAGGAAGTATATATATAAAAAAAACCACCACCCCTTCCCCTTCCTCCTCCCATGGCATCGACCCTCTCCTCCGTCGAACCTACTGTCCAGAGCCCATCCACCTCTGGCGAACTCCTCCACCACCAGACAACCCTCCCTTTCCCCCTAATCACCGTCCTTCAACCACCTCCTTGATTTTGAAAAACCCTAGAAAATCAATTTGGGGGTTCTTAATTTTGTGTATCTTGCTTGCAATTGATGCTTGTTTTGGCATTACTTATGTATGTATGTGATGCTAGGGTGATTTAGAAGCAAATTGCAATTGATTTGGATTTGATTTGAGCATGTTTGAGTAAATAAGAGCCTAAAATTCGAAGGGAGGTGGTGGTCACCAATGGGAATAAGGGGGAAAAGGAGGGTCAACCGGAGGTGGAGGTGGGAGGATTTGGGTGGCAATTTGGTGGGTGAGGGGGTTGCTTCCAAGGGAGGGGGAAAGGGAGGAAGAAGGGGAAGGGGTGATTGGTTGGTGGTTGGGGAGGTTGTTTTTTATGTATAAATTAAATCTAATTAATAAGTAATTGGGTGAGTTAGAGGTTAATTAAAAGAAATAAGAGGAAATTAGAGGCTAGTTAAGTTAATTAGAGGATAATTAAGAAAATGGGTTTCCTCTCGCAAAAAAAAATGAACGTGGTGGTTTTTTTTAACCTAAAAATTTTAAAAGGTTTTTTTTTCGCAACATGGTGCTTTAAAAAGGTTTTTTTGACAAATTTTCCTTATTATTAATATTGACCATTATATTATAACTTTTATTTAAAAAAATTCACCTCTTACCTTTAATTGTAGTAACACAATAGCTTTTATTTTAATACAATAACCTTTATTTAACGTAGTGACATTTGTTTATTAATAAAATGACCATAATGTCACTAATATTAGTAGTTACTGTGAACCAGGCCTATTTATGAGTTTGTACAGTAATTTTAATAAGTTCTTCATTTTTCATTTTTGGTCGTAGTTTAATTAGTGCTATATTTTTATTTTTGGAAACTTATATGAATATTTTAGTATTTTCTTTTCCATTAGTGGTCTCCTTGTATCATATTTTAATTTTTTTTTTTTTTTTTTTTTTTTTACCTTTCTCTCCTCCCAAGTTACCCACTATTGCTTTTTCAGATTTTTTTTTTTTTTTTTTTGGTCCTTCAATAACCTACTCTACTTTAAAGCATCTACACTTAGTCTATGTGTAACCCCACATAGACATCCAGTGGTATGGCGACACGTCAGCATTGTAAAAAGTGAAAGAAAGCAAGTTGAGCGGGAGAGTTAAGCGGTAAAAAAAGAGCAGCGGTAAAAGAGTTGTGGATGAAATATGGCGTCATTTTGTTAAAAAATATTACTTCTTCTAGCAAGGTATTGTTCTGTAGTTTTAGAAATAATTTCTATGGTAATGACAAACGAAGTTCAAGAAATAAATTCGTTGAATTGAAACTAAAGTAAGAAGATTGAAACTTTTGGACGACATTGGAGATAAGTTTCAAAGCAATTGATCAGGTTTTTTTTATTGTATAATTGAAAATTTTTCTCTTGATTTAACATATAGCTATACCGAGTAAATTAGAAATATGTTATATTTGATGAAAAGGTTTTTACAAAGAAATATAATTGATTTGAAGTTGTAAGGGTTGAAGAACAACAGTCCGCTTAGGTTGGGGGCTAGGAAGAGGGTGAAGAGGGTTTCTGGTGGTGACATTGGTGGTAGTTCTGGGCAAAGAGTACCTGCTGGGCAAGAGGATTTCAGGTGGTGACATTGGTGGTGGTGACAACGAGGGTTCCTCATCAGACATGCGCAGACAAAGGAGATCATGCCCTAGCACCTCCAACCCCAGCAACGGCCTTCCGCATGGTGCATATCATGTCCGTGATCACTGGTCTCTAGAGGTTTCTGGTCAGGACTCTAGTGCTTATGGTCACTCTACTTCCGAAAAACTTGATTGATTAAATTAAGCAATCTAAGCCAACTAAATCTAAATTTGGGTATTATTTGTGAAAAAAAAGTTTTTGTTTTGGTGATTTAATTGTTTTTGATTAAATTAGTTGGTGGTTTTCATTTAGTATTTTGAACATTATGTTGATTCTGTTGTGGATGTTGAACAATTAAGTAGTTTGTTAATAAATTAAGTAGGAAATCAGTTGGTTTATTAATCTTTATATTTTGTTTGATTATTATGAACAAGTTTATGATGGTTATTATGTGAATTATGATCAAGTTTCTTATGGTTATAATGGTTGTGTTTATTACAGTTATTACTCCCTCCATCCCTAAAGTACATTCCTACTTCTCTCTATTATGTGAGGAATAAATGCTAGAAGTGGGAATGTAATTCAGGGACGGAGGGAGTATAAATTATTAATGGGTCATTTGATTTAGACAAATTATAATTGTTCATGATTATTAAGATTGCAAATCCATGGTTTTAGTTTTAATGTAGTACGTCGATGCACTTGTGTGGGAAGTTAATGGTTTATAGTGAATAATATACAAGTATAATGTAGTTTTTTCTTAAGTTTTGAAAATTATAAGCAATATTAGTGAGATATGAATTTTTTAAGTGTCAATATAATTATTGTGGTATAATTAAGTTTTAAGTCTTTTGTGATAACTGCAAAGAATTTTAACCTTAATGGAAAATCTATTTAAAGCCTGTTTGTATTGAAAAGGACCATGCATTATTATTATATAGATCTAAATGAAGTTGTAATGGAGAGTGAGGAGGGAAAGGAAGGAGATCTTCAAATAGCATATGCCCCATAGGTTGTAATGGAGTGTAAGGAGGAGAGAGAGGGGTCGGTTGTTGATGGAGATGGGTCACTAAGGGTGGGGGATATTGAGCGGCAGCTCAGGTGGGGAAGAAGGGATGCCGAATGAAGAGGATGGTTGAATTGGCCGGTGGAAGTGGTGGTGGTTTTTTATTATAATTTTTTTGTTTATACTTAAATTTAATTGTTAAATAATTAATTGAGTTAGAGGGTAATTAAGAAATGGGGGAAATTAGATGGTAATTAAGTGAATTAATAAAGGTTCTTGGCTTCGACAAATAAAATATACCATCAAGTTTTAAATTACCAAAAACAATTTATAAGATTTATTTGACCAAAACATTGCTATAAAAGGTTTTTTTTGTGACAAATTTTCCTAATAAAAAATAATGATGTAACTATAAAATAAACTACATAAATTTTTAAATAAATCGGATGTACAATAAAATTTTGTACATCCGTTATAAAGTTACCCTAAAATGAGCAGAAGTTACCCTAATATGATCAAAAGTTACACTAACATAAATAAAATTTACGAAGTATTTCTGCTTTATTGATTAAAGTTACCAAAAAAATTGTAAAAGTAACCCTAAATTTGATAAAAGTGATCCCCGATGTACAGTAAATTATTGTACACCTGATGTATACAAAAGTTACTCAATAAAATAATGATATCAATCAATAACATAACATAATATAACATAATACTAAAACAGACACCAATAATGACACATGTCACTTCTTGGTATTGTTTTTTCCCTCCAAAAACTTTTTCTTCTTTTTTTCTTATTCTTAAAAAAATATTCACTTCTTTACATAATTGTGATTCATTTCCTTTAAAAAATATATTCACCAAATCATATAACTGTGATTCACTTCCTAAAAAAATATTCACATATTTTCTATATTTTTTTTTTGCATAAAATATTATTTTATATCTTTTACTTTGTATATCATATGGAGTGCATATTATTTCATACATCTAAACGTCTTCATAAGTAATATTTATATATACCTTTAAATGTCCAATACGAAATGTCCAATACGATATATTTTTGTATGGAGTATATCCAATACTCTATATGTGTAAATCATGTAAGACAAATGGATTAATTAAGATTTCAACCTTTGTAAACTTTTATCTCTGAGATTTCTATTTATCATATTTATTAGAATATAATTGTCACATGTCTTACATTATTATATGCACGGAAATGCAAATACGTTGTTAAAATACTTAATTATTTAGTTAATAAGAAGAAAAAAGGATATCAAATTAAAATTGTTACAACACTCATTTGTCTAAATCCTCTCTTTTATTATATTTCATGTTTCATTTCATTATATATTTAAACTAAGAAGAAAAACTATATACTACAAAAGATTTTATTTTTATTTGCTAACAGATATACTGTTGAATTTAGAATAATAGTGAAATTACCGTGCATGACACGGAGCCTAATCTAGTATCATATTAGACTTGAGTGTGTGGAACTTTTCAGACATAACTAAAACTTTAATGAAACTTTACTACACATTATTTGATTGGACTAAAATTTATTAGAAGTTATTAAACTCAATAAATATGATAAAATCCTATCTGAATATATTAGACCTAAAACTTATTTAATAAATATGAACAAAACGCAACGTAAATTGGTAAATTACTTAAATATATCATAGTTGTCCAATAATCAATTCTACTTTACATTGTAATTATTGCCTTGATTTTCGTGCTCATCAAAATCTTCTCAATTTGTGTGCCAAGAAAATTGCTCAGATTTTTAGGGTCATTTTAGGTCTTAAGATTCAAAGTTAGAGAAATAACTAGCTTAAATCCCGTGCAATACATAGTTTTACCAAAGTTTATACTCCTTCCATTTTTAAACGGTATCCCTATGTAATTTATCTTTCATTTGCTAATCTAATTTGATAAGAACTTAATTTTTGAGATCTAATCAAATCTACATGTTTGGTTTGACCGAACATTGACTTTATACGTGTACTAATGACTAATCTAGGTAATTTCATTATCTTAAATATAGTGAGATTTAAGTGGGGGTATACACCCTTTTTTTTTATAGTATTACACTTTGACCGGCACATACATTTAGGTAAATTAATTAAATTTAATATAAAAATATGTAAGTATGATAGGGAGTATTAAATAATTATAAGATAGGTATCATAGGATAAAATTTATATGATAGGTATCATAGGATGAATTTTATAAAGTATAGTTAGTGGATATATATTTAATTGTTATGAGGAAAGAAAAAAATAATAATAAAAATAAAAAAGATTATAACTGAGAAAAAACTTTTGTGGACCTAGGTCACAATAATATTATTGTGGACCAAAGTCCATACATGCGCAACTTGACGTATTGTTGAATATAGTGACCCTAATTTTAACATGGTAGCCTTTATTAAAACTTATGTGACTTTATATTATTGTGAACATAAAATATGCACGTGTAAGCCGACGTTATATTGGACATAGTCTTCCTATTTTAACATGTTGACCTTTATTATTCATAACTAGCCTACTGGCCCCGCAATGCATGGGTTGTTTTTTTTTAAGCCGCAATGCACGGTTGTTTATAGGTATACAATATATATTTTTATTTTATAATATTTTTTTTATTGGAAAAATGAATAGTTAAAGGAGAAGAGGTAAAAATTGAATGTAAATACAGAAGATATTAAGTTGGGAGAAAATGAACAACACAACTTTCATACATGCATTGAATTAAATGTAGCGCTTTTTTGTTTTTTTTTTCAAATATGAGAAAGGGCATTAAAAAAAAAAAGGTTAAATGAGGTGACATGTGGCATGATGGGGACAATGATTTGTGTTTTAAATACTAAGTATAGATATAGATATAGATGACTAATGTATATATTAAAACTTTCATTAAAAAATATTAACTTCTTATGACCTTTGTAATAACACAATGAAATTAAATTTATTCTAATAAAATAACTTTTATGATAACATAGTAACCTTTCTTTCTATTTATAAAATAGTTATAGTGTCTTTAATATTAGTGGTCCATAATAAATTAATGCAAACTAGATACTTTTAATAATTAGTAGAATAAGTGAAGATAGTACGCAAAGGGACAAAAACTATAAAATATTAATTTAAGCGGGGAAAGTGAGAGAATAAATAATAAAATAATAGTGATCCGAGTCTTTATCTTTACTAAAATAGGAAGTGTTGTGATTATTATGAAACAGACGTAAAAGGAAAGTGTTGCGATCATTACTACGAAATGGAGGGAATATTTCATAGTAAGGTCATGTTTAGTTCATTTTATTTTTACTTGTTTCAAATAAGATTAGAAAAATTAAGGCCAAATCAGATCAGATACAAAAAAATAATTAAGGTCATATTTAGTTAAATTTGAGGTTACAAATAAATTGGGAAAAAATTATTTCAAAAACACATCGATTTGCTACATAGTAAACAAACATGGTTGTACCTAGACATACTTTGTCACACAAAATGAGGCGTTTAAGATATAACTTTATAAATTTCACCTCAAATTGGATTATTAAGGGCCAAAATATTCACCAACATCTTAATCGAGCAATATTATAGACATGCAATTTCAGATATTAATCATGGGTTTTTTTTTTTTTTTTTTTGAATGTTTGCAAATAATGTTTAACTTAGATTTCTCCATTAAAGTTTAAGACAATACCTAATTAAAAAAACTTAACTAATAAGTTTTCCTACTAGATAATAGAGTCACGCAAAATTGATATTTTTTTCATAATAATGTGCAACTACAGTCTTCTTAGTAATAAATTTTAGAAATATTTTCAGCTACAAGCTAAATTTTTGAAATACTTTTATTTAAATAAATCAGATGACTTTCCCTTAAAAAGAAAAAAAAATAGATGACTTACAAGTTACAACACACTTAATTGTACTTATTATTAATTAGTTGTATTTAAATATTATTATAAACTTAAAATAACCACCCACCCCCACTACATGGAGGCCCTCGCCCCTCATCCACTGCCAACCACCAAACAGACCACCTCCCTCATCCTTGACCCTTTTTATTCCTCTTTGCCAGCGATCGACCACCTTTTTGCCCATAACCCCTGTATCAACCCCTCCATAAACGCCACCCAAGACCCACCCAAACCGACCTCAACAACCTATTTGTAAATTCTTATTTACCTTATAATATTCATATTTTCATACTAATTTTGTTATTTAACATCAATAATACAAGTTTTGAAGCCATTATAACGGTAACACTTCCTCCATTTATATGTTCTTTCATCAACTTACTTCACCAATTCACCAACAATCACATACCCACTATTTCTTCTCAAATGTTTTCAATTGCTATAGTTATAGAGAACTCGTCTTCTAAAAGATTTGCAACAACTAACTTATCTAAATTCACAAATTTTTTTCAAGTTGAAAATCACATATCATGCAACCACGACTAAGACTTTTAGGGAAAATAGTCACCAACAAAAATCTTTTTCATATTTATAACATTTGTGATATCTATGTCCATACTATACCATACCATACCATAACTAAGAACAAATTTGATATGAATTTTGTTATAAAACATTCATTTTTAATACAAATAATACTAAAACAATCATTTTTGATACTAAAATAATATGGATGATAAATTACAAAATATTTTAATAACAATTTCAATACTATAACAATACATCTCGTTCCTTCGTCTCTTTCGCTCTCACACCTGTCATAGTTTGCCTTTGATTTCAGCCTCCATTGTTTTCAACAATTTATGGACTACATCACTCTCTGATTTCTCCATCCGTTGCTTCATAGTCTAAACCACATCACTCTCAGAATACGTCGACCATCGGTGTAACACCCCCAAATCTCCCTCTAAGGAATTACTAGTATAATACATATAATTATACCGTAGAGATAGACTTAGGCGTATTACCGTCGCGTGATTACACAAGGCTACCAAACTTACTAAATAAAACCAATACTTTGTAGCGGAAACTTCAATACTCTTTTATTAAATAAAACCATAAATAGTAACATTGTTATGAGTACTCATAATTAAAACAAAAATCGACATTTCTAATCTAGATGAAGACATTCCCTGGACTCCAAATGCTCACATATTGACTTCACCTAAAATTAGTCAATACTGCTTACCATTAAGGTAAACAGGGCGAACCAAAACAAATAGGAAATACGAATTAGCAAAATATGCTAAGTACGATAAGTGCAAGATAATGTAAACACAATTTATTTGCAAACATGCTTTCAAACCAATTTCCAATAGATTCCAAAACTCATGATTTAAAACCAATTCTGAATATACTCAAATATAATTTCAATAACTCAATAAGAATGATTATTAAAATCAATTAATTCAAAACTCAATAATAAGAATGATTTATATAATCAATTTAACTCAAACTCCTCTCTAAATGTGCACACCCCCCAAGCTAGTCTCCTACTATTTCAAGGTTGTTCTTAGAGAAAGACTAGGTCATACAAGGTCCATAGTTTTCAATGAATCTGCATAATGGGATTAATATAATAAATATGCTTGTAAAGCTTTTTAAATAATCAATAAACCTCTTTAACTCATAAATTCTAATAAATACCTCAAGCTCCTTTTTAATTAAATTCAACATACTTTTAAAATCAAGTCTTTAAAACATGAAAAATAATTCAACTCTTTCAAAATATGATATAAAATCAATACTCCAATTATTTATTAAAACCAATTAATTAAACATGCTTTATTTCATAAATCATATTTTAATTAAAATCAATCACCAATAAAATCACATAAAAACATGTTATTCAAATAAATCACTTTCAAAGGTATCTAGCTATCTAAATGTACCTTGATTCTTGCTAGAAAAACCACACAAAAGAATCTCAAGAATCTTGATTGAACACACCCTACAAATAAATATAACCTTAATTAATATAAGGTTAACAAATAATCACAACAATTAAATTAAAAACCCCCAACTATATGTACATGAACCTTTTAAATTATTTTCTCATAAATATCATTAAAAATCTGATTTTATTTAATTAAAACTAGTCATAATAATTTTTATAAATCCCCCATAATAATTATAATTAATTAAATAAGAGAAGATAAGAAGAAAAGGTAGAAAACCAAAGGAGAAAGAGGAGGAGAGGTGGCGTCAAGGGTGGCCGGAGGTGGCTGGCGGCGACTGCAGGTGGCAGCCGTGGGTGGAGGTGGTGTTCGGTGGTGGCGGCGTACCAAAAGGAGGAAGAGAGTAAAAGAAAAAGAAGAGAAATAAGAGAAGAGAATGAGAGAGAATTGAGAGAATTTGTGTGAGTGTTTGGTCATGAAATAAAGGGGTATTTATAGGCTAGTATGGGTATGAATTATGGTAAGAAAATGTAGGAAGAATTATGGCAAGAAGAGTTAAGGAAACACTTGGAGAAGTGAATAAATAAATATGAAAAGTTTTGATATTAAGATGATTGTGCATAATAAAAATATGAAAAGTGTGTAGTCATGAAAAATAATATGGTAAGGGAGATTACTTGGGGAATAATCAAGGAAAATAAAATATAAGAAAATAAAATGATCGAATATTAAGGAGATGGAAAAATAGAATTAAGGAAAATAAGAGACTTTAAGGAGATAATTAAAAATACAAATTTCCAAAATAAATCACCCAAAAATCCAATCTAATGGCCGAAAATTTTGAGCTTCCCTACTCCAAATTTTCGGACCATCTAATTGTATTTAAGGAAAGCTTTTGCTAGATTTTTGGCTTTAAAAATAATCGTGTAATTAATACTTATTGTATAAAATAATTAATTAAATAATTAATAATACCAATTATTCACCAATAAAGTAACTAAGAAAATAAGATTTTCTATACATAGAAACACCGAAATTCTTAGCTACAGTTTGGGGATTTTTGAACCTCTTTAATTAATTAATAAAATATAATTTTTGCTTTAATTAAAATATCCGAAACATATAAATAATTCGGTTTTTAAAATAAAATAAATGGATAATAATTCTTATCTAAAATCTAAAAATAATAATTAGGTTTCAAAATATTTTTGGCGCCAAAATTCAAATATCATTTTAGCTCCAAAATTCAAATAGTAACTTAATTTACTAAAATACCCTTTTCATGAAATAATATTTAATTAATTAATTAGGAAAAATACGTATGAAAATACGGGGTATTAAAATCGGCCCCTCCTTTCTTCTCAACCACCTTACTCACCTTAAAGCCATTGTCATCGACCCTCACTTTAAGGCCACCGTCGTCGGCCCTCACCTTAAAAGCCATCGTCGTCGGCTCTCCCCTTAAAGCCACCATACTCGGCCTTCCATGGTGTCTTCTCGCTAATCCTCCAACATCATTCACCGCCAAAAGTACAATTAAATTCAAATTTACAACTCAAAATTCAAAATTTTTCATTCGCAAAATTTTCAAAGGGAAATTTCAAAACTATTCACGTGGGATCACGTGGACCAACTTCTTTCGCCAATAGAAATCTTTGTTTATATGGGGTACACATAGATTATGTCTATGTGTACCATTTAGATCTATGTTGGTTAGAAATTTAGCTCCCCATTTGACAAAAAGTAAAAGTGGGGACCTTTCCACCATTGGTACTAGCTCCCCATCCATCATTTTAATTTGGGGAGGTTAATAATATTGGAACCCTCCAAAAGTAAAGTGGTCTCATTTTACACTATAAATTATTTTGTTAATATTTGTGGATATGGAAAGTAGGAGGGAGAAAAGGTGATGTGGTATGGAAAAACAAGAGAGAGAAAGTAAATGGGGAGGTTAATGAATGTATGTATGGAATTGTGAAATAGGAGGGGTATGTGTTAAAGTTAGTGAAAAGTAATATGTACTAATAAGGTGAGGAGAGAGAAATTATGGGGATCCTAATGGATGTGGATGATCTAATACTCCCTCTGTTTCTTTTTGTTTGTCCCATTTTGACTTTTCATAGTCAAACTTTTAAAAATTTGATCCAAATTTCACATTAGTATATATAAAATTTTATAGTCATGTAATGTGTTGTTGGATTCGTCTCGATGTATAGTTTTATAATATCAAGATTAATGGTCAAAGGAGTATCTTAAAGACAGACAAACAAAAATAAACGCAGGGAGTAATAAATTAATACATTTTATTATTTGTCCTTAAATTGTGTGCAAATTAATAAAGCACGTATTCCCTCCATAATTTATTACTTGTTTCATTTCTTCATATACGGAGTTTTAGGAGGAATTGTAGAAAGTATAATATTATTATTAAAGTGAGGTTTGTTGAAGAATAAAAAGAAAAATGTGAAAAAAGTAAAAGTGAGTATAAGAGCATCCACATGACCCGGTGGAGTAGCTCACAATTTCTCTCTCCAATTTTAATTCTTCCACATCATATTCCAGTAACTTGAGTCACTTTTAAGAGTCACTCATTTACTTTTTTTACAATGGTGAGTTAGCTCAGAAGTAGAAATGGAGGAAAGTTAGGCATTTATAAATGCATAACATTGGTAATGGAGTGGGTAAGTAACGGGGGGGACCCAAAAAAGCACAACGAGTTCAAAAAAGTGGGGAAAAAAAGAGAATTGAAGGTATTTGGTTAAAGCGTATTATACTTGTATACGTAGACATTATGTGTAGCCAAAAACACTTTATGAGTTCCACACTTAGGTTTTGTTCCTTCTGTCTTCAAATTTGGTCCAATTTTTCTCCCTGTTTTTGAAAAATTGAAAGCAAAATTACACTCTATGGCTCGAAATGGCAAGGAAAATGTTACTGATGGATGAACCATTTTTACAAAATTGTATAGAGGTTGAATCTGGTTTATGAGGAGGGCATTGGGCAGCTGGTGGAACCGAGGCTAAGGTCGAACTCGGGAAAGAGGTTAAAGCCGAGAACGAGGACGTTGCGATGGATGTCGGAGGTTTAGTGGAGGAAGTCGTGGATGTCGGAGGTTCAGCGGAGGAAGTCGTGGATGTCGGAGGTTCAGCGGAGGAAGTCGTGGATGGCAAAGACGAAGCTCGTGCAGCAGCAATTGAAGAATTGCTAAAGGAGGTAAATTTGTCGACTGTTGTTTAATTTTTTTCGTTTGTAAGTATTTAAAATTCAGTTCTTTTACCTGTGTCAATTTCAGAACTTTGAAATTAAGGGTTTCATTTGCACTATTTTTGAATTTAGTGTTGTAGCATGCAAATCTGTATAATGCATTGTGGTATGGGATTATGTGTTGTTGTTGGGATGTGTATACTGAGTATTTTTTTAAACATTGTGGGTGTTATATGTCTGAATTTCAGGTTGTTAATAGATAATAATGAATTAATTTTTTGTTGATTACCCCATTAATTATTTGTTGATTAATCTATTGGATTGTATGTCTTGGTTGTTGTGATTTGTTTGCTAATTTTTAATCATTGTTTGGCATTACTGATATAATAATCATGCCAGTAATTATAAAATTCACTTTATTTAATTATTGTATTGAATGTAGGTGAATTTTGGGGAGGAGTCTTATAAAACTCCTACAAAAGGAAAGAGTAATGTGGCTATTAGTGTGGAGATTGAAGAGTTTATGAATGTGGAGGTTTCACTTCCCCCCCCCCCCCCCGGCTGTGGGAATGGTGTTTGATAGTTGGCAAAAAATTGACGAGTACTTTAGGAATTATGGGAAACAAGAGGGTTTTGGTGTAGTGCGCTCATGTGGAGCAATAATTGGGAAAGGATGTAATGCAAAGGATAAGAGGAATGTCACTTGGACATGTGAATGTTATGGGTTGCCAAGTAGAAAGAGGAAGAAAACGGGTTCGACTTTTGTTTCTAATTCACATATATGTGATGAAGTAATGGTTAAGCGGAAGAGCAAAAAAGTTGATTATGGTGTGAATTTGAATGCTACGGTGAATAAGGCTCGTGAATGGTTAATTAAGAGAGTGAATCTTATGGTTAATTAAGAGAGTGAATCTTGAACATGTTGGTCACAATCCTACACCGAGCATGTCAAAACATTACTAAGTTTAGGAAGAAGTTCCTTAATGACAACCCCCACCTTGTGCAACAGTTGTTGAATGATGGAGAGCCGAAGTTCCTGTTTCTCATATTTATAATTGTATGGCCCGTCAAAGAAATGGCAGGGAACAGATGCAATTCGCTCAGCAAGATTTGCATGAAGAAGTGGCAAAGTAAAGAAAGGTGAAATTTTAGGAGGGTGATACGAAGGCTATGTTTGATTACTTTAAGCGGAAGGTAGATGACAATTCCAATTTTTTTCCACACCCATCGTGTGGATGAGATGGGTCGCTTACAAGACGTATTGTGGGTTAATGCAAGAAGTCGTGTGGCGTATGAGGAATTTAGGGATGTCGTTGTTTTGACTCTACATACCTTACTAACGAATATAAGTTACCCTTTTGTAATTTTGTTGGTGTGAATCATCACGGACAGACCATTTTGTTTGGCTATGCACTGATGTAGACACCTGATTGTGCCTCCCCAAAAACCGAACCTAGTGATGAATCACGTCATTTGATTATCGAACGAGGTGAAATGCGAAAGAGTCTCATGATGCGTCGGTTTTTATTAAAAATACTTCTTTCTGTTTTCGAAAATATTTCTTTTCGTACCTCATTTATGGAAAATTTCCAGTCTAATCTATTTTGGTCCATAATATGGGTCCAATAATAGTGTAGTTGGATGGGGCTCGGAAAGAGCTTTCCAACGATATATTATATGCCCAATTCCGATGAATAATGAGGAAGTTATGGCCAAAATACTAAATTAGGCTCAAAATGGTTTTATATGGCCTAATGATCAAGTGGATGGCCCATTAATTATCATTCCTAAAGTTATTAGGACTTACTTTAATTTTCTAGAATAATCTAGAAGGTTATTTTAAATTCTAATAGAGTTAGGATTAATAATTATATTTTTATATTATTTAGAAAAGATGAAGAATTCAATTTGAAATAAAACAAGTGTTTTAAAAGATAAAATTGATTTTAATTAAGATAATTACGGAGTCTAATTACCTAATTATATTAGGGAAAGGACTCCGTTCAGGATTTTTATCCTGATCGAGCCATCGCGCTGCGGAGGGCCTATCGCGCCGCGATAGGGTCTGTCGCGTCGCGATAGTGTCTGTTTTATTTCAAGTCAAACTCTGATTCTTTTCGAAGCGTTCCGGATGTTTTCTTTATAAATAGGGGCGTTATTTCCCGTTTTCAATCACCAACAATCATTAACAATCATCTAATTCTAATTCTCTTCTCTCTTTAAAGCTAGAAGCTTGTTATTACTCCCTCTTTCTAAGCCTTCCCTTTTCAAATACAATACCGCATTCACGAGTCTTAGACGCCCCTAACCAAGCTCAAAGTTGCCTTCGCCCTAAACGTGAAAGGTTGATAATTTCTGAGGGTTTGGTCCCAAATCCAGATTTCAATTATTTAAATTAATTGTTTGATTTAATATTTTCCTTGAAGTTACTAACATGTGTATTGTTTTGATAGAAAGAGATACGAGGCATCAAAGTAAGTTATTAGCTTACTTCCTTCTTGTAGAAAGCATGTTTAGATTATTTTAATTCCTAGTGTCATGTTAGGATGTTATTTATTTCTTTCTAGTACCATGATTAGGTTTCTTCCTATTTCTTCTATCATGCTAGTATCATGTTAGGGTTAAAGCTTTGATCTTTATTATTTAGTGACATGCTAGGATATGTTATTAATCTTGTTAGTATCATGCCTAGGATCTTGCTAATAATATTATTATGTTCTATTATGATGATGATGATTGTTGTATATTATTATGTTGCTTGATATATATTATTGTTATTGCTTGATCACACCATCTCTTGCAGGTTTAAAGGGAATTTGTACTTGAAATCACGCTTAACAAAATAATTAATAATTTTATTTAGGCTAATGTGATTTTAATTCAAGTGATCGCCAATAATAGTTTTGCTTGTGCATTAATATTCAACCAACATAGATTAAACAGGTTTAGGGTTAATATATTGATTGTATGTTAGTCAGAAAGCGCACATGAATATGAGAAGAATAAAGTAGAGGCCTATTTAAGGCAGGTTCAATCACTTTTAGGTTGGATTTGTACCTTTATCCCCGAATATCCAATCATGGTTCAGGACCACTATGGAGTTAGCGATCTCATGGATCGTGAAGGGGTGTAACCTTCACCCTGTGAACGGTTTACAAGTTCCTAAAACTTATTGGCGACTCTTTTGCTCTAGCTTCCTTCCCTTTGGATGCCACCATACTTAAGTGTATGATCATAGTGGGGCTCAAGTGTGGGATGCTTCAAATATTCCCTACAACTGGTATCCCATGAGACTTCAGAAACATTTGAATGGGTTTTCTCTAACTGGTTGCGGTGTATGGGCAAAAAAGAGCCCATTGGGATTCTAACAGATCAGGACCTGGCAATGAGGAAAGCGTTAAAGGTGACCATGGAAGGAAGCACTCACCGATGGTGCATTTGGCACATTACTCAGAAATTTGCCAAGAAATTGGGGAAGCTCCCTGATTATCCAGATATTCATGATGACCTTAAGAATGTCATTTATGACCGTCTAGATTGTGAAGAGTTAGAGAGTAATTAGCAAGCGGTGATCTAGAGACGAATTAGGAGATGATGAATGGCTAACAGGTTTGTGAGTTTTTCAATTTAGTCTTATAAAATTTAGTTGGTTGTAGTAGGAGTCAATGGTTGGTTATTGTTGTTTATTGTATGTGCCCACTTTTGGTGTTTAGTATTTGATGACCTTTTTTGTATGAGCATATCTTTTGTTGGAATGCCTTTTTGCTGGTATGTGCCCTGTTGGCTGGCAACTGGTGTTATGTACTAGTTTGTGTGTGTTCTGGTTTGTGTGGTGTTTGTGTTTGTTCTGGTTTGTGTGTGTCTATTGGGTTTGGTCCATTGGGGAGGACTGATTTGTTAGTTATGACTTTGTGAACTAAGCATAGATACATGCTAATGAATAATACCAATATCTGGGCAGGGTTGTATGAGGAGCGTCAGATGTGGGTGTCTGCCTATGTGAAGCACTTGTTTTGGGCTGGCATGAAAACAACGCAGCATGTTGAGAGTACTCATAGGTTTTTTTATGGATACCTGAGCAAGCACACATTGTTGTCTGAGTTTGTAGAGCGGTATGTCGATGCCTTGGAGGTTAGATCAACTAGTGAGAAAAGGGTTGATGACAATAATGAGAGGTATGTTCGACAAGCATACAGTGATTTTCCAGCTGAATTGGTTTTCCAGAAAGTATACACGGATGCCAAATTTAAGGAGGTGCAAAGAGAGTGCAATCGAGAAATGTATGTGAGTGAGATTAGTAGGAACAAACTTTCTGATACTGTGACTGAACACGTTGTAGAGGATCGAGTGTGCTATAAGCCAAAAAAAACTCTAGGAAGGAGAAACCTTCAAAGAGAAAGAGGGAGTACAAGCTTTTGTACAATAGTTCAAGTAATGAAGTTTCGTTTGAGTGTCGGATGTTCGACTGTAATGGCATCATTTGTCGCCACATGATAAAGGTGTACGAGATGAGTAATTGCTATGAAATACCTGATAAATACATTTTACGGAGGTGGAGGAAAGATGTCATAAGCAAGCACACACGGGTGAAGGTGTGTTACCATGACCCTAACAAAACAGCAAAGATTTATAGGTCTGACAAGATGATGTTAGGTTTGGTTTGCTGTGTTCCAAGGCATCAGCTTACCCTGAAGCAACTACAGTGGTGATGCAAGCATTACAACTTATGGAACTACAAGTAGATGAGAAGATCGCAGTATTTAGTAAGAAGGGGTTAGTTGGAACACCTTCATCTGTCTACATGAAAAAGGGAAATGATAGTACACCTTCGACGCAAAGACAAGGTAGTTGTGACCCCCAAAGTGGTGAAGATCCAATAATACCTAATGACCCTCCCCTTCCAAAGAGGCTTGCTCATCGCACCACCGATTCAAGGTATAAGTCGTGCCTTGAGAAACCTAGAAAGACCACACAAGGAAAAAAGAACAAAGACTCACAGGCAGCGTTGACTACACTAAGTCCATCAACCATGCAAGTAATCTGTATTGGCTTTGTATTTATTCTAATTCCAAATAAGTTCCATTCCATATTAGTTCACAGTTAACGCCCTATGTATGCAGGCAGCTCCCTCCAATATGGTTCAGCACCACCCTCATTATCAATACAGCCCACATTCTGCTGGAGGTATACAAATGGTGGATATGGATGGATTAATTGGGTACTTTAATTCCGTTGGTGGTGGTGTTCAGCAATTTCATGGTTCCCAGATATCATCCCAGGGTGGCTACCTTCCTTATCCGCAAATTCCAATTGTCAGGGGTCCTTATCTGATCCCCGTATGTGGGTGGAGAAGCCCTATGTCTCCTGCATCAGCTGCATCAAGGCAAGGAGGTTTCGTCCCCATACTTCCACGACCCCGGCCGCTTGGTACTCCACCACCAACTCCGACCGCACCAAAAACAAGTTAGCGCATTGTGTTGAACGGATATCTGACAATGATCTCTAGCATCCATTAGTTCATTACTTAGACTTTTGAGAATTAGTACTTTGTAATACTCTATCAAATTCTTCAACGGAAAACAACATTGGAACGTTACTTTTGACACTAAAATCCACGATTAAAACATGTTATAATATTGAGTAACTAATTCCATGGTACATTTTTCGATATCATTAATATTGAGATGGTACAACTATTTCAAATAATTGTGCATCTAAAAGTGTAAACGAACTAAATACAAATGGAACTTTGACTTCCAAAATGTACCACTGGATTTTTAGAAGGGCACCACTGAATAAATAGAAGTGTACCACCGAGCATAGTTATTCACATTTAGATGTTTGTTTACAGGGTACGACTGACATTTAGAAGGGTACCACTGAAAGTATGTTTCATTCTGATCTACTGGCTTTGGTTATGTTTTCAAGGTTATAGTTATGTGTAGTTTACGCTTTAGGGTTTAGGAGGGGTTACAATTTATAAGTAAAAGGGTACTGTTGAATTAGTAAGTTGTATTGTTGTGAATCCCAGTTAGTTGTCGTTTAGTTGTTCATATCTATGGATTTAGTTTATTTCCGGTGATGTCGTTTAATTGTTCTAATTTGTGGATTTAGTTTATATTCGGTGTAGTTGTTGTGTCATTAGTGGGATCATTATAGTATGAATATGATTATTACATTAAGGGCTTGTTCTGATTGATAGAACTGAGCTGAACTGAACTGAACTAAACTGAACTAAATATTTTATGAGAGAAGGATATTAAGATAAGAACTGAACTGGACTGAACTTATTGGAGTTCAACTGAACTGAAAATAAGTTGAAGAAAACAGGCCCTAAGTTACGTAGTTGATTATAAGAATCACAGAAGTTGATATGATAATAGGAGGTTTGCTCAACTCCCCATAAAAGTTGAATGATTTAACTACATGTGAAAATAGGACTGGAATGGATTTAGTCAATTGTAGGGTACTGCCAAATGGACAAAGGGTACCACTATTAATATAAAAAGACCAATTATTTATACCAAAGGTACCACTCGTATACATTAACAAATGGATTTGGGTGTTAAAGCCTTAAGGGTACCACCGAAGTAATGAAGGGTACCATTATGATAATAAAAAGAGCAGCTACGTATGCTATGGTTACCAATACCTTAGCTAAATTGGAAGAAACAACCTTATAATAAGACTATTAATGTTATGACATTGTACCACATATATAATTACTTATCACACCCTATTAATACAAATGCATTAATACACTTACAGTTCAAGGTGATGAGTAATTATTTGTAATAATTAAATGTATTGTTTATTACACTTATAGCTTCATTGTTTATTACACTTACAAGAGGTTATATTCACTTATGGATCATTGTTGGGTGAGTAATTGATTACATTAGGATAAGGGATAATTACCTTCATTAATTTCATGTTCAATACTCTGAAGCAAATAGTATTGTAAGTGTAAAGGGGTAATTGCGTATAATTGAATAGTACATGTAGTGCTATTGTCATCACTTGAATTCTCACTTTTGATCAACGTTGATGCAATATTAGGTTACATAGTAATAATTTTCTTGGGGTTATGGTCACACAAAGGTAAATGAGGAACAAATTTATTTGCACAAAATTAACTAAAGAAAGAAAAAATGGTATGGTTTAAAATGCAGAATAAATGGAAGGCAACTATTAGCGATATAGTTGCAAGTATCAATTAAAAAGCTTCATTAAATATGCACTCCTTAAATTATTGTAATAAACCCGTGCCAACCCTCCAAAATGACTCTTAATTTGTAATGTTAATAATTGTTCAACAAAATGTTCTAGGCACGTTGCATAATACACAATACAAACTTAACAATATAAAATAATAATTCCATTACAACACAAAATAGATAATACGCTGGGGTTGGGAAACGATTGACCACCAATAGTAAGCCGCATGTGTCCAGATTTAGTTAGCTCAAGCAACATCAGACATTTCCTCATCCTCATCCTCATCCCACTCACGATACTTTGCTCCGGCCTATACAATGTCAACAAAACAAGTGATTAAATTAATTAGCCCTAATAAATAAAAGTTTGACCTTTCACTATTTCAAAATTACAAAGGTCATTACTTAATTAACTTTTTAATACACATTAGTACAACTAAGGAATTCAAATGGATTCGAATATATATACGATTGTAACACACAAAACCACATATTCATACTTAAATGGAACATTAAAAATAGTCAGTGGTAGTACTTTAAAATTAAAAATAGATCCATTGTAACACATATTATTATACGACATTAGAACGCTTAAAACAACATTTGACCACTGTAAATTAAGATTTGACCACTGTAAAATAACATTACATACCCAAATTGTATGAGTCGAATAGTTCAAATGATTAATTTATGCTAATTGAATCCTACTGAGTTGTTACAAACGACTCGTTCCTCTTCGGTGCCCTACGTTCTTTAGGAATAAGACCCTCCAGTTTTTCCTTCATAGCATTGAACTTGCTGTGAACATCTTCCAAGAACACCTTGGTCCGGATATTGACAGACTTCTCCTGCATTGAATTTGTCTTTACTCCATCAAAAAAGGTCGGAAGGTTTCAAACTTAAAGACAGTGAAAAAAACGCAACTTCATACCAGTATACATACCAGTATATAAGGAGTGTCAAAAGTTGTAGCACAATGTTTGATGCACGCAAGCATTAGCACACCGCAGGAATAACTATGCAAAGTAAATAACAATATAAAGTTAACAGCTCGAGTCAATATATAATCACACAATAGTAAAATGATCCACACAACTTTTAACAAACAAAAGAACTCACTTGTCTGATTGTTGTACCATTTCCATTACTTTTCTTGACCAGTTGCACATCTCATCAAGGACCCGTTGCGGATCTGCACCAGCAAGCTCATCCAGCCCCTGAACCTGTAACACAACCGCAACTAAGTAGTCAATGTTAACAACAAAGAAGGGTTGGTTTTAACTTTGAAGCCTCCACACTCACCAACTCAGTAACTATGTCTACATGAGCTGCAAAGGGTTCTTTAACCAAAGAGTCGAGCATCCAAAGTTGCTTTTCCTTGAAATCTACGGCTAAGCACCACAAATGGTCCCCATCCTTCTCTGACACTTCGAGGACCGGCATGAATACCTACAACTCACATTTTCAGTTCACTAGAACCCTAATCCAGTAAATTACAACAAAGTTGTAGAGGTAAGTATCCTCACAACGCTGGTCCTGCGGGTATGAAAGGAAGGCCTTCCCATGCTTCCTAGCCAAGTTCGCGTAATCGTTTTTCTTGAGCATTAACATTGTCTGCCACAGAAAGAAAAGAAAATAAAGACAACAAAGTATAACAAAGGAGAAGGATTGAGGCCTGTAAATCAACATAATAACAATAATGTTTCCAAACCGCATAAGTAGGGTCCATCAGAATACGTTTTCCAGGTAAAGGGAATTCAGTTTCATTCAATTCCTTTGTGTAAAGCACATAGGCCATGCGAACATATTGATCACCGAGCCATGCTTTCCCTCCAACTAGTCGATAACAATCTCTTTGAGTAGCATCCATACCTTCGCACTCAATCAGTGACGGCCCTAGGCTGCAAACAAACACCTAATTCACAATAAATACAAACAATTTCAAAATAATTAAAACAGTAACTGTTTGGGGGGAAGGTTCTTACTAATTTTCATCCTTATGGTCCCCCTGACAAAAGTCACCAACCGTTTGTCAAAAGCAGCTTGACGAGTGTGATCAACAACATCTACTCCTTTCGACTTCAAACCATTGTCTTCTTCACCCGTTTTTTATTATCACCACCGAATTGCTACGGATCCCCCACATCTCTCACAACCTCTTTCGGTCGGCCCGAGTTATAACGGCTGCCTTTGGTTGCCGTGTTCGTCTCTTCGATTCTGATACCACCACCACCACCAACAGCACCATCACTCACATATGACCCACCACCGCCACGACCACCACCAGCAGCACCACCAGAAACTCCTAGGGCTTTCCCAACAATACCCTCAACAAGGGTGACCAGTATAGGAGCGAGCCATGTTAGACTTGCACACGAACACAAATTTTTGGATACCACACATTATCCACAAGTTTTCTAAAATGTTTATAAACACAGACAAACAAAGATTATGGACAAATTAATTGTACCATGTCGAAAACGTCATCTTCTTCATGGCCTTCACCTTCCCTTGGAATCATGGGATGCTGCTCCCCATTGTAAGCAATATCTATGGGCTGCATAATATCTCTATTCAGTAGCAATACAATCAAACTCAGAAATTACAAACTACACTTTGCCTTACCATCAACTTCCCATAATTATCCCTTAACAATCGATCCTCAGCAACGGCGGCGCGAATTTCTTCCGTTGTCCAGACCTTGATCCTAGGATACACACCCCACTGCACTGGGACGCGTTGTAGGTGATCCAGGTAGTAAATCTGAACCATATAAACACAAACAATCAATTTAAGCATTAGCAACCATAAACATCATAACAAGTAAGTTTCCAGCACTAACTTACCAGAAGGAACACAGGACACCCACCACAACCAGACCTAAAACCATCCTTTAAAAACTTCTTCTGAAATCGAGCAGCGGTATCACATAGCCATGTCAAGGTAAAAGAACACCTGTCAAAATCAATTGCGCTAGAGGCAACTGTCACAGCAGGCACTTGAGACCTAGCCATGTTAGAGCTATTTGTTGTTATGCATATTAGTTTTCCAAGCACAACTATCATGAAAGCAGCCATGAAATCCTCTTTGTCCTGCTCATCACCACCCAAAGGGATTATTTCACCAGAACTATCAAGTAGACACATTACTTTTGAAGCTGCAGCCAATGATATGGTGTCCTTCTTAGACCTAGCACCATACATGTCAGTGATCCTATTAACCTTCTCCAACTCCTCCGCACATTCCATATCAACGTGTGTGGGCATAGGATTTGCTCCCATATGTATACCAAGTATAGACCAAACTTGTTTTGCACCCAAAGGCAACATTCCTCCATCACCAAAAACAACAGTTCCATCAGCTCTTACCCTAGTCATCAACCAATAGCAGAACTGTCGTGGAATATTCTTCATATCCAAACTCAACAACCCTTCAAAACCCATCCTTCTAACTAATTTCCGCCGGTCATCATCAAACTTCTGCACTGCAACACAAAATGACTCCACTCTACAGACAATATTAGGCTGCTGCAGAATTAAAACACAACACAATATTGTCAATAAAAGATTTCACAATCATTATAAGTTCATACCATCATAATTTGTCAATAAAAGATTGCACACTCATTATAAGTTCATACCTTGCCAACATTCTCAAAGTGTGTCTTAATCACCTCACCCCTAGCACACACTCTATGTCCTTCACTTTTTCCGGCCTGTAAAAATCAACACAACCATACCATTCATATCAATTAATTGACAAATACATACATCATATCATTTACTTATTATAAAAATCAGCACAAAAAAAAAAAAAAGGGAATCAACCACAATAATACCTTACGCATTTTCATTGAACCTTTATCATTATGTTTTGACTTCCTCTTCTTACTGTCTCTCTGTAAGAAGTGCATCAACAGTCCCTTCAATACTTCAGAGCTTGATTGTTCATCTTCACCCTCCTCAACAGAATCCCCAGATTGGGAATTAGTTTACCCATGGTAATAGTCCTCCTCACTACATACCTCACTTTCAGTATACTGCTTGGAATTCATATTCTTACCATTTGATATGCTGTTAGGGATAGCTACTTTAGAAGACCCTTGTCCCTTAGGTATTTTAGAAGACCCTTGCCCCTTTACAGGTCCTTTACAAGACTTCAAAGTGACCTAATACCCAAACCAAATATTTCATATTCATATCAACAATTTGCAAATATACTCAAAAAAAATCCTTACACAAAACTTACCCTCTTTTGCCAACTTAATTTCCGAACCATAGACTTTTTCTTCATAATTTTCTTCTACCTGCAATTTCAACAAAGTGGCAATAAATATTCTCAAATCCAACAAAACTAGCAAACCATCAAAACCACATAACGCAATTTTCCCAACCAGCTTAGTCCTGTGGTTAACAACCAGCTCCACTAGGGGGAAAATCCTACACCCTTAGAATTGATTTGTGGGAATGACAAACTTCACGCTCACATTTTAATCCCTAAAATCGACGCTACATAAAACTATAAAACCCTAAATTGACATTCTATCAATTGAGAAAAAAATTCTTTCAATTGAGATAAAAAGATAACTTCAACAAATTAAAAAAAAAAAAAAAAAACCCGATTAATCGTTGTAGCCAGGGAAAGAGAGTAAATTGGGGCACAAAACAAACTACAATCCCACTACTACATTTTTTACCAAATGCAACGGCCTATTATAGGCTAATACAACGGTATTTTAATTTTCGTTGCAATAGAGTAGGCTAATGCCACGGATTTAACGCTAATGTTCTTAAAGGTAAAGCTAATACAATGGCTCTAAAGAACCGTTGCAATAGCCTAGCTATTTCAACAAAAAAGGGAGCTGATGCAACAGTATGTGATAATTGTATAATGAAAAATTTAGAAGCGCTCGGAAAATTTCAGGACTTCCCTCTATTTTTTTGCCCAAATATTTTAAACCCTTACACATGTTACTATCCTAAGGCCTAATATAAAGAAAAATGGAAAAGTAAAAGAATTTTGTACTACCATTTTCTCACATTTCTGAGCACCCATTTTCTCATATTCTCATGTTTTCCCCAATTCTCCATTTTTGAGTTTACACTCCCACCAAATTCTGAGAGGAAAATTACTAAAAAAAATTACTCAAAAATTCTAAGAGGAAAATAAGCAAAGAAATCTAAGGAAGTAGACTAAGGCGGCGGTGGCTGATAGCGGCACTCAGGCGGTCCCATTTTCATCTTGCATGTCCCTTCCTTGAGCTGATTGGTCGAATTTCTGTTTGAGGTATACAACGAATTTTCGTTTTTGAGATTGATTAATTTAAATTTTGTTGTTGCATTTTGTGGTGATTAAATTTGATGTTTTTGCTTTTATGTTTGGGAGTTTGTATTTGATGCCATGGAAGATGAAGTTTTTGCTTTTGTGTGTTGGAAACTGCTAATCGGTTTCTTTTAGCAATATTGGTTTTTTTTATTTTATTATTTTTGAAACCTAGCAATAATGAAAATTGGATTTGAGTAGTGTAATGGGTTTTTTTGGGGGAATTTCATATAAATGGATAATTAAAACCGAATATTCCTCCATTATTTTTCCTGGGGTTTTCTTTATTTTGTCTACTTTTTCTTATTCCATTGTGGGTATATCAGATTTTCACTGTTAATCTTTGATATTTGAATTTTTGAATTGTTTGGAGAGTAATCTGAATTGGGTTTTTGATGAATTTTTTTGGGTTTCTTTCAATTTAGCTGAAACTCTGAAATTGATGAGAAATCTGGTTGAATTTCATTGATTGTTTTCACTTGTTTGAAAGGTGGTTTGAATAGGGTATTTTGATTTTGTTGAGCTAAAATCTTCCTTTAAATAGAAAAATCACGAGTAATTTTATTACTGGGAGAAGTTGGTGATTGTTTGGTTCGTTGAAATTTACTTGGGTTTCTAATTATAGTTTGAATTTGGGGTAGTTAAATACCTATTCAGTTTTAATTATCCATTTATATGAAATTCCCCCCAAAAAAACCCATTACACTACTTAATTCATAGCTTCTACAATGACATGCAACTTGTCAGCAATTATAAACGAAGATATAATCAGAAAACTAAGTTTTTCCACCACAAAACAGTACAATCAACACCCATAAAAGACTGAGAACCCCCTTCCCATTTGTATTCAACAATTAAACCATAAATCTTAAAATAAAATTGTTTAAAATTGAAAATTAATGCTAACTTACAAGTTTCCAAGTGGGAAATGTAGCTTTAAGAGTATCAATTATGTATATTGATAGTCTTATTGTTTGTCATGTTTTTGGTTCTTGTTCATTGGTGATTGATGTCATGTTCATGCCGTAGCATGTTCTCTCTTTGTTTAGAGATTGTCTAGTGTTTTTTGTTTTGTTTATTTATCTTATTTTATGGTTTGGTTTCTTAGTTTGCTCTAGACTGCCAATTGATAACAGCAATAAATCTGACATTGATGTTTGAACTTCGTACTATGTATAATTATAAATTTATAATTAAGATAAAGAACTAAAATAAAGTGATATTGGGACATGAAAAATTGGAACTTCTGATGTGAGAAATGAAAAGCCTAGATTTAATGCTTCATCGATGTCGAAGAGAAGCGATTCTAGCAAACTAATACTCCGTACTAAGGCTCTGTTTGGTTCATTTGACTGAAATGTTATTTTATCTGAATTATATGTGAACTTATATTATATTGTTTTAGTTTTGAACTTATATTATTTTGTATCAACTTCACTGTATTTAATTTGTCTGAACCTGAAATCGTGTCTGAAGTATTTATGTCTAACTTATTTGTCTAAACTTATTATATGTAACTTATTTCTGAAAAAAAAGATTATTTTGTTCGAACTTATTATGTCTAACTTATTTGTCTAAACTTATATTTCTTAACTAAGATTAAATAAGTTGAAACAAATAAACAAACCTGGGGCTTTTGATCTTCTGCGTTTTATCTTGTGATTTTGCTCATTTATCCTATTACAGTTATACACATCTCTTTAATAATTGGGGCTCATAGTAATAACTACTCAGCCAAGTCATTCTTCTAAATAATTGTCTCTCTTTGAGTATGACTTGTATGTCTATATATTACAAGTACAGCATATTTACAGCTTAGAAGAATCAAAACTGCTTTGAAGGTTTAATTATAATACTGAACATTGTATTTGAGTAGTGTAATGGGTTTATTTGGGGAAATTTCATATTAATGGAAGCAGTGGGGCTTTTGTAATTTATCAATTAATTTGCCCTAGTGATTTATTGCATATTGATACTCTTGTTTGTCATGTTTTAGTTCATTTGTTTATCTTGATTTGTATTGTTTATTTGATGGTGGCTCTTAAAATACTAAAAGAATGATTATACTCTGATATGGGTTCTCCCCTAATATTATTAGTTTAAGACTAATTACACTTGCCTCTATTTAATATCTCATTTCTTTTTCATTGTTACTAGATTAATGTAAAGTGGGTCATAAATTTGTTTGAATAAGTGGTGATATTGAATCTCTAATGTCATTAGTTGGTTTGGTAAATGATGTTAATGATGATTGGTGGTTGTTTTCTTCCATTTCTTGATGATTTTTTAGTACCAAGAAAATTAAAATAGAGGATTATTCTGTAAAAGATTTGGGTTAAAAAAGTTTTGGAAATCAGGGAACTTTAAAAATTCAGTCCCTTTTTTTTCCCAGAATACTACAATTGTTGTGCTTTATGAGTTTCCTTGATTCAGTTCTATTATTTAGTTAAATTATTTAGTTATATTAATTTTCTATTATTTAGTTCTATTAATTTATTCTATTTTACGTGTAGGTGCATGGCGAGCAAAATGGAGATGAAGTATAGTGACTAGACGACTAGTCATCTAACAAATGGTGCAAATATGCTGGCGACTCCTATTCTATTAAGTTCAAGTTTGTGAAGATTTGGAAAATTCGGCTTATATATATGTTAGAATTTGTATTTTGGACGATTAAATTAATTATATAACTTTAGTTTATTAGTAGGGCGTCATACCGAAAACAAGCAAGTAATATTTTGTAATGTATGTATTTAGCATTATAATTATTATACTTAAATTTAATGATTTTTTGTTTCTATTGTTAGTATATTTAGATTTGTAGTGACTAGTTAGTGATTTACAACTAATATAACTAACTCATATAATATTATTTTACCGTTCCATTCCCAAAAATAAAAATAAAAAAATAAAATAATAATAATAATAATAATAATAATAATAATAATACCGTTGCAGTACATACATAGTCCATATATCGTTGTATTAGCTTCATCCGTTGCATTAGGTGCCAATTTCATCATAATTATTAGTCAGTAATCTATTGCCACGGATAATTTATGCCGTTGTATCAGGTATTGAGCTAGCGCAACAGATCATAGATACCGTGGCATTAGGTGTCATATACCATTGCATTAGACCTACTGCAATGCCAGCAGATGTCACGGTACATGGCCGTTGCAATAGGCCTAATGCCACGGATTTTGACGCCTAATGCAACAGAATTGGGGGTTGCAATAAATCAAAAATGTACTAGTGATCAATTAAAAAGGAGTACATTGAAGAACAACACAAACTACAAACAATTGAAAAGGAGTAAATGAGGAAACAACACAAATTAAAAACAATTGAAAACCCTAACATTAAAATTGCCCAATATTAGATCCAATCACTGTCAAACCTAAAATCGATTTCATAAACTACAAATTCTACTTCAATCATTATCAAAATCCTAACAACACATCGATTTAGTTTATACCAATTACATTTTCATCATAAAACTTACTGGTTCGGAGGGTTGAGCTGGCCTACAGGTAGTGTTCTTCGGCTCCACGACCACCGCGACGGAAATCGGACAACGGTGTATAATTTAAGAAGAACAAAGGGAGGGGAGAAGGAGGAAGGTGACCAAACACAGAAAGAAGAAGAAAATTCGACCTCAGAGGAGAGAGAATGAGACAGGGAAGAATTGAATTCGAATTAATCAGAAGATAAAAACAAAGCTCATATACGTAAAACGTACGAGATACAATTTACATACGAAAAGAAATACAAAAAATACGCTATAAAGCATAACGATGTCAGACAAAAGCAAAACGAGACCCCAACTGGAATTCAACTAAACAGCGCGAAAAGACCACCTTGCCCCTAGTTATGCATTTACAAATGCCTAACTTTCCTCCCTTTAAAATCCCTCAAAAAATTAAATGGAAATGCAAAAATTTGTCATTTGTCATCTTCTCTTTTGTCACTAGGCTCGTGTGGCGAGGTTGTTAGTGACTTGGAAGAGGGAGGAGTCTCACCCATGAGCAAGGGCGAAGGGAAGGGGGGGCTAGTGGAGGCCCGGCCTCCCCGGCCCAGTTTTGCTACCCATATATCATAGCTTATGGCCCCCCTTAAAATTAGTATATATAGCATTCAAGACACATATATAACAATAAATATACCTTGTCATGTTGGTCGGGTAATGGTTTATTTTCCCAAGGGCGCTGGGTTCAAATCCCCATCTCCCACATATTTTTTTAATTAAAACTTCTTATTCAACGTGGGTTTCTAGCAAATCAAATCAGGTATTTTTTAAAATTCTTCTTTTTGATTGATTTTTTAAAATTATGTAATATCATTCAATTAATATATTTCTTTGTGCTATTTACATGATTGTGATTAATTTTTACTCTTTTTTTTTTAGAAAGTTATTAATTGTTTACTTGCTTAATATGTTTATTTACTTAATAATTTTGGGTAATTTTTAATTTATTGAATGGACCTTTAGGACCAAATTTTAGGGTTATATGCTCTACTTAATTTGAGAATTGTAGTTTTTATATTGATATGGGTTAAATCATGAAATCAAAAACACTAGATTTTTTTTTATTATTATTATTTTTACAAAAAGGTTAATAATCACAAAGAAGAGGGTTCCACTTCAAAGGCAAATTTTTTTTACAAAAAGTTAATAATCGACAAGAAGAGGGTCTTTTCTGCAATGAATATCGTCAAAACTCAACTAAGAAGTAAAATGGAGGATGATTTTCTTACAGATGGTTTGGTTGTATACATAGAAAAAGAGATTGTCGTAGATTTTAGTGTTTAACCTTTGATTGATGATTTTGCTACTATGAAGAATCATCGAGTACGATTTAACTATTGTTTTTTGGTGATAATAAAATATTAGTACACTTTAATTTTTTCCATCAACCTGTTGTCTAATAAGTTCGGCCCCTGGGACTTAATCTTGGCTTCGCCCCTGCCCATGAGTCACCTTTTACAATGGTAAGCTAGCTCAAAATAGGAGAGAGAGTATTGTGGGGAGGGTCTTGAGTCACCCATTGTGGGTGCTCTAAGTGGGGAGGAGAGTAAATATGAAAAATATTAAAATATGATACGAGGCAACCATTAGTGGCGAAAAAATTAGTAAAATATTGTTAAAAGTTTTCAAAAAAAAAAAAGGAAATAGCACAAGTAATAAAATACAACCACAAAAAGAAAATAGGGCAAATATTAAAAGACAAATGCTAACAAACACCGCGGGGATGTTAGAGCAACTCCAATGGTTGTAGTTAGGGACTTGCTTGCAATTTCAATAAAATCTTGCTACTAGTTTGACCATTGGAGCTAGAAAACTCAATTAGCTTGGCTAAGCAAAGTAGCCAAGCTAATTTGCTTGGGAATTAAACTTGTCAAAATAAAATGTTCATTGCACTAATTAAGCTCTTTCCATATATTTTCTATCCAACAACTACTACTAAGTTAATAGCTAGCCATTGGAGCAAAATGTAGCTAAAATGATAATTAGCTTAAAGCCTTATTGGGCATGGCAAGCTAATTGTCAAATTAGCTTGCCATTGAAGTTGCTCTTAGATAAGCTAACTACAAATAGAAAGATTAAATTAAAATAAACAATAATTACTCCGATCAACGCATGATTTTGTTAGCTTTCCCAAATTAATGTCACTCTAGCTAAGTATTTTAAATGTTTATACAACGTTACGGAGGCATTTATTAGCCAGATTTATAATAAAATATAGAGAGAGTATTAAAATATAGAGGAAGTATATACAGAAAGAGTATTAGATATGTAATCTGATAAATATAATGAGTTGGATACCCGACCCATGCTCACCCCTCCATACCAGCTAATGAGCAGCTAGTTGTATGTACTTCGTAAATTGAAGGTTCAAACAAGTTGGAACAGTTGTTCTGAAAACTCATATGGCAAAGGCAAACACAACATGGAGTTCTTAGTAGAGAGGAGACAAGTCACTTCATTCAAACTTTGACCTACTTGGGCTCCACTTTGTCTGTATTCATTAGATCTTTTTTTCCTTTATCTTTATTTCTTTTTCTACTCGTACTACATTATTTTTATATTGGTGACCAGGATTAAAGTTTAAATGCCCCAATTTCAATACAGTTTACACATTCCGAACCCCTTTTCTTTATATTTTAAACAGATAAGACCAACTTCATTTTGGACCCGGAGAAACAAATAATGACTATGAATAAATGCTTGGTCAAACTAAATCTTGCATTAAATTAAAGTTTCATTACTCTAATCTTACTTCAATATTATACTCGTACTTGTAAGTTGTAACGCTTGTCCCTTCATTAATCAAACCTCAATACTATTTCAATAAAAAAATTAAAAAACAAATAAATAAAATCAAACCTCAACATTTTCTTTATTTAATTCACATTCTTAAAAACGTATGAAAAATGAAAAATAAAAATGAAACAATACTTTATTTTCAAAATTATTACTCTGTATTCAAGTGACGAACTATCTCACAATTCAAGCCTCACATTATATTCATATCCCTTAAGTTTAAATGACATTAAAGTTGTGTTTGGAAACATGACATTCATTTCAAATTTTAGAATTGAAATTCAGAATTTCAAATCTTAATATTCAATTTCAATATTGGTGTTTGGGAAATATCAGAACTTCAATTCCAAAATTTCAAATTCTAAACTATGTTTGGAAATGAGTAAAATTTTGAATTAAGCAAATGAAATTACACCTTTAACTCACATAAATTTCCTTTTTCTCTCCTCCTCAATCTTAAATTCCCAAATTCTTCATTTTTTTTCTTCAATAAACCTTAAAATTAAACCCAAAATTTCTCTGATTATTCAGCAAATTACTACCAAACAAGTTCAAATACACCCTAAATTATTCCCAAGTATCCTCTATTAAATCCAAAATCCTCTGAATTCAGGAACCCCACCCACCCCACCAACCACCAATCGCAATCCACCGAGCCACACTACACCACCATCTCGCGCACCTTCCCCCTGCCAAACAGCGCAATGCCAACCTGCAACAACAACTCCCGCAACAACAACCAGCCAGGGCAGCTGTAGTCCTGCAGCGCCACCAATTCGCTGCTTTAATGGAGAATCGAGATTCACTGCAATGGTGGACCAAGAGGAATAATGTGAGTACACTCTAATGGTCGAGCAAGAAATTCAAAGCTTGCTTCAATGGAGGAGGGGTGAGAACTTGTGTATGCTTCAATGTTGAAGAACCCTAGGAGAGAGAAAAAATTGGGGAAGAGGATGAGACTTGTGTATGACATAGGAGAGAGAGAGTTGGGTTTTTTTTTTTTTAATGAATATTAGAATTTGAAATGACATGTTTAGGATTGGAATTTGAAAATATCAAAATATACTCATATCTTAATAATCTTGGATTTGGGTCAATTTCAATTCCCACATTCTAAACACATCCAAACAACATAATTGGGCAAAATCCAGAATTTCAAATGAAATTCTGGTTACCAAACAGGCCATGAACTTATTTGACAAAATTTCTGAACTACCACCCAAAGCCGTTGACAGCCCTTGACCCCCTGCCAGAACCCATCAAAACCCCCTGACCTCCCTTCAGAACCCCTTGACCCCACCAAAATTGTCGACTCCACCTAATCCATCCTTCCTTTAGCCCAAAAACCACCCTAGCCACCGCAATTATCTAACGTTGTACCAACTCCAGCACCCAGACGGCGACCCACTGAACTCCACTTGCTCGACAACCCACAGAACTCCACCTGTGCGACGACCCCCGCCCTAATCCCCACCCTAGTCTCGACCCCATTCCTTTCTAGCGGCGGTTGGGGTGTTTTTCGGTGGCTGTGATGTTTCAAGGATGGGTTAGGTGTGTTTTGAGGTTGGCTCCGATGGGTTTTTTGGTGGCTGGGGTGCCGACGATGGGGCTGGGTTAGGGTTTAAAGGCTGCGGGTGGTGGGGCTGGGTTAGGGTTTAGGGTTTAGGTTTTTTGTTTTTTTTTTCTTTTTTTTTTTAAACCAATCAATGAGTGACACGTGTGCTTAGTAGTGGGTCCCACTAACGGATTCCATCCAAAAATTCCGTTAGATGGTAGTGAAATTCAATTTTTGGGTTTTTTTGTGGTGTTATAATAAAAGTTTGAGATTTTGTGGTGTTATAATCCATTTTTTGTAAAATTTGTGGTGTTATTTTCTAAATTTTCCTAAAAAAAAATCATAAGGTCACAATATAATCATTAAAAAAAAAAATTACGTGTAATTATGTAATTAAATATTTTAAGCAAAACATAATATATTGTGATTCCTCTCATTAGATTAATTGAGCTAAATTGAAGGACAAGATGTTATTCTAATTAATTTCATAGTTATAATAAAAATTTTAAAATGTTATAATTCGTTTTTTATTACTTGTAGAAAATTTGAAGAATTAATAAAGAGTGAAAAATTCGATCCAAACTCGACAATCACTATTAAAATGTGGGAGATTGTAAAAAAATTATATGTAGGAGGAAAAATAGAATGTGATTTGAAAGAGACCAACCGTCAATTATTTTAGAACAATATATAATCAATCATTTCCAAACATTAGTTTTACCTTTAAAAAGGAAAAAAAATGATGTTAATAATAGTTTTAGAGGGAAATTTTTTTTATCAGGAGTTGTAACGTGTATAGTTACGATATCAGCGGTTTTAATACTAGTTATAAATAGATTGGACATTTGTCAACATAACTAGTTTAGTTTTTTTTTTTTTTTTTTTTTTTTTTTTTTTTTTTTTTTTTTTTTGGAAAGCACATAAATAGTTAACTAATACTCAGTAATATTTTTAATTATTATAAAATTATGATACAAAATAAAAATTTAATCTTATTAACGAGCACTCTAAGGGAGTTGAATAACTAAATCAAATATTTCCTAAAATAGTCGTATAAATTTTAGAATACATATCCAAATTACGCGTCAATCAGTATAATTAATGTTAATTTCAATTAAGTTACTCTGCTTTATATATGATTTTATTTTTTGAAGAATGAGTATATATAATTCTATGTATAAAACACCATTGATCTAAAAAATGTAAATAAATAGAAAAAGAAAAAAAAAATATTGAAAAATGTTATATTAGGGCTATGTATAAGAAGCTAAAAGAGAAAAGTGTTAATGCAATATATTCACCCAAATTAAAGCATTTGTTTTGATATAGAAGAGTGGATTATTAATGATTCAAATCAAGTCATTGTAGATCGAGTCAAAATCAATATTAGCTTAGTATAATTTGGAATTGGGTACTTAGGGTGTGTTCCACAGCTATAGTACTTAAAGTCAGAATCTAGAGGGGTCTCCCCTACTGTGGGAGTCATTATTACTAGAAAGACCAAGATGGAAAATGTATTGTTCAACCCAAAGAAAGTCTTCATTCACTTCCCCACTATCCCCTTTTTCTTTATCTTTTTTAATCTTGTCTTCCCTCCTCTCGTCTTTCCTAAAAACAATGAGATATCATTTCTTTCTGCTAGGTGACAAATTTACAAAAGCCATCACATATCCTTTGCTATAAAAAGAAAATTAATGAATTTATGAAAGGAAAAAAAATCATAAGAGTGCACCATGATCAGTTGATCACTACTGCCCTGTTTTCAGTGAATAACTTAAGCATTCTGACATTGCTGAGTCACTCTGAATTTCATCACATTATTTTTTTTTTTTTTTTGGGGGGAATATACAACTTCAAATTTAATGGGATGTTCAAAATATGAGTTTTCACCTTAAAGTAAATCTAAGAAGAATGACTTTTGATTCATAAATATTGATCAAAATATGAACCTAATCACACTAATCACAGTATAGATTATGTAAAGACCTAGAATTTAATTAGAATTTCGAAAATCAAATTTGACTACGTATTCAAAAATCTTGAAGAAATGGCCAGAATTTGACACTTTGTGTAGCAATAATTTAGAGCAAACAGAGGCAGCCACAATAAAGAAAGAAAATCTGAATGTTACTCTCAGAAATAAGATTGAAATTGTACATAAACTGATCAAATGTTGAAGACTATCTTTACAAAATCTAACCTTCAATGAGGAATGAGGAGACTTCTACGTTGGTAAACCTAATTGTCTCATCATCACCCACAAACAAAAAAACCATGGAATTTTTGCAATTCCAATTTTTACAGCTTAATCTGAAAGTCACCTGTATCTTTACAGCTTAATCCTAATCTGAATCACTATCACTGATCTTTATTATTAAAATCAGGTACAATAACCAAATCGACGAGCAATGGACCTTTGTTCTGCTATTGCTCAATTCGGAAGCTGAAGTAGTGATGGGTTTATGGCGCTTCCTGATTACCGGATCACTTGTAAGCTGCAAAACTGATCCATGGATTGAGGTCTCTCTTATATGCACAACATTCCTTAAGAGACCTCATTCCACTTGCTTTTTTTCTCTTTGCATTACATCTTCAACAAATTTGTTTGCTGAAGAATGATTTGAGAGATGAAAGTATGCAAGAATAATAACTTTTTCTGGCTGCCAAACATTTACTTTCATTGCAATGTTCTTGTAAGCTTACACTTGGAAATGAAAATTGTAGCAGTATAATTCAAACTACATAATTTCAACAACTCGGCTGATTGTTGCTTCAATGCTGGGTTGCAACCACTCTGGATGACGAGCAGAAGCTTAGCCGCTAAGCCAGCTTCGACTGCAATAGGCGCACACTCTTCAGGTGATAGCTTGCAAACTGCCCACAAGATGGACAATGACAATTGAGTGCAATTCTCGGAGATTCTCATCAATAGCTTCACCAAATTTAGTATTGTGTTGGGACAATTTTTCAAGGCCAATCTCCCATCTTCAATACTAGCCAAATTGTCAAGTATGGACAGTGCTAATTCCAGGCACTCGGATTTCAAACTTGGCAAAAGATCAACCAATTGAGGAATAGCCCCAATGCTCACAATCGAACTCCGAACGCACTCATGTGAGCTTATCATCTTGAGGAGCGAAAGCCCTGGTTGAATGCCATTTGAGTTGCGCTTATCCTTGACTAATTTCAACAACCCCACCAAGAGGCTCAAACTCGACACCAGCTCAGGGTCGAAATCCTTAGTCTCCATCAAACCCCGGATCAACTTAGTACAATTGACCTTGGTTTCAATAGAACCCTCATTCAACATATCAACCATCAATGAGATCTTCGCGGGTTGAGTCAAATTCGACTTTGACTCGAAATCTAAACTCAAATTAACAAGAATCCCAACCACTTCAGACCCAACAGCATGTGAAGTGAAAGGACCAAGTAAAGAACTCAAAAAAGTAACCCCACCATTATCCGCCATAGTTTTCTTAGCTGAAAAATGATTACCCACAACTAATTTAAGCCCTTTAAGAGCTTGAACTCTAGCTTGACCCTTTAATTTCTTCAAATTCTCCAAAATCTCCAAAACTCGCCCTTGAACATCCTCAGATTTCTTTTTCATTGCCATATATTTTTGCGAAAACCAACTATAAATCAATTGCTGAAGAGTTTTATTAGGTGTGATTGAATCATCCCAAAGCTCCTGCATTGTAGTGGGACAAGTTAAATGGCCTAAAGATAGCCATTTCATGATATTACACCTCTCATAAGTTTGACCTGTACAAAGAGTAACTGGATCTAACATTGGTTCCAATGAAATTGGACATATGAAAACTGTAGGCACTTCTATTGCCTCTAACTCTTCAATCATCTTCTTAAGATCCAGCTTCTCCGACGACGGCGTAAACGCGCCGTTGTCGTCTACTCCGCCTAACACACCATCCTTCACCGCCGTATCTAGATCTAAAACTTGACCTCCACCACCCACCTCCAGCTTCGTTGGTTGGTACATAGGCATTTTGCTTAAAGATTTATGTGAGCAAAAAATGACTACTTTTTTTTTATCTTAACTAAAATCAAAAACCAGAAAAATAAAAATCAAATAGAAAAATGAGGTGGGATGGGTTGGGTTGAGTGAGAGTAGCTTTCGTTTTCCAACTTTTTTTTTTTTTTTATATTATCTTTATTTTTCTCACTAATTCATTGACAATAACAAGCAACAATACCTATCAAGGGAGACATCTTTTGAGTGCTTTTTTTCTCTTTCCTTGGTCAAAAGCGTCGCCTTCTTCTTGTTCTTCACGACCACTTTAATCGTCATTATTAACTCAAAAAATTACTAATTATTGATAACCCTTCAATACCCACCAAAAATTATCTGCATTCACTCATTTTTCGACGCCTCTTGTTCTTGGATCTGGTTCAGCTAAAATGCGCCCAAAAATGGAAGAAATGCTTTTTTTTTTTTTTTTTGAGACAGAAGAAATGCTTATTTAATGATTCAAAAATTGAGTGAATAATGAAAGGAAAATAGGAAAAACCCTAATTAATCTGAGATCTTAGTTGAATGGGAAGAAAGAATTAGGAGAATCTTGGACTGAAAATTAGAGAATTTGGAGAGAGAAAGAAGAGAGGGAAAGGAAGTGAGTGTGTTTATTGAAGAGTGAGATGAGAAGGAGAAGAGGGAGAAAGAGTTTTTATCTCTCTTCTCTCTCTACTCATCTTTTGGGACTGCTGCGTAATAACATTAAAATTAAGCGCTAATATTATTTTTTACTTTCCTTTATTTTATTTTTCTTATTGGGAAGTACTCCGTGGTACAGTACATTGTATTTATTTACGGGTTTTTAAATACGAAGTATTTTTTTTACCGTATTTTTAAGGGATTAACGACAAGCTTTACCCATTTACCTGAACTTATATACACCCTCCGTGACTCCGTTACCTTTTTTTAAACCTCTGTGGCTCTGTTGACTGTTGCTAGTGTCTAGTTTCATTATCACTCTATTTTAACTCGTGTTACGATTATCATTGAACGAAATATAAATATAAATAAGGCCTTGTTCTCTTCATTTTAAAAAAATAATATTAGTAAAAATAATTTCACTTAGTAAAAATAAGTTCAATTCAGTAAAAATAAGTCTAGTTCAATAAAATTCAGTTTTCTTAAACAAGAATTATAATAGAAAATCAGTTAAATAATTTCATTTCAGCAAAAATAATTTCAGTTCAGTAAAATTAATTTAAGTTCAGTAAAAATAATTAAAGTTCAGCAAATATAATTTTATTTCAGTAAAAATAATTTCACTTTAACAAATATAAGGTGAAGAGAACGGGGCCTAAATTTAGAAAAATTGCTTTAAAAAAACATTTAGATAAAAAAAATATTAGATATACACAATTTCTCACACGTAAGACTAACTATGGGTGTTATTTCGTTAGGTTATAGAGATTACTCGGTCAGTGTTACAGGAGTTATTTCGTCGATGGTTATTTGGTTAATATTATAAGGGTTACTCATAAATTACATGAATTACTTGATCAGTGTTACATAAATTACTTTGTTTTTTTTGCAAGCGAGCACATGGTGTGACCAGCCGCACACAAAACATTAAAAAAATTTCCCTGGAGGTGGATGCACTATGCTCCGTGCTTTCGATTTTTTTTTTTAAAAAATAAAACAGAATGAACATATAGGTTCAGTAAAGAACATATAGTTGTTTTGTAAAGAATATATAACTATTTTATAAAGAACATCACATATAATTGTTTTGTAATAAACATGTATATAGTTGTTTTGTAAAGAACATATAGCTATTTTGTTAAAAAAAACATCCAGCTTTATGTTCTTTATATATATCTAAAGAACAACCGTAATGTTAATAAAGAACATGATAATATAATGTAATGAATATTATTTTTATTCAACCGCCATAATTTAATGAAATTTTTATACAATATTTCCATCAATCTTAAAAACAGAAAGAACATAATAATAGTATTTTTTTAAAGAATATCTAGCTTTTCAATCTTTAAATGAATTATTTGTTTCATAATTGAAGAGTTTTGGTAATTATTTCCCAATCTCAATTTAGAAATTTGTATATTTCTTCATATTTTAATTTCACTTGTTTGAATTCTTTAGAGAAACAAATAAAAATCTTAGAGAGAGAAAAAGAAATTCTACTGATAGAAGACGATGGTTGCGCATTTAGATCGAGTTTCGTGGTACTTTTGATCACTGTTTTGTTAATGGAGTGATTGTTAATGAAGGTGAATATGTGGATTTGTTAATCAAAGATCGAAGGTAATTTTGAATGAAATTTTGTATTTATTTTTCATTAATTGTGTTATTTTAGATTTAAATTATAATATTTTGTAATCATAAATTCATTTATTTTCGTTTTTGAAATTTGATGAATCTAGATATTGAAATTGAGAATAATGTGACAAAGGTTGAAGATGATGTTCTTTATAGGATATTGTTATGTTCATTGTTATTAATAGCTCTATGTTCTTTATATATTTATATATATATATATATATATATATATATATATATATATATATATATATATAGGGGAGGGATCCGGTAAGAACCCACCTCTATATAAGAACCCAACCTTATATAAGAACCAATATCAACCGTAGGATTAGATTGAGATTAGCAGTCACGATTAAAACAAATTAAAAATCAAAATTTATCTTCCTACAGTTAAAAAAAAAAAAAAGCAACCCTTACTTTCTCTCTCTTCGTGTTCATGAATTTCTCTCTCCTCAAACTCTCAAAAATCTCCATAGAATTTTTGAAGAATTTTCAAATCAGGTATCTTTTTTTTCAATTTTGTTCAAATTTGATGAAATTCGCATGATGTTCAAGTAGAATTTGCGGTTTTTCGATTTTATTTTTGCGATTTTTGTATGTGATTTGATTTATGTGATTTTTGCCATTTGATTTCTGCGACTTTATTCACTTTTTCGCACGATTTCATGAATATTATTCATGAAAATGGATAAACAAATCTGCATCGAACAATTTTAGTTGATTTTTCGCAAAAATAAAACCCTAGATTTTGAAATAAATAATTCAAAGTGAATTACGAATGATAATTGGCGAAAAACAACACAATCCTACAAAAATAAGTTCCCATATGCAAAGGTAAGTAATAATCTATTAATTTCAACAAATTTCATGTATATTTCTACTTATTTTAGGGCATTTATTTACAATTTTTTTTTTTTTTTTTTTTTTTTTTTTTTTTTTTTTTTGTATTTCGAATTCAAGGTGTCAAGAAGAAAATGATGAAGTTTCTAGAACTAAAAACCTACTACTATAATTTTGTATAAGTGGAGTACATATTAGAATCTACTAATGTGGAAGCTAAGAATTTTGACGAATTTAAATTATTAGTAATGATATAATGTTGACAATTGGCTTTTAAATCATTACTTTGAGTAGTATGTATAATGCTTATGTTCTATCTTTATATGTATTATGTTCTAAAGATTCATTTACACTTATGTTCTAAATTTAGGTGTATTATGCTTATGTTCTAAATTTGTTTGTGAAGTTTTTGTTGTAGCACAGTCGGTATAATGAGGGTGGAAATGTGTTGTACATGTGGGTGGTTCAGGTTGTTCTATTTGGATTGGGCAATGTTGTGTGATTGAGGAGTCATAGTTGTGTTGTGTATATGTAGGGGCTTGCAAGGGAGTTTGGTTAATTAAGGGTCGAGTGTATTCATGAGCTATACGTATAGTGTAGATGTTTTGGCTATTGATCGAATTGGGTTATTTTGGAATGTGTATGAGGCTGCAAGAAGTTTGCTCTGATGTGGCTGCACTTTGAGCAGCGAGTGCAGATGCTATATAGGAGGGTTGTAGAGTGTTAAATGGGTGTGTTAAGTGCAAAACAAGTAGCTAGTTATTGGGGCTGTTGAGTTGCCTAAATTGTGGAGTTGTGTTGCATACATAAAACAATTGACTGAATAATAAGATATGATACATTGATTTATATCAACCACAAGGAAAAGAACAAGTAAAAGTTAAGAATCAAAATTTAAAATATAGGGAAAAAAATTAGAACATGATAAGTAGAACAAAGTTAGAACATTGTTTAAAGAAATTAAAACATATTGGGAAAAAAAAGAACATAGGCTTAGCTCATAGGGGGAAAAAATTAGAAAACATGATATTAAAATAGGAAAAAAAATTTGGACAAAAATTTAGAACATAGGAAAAAAATTTAGAACATAAGAAAAAATTTAGAGTATAGGTTTAGAATATAAGGGAAAAAATTTAGAACATAGAAATTAAAGTTAGACATAGGTTTAGAACATTAGAAGAAAATTTAGAGCATAGGCAGAATATTTTTGAAAAAAATAAAAATTAAAACATAGAATTTAGAACATAGGCAGAAAATATTTAGAACATATAGGTTTAAAACATAGGCGATAAAAATTTAGAACAAAATTTAGAACATAGGGGAAAATTTTAGAACACATAGGTTTAGAACATAGGCAAAAAAAAAAAAAAAAAAAAAAAAAAAAAGATAAAAAAAAATTAGAACATAGAATAAAATTTAGAACATATAGGTTTAGAACATAGGTAGAAATTTTTTAGAACATGTAGGTATAGAACATGGGTAGAAAAAATTTTGAATATAGGTAGAAAAAATTTAGAATATAGGTAGAAAAAATTTAGAACATATAGGTTTAGAACATGGTAGAAAAAATTTAGAACATATAGGTTTAGAACATGGGTAGAAAAAATTTAGAACATAGAGGAAAATTTTAGAACATATAGGTTTAGAACATAGGCAAAAAAAAATTTAGAACATAGGGGAAAATTTTAGAACATATAGGTTTAGAACATAAGGCAAAATTTAGAACATAAGTAGAAGATTTTAGAGCATATGTTTACTTGTGTCTGTATGTTAAAACCTATTAGCTCAAAGGTAGAGCACTATGCAAAATGCATAGAAGATGTAGGTTCGATTCTTACATAGGTTATCTCTAAAAATATCTATCTAACAAAAAATAAGAGGAAACCAAATTATATTAAAAATAAACTATAATAACTCGATAGGTAAAATATAAATTTAACTATTGCTATATTTTACAAACTAAAAATTGGCTTATGTTTTTACAAACTAATGTAAAATTATATTTTCAGCTATTCTAAATTTTTTCCTAAGTTATGAATTATTTTTTCAACTTATATTCTAAATTATTTTTCTTATGTTCTAAATTTTTGTTTGCTTATGTTCTAAATTTTGATATGAAATGTTCCAAATTTTGCTATGAAATGTTCTAATTTTTTTTTTTTTTCTGTTTATGTTCTAAATTTTTTCTACTTATGTTCTAAAAAATTTTCTATGTTCTAAATTTTCTTTCTAAGCTCTAAATTTTTTTTTTTATACTTTTTATTTTATTTTATTTATTTTTTTATGACAGATTCTTATACTCTAAATTTTTCTTTACATATGATCTACTTAATAGTAAGAAAAAAAGGAAAACAAATTAGCACTAAGTTATACAAGAGAAAAATTAGCTTGAAATGATTAATGACTATGGAAACTTTGTTACAATTTAACTCTACGTACTCATACAAACTCTTGCATCCACATTACACAAATGAGCCTACGTGGGATTCGAACCCACATCTTTTGTGCATTTGCACAATGCTCTATCTATTGAGCTAGTAGACTAATGTATATTAAATTCATTATAAGTAACAAACATAATCGACACATCACAAAAAGAATAGGCCAGGGTGGTTTAGTTTTTTAATTGAGGAATTTAACAGAGTAAACAAACCTGGAAACAACACTAATAAGTAAAGACAAAACAAAACTTCTATATGAGTACAATTCAAAAGCCTACAAAATCTATATCCCTGCAACAAATTTAGTGGCAAACATATTATTATCATCTTTTCCATGTAAATAAATACTAGAAATTTCTACTTTAATACTACATTTCTTGGAAAGCACAAGTAGAAGCCACCTTAAGTGGCTATAGCGTTTATTGATGGCACTCTTGTTGTTCTTCTCCAACTGTCACGGCCGGTGACATAACCAAATATAATATAAGTTTTTGCATGACTAAGAATTTGTGCCTATGTTCTAAATGTAGGTGTACTATGTTTATATTTATGTTCTAAATTTGTCATAGAGATAAAACATTTAGCATAATGATCTAGGGTGGAAAAAAATTAAAAATTTAGAATATTGGGAAAAAATAAGAGCATAGAAAATAAGTTTAGAACATAGGAAAGTAACTTAGAACATAGGAAAAAAAATTTAGAGCATACGGTGAAAAAATTTAGAACATAGGTTAAAATTTAGAACATAGATAGAAAAAATTTAGAACACATTGAAAAAAATTTAGAATATATATAGAAAAAATTAAGAACATTGAAAATAAATTTAGAACATAGAGAAAAATTTTGAACATAGGAAATATATATAGAACATAGACAATAATATGTAGAATATAGGAAAATAATTTAGAACATAGTAAAAATTTTAGAACACATGCAAAAGAAAATTTAAAACATAGGAAAAAACAATTTAGAACATAGGTAGAAGAAAATTTAGAACATAGGTAAATTTAGAACATAGGCTAAATAATTAAAACATAGAAGAAAATTGAAGGCACATGTTTAGAACATAGGAAAAAAATGTAAAGCACATGTTTAAAACATAGGAAAACATTTAGAACATAGACAAAAATATAATTTAGAACATAAGAAGAAAATGTAGAGCACATGCTTAGAACATAGTAAGAAATTTAGAACATAGGGGAAAAAAAAATTAGAACATAGACAAAAGAATTTAGAACATAGGTAAAAAGAATATTTAGAACATAGAAAAAAAAAACTTTAGAACATAGGTAGAAAAAATTTAGACCATAGGAAAATAAAACTTTAGAACATAAGCTAGTAGACTAAATTTAGAACATAGGAAAATAAAACTTTAGAACATAAGTAGACTAAATTTAGAACATAGGAAAATAAAACTTTAGAACATAAGTAGACTAAATTTAGAACATAGGAGTAAGAAAAAAAAATTTAGAACATAGAAAAAGAATATTCTATTTATGTTCTAAAGTACGTAGTATGATTATGCAAATCTTTTTTATATTCTCGTTCATGGTTTAGAACAAATTCAGTAAATTTTAGAACAAATTCAGTATATTTTAGAACATATGCTAAACCTATTAGCTCAATTGGCAGAGCACTATGCAAATGCATAGAAGATGTAGGTTCGATTTCTACATAGGTTAACTCTATAATAATTTCAAAAAGAAAATTAAATAAGCACTAAGTTATATTTTGTACAAGAATAAATTGGTTGAAATGATAAACGACTTTGGAAACTTTGTTACAACTTAACTCACATATAACCTCTTGTCTTGACACTATGAAAAGGAACCTACGTGGGATTCGAACCCACATCTTTTGTGCATTTGCACAATGCTCTACCCGTTGAGCTAGTAGGCTAATGTATATAAATCATTCAAACCAAAAAAATTACTAAAAAGATAGACATTAAGTTTGCTTATACTGTTATTAGTAGTCCTTTAGTGCATATTTTGGGAGGGCAAGGACTATCCCATGTTAAGACTAGTACTAACCAAGCAAGTTTTGACAAAAATATGACTAACAATAAATTAAAGGGTAGTGCTTAAATCAGAAAATATACTCATGATCGATATGCATACTATGTGAGGTTGTTTGAGAAGAGTATATAAAGAGGGAGTCAATTTAATTGTTTTTCATCAACCTCAAACCAAAAGTATTCAAGCTTACAAAGAGGGAGTAAAATCATGTACAAACACCAGTAAAACCAAAAAGATTATGTGAAGGGCAGGTTAACTAATCTGGAAGAACTATTCAAAAAAAAGGAAGAAGACAATTTTAATAATTTAGGTGAGCCTGCTGATGAAATAATCTGCAATACAATGTATGATAAAAAACCGAACAAAAAAGAAAAATTCAGAAAAATAGATGAAGAAATTGAAATAATTGCACACAAATTGATAAACGTAAATTCAATTACTCAAATTGAACTCATAAATAAAGAAACTCACAATTATATTTTATCTAGTAGAAAAGAGCTTTAAAAGACTTTATACCTGTTAGTATCATATAATCCTTCCCCACCATCTCCACTAATGGGAAGTATTTCTCCTTATGTTCTAATTGTCTCTTTTAAATCCACTAATATGTTCTAAATAATTTTTTTCTCTTCATTAAAAAAACCCAGCAAGTTAAATTAAAACAATCTAACTATAAAGTTAGGCAACAAATTTAAAACTATAGATTTATGATACTTGATTCATCAAAGTGAAATTCAAATGGAAATTGGCTAAAAAAATAGAATTCAACGAAAACATACAACATTATAGACTCAATAACACTATATAATGCAGAATGTTTAGCAAAATATCATCGAAAATTCGATCAAAAACAGCAAACATGTCAAAAATATATATAACTCATAATGAATGAACACAAAAACAAAGCATGTATTGAAATATCATCCTATTAGAACAATCAGACTATAATTCAACAATTAGAACTATTCTACATCAGACATAACATCAGTGAGATGCATAGGAATATAATTTTCTATCTAAACATGAAAACTGAGGGGAATCATTGTTATTTGTTAAACTGATGGCAGACAAGGACATATAGAGTAAACCTTCAACATATAAGGTAAACTTTAGAACATAGTAAGATAACTTTAGAACATAGATTGAAAAACTTTATAACATATAAAGAAACTTTAGAACATAAGAATTAGATCCACCATTGCTTTGTTCTAAATAAATTTTCTCTTCTCATCATAGTATCACACATACATCCAAAGAAAAATCTCAAGCAAATTCACAAAGTAAAAAAAAAATCTAGAAAAAAATTTAAAAAATAAAATCGAAAATTAAAACGAACAAATTGAAAATAAAAACGAAGAAATCTAAAGATGTTAACTCTAAAATTGATGAAAGTACGAACAAAAATAAGAAAAATCGAAAAAAAAACAGAAAAATCGCAACAAAAAATCACAATTAATAATCGCATGAAAATCTAAATAGAAATCTGGAAAAAATCAAGGATTAAAATGAAATCAGAATTTTTTAAGAATTGATAAACTTACCAGAGTATGAATTCGTTGATGAAGATGATGAAGTTTGGCTAGGTTTGAGTTTTGAGGAGAGAGAAGATGCTGAGGGGAGAGAATCAGAGAATATGTTGAGGAGAGAGAAGGAATAGCCTTGAGTTTTATTTTGTTTGAAAGGGAAAAAAAATTGTAAAGAATTATAGAAATGTCATTACTAAAGGATCAATTTAGATGGTAAGATCAAAACTAATGAACGACTGAGATTGGTTCTTATATAAGATTGAGTTCTTATATAGAGGAGGGTTCTTACATGAGGCTCTCTCTCTCTCTCTCTCTCTCTCTCTCTCTCTCTATATATATATATATATATATATATATATATATATATATATATATATATATATATATATATATATATATATATATATATATATATATATATATATACCTATCTATCTCTTATGTTCTTTTATTATATTCTTCATGTTTTTTTTTTTTTTTTTTTTTTTTTTTTTTTTTTTTTTTTTTAAAAAAAATAGACGCTCAGAAATTATCACATTCATTACATTTTAACAATATGTTCTTTTCAAACCTAACAACCTAGAACTGATCCCTGAATCCGGATTAGCCCAAAGGGTGAAACACCAAAAAAACAATATGTTCTTTTCATTTTAGATATATGTTCTTTAATCTTTACGTATAATTCTATAACATATTTTTTCCTTTAATTAAATGTTCTATTCATTTTAGCTAAATATTCTTTACATCTCTATAGAATGTTCTTTCCTTTTTTTTTTTTTTTTTTTTTTTTGAGAACGGATGTACCACGCGCATGATACATCTGCCCTCCACGAACCACTAATTGCACAAAACATACTACCTCCGATTTTTTTTAGTTACAACTTCGGGATATTATTTGAGAGATATAAAATATTTCAAAGTTGTAACTAAAAAAAATTGGAGGTAGTACTATATTTCAAAACAAAAATTTTAGGTTCTGTTAAAATAACTTTAAACAGAATGTTTGATGGGTAAGGTTTTTGAGGTCAAAAATTTCAAGAATCACTGTTTAGTGTTTACTAGTGAAAAATCCATACTTTCTCTCCTACACTCAATAATTGACCTATATAACTAGATTGAAGAATTATGAGGAATATCGTTGTGTCAATTCTATATAAAATATATGTTAATAAAAAAATATATATTAAGTACTAAAATTTCATACGAGATCTACAAATATCAAATTAAAATATCATGCTCTTATAAAGATTAGATCATTTGATCTATCGAGGTTAAATACACTAACCTAAAAAGTGGTGAGAAATTCACCTGATAGAGCCAGTTAATTCAAACCTGGATGGATTAAGCATATGTCCAAAATAAATAAAATAAAAATATTACGGAGTAGTATAAAAAAATTCAAACCTGGAAACTCGTAGACCACACGTGCAATGGTATCCCCATTAGCATGTCACCGAGTTTACCGATTTTTGTAATTACTTCTTTTTAGAAAATTGTTATTTTCTCATAATTATTAAGTACTATTTTCGCTTTATCTTTACTGACCTTTTCTCCTTAAAAAGAAATTTACAGAATGAGAAAAGGAAAATAGATAGGGGGCCATGAGCATGATGAATTTTGTTGTTTATGATCTTTTTAACATTATTATGCAGTAATTAACACTATTTTCTGGCGAAGTAGCATTATCCAATATTGAAAATAGCATCTAAGGAGTATAAATTAATATACTTGTAAAGTCGAATTATTGAACATTCACAACTCCCTTTTTTTTTTTTTATTTTTTTTTTAACTGTATTTCTTGAAATGAATAACACCGATCCTGTTAGTTAACTTGGTAAAATTTTATTAATAATTTTTTATTTGATGTTTAGAGAGTCATAAGGATAAAAATAAAAATCGATCACAAAATCTAATAAATTAGGAGGAAAACTCTAACCACTTGAATTATCTTAGAGTTATCCCTCACTCTTACGTTATCAACATTTTATAACTCTTGTACAACAACAAAAAAATACTTGTATAAAATAATAGTAAAATAATAAAAAAAAAACAAAAATATAATGAAGAAATTAAATTAGAGGCATGATTTAATAATAAAAGAATGTAAAGGTCCCAAGGACTTCGCACATGAATGAATGGATCGGTCAGTGGTCGTACTGGTCAAAGGAAGGGGTGATGCGACAAGGTAGCTACGGCACGACGTCGTAAAGCATTGTTAAATCAAATTATAGTGCTTTTCGAAGCAAAGCTGCTTTTAACATGTTTCCCAGTCAAACTTCCTCCAACTTGGATATTATCGCCCGCTCTAATCGGACAAGTTTATACTCCGACTTCTTTTTATGGGATAAACAAGTTTCGTTTATCAAGGGATAGGGTCGTAACTTACTCACTTTAAGGTGAGGGTACGCTTGTAATTTTCAATGTGAATGCAAGCTGGGGTGAAAATGGATAATTGACGTCACTTTAACTTTTGTCAAACACGAGTTTCCAAATTATTGCCGTTGTTGAAGTTGTCGTCGTCGATGTACCATTCGTTGGACTGAGTAACCGATGACGTTGGAAGCTGTGTGGTGAGTCGAGGACGTGCTAGTAGTGGAATCAACCATTCAGTAGTCGCCGGAGAATGCCAAAAAACGAGGTCAACGATAAGGTATAGTTTCGTTACTAATACACCGTAATCGGGGAATTAATCAAACACGAACTGGGAAATTCAATTGCTGCTCGTCAACGTCGACATACTCTTCTTGGAAATGAGTCACCATTGAGGAAATTGTGTGAGGATGGCGGAGGTCGGCGGCGTGCTAGTAGCGGAATCAACGTTTCATAGTTCACCGGAAAAACTTACTTACCCTTTAGGGTTTAGCCCATCTCTAAATTTCTCCATTTTTATTAGGGTTTTCGTTCTATTTAGCGGCGAAGTCGCCAAGCCACCATTGATTCCGGTGTTGGTATCGGCAGATGAGGATGGTGTAATGTGTTCAAGAAGAAGATAATGATGATGATGGTTAAGTCACAAGTACTAACGTCAAAGTAGGGAGGTAACGGACGTTAACTAAAGTGCAGGGCCCACGCTTGTCATGTTCTAGTTACTTTTTACAAGTTTTATAATTTTTTATTCACCATTCACTACTTTGTGGGGTTCCTTCTTTGAGATAAACAAGTTTTGTATATCCGGAGATCAATGGGGACTTGCTCCTTTTTATGCATACCTCTCCGTGGTGTTCCATTATTTTATTCAATTACATCAACAAATCTCCGTCAAAATATTACTCGTAATAATACTCATATTAAGTTTACACTGTACCTCCTTAGTGCACTCAAGGAGCATTTGTTGATGTACGATTTCAAATATCAATATCTTCTGTTTCGGGTGAAAATAATGAAACCTTCGGATGAGAGATTGTTATATACACCCAGGTATACGGTACACCAAATATATTTGTTTTGTTATTTGATGATAAAATGAGCAATAATTATTGAAATGAGCAAATAATACTCTTGGGTGCACCATACACCCGGGTGTATATAACAATTTCTACCTTCGGATAGGTCCTTTCCTGTGGGCTGAAGACTTATTTCGGTCCAAGTGATGACTGGGCCGAGGATTTCCTGCACAGCAAACACACGTAAATTGGCCTCGGAGGTGTTGCCGAGGAAGGCCCCTCTAATGTCGAAGTCAGTACAATGTTTTAGAGAGAGAAAGCTATGCAAGAGTATTAATTGCTTGAGGCTTAATGTGAATGAATGTAGAGAGATCTAGGAGATTGAAGGTTTATATACCTTGCTCAATAGAGAAGTGGGCCTTGAAGTCAAATGGGCTTGCCATATTGACTGGGCCTTGACTGACTTAGCATGATTTAGAGGGTTAAACCTTAGCCTTGGGCTTTTGTAATTGAATCATTTGTGGACCGGCCCAATTGAAGTAAATTGGTTCTAAACAACTTGCCCCCCCAAACCTGGTTTAAAAGCATGAAGGGTCGGGTTTTGACTTGTAAATGGAGGGAAGCAAATGATTTAATTAGTGTTTGAATTTGGGTAGTTATTGAGGTAATAATAGTTATTTTGGGAGTAATTAGGAAGTTGGAGAGTTTAATGGGGGATTAATTAGAGAAACACACGACAACGAAGCTTTGAGGTGGAGTTAGTGGGGGTTTTAGTGGCACGGACTCCCAGTATTCCCATTTCTACGAGGTTTTTAAACCACTCGTCGCACTCTCTCTCCTCATTTCTTTGCTAATTTCATCCTCGCTTCTCGCTAATCGCCACTATCAAATTGATTCCATTTTTCGTTCATACCGAACAATCCGAAGCTTTAAACTGAAATTCGTTTGCCCGAACTCATAGATCGGCGAATTCCGCGTCTAACAAAAATAATTTTCTTGAAATTTTCTTCAATTTCCTTTGCTTTCAAGAGTATCCCTTTTTTCGATTTCTCGAATTTCCATCAACAAGGATGGTTCAAGATCGAGGGAAGAGACCTATGGAGGTCGATGAGGAAGAGGAAGAAGTTCCTCAGCTAATTTTGTGGCGTAATTGTCCTTTGACGATGATGCCTCCTTTGAGCGACCAGAACCCTCGTCCCAGGGTTAGGTCTACTGCTTCTTCGAGCAGCTCCGCAATAGGGTCGTTTCGCTGTCAGCCGCGCCTCCCTGAGACTTAGGGGGTGCTAGTACCTCTGATCGAGGTGAGAGTCCAACTGGTGTACCTTAGCCTTTACCTTCTGAAGAAAGGGATTTGGATGATCCGTAGGAAAACGATGGGATCATGACGAGCAAACCATACCCATGGTGGATTGAGCTAGACCCACTTACCGTTTTGCCGAACAAATTGAATTTTTTTACGGCGTTATGGAGGAGGACGGGTATTGGTGCCAAATTCCCACAGCCGAAGATAGAATTCACCGTCCACCGTTGGGATATATTGGGGTCTATACTCGGCAGTTGTAGTTTAGGCTCTGATTCCCGCTGCACTCGTTCATAGTGCAGGTGCTGAATGGGTATAATATTACACTGTGCCAATTAACCCTTGTCAGTATCCAAAAGATGATGACATACCTCTGGGTATGCCTCTTTCTCAACTTCACGCCGAACCCTCATTGCTTCCGGAAGCTGCATAAGCTAGTGCCGAATAAACAGCAAAGGGAATGGCATGGCGCTGCCTGGTGGCGAATAGAGAGCGTGAGGGGGCACCTCATGACCTGGCCAAATGATTCTTCGAATAAGGATTGGCGAGGCCAGTCGAACTGGGTTTGGGCACCTTTGGATGAGGGGCATCCGAACTATTTTGGCGGTCCCCGATATTTGAGGAAGCCAGATCCTGAAATGAAGTGCATCGGGCCTGACGAGTTTGACGAGGCCGACCTAGTTCAGCTGACTGCCTTCGGCAAGAAGAGAAATCCCGGGGGCACGGGCCGAATGACCCACGTGTTTGAGACTTGGCTGCCGTGCTATCATTATATCTTCCAAGTAAGATGCTTGTTGTTGTCGGCCTCAGCCGCAAGTACCAAGGTGGTAAGGAGTTCGGCTGGGGCTGAGGACTTTATTTTTATTTTCTTGTTTTTTCTTTTTGGTGCTTATGTAGGGGATATTTCAAGCATCCCACATTTAAGCTCCACTGTGATCATACACTTAAGTATGGTTGCGTCCAAAGGGAAGGAAGCTAGAGGAAAAGAGTCGCCAACAAGTTTTAGGAACTTGTAAACCGTTCACAGGGTGAACATTACACCCCTTCACGATCCATGAGATCGCTAACTCCATAGTGGTCTAGAACCATGACTGGATATTCGGGAATGAAGGTACAAATCCAACCTAAAAGAGATTGAACCTGCCCTAAAAATAGGCCTCTACTTTGTTCTTCTCATATTCATGTGCGCTTTCTGACTAACGTACAATCAATATATTAACCCTAAACCTGTTTAATCTATGTTGGTTGATTATTAATGCACAAACAAAACTATTAATGACGATCACTTGAATTAAAATCATATTAGCCTAAATAAAATTATTAATTATCTTATTAAGCGTGATTTCAAGTACAAATTCCCTTTAAACCTGCAAGAGAGGGCGTGATCAAACAATTACAATAATATATCAAGCAACATATAATTATATTGATACAACAAATCATCATCATAATAATATTATTCATCAAAACATAATAATATTAGCAAGATCCTAGGAATGGTACTAACATGATTAATTATAAATCCTATCATGTCACTAAACAATAAAGATCAAAGCTTTAACCCTAACATGATACTAACATGTCAGAAGAAAATAGGAAACAATCCAAACATGATACTAGAAAGCAATAAAAGCATCCGAACATGATACTAGGAATTAATATAATTTAAGCATGATTTTTAAAGATATAGAGCAATAAAATTACTCACTTTGTTGCCTCGTATCTCTTTCTATCAAAACAATACACACGTTAGTAACTTCAATAAAATATTAAATCAAACAATTAATTTAAATAATTGAAATAGGGATTTGGGACCAAACCCTCAGAAACTATCAACCTTTCACGTATAGGGCGAAGGCAACTTCAAGCTTGGATAGGTATGTCTAAGTCTTGTGATGGACGAATGTTGTATTTGAAAATGTTAGGTTTAGAAAGAGGGAGAAAGAACAAGATTCTAGCTTTGAGAGAGAGAGAGAATAGAAAGATGATTGTTGATGATTGTTGGTGAGTGTTGGTTTGAAAACGGTGAATAGCTATCCTATTTATAGAGAAAAATTGACCACAAACGATAGAAAAGAGTTAGAATTCAAATCGGAATAAAATTCCTTTTGACGCGGCAAGATAAAAAGTATCGCGGCGCGATAGGACCATCGCGGCGCGATGAAAATAGTTTTTTTGCAGATTTTGTTTTTATCATATCTTTTGATCCAGAAGTTGAAATAAGTCATATAATATGTCGCTGGAAAGCTCTTGAACTCTAATTTCTAACTCAGTTAAAATTGGATTAAAATATTTTTTACAATAAAATATATGGCCGAAATAGTGGAAGGGTGTCAGTTTTGGATAAAGTTTCGTATTTCTTTCGTATCTTTTTCGTTGTAGCTCGGAATTAATATTATAATATATCATTGGAAAGATAATTTCAAGAGCTATCCAACCATTTAAGATTTGGATAAAAATTATGAGGCACAAAAATAATATCTGACTTTCTTTGAACGTCTTTCATTTCGAATAGAATTAGGACTTTCCAAAAGAGGAGTTTTATTCAATTTCAAATTCTTTAATCTTATCTTTTCAAAAAGATAATTAAGATCTTTTAGAAACTTATAGAAACTTCTAATTAATCCTAATTGTTTTAGGAACATAATTAAGATTAATGGACCCTCCACATGATCATTGGGTCGCACATCAATCTCGTTTAGACCCAGTTTAGTATTTTGACCATAACTTCCTCGTTATAACCCGAAATTGAGCTTATAATATATCCTTGGACAGGTCTTTTCAAAACCCATCCAATTACTTAATTATTGGACCCTTATTATGGACTATACTTAACTGGATTAGGCGTTTTTCATAAATAGGATATGAAATGAATGATTTTCGAAAACAGAAATGAATTATTTTTATTAAAAAAACAGAGAAATCACGAGACTCTTCAACATTTCACCTCGTTTGATAATTAATGACATGAAAATTACTCATCACTGGGTTTGGTTTTTGGGGAGACACAATTTGCCCCCCACTTTGACTGAGTTTGGAGAAACGTAAGTTTCAAAAACAAAAGTCAAAGTAGCGATAGGGACGGAGAATGATTCAGAATGTTCTGCGATCCTAAATCATTCTTTGCAATGCCGATACCTGCAAACTAGCATAGTTGAAACAAATAAAGGAGTTAGAAACACGTATCTTGCACCGTCGAGTACACGTCTCTGGAGTAACAAATTTTGTTTGTTGCTGCATTTTGTTGTGACGATCCCCACAAGCTTGGGAACATCGCCGAAGACTGCTGCTTGTAGCCATCTTCAATTTTGCAGTGACAATCTTCCACAAGCTAGGGAACATCGTCGAAGATAGCTGCTTGTAGCCATCTTTCGAATCTTGTCCGTGCTGCGACTCGATCATTTGATTGACAACTTTCACATCCTAATGAAAGTCGTCGAAGACCTCGATACCTTGTGATCCTCAGTTTGCTGATGATTTGTTTTGTTGAATGCATACTTTGGGGGTAGTGACAATCCTCTTTTTCTTTAGGAACAGTTGCCAACACAACTCTTGAATGATGAGAGACAATCCGGTTTAGGGAAAGTTGTCAATGCCGCGTAACAACTCATGTTGTCATGATGAAATTACAATCCGTATCTCGGAAAATTTGCCAAAATCCAATTTGGGAAAAGTTGCCAATGCTTCATAACAATCTGTCATAAGAACTTTGCTACGATCGACAATCCACGCCTTGGAACATAACTCTTGAAAGCAATCCATCTTGGAATTTTGCCAATGTTATGCGGTCATCCTTTTAGGAGAATATTGCCACAATTGACAATCTGCGTCTTAGAACATTTGCAAAAAAGAGTCGATCGACAATCCACTTCGGGAAAATTTTCCACTACTGAAATGAATGACAATCCACGTTTGAGGAACCTTTGCCGAAATGTTAAGAAGAATAGAGACCTACGACAATCGTTTGGGAAATTTTTCCATAGGGAACTAGGTGTATGACAATCCAATTTCGGAAATTGCCAAGGAGTTGATGACGATTCGAACTTTGAAAAAAATTTGCCAAATGGAGAAGGAGCACGACAATCTACGCTTGGAAACATTGCCAGTTTGAGATGACAATCCGGAAAAATTGTCGAAGATTTGATGAATGTATGACAATTCGAACTTGGAAAAACTTGCCAAATAGAGAAGGAGCACGACAATCCACGCTTGGAAACATTTCCAAAGGTAACAATTCAATCTTGGAAAAATTATCATTGAAGAAGATGCTCGACAATTCACTCTTGGAAACATTGTCATTTTGAGATGACAATCCAATCTTGGAAAAATTGTCGTTTAAAGAAGATGTTCTTAAGCCCTGAAAAAGAGATCAAATTTTGCCAAATGACCTTAACAGTTGATTTGCTTAAGGTTGACTCAAGGTTTGGTGTTACTTGACTCATTGTGTACGACTTAACATTTTTTCTTGACTCGATGTGTAACTCAACGTACTCAAATCGACTCGATGTGATAACCCGACATGACTCAAAGTGTACATGACTCGTGTTTGTAGACTTAACTCGATGTAATGACACGACATGACTCAATGTGTACATGGCCCGTGTGTGCATTGTATTGTGATTGTGCTCGTGCGACTCGAAAATGCAGAAAAAGCAAAAAAAAATCTGTCATTTTTTGTGGAGGGTACCGACTTTCTCCCGAAAAAGAAGACGTGAAAAGAAAGAAGTAAATTGTTGGATTTTCCTTAAAAGAAGATGTGAAGAATTGAATCAAGTGAAGATGCATGTTGAATGAGCTTAATCAAATGTATATGTTGATGTTGTATCTTATGGTGCAAGGATTGTAGAATCCTAGACTATCTCGATTTGATGACTTGTTAATGAAAGTATTTGGTTAGCTTAGGCATGGAGGCTAAGTACTTCATACTTTGTGATGTGATGATGATTATGAGAGTGATGAGTGATTTTGATATGACAAGGCATGCTTCAACGTTGTGTTAAGATTTCATGACAAAGGGTTCCTATGGGAAGGTTTATTTGGTCATGTATCTATGATGTGTGTGAAAGTGACACTAAAGTTTGGCCACAAGGGCTAAGTGTGTGGAATGTACTTTGATCAAGCCCCCAAGTCTAGCTCTAAATGGATAGGGATGAGCATTGGAGATCTCTTGATATGATCATGTATGAATGTGAATGTGAATGTGAATGTAAATGTATAATTATTACGATCGCACCCCAATGTGAGGTTGCCTACGTATCCGTTAGGAATCAGGCCGAACGTAGCTCTCGCACAAGTATGTGTATACCTCAAAGAGGTCTTTGAAGGGTTGTAACGTGGTTGGGCTAAAGGTTGAAGAAGAAGGGGATAAAGGCTCAAGACCTTAGATAAGCCCCCAAGGTGTGCAACCTTGCTTTTGAATCTTTGTATTTGTATGCTTGAGGTTTCTCACTTTTGTTTATATTTCTCTCTCTCTCTTTTTTTTTTTTTTTTTTTTGCTTTTGATTTTTTTTTTATTTTGATAAGTGTGGACAATCCTGATCATGCGGTCTATCACTCACTTGGCATTCATGTTTCTTAGGCACAATACCGAGCACTCGATAAGAGACGCAATCTGAAACGTATTCATATCAAAGACATGTTCATATCAATGACATTGGAACACTTGCCCTTTTGCACATTTTAATATTTTTTTTTGTTATTTTTTTTTAAATCACTCAAGCTTTTATTTGTAAATTGCATAAGTTGCACACCATCTTGTCCCAAGGTTAGGTAGATATGGGTTGAAAAAAGAAAGGTATATCGTTAGATGAGGCTCAAAGTGTTTTATCAAGAAAGGATTGTATTTTTGAAAGGTGAAAGTGATATGATATGGCTATAAGGGATGCCTCGAATCATTAGTATACCTTGTGCTTAGTCCGGCAAATTATTGTTATTTTTTTTTATGATGCAATGCAATGATCATATGCAAGAAAAGAAATGCTCATTTTATTAAAGGAAAATGAAAAACCAATGGAATAAATCTAAGGAAGACAAAAGGTGCCTATGCTAGACTTATTGGGGAAGGGGAAATAAAAAAGAAGAAAATAAGTCACGAAATCTTGTCGTTGAAGCTCGTCTTGTGTCTTTTGCTTTATCATCACCCGGTCTTCTTGCTAGCTAGAGGCAACAGAATCTTGTTTGCATCTATGAGATCTTGAATGAGATTTTGAAATCTGTAACATTAATCCATGGTATGACCATTTCCTCTTTGGTACTTGCAATAAGAGTTGGGATTCCATCTTGAAGATTGCTTTTCTGACGTTGGATCTTCAGTAGGACCAATAGTTTTGATTAATCCTCGATCATAGAGACGATCGAAAGCCACATCATAGGTCATTCCGATAGGTGTGAATTCTCTTTTAGGTTTCTTTTTAGGTCCTTGATTATCCATGGCTAAGACATCGTTAAGGTCAAAGGTACTAACATTGTTACTAGAGTAGGTTTTTTTGGAAGAAGAAGGATTGTTGTTCTTCTTTCCTTTCCAGCCATTGTTGTTACTATGGTTAGTAGCTTTCTGTTTTGCAAGATCGTCTTCAATATCAATACCCATGTCATAGAAGCTTTGAAAGTATTTAAATTGCATTGACATTTCAGGTGCTTTTGGTACTTGTCTTGGAGGTTCTTGATAAACATCCTCATGGATTCCTTTTCAGTAGGAACTTCTACCATCTTAGCAGAAGTTTCCCTCCACTTGTTGAAGAAGGAAGTAAATTCTTCATTTTCTTTTTGTTTTAACATCTCAAGCTCCTTATAGTCAGTTTCAACTTGGATGTTGCACTTGTATCTATCAATGAAAGCGTTTATAATAGACTCCTTGTTGACAAACGATTTTAAGAGATAGTGAGAATACTGAAGGGAAGGCCTTCCTGTCAATTGCCTTAATACTCATTATAGTCTCGAAAACTTTTAAATGAAAATAAGGGTTATCGGTAGGCTTGAACTTAGGGATGTCATTGGCATTGAACTTTTGTGAAATAAGTTTCCCGTCCACTGAGACCCCTTGCAAGCTAATTCCTTGATATTTATAATCATTGGAAACTTTCTTAAGGCTTTCCTCCATGTGCTCAAGTTGTTTTTGCTTGACAGGATCGTTGACTTGAAGAACGAGAGTCTTCAACATCTCAGTCAAATTGTTCATGTTTTGCCTCAACTCATTAACTTCTTGTTGGGAAGCCATCAGTAAAAACTTTTTCCTGTGTCTGATGGGCTTATTGAAGAGTAGAACTTGAACAAAGGTGTTGTCCTTGATTAAGCGCCCTTCTCTCCTTGACTAAGTGATGTGGAAAGGAAAGTCATGGATACTTATTGTTAATTGTTTGACTCAAACTCGATTCAACATGCATAGATGGGAAGAGATTATGGAAGAATGAGGGGAATGATATGTATGGAGAAAGCATGTGGATAGTGGAAAGATGTGGAAGAATTTAGGAATAGAGTGGACCCCCAACTCAAATGACGGAAAGGACGACTCATGCATGGACCTGAGACCTGGTCATGGTGTGAAAAAGTATGTACAACAGTGTGTGCAAAGACTTGTGAGTGAAAGTGATATGTTCAAGACTCGTTTCATGACCATGTGACTAGACTATGTGATCAGACTCGAACAAAGACTAAGTTAAGACCTCACGTATGTGCACTAAACTAGACAGACTGTAGTATTTTAGTCATAACTTTTTATCTGTGACTCCTAATTGGACGAAACCAAAGACAAATGAAAGATAAAACTCGGGGCTATAGATCCATAGGTTACACGACTTGTAATTCTTTCTAGAACTCCGGTTATGACCAAAACAAGTTGACGCTTGTGCAGTATACGGGAATAAAAATCCGGGTTGACTCAAAGGAACTATGACTCAATTTTAGACACATTTATTAGCTCAAATTAATTAAGAAAAGTCCTTTAGTCATTGGATAGTTTATTAAGACTTATTTACAAAGATAAGTCAAACAAACGGTTAGTGTAAACACATACAAGCTATGCACAAATAAGAGATGCACAAGTAGTCAAATAGTCACAATATGATGCAATGAGTTTGCAACCTAACCATGGCTCTAGTTCTCTAAAGTTCAAGGATAAGGGTAGTCAAAAGAGGGTCCATGGTTATGAGTCCGGATGCATCGCGCGAAAGCCTTACCTTTGGAAGGGTTGACACATATGGATGGGACCTCGCAAGTTAAACTTGCTTCCATGGTTTGGTGAATTCACAAACTCAGATGTACCATTCGTTGCAATGAGCGTTCGATTGGGTAGATGGAGCGTGAATTTCCAGGGGGTTATGGCCATATGTAGAACACATATGGGTTTAAGAAAAGAGGGAAAAACTTAATCAGGAAATAAAATTGGCCAAATATTACTAAAACCGGTAAAAGCAAGAAGGCAAACGTATGGCTCGATATTGGAAGAACATGTCACGAGAAAACAAGGACCATCGCGAGGAGATGGCCTTGTCGCGCCACAATATTACTACCGCGTCACCACAGAGCCATCGCACTGCGATGGGCTCTGTTCTCTCAGCGACGGTTCCTACATGCCTCAGCAGTTTTCTGTGTTCTTAGAATTTTCCGATTTTTGCAGCGTTTTTTCGATTCTAGTTGTGAAAGATATTTCCCAAATTTCCTACATGTAAAAAGCCTATGTTTTTGACGCATTACGGATGGTCTTTCCAATGCGGACCTTTTTATGCTTATGCCAATAATGTCAATCAAAATTAAGCACATGAATACTTAGAACTTTTTGAGTCTCATCCATTCATTCTAAATTATTGCCAAAATAAATTTTAGTTTTTAAAATAGAAATCCTCCCTAGTGGAGTCGCCAAAAACTGTAGGGAATATTTCAAGCATCCCACACTTGAGCCCCATTGTGATCATAAACTTAAGTATGGTGGCGTCCAAAGGGAAGAAAGCTAGAGCAAAAGAGTCGCCAACAATTTTTAGGAACTTGTAGGCCGTTCACAGGGTGAAGGTTACACCCCTTCACGACCCATGAGATCGCTAACTCCATAGTGGTCCAGAACCATGACTGGATATTTGGGGATGAAGGTACAAATCCAACCTAAAAGAGATTGAACCTGCCCTAAAAATAGGCCTCTAATTTGTTCTTCTCATATTCATGTGCGCTTTCTGACTAACATACAATCAATATATTAACCTTAAACTTGTTTAATCTATGTTGGTTGATTATTAATGCACAAATAAAAATATTATTGACGATCACTTGAATTAAAATCATATTAGCCTAAATAAAATTATTAATTATCTTATTAAGCGTGATTTCAAGTACAAATTCCCTTTAAACCTGCAAGAGAGGGCGTGATCAAGCAATAACAATAATATATCAAGCAACATATAATTATATTGATACAACAAATCATCATCATAATAATATTATTCATCAAAGCATAATAATATTAGCAAGATCCTAGGCATGGTACTAACATGATTAATAATAAATTCTAGCATGTCACTAAACAATAAAGATCAAAGCTTTAACCCTAACATGATACTAACATGATAGAAGAAAATAAGAAACAGCCCAAACATGATACTAGAAAGCAATAAAAGCATCTTAACATGATACTAGGAATTTATATAATTTAAGCATGATTTCTAAAGATATAGAGCAATAAAATTACTCACTTTGTTACCTCGTATCTCTTTCTATCAAAACAATACACACGTTAGTAACTTCAATAAAATATTAAATCAAACAATTAATTTAAATAATTGAAATAGGGATTTGGGACCAAAACCCTATGAAATTATTAACCTTTCACGTATAGGGCGAAGACAACTTCAAGCTTGGCTAGGTATGTCTAACTCTCGTGATGGACGAATGTTGTATTTGAAAAGGTTAGGTTTAGAAAGAGGGAGAAAGAACAAGCTTCTAGCTTTGTGAGAGAGAGAATAGAAAGATGATTGTTGGTTTGAAAACGGTGAATAACGACCCTATTTATAGAGAAAAATTGACTGTAAACGATAGAAAAGAGTTAGAATTCGAATCAGAATAAAATTCCTTTTGATGCGGCAAGATAAAAAGTATCGCGGCGCGATGAAAATAGTTTTTTTGCAGATTTTGTTTTTATCATATCTTTTGATTCAGAAGTCGAAATAAGTCATATAATATGTCGTTGGAAAGATCTTGAAGTATACTTTCCAACCCAGTTAAAATTGGATTAAAATATTTTTTACAATAAAATATATGTCTGAAATAGTGGAAGGGTGTCAGTTTTGGATAGAGTTTCGTATTTCTTTCGTATCTTTTCGTTATAGCTCGGAATTAATATTATAATATATCATTGAAAAGATAATTTCAAGAGATATCCAACCATCTAAGATTTGGATAAAAATGATGAGGCACGAAAATAATATCTTACTGTCTTTGAACGTCTTTTATTTCGAATAGAATTAGGATTTTCAAAAAGAGGAGTTTTATTCAATTTCAAATTCTTTAATCTTATCTTTTCAAAAAGGATAACTAAGATATTTTAAAAACTTATAGAAGCTTCTAATTAATTCTAATTGGTTTAGGAATATAATTATGATTAATGGACCCTCCACATGATCATTGGGTCGCAGATTAAACTCGTTTAGACCCAGTTTAGTATTTTGACCATAACTTCCTCGTTATAACTCGGAATTGAGCTTGTAATATATCGTTGGAATGGTCTTTTCAAGCCCCATCCAAATAATCAATTATTAGACCCTTATTATGGACTATAATTAATTGGATTGGATTTTTTTCATAAATAGGGTACGAAATAAATGATTTCGAAAACAAAAATGAATTATTTTTTATTAAAAACAGAGAAATCACGAGACTCTTCAACATTTCACCTCGTTTGATAATTAATGACGTGAAAAGTACTCATCACTGGGTTTGGTTTTTGGGGAGACATAATTTGGTGTCTACAACTTATTTTCCTCGGCTTGACTAACCATTGCTTTCTGGATTTTCAGAGCTGTAAGAAGAGAATTCTGGCATCGACTAGAAAAAGCTTCTGATAAGCCAAGAGAGGGTTATGATGAGCAACGCCCTTAATATTATAGAATCAGAAGATCGGGCTCTCTCTTTGCACAAGAAAAAGCTACAGATAGTCAACACTATTCAGTACAAGGCGCAAAAGCCTTGGTTTAGGTAGGTCGACCCTTTCTTTGCTCATTATGCCGAAGAGTAGGCTTCTACAGTTGCTGCTGCAGCTGCTGTTAGGGTGGCAAGGGTTGTCGAGGCTTCCACGAGTGGTGCTGGAATTTCCGTTTCTACTGCTGAACCTCAGGCGGAAAAGAAGAAAGCTGAAGAGGAAAAAGACGGAGAAGCTAAAGACGAGCGTCTGCTGAAGACTTCGGTGAGTCCTCTAAAGATGTCTTTAATGTTTTCTTACTTCTTTTTCTCTTTCATCTTTTCTTTTTTTTTACTCATACTGCTCTTTGCCCCCTGCTCTTTCTGTTGCAGTCCGATGAATAAGAAAGAAGTAGAGGAGAGCCAGCTGAAGACGCTCTAGTTTAGTGACCTTCGGATTCCTCATCCTCAGAGGACGAGGAAGAGATGTCTGGGCCGAAGAGGAAGAGGGCCCTTATTAATCCAAGGCTATTTCAGCCTGCCCGCGTTCCTGTCAATAAGCCTCGGCTGGATGAGGAAAAGCTCGAAGAAAAGAAAGAGAAAACTCCTCCCCCTCCTGAAGCCCATGCCGATGGAGAGAATTCAAGAAAGACTCGTCCTCCTTCTGTGGTCCTTGTTAAAGAGGAGGTTCTACAGAGGACTCCCCCTCCTGAGCGGTTGGCTGAAGCTTAGGAGGTTGAATCTTCAAGTTTGGCTCCTCCATCATCTCCTCGGCATTTAGCTGAGCCTTTTGCTAAAAAGATTCAGCGAGAGACTGATTGTAATACCCCGAAAATTCCCTTATTTTAAATTACTCTTTTTATTCTAATTTAAACTATTTTAAGGAAATAACCAAAATATTACCGCCACCGTGATAACGGCTAAGGCTATTTTTCAAAGTCACGAAGCGGAAGTCTAAATAAAATAAACCAACCTTTAAAATAAAAATTGAGTTCACAACCTCAAAACAAAATAAAAGTAATTAAATCACAAGTTGAAACCATTCCAAACATGGCCCTTTTAAAAATCCAACTTTAAATAACACATAAAGGTTAGTTCATAATAAAATAATTCAAAACATAAAACTAGGAAAGCATAACAAGTAACTCTCGGTACTCATTCCCATCATGCTCTTCATGCTTCAAGTTCCTGTCACTTCCCCTTTATTTCAACCCTCTACTCACCATATAAATGGATCATAGTAGGCCAACCAAAGGATAGCCAAACACAAACACAAAAGTACGAATTAGCAAAAGCCGAGTACATATGCACCACACTATCATGAATATCCTATTGTAGACACCTAAAAATGTCTCCCCAAAACCAAACCCGACGATGAACAACCTTTCACAGTCATTATTGGTCGGGTTGAGTATTTAATCTTTGGAGTGATTAAATCCATGTTTCCATTCAATACATTTCATAAACCGATCCATTTCCTAGCTCATTTTCCTACACCATAACTTGTTTTCCTCTTTTCGTGTCCACATCACAAAATTGAGAGAAACTGATTTTTTGGCCATATAATTTTGATCCAATTATTATTTGGTTGGATATGGCTTGAAATAAGATTTCCAAAAATATATCATAAGCTCAATTCCGATTTAAAACGAAGAAGATATGTGCAAAATACTAAACTCAGCCCAAAACCGGCACCCTTTCACTAAAACGGCCATATCTTAAAATATAAAAATAATTTTGACTTGATTTTAATTGGTTTAGAAATTATACTTGATAAGCTTTCCAATGATATATTATATGCCTTATTTCGAATTACGAATCAAAAGTTATAGTAATTTTAAAAACGCGTAAAAAACTGGAATTACCGCGCAGCAGCTAAAATGCCGTGACGCGGGTGCATTTTTCGTGTATTTTCCGCAATTCTTCACGCATTTCAAAAAAAAGTACACCGTGACACGGCGCCACGTGCCACGCCACGGTGGACTTTGCCGCGTCAAGGCATTTTCTGCCGTGTCACGGTACATGTGTCGTGTCATAGGAAGTTCCCGTGTTTTCCCCGTGTGTCAGACTTCACGCGTTTCATCTTTTAGGCCTGTTTCTGTCCCGCGTCACACCAAATTACTCCGTGTCACACTACATTATACCGTGTCACGACATATTTTGCCGTGTCGCGGCATTGATTTTTAGGGTTTTATCTTTTTAGGGTTCCGTGTGTTCCCTCAGCTCATTTTCTCTATAAATACCCCCCTCCTTTCTACAGTTCGGGGTACGAAATCATTCTCTCTTCCTCTCTTCTACACTAAAAAATAATTCTCTTCTCTCTCTCATATTCTAAGCCTTAAACCTATATTCCTAAATACATCATTCCTTCCTTAAGCACTCCAAGGATTCCATACTTAACCCGAGGTTCCGTCCTTAAATCAAGGCGTGAAAGTTATAATTAACTGAGGGTTTGGATCAAATCAACTCTACTTTTAATTTAATTTAATTTCAATTTGATTTATATTTTTATTGAAGTTACTAACAATTTATTCATGATGTAGCAATTTTAAAGGAATGCACGAAATGTGAGTAATTAATTTAATTACTTATTTTATTTTTATATTGCTAGTATCATGATTAGGTTAATTTATATTTGATTTGACTAACAATTTATTGTTGAATTGCTTTTAATATTAATGTTTATTCTATTATATTTTTTTTATTGATCACCCTATTGCATGTTTAAAGGGAATATGTAATTGAAAATCACGCCGAATAAGATAATTTGGACGACCGGTTTAGGTTCCTTTTTAATCTTGTTATTAAATCAAGTGATCACTAATATTTTAGAATTATGTGTTGCATTAATATTCAACCAATTTAGCCTAATAATAGTTTGGAGCAAATTGAATCTTTGTTTGCATGCCTTTGAGATCGCAGGAATCACTTTTCACTATAAGAATCGAGTAGAGGCCAATATGGGCGAATGTGGCTCCATGACTCACTTCGTACCATCATCCCCGATCCTCCTTTCGTGGTTCCAAACCATATGGAGTAAGTAATCTCATGGATTATGAATGGGGTGTAACCTTCACGGGTCAATCGTTGTTGCCTTTCGTTGTCCCTTATCGTGGTTGCCTTTTATGATCCGTGAACGGTTTACAAGTTCCTTAAAAACTTGTTGGCGGCTCCCTACTTTCCTTGTCCCTAATCGTATATGTCAATTCCTACTTCCTATGAGTGCCGAGCATATTCACAACATGCTTAACGTAGGCGCACTTCGAACGACGCCTACACCTATCAATAAGAATAGTAATAAAACATGCTTGCCATACAATCACAATCAACTTACCTTTGAATCATAACTAGAAATATTAATTATTAATTAATATCTTTTGGATTACGCATCGAACGGGTTTCCTTCCTTAAAAATATAGCCCATTAACATGGAGCTTCTGACAATTGTGGTGGTGCCGGTGGCCGACCGTGCAAGAGGAGGGAGAAGGAGAGAGAGTGCGTGGGATTTTTTTGGGGAAAAAGAAGACGAAAAAGAAAAGAAAAATAAAGGAAAAAGGAGAGATAGAAAACAAAGAGAAAACCTTTGAATTTTTTTGTGAAATCTGACAATTATGAACTTGTGTAGAAAAATCTTGAGGTTTTAAAGTATTTATACCCTCCTTTTAAAATTAAAACTCATATTTACAACTTTGTCATTACTAATTCCTAATCCCTTACAAATTCCCTCTTTGGGTCAACTGGGCCCAATAAGTTGGTTCACCCTTTTTAGATAGGATTGACCCAATTAAAAATACTTTTGTTGCCTCAATTCATGATCCATTTTATTTACACACACTTATAATTTATTTAAATAAATAATTTTATTTTAATAAATAATTTCATTTTAATAAATAGAATAAATAAAATAATTAATTTATATATACAAAAATATAATAAAAATACGGAGTATTACACTGATGCGCTGGACAATCTGATCGTCTAGCCCGAGATTGATGATGAAGGGCCAATTGACCATATTGGTATAAAAGTTAACATCCTTGTGACAAATTGTTATAAAAATTATTGCCGGCGACATATTAGTATAAAAGTAAACAGTTAACGACATATTGGTATATAAATTAACTAGTTATGACATTTACCCCTATTTTCTTGTCGGAGTATAATAAGCGTAGTTTACACGCGCCTTATTATTAGTGTGAAAGACTTTTACTGGAAACTTTTTATTTCCTATTCTCTATTATTTAAATTAATTTTAAAATATTATGAAGTAACATCCAAATAAATGAAAAGCCAATACAAAAGAGAATAAGAAGGGGAAAACGAACAGCAAAGCTTGAGCAATAGAGCAAGTATTAAAAATGGAGGGAGTAGATTTTATGATTTTATTCATAGGCTGGATGATATCCTCTATTGGTTCCATGAAATCATCTATAAGCTAGATGATATCATCCATTGCCTAGATGATATCATTTATAGGCTGAATGATACATATCCTCTAATGGTTATATGATATTATTTGTAGGTTGGATGATATCCTCTATTAGTTTGTTGGATACATGATATCCTTTACTGGTTATATGATATCATCTATTGTATTTATGATAATCCTCTATTAATTCTATGATATCCTCTATTGGTTCCATGATATCATCCTAGATAATATCATCTACTGTGTATATATATGATATTATCTCGCATATAGATGACATCATCTGTTTGTTTGATGATATTCTCTATTGGTCCTATAATATCATGTATATGTAGGTTTGATGATATCCTCTATTGGTTATATGATATCATCTACAAATTGAGATTGTTGTTTTAAGGCTTGACTCACTAAACTATTGGTGAGGCAAGCCTCACACAATACCTTCTCTATGATTATTTATCATTTTAGAATAACTTTATACGTGATTTACAATATCTATGGTACACTCCTTATTTAAAACTTTTAGTTTGGATTTTTAATGCATATTCCCACGTTATTTGAAATTTTTAAGAGATTCCAATGCAAATGAAGTTTAATATTTTAGCAAGATTAAGCCTAGGTTTTAAGATTCTAGGTGACATCATCAATTATAATTTTGAGGTCTTAAGATAAGACTATATTTTTTTTATGCATTTATGAAGTTTGGTCTTAATAAAATCTGAAGTGGAGTCTTGAAAATTCAAGATTCAACTTAACACTCAATTAACTGTTTCTATTTTTTAAAAAAGTTAATAATTTGATTTATATATATTAAAAAATGAATCTGAGGGATGAAGATTTAATCTTATCGAGCCTTAAGGAGTATTAACATAATTATAAATTAAAAAAAAGAAGCTAATAACTGATGTGGCAATGGATTAAATTCTTGAGAGAAGACTGTGCTAATCTTGATAACGTTTGTTTTTTCTATAATTCAAAACATATCTATGTGAGATTTTATTAGCTACTTCTTGAAATTTAATTTTCAAAAGTATATTTTTCTTATTTTTAGTAACTTGTGATATTATATTACGTTGTATTGAAACTTGAGTGAAAAAACAGTACTCCCTCCATTTTCTTTTGTTTGTCCTGGCCCATTTGAAATTTTAAGATATTCCAATGTAAATAAAATCTAGTAATTGAATTAGTTTTTTTTTTTTTTTTTTTTTTTTTCTTTTTTTTTTAATTTACTTCAAAACATACAACTTGTTAGATTCGTCTTGATTTTTAATTTCCAAATATACAAATTTTATAATATTTTACAATTTGTATCTTGAGCAATTTCGATAATATTGCATTGGAAACCGTGTGGATAACAAATGAGACAAATATTTAAAATAGATAAGTAGTTAAAACAATAACAATGATTATTTTTTTAATAAAAAACAAAAACAATGATAATAGTAATAGGAAAATGCTATACACAGCCCTAAGAGTTATGTATAAGAATAAAAAAAAACCCGTTCAAAAAAAAAAAAAAGGAGCTAAAAGAGAAAAATGCTATACGTAACCCTAGTAATTATAATAATAATTTTAATAGAAATAGCTATAATAATAATTTTAATACATCGTGTATTACTTCTATTACTCCAACATTTGGAGTATATACTTTTATTAATGCACAAATTCTTATATGTGGCTAGCCACATGGTGTGGCCACTTCACATAGTCACATATGAGGCAATTAATTAAATAATAGGGGGTTATGGTGATGAGCAAACGGGGTTATCTTAACGTATATAGGTTAGTTAAATGAGAAAATTGGGTTACTCTCTTAAATAAGTAGAATTATTTTTTCATTTTTTTTAAAACAAAAGAATAGGGGTCACTCAAATGAACAAATGAGGTTACTTATTTTTAAATTACTTGATTTTACTCGTATAATGAATTTGATGTACTTTTATAAACAACATGAAGTTACTTTTATGAAAAGATAAGGTTACTTATACATATAAATGAAGATTAGTCTTATAAACCAATGTGGCCACACCGTGTAGCTACCCACATACAAAACTTATTCCTATTAATGTGTATTTTGAGTAGCTTTAGGCCCTATTCTCATCATATTATTTTCAGTTCAGTTCAATTCAGCTCAGCTCTAATAAATTCAGTTCAGTTCAGTTCAGTTTCTAATTTCCTTATCTTATAAAATATTCATTTCACTTCAGTTCACTTCAGCTTATTTCAGTCAATGAGAAGAGACCCTTAATACATAGTAAATGGGATGAGATCTCTTTAATTGCTTGATCTCATGAAGTTGTAAACTAGTGGCGGCAACCACAACTCCACTATATATCCAATAAGATCACGTTTTGATTTTGCAACTGATTAATCAATTCAATTATGTAATGGTGTTAGTGGAAGACCGTGCAGTCCTCTTATCTCTGACTACTATACACTGTTGGCCCACTCCGATGTTATGACTTACTTATTACTCCCATACTTTCTTAATTAACTAAGCACAGCTTTTAATTAGTGAGTTAGTACACCAGATCATTATTAAACTAAGTAGCTAAAGTGGGGCATAGAGGTTTCACTAATAGTACTCCCTCCGTCCCCAAATGATAGTCCCTTATGGGCAAAAATCACGGGAATTAAGAAACTTAAATAAAAGTAGAAAAATTACATTGGAAATATAAATTTACATTGGGTATGTAAAATAGTAGAGAGAGAAAGTAATAAAAGTACATTGAAAAACAAAATTTACATTGAAAAGTTAAATTTGCACAAATATTGTTGCAATTGGAGAGAATTTTGATAAAAAAAATTGATATTAATGGTACTTGAAAAAAGCAAATGGGACTATCAATTTGGGACTAAAAATATGCCATAAGGAACAATCATTTGGGGACGGAGGGAGTAGTATTCAACATTTTTACTCGTAATTTTATTTTATAAAAAAACAATTTAGAGTCCGGTAAAACTAAAGAGTAAAGGCTAATAAATTTCTCCATTCTTGAAATACTGTTAAATTTGGTGATTTTACTTGTTAATTGATTAAAATAAGATAGTGAAAAGCAAAGTGCTGATCAAGGTTTTTAACTATGGTAGTTAGGGCATTAGGAGTCACCAACCAAGTATACTATTCCCTCCCTTTTATTTGCATCAATTTTCTTTTGTGGGTGTTAATTTTTTTAATGTATCATTTTTATATTTAGTAACTTTATACTATATTTTATCATTTCTCTCTCTTACTTTAAACCCCACTCAAATTATTTTATCATTTCTCTCTTTTTATGGTCCCCACTTAAATAATAAAAATATCTATTTTTTTCTCACATACCTTCTCTTTCATGGTCACCATCTCAACTTTACTATAATAATTTATTCACCCACTCACAATATTTTATTACTCTCCTAAAACTTTGTGCATTTACTATAATAATTTATTCACCCACTCACAATATTTTATTACTCTCCTAAAACTTTGTGCATTATCAAAGTGATGCAAATAAAAAAAAAAAAAACGGAAGGAGTAATTGACAACCAATATAAACGTTTTAATTAAAAGTTTACATGGGACAGTTGTTGGAGTTTGAAATGCAACCGGAACATGTACGCTCTCAGGCCCGACAGGGTGGGCTTCGCCCGACCGGATGGACGAAGGCTACACATGGTTGCTAACTAGTAATCGTTCTTCATGCATGCTCGATCGGGCGCTGCTCGCTGGCGAACGATCAGGTATTTTCTAGCTAGCTGCTTTCACACTCAGCAGTCAGGCAAACTTGGCCCGGTCGGTGGAAGAACGTTTGGTTGATGAGACTGATCGAGTGACGTCCTGCCTGATTTTTCATGTCGAGTGAACATAACTCAGGCCCAATTGCGCGAGGGCTGCTTTATCGGGCGTGCTTGTTTTTCTATGTCGGCTTGCTTTATTTGTTTCCCTTTTCGACACATATAAATACGAATGTAGCCGTTTTCATAAGAACCCCAAAATACATAAACACAAATCTATCGCTTTGAGATTTGAACAATTCTTGAGGCAATTCCATCCTTCAAATTGAGTTACACAAATTATGAGGGAAGTTGTATTAAACATAAAGGGCTTGTGTTACTGGGAAACTTGTACTAATGATTGCGTCAATCTAGGAAAGTTATAATTGTTTATTTATTATTATTTTCAACAATTATTTTAAGCAAAATAATATTTTTGCTGTTGATATCATGTTTATGAATTTGTCAAGCTAGTTTATATTTAGATCTGTAAGTCTCTCGATGGTACAATAATTAGTGATGGTCACAAAGAATGTTATTTAGATCTGTCTAAAGTTAAGTATCTCGACGGTACAAATTGTAATTGTAAGTGATGGTCACGAAGAATGTTGATTGTTTTGGAACCAGTTGAAATTGAATTTGTTTTGTTTAATGATGCTTCTGAACCCATTGAACAAAACAATATTGTGACTATTCTTGATACCCCTGGATGTGGCCCTCCCCGTAAGGCCTAGGCTACATGGATACTTCATTCAAATGTCGTGTTAGTGTCAAACATCGTGTCAGACACCGACACTCGTGGGACACACGACGATACATCTCAGATCGTATCCTACTATTATATGAGTTGTTCAACTTTTTTTAATAAGAAAATTTAAGTAAAGTAAGATAAATAAAGTAATTGTTAAATAATATGAGTGCCTTTATATATAGTATGATCTAATAAGGGTACATAATGACAAATATATGGTTAATTTCTTTTTTTAAAAATATATTATATGAATTTTAACATCCCGTACCCGTATCCCTTATTTTGAGATAGACGTTTTCTCGTATCCGTATCATACTCGTATCCGTGTTAGTACTCGTTCTTGTGCAACCTAGCGTAAGGCTAACTGTGTTAATGAAACTAAAATCAAGAAGCAGTATGAGCGTGATAATAAGTTTGTTATCTTAATCTTAGTGAATTAAGCTAATTTAGTTTCACTACTAATGGTTTTAACCCATCTATCTATCTTAGTATATTATAAATTTTTAAAATATATAGCCATTGATTGTGCTAAAAATTATGGTGAAAAAACTGAAAAAGTAAAGAAATTATGATTAATAATTAATATATTCATGTATTCACAATTTCACTTGTTAATAAAAATTAAAGGCTTTAATATTTGCTAAAAAATTTAAAAATATACTTCGTACCTGTTAAAATTAAAGTCGTGAGTGTAAAAATTGAACGTCAAAGAGCAAGAGAGTGCGTGTGCAAATTGAATGTTAACAAATGTTATTGAGCAAGGGTTTTAAAATATATAACTAATATATAAAGCTAAACTTTTAGCCAGGCCATGAGACAGTGACACTTGGCGTTCCAACTTTTTGCCAAGTGTCGCGTCACGTTGGATAAATTTAGATTAGACTTCATAGGATTAAAAAAAAAATAGTTTAGAATTCTATTTTCAATCAAATTTGGATAGAGTTTTAGGATAAAATTGTTAATTTAGAGTTTTATTTTCGATAAAATACCAATATTTCAAATGTACAAATAGAATTATAATTTTATTCAATAAAATATTTTGGATTATAATTCTCAAAAATTATCATATAAATTTATTTTTAATGTCATAATACTTTTTGGAGCGAAAGAAGTAGTTCAAAACGTAAAACATCTATTTCTAATATATATACTAATCGGTTAAAAATATTATACTTCACAATCTAATATAATTATATTACGTAGTAATATGTAGACCTATCAATCAGGGTCGGGTCATGAGTCATCTCGGATCGGGTCACTTTAGGTTACGGGCCAAAAAATGTTCAACCCTTGCCTAAAGTTTTGGGTTCGGGTCAATCCAACAAGCTTTGAACATTTTTTTATTTAATTTATTTTTGCTAATTTTTAATTTTTTTTATGTCATTATATGTTTACTAGATAGCAAATCATCACAAAAATACATCAATTGCTAACTAATTTTGTATCAATGATATATTTTAAAATTTGACATATAGATTAAAAATTTATCTTAAAAATTAAATCAACCCGGGCATTGCACGGGGCACAAAACTAGTTAGCTTTATACTAAATAGAAAAATTTAAACTAATTTAGTTTTGTGCCTCGTGCGATGCCCGGCTTGTTTATTAGATTTTAAGATAAATTTTTAATCTTTGTAAAATTTTAAAAATATTAATATATCATTGATACAAAATTAGTTAGCAATTGATATGCTTTTATAAAGATTTGCTATTTAGTAGGCATGTAATGGCTAATAAAAATACTGGTGAAAATGTTCGATTAATTACATAAAAAAATATTAGCAAAAAATAAATTAAATAAAAAATGTTCAAAGCCTGTTGGGTTGACCCGAACCAAGAATTTAAGGCAAGAGTTGAACATTTCTTGGCTCGTAACCTGAAATGACTCGATCTGAGACGACTCATAACTCCACCCTGATTGATAGGTACATAGTAATAAAATTATATTAGATTGTGAAGTATATTATTCTAAAGTATATATTATAAATGGATGTTTCAAGTTTTGAACTACTTCCTTCACTCCAAAAATTATTATGATATAAAAAAATAAATTCATATAATAATTTTTGAGAATTATAATCTAAATTTTTTTTGAATAAAATTATAATTCAATTTGTACATCTGAGATATTGGTATTTTATCGAAAATAAAACTCTAAACTAACAATTGTATCCTAAAATTCTATCCAAATTTGATTGAAAAGAATTCTTAAATAATTTTTTTATCTTTTGAAGTCTATCTAAATTTATCCAACTTGGCGCGACACTTGGCGAAAAATTGGAACGCCAAGTGTCATTGTCTCGTGGCCTGGCTAAAAGTTTAGCTTTATGTATTAGTTTTATGATACAAAAACATGGTACACTAGCTTCATGGCTGACACGTGTCCCTGTCTTAGTTATGTGAATATATTCCACGTGAAATTTCCATATATATAAAGAATATAATAAAATTTCCATACATATAAAGAATATAATAAAATTCCCATTTACCTATTAGTCACTATATATAAAATTAAGGTAATTATATCAAGTTATATTAATTTTGACGACATTTACATAGAGGTCACTATATATAAAAATAAGGTAACAATATCAATTTTGACGACGCTTGCAATGAAGTCAATATATATAAAAATAAGGTAACAATATCAATTTTGACGACGCTTGCACAGAGGTCACTATATATAAAAATAAGGTAACTTTATCAAATTTGACGACATTTACACAAAGGTCACTATATATAAAAATTAGGTAACTATATACATTAAGGTCACTATCTACAAAAATAAGATAATTATATCAATTTTGATCACATTTACATTAAGGTCACTATGTACAAAAATAGGGTAAATATATCAATTTTGACCATATTCTCATAGAAGTCACTATTATACAAAAGTAGGGTAACTATATCAATTTTGACCACATTTACATAAATGTCACTATATACAAAAACAAGATAACTATATCAATTTTGATGATAACCTCCAACCATAGTCAAGCAACACCCAATCTACGAGCCACTTGGATTCCATACCTTGCTGCCGCAGCTTCTGCATCCTCCATCCTCCAAGATAACTATTCTGCATCCTCTGCCTTCTCATTACAAGCAACAACACCAAGGCCCACATATTTGCTGCCCAAATATGCATCCACATTCACCTTTGTGACACCCATAGTAGGTCGAATCCGTGCTACAACCATAGAGAAATCGGCTTACAAACACCTTCTTAGTATAGAGGCTATAATCAGCAACAAGCTTAGTAAAACCCACAGTTGTTTGGACAGCGTTGTGCAGCAAGTTCTCGTGTCTTGCCATGTTCTTGCAGTACAATTTAGAAAATTTGAAATTACATAATTAGTTGCAAAACATAATAGACAAATCACATTTTGCACTAAATCATCAAAAAATGAAAAAAAAATCGCCAAACTGATAAATGAAGCAAAAAAATTATAGGCTATTCAATAAAAGAAATCAAATACAGAGGCAGCAAAATAATCAAAAATTGCTAACCAAAAGCTTATTGTATCAAACTGCAAAACAACTTTCAAATTTGTATGATGTGACTTGTGACTTTTTGCTTGCATTCAATTTTGAATCAAGAATTGAATATATTTCAGTGACAAAGATAAAAATAAAATACGTCATCTGAAGTAAGGAGACTGCTTAAAAGCATTCAAATTAGAGCAAATGTACAATTCTTCAGTAATGCAAGTACTTAAATCAAAATATACAAATAACAATATTTACGACATTTACACATAGGTCATTATATATATAAAAAAGTCACTGTATATAGAAATGGGGTCACTATATCAGTAGTTACTATAAATATCAAGATAAGGTAATTACTATGGAGTATATAAAAAAAGGGTTCTATAAATAAAAATAAGGTAATTATATTAATTTTGATTACATTTCAAGAAGAACACTACATGTAAGCGGCAAACCTATGTAGGATTCGAACCCACAACATGTGTAATGCAAGTACACAATGCTCGACCAATTGAGCTAATAGGCTTCTAGCACACAAAAGAAATAAAACTATCTACTCATATTATTGCACGAAATCAAAAGCAATAAAGCAATTTCTCCAGTTTCAACAACAACTATCTTTGAATTTTCATTCCACAATCATCAAAATCAGCAAATATCTAATAGAATATAACAAAATAATTTGACACTCATTTTTACACATTTTTTTCCACATGCAATTGCATACCAGATTCATCTAAACAAACACAATGCCACAAATATCACAAATCAATCAATTTGATTACAAACGGAAAAACAATCAAATTAGATCTTACAAAAAAAAAAAAGTATTTTCAATCAAAATATAAAGACATTACCACTGTCGCCAATTAAAAGGAGTTTGATGAGATAATTATAATTAGAGCGAGCTCTCACAGAAGGAACAACCAATAATTAAACACTTCCAGAAACTCTAGAAAAGTGGTGCTTTTCAATCAAATATTCTCCTGCAATTGAAATACAATAAACAACAACATCAAAATAAAAATTGAATAGAGAAACAATTGAATTAAATCGACGGATTCAAGAAAAAAAAGGAAAGAGAAATAAAGGAAATTGAACTAACCTCTACACCTCCATTGTTATACCTCAATTGGAAAAGCAATTTCAATCACACTTACCACCATTTTTTCTTCATTTTCACCCCCTAAAAAATTTATAATTAATTCATCAACAATCCACACCATTTCTCCAATTAATTGCAAAGACTCATAGTTCTAACACCTCTAATTTCGTAATCAACGGTATATATTCTAGGTTTTTTTTTAAAAAAAAATTCAATCGAAATCACAATCGTATCAATTTGATTTTCCCAAAAATCGTAGAATATAGCAAATTAAACAAAAATCATAAACGAAAAAACTCACTTTTTTGAAGCTAAGGACGACATCGATGAAGATTGAACCAAATCTCTGTTTATTTTGATAATTTTTAGCATTGATTTTGAGTTGGGAAGGAGAAAGAAGGAGGGAGATGGAGATCGTGAGACGGAGGAGAGAGAAAATAGAGTATAAAAATAAAGGAGAGATAATGGATTGTCATAATTCAGGAAACAAAACACTTAAATGCACCAGATCTAATCTAATCCGTTGGATGAAATTTCAATGGTCAAGATCACCTGTTTTTAGTTTTCAGCTTTAGACTTGTGTTTCACTTGATTCATCATACATACATACATACATACATACATACATACATATATATATATATACTTCCTCCGTTTTTTTTAGTTGACACCGTTTGACTTTTACACTATTCACAGAACATGCTTTGACTCTCTTTTGTGGTTTATAGATACGATAAAACATATTTATGTGGGATCTTGTTTGAATTGTTTCAATGTATATTTTATTAATATCCACTTTTTATAATTTTACAATGTTGATAATTAGAGATATTAATTGTTAAAAAGACGCGTTGGCAAGCGTGATAATGAAAGGTGTCAACTAAAAAAACAGAGGAAGTATATCACGTAGTTTTGAATCCATTTTATTAGAATACGTGCTTTTTAATTGACTAACTAGCACTCCCGTCAAAATAATAATAATAATAATAATAATAATAATAATAATAATAATAATTGATTAACTATCACATATTATTACTATTTTTTTCATTCTCCTGTAATTATTTTGCTAATAAATTAGGTCGATTGCATATTATATTATATAAATTATCGTACCTTCTTTTAAAAAAATTAAAGAAGTACAAAGAGGGCGATTTTTGTGTGTTGCCTGCTTGATAATGGACTAAGGGCCTGTTCACATTTAGTGAATTGAACTGAACTGAACTTATTGGAACTGAACTGAAGTGATTGGAGCAAACTGAACTGAACTGAACTGAATAGAGCTTAAATGAATATTTTATGAGAGAAGGAAATTAGGAGCTAAACTGAACTGAACTGATTGGAGCTGAACTGAACTGAAATTAAAGTGAAGTGAACATGCCCTAAGAGGTCAACTTTAAGTTGTTTCCCCTAATTGATTTTGAAGTAGGAGGGCAAAATAATTGTCCTATGTGAATTACATACATTAACTTTTTGGTGCAGCAGGCCACACTGTAGGGCAGGGGTTACCAGAGTTATGCACTCAGGGGTTACTCGAGTTACTCGGTCAGGGGTTATTTGAGGGGTTCGGATAGGAGTTACTCAAGGGGTTCACTCGGTCAAGGGTTACTAGGTAAAGGGTTACTTGGTAAAGGGTTACTTGGTCAAGGGTTACTCGAGTTACTCGGTTAGGTATTACTCGATCATAGGTTACTCGAGTTATTCGGTTAGGGGTTACTCGAGTTACTCAGTCAGGGGTTATTTAAGGAGTTCGGTTGGGGATTACTCGAGTAATTTTGTCAGGGGTTACTTAAGGAGTTCGGTCAGGGGTTACTCGAGTAATTTGGTTAGGGGTTACTTAAGGAGTTCGGTCAGGGGTTACTCGGTCAGGGGTTAATTGAGGGTTCAGTCAGGGTTTACTTGAAGGGTTACTCGGTCAAGGGCTAAGCTCAGTCATGGATTACTTGAGGGGTTACTCGGCCAGGGGCTCTGTCATGGATTACTTGAGGGGTTATTCGGTCAGGGGTAACTCAAGTAACCCCTGACCGAATAACTAGAGTAACCCTGATAACTTGAGTAACCCCTGACCGAGTAAAGCCCCGTTCTTTAGAGCTGCTCTGCTGTGCTGAGCCTTGCTCTACTTTTCTCTGCTCAGATCAAATCTGCTCTGTTGTGCTTTACTCTGCTCAAAAGAAATCTGCTCTGCTCTGCTCTGTTCTATTTTCAAATAATAATTAATAATAACAATAATAATAATAATTAATATTGAATAATAATACTAATTAATATTGTATTGTTGATAATAATTTATTATTTTAAATAATTATAATAATTAATAACATTAAAATAATTATAATAATTATTAATATTAATAATAATTATAAATAATAATTATAATAATTACTAATATTAATATTAATAATATTTAATATTTATTATTCATAATAATAATTAATAATAATAATAATTATCAATAATAGTAATAAATAATTCAAAATATTAAGAATTAATATTTAATAATATTATTAATTAATAATTTCTAATAATTATAATAATTCTTTCAAAAAAATAAATAATACTTAATATTTTTTTTTTGAAAAGCAATACTTAATATTTAATAATAATACTAAATACATATTTTTTTAATAATTATTACCAATGATATAAAAAGAATAAAAAAGTTGCAAAAAATTGTGTTCTTTAAAATATGTTCTTCCCAACAACCCTATTTACTTAAAAGCGACAATAAAGGTGGTAACAACGAACATCAAAGCGACAATGAAGATGATGAAAATGACTATCATATGGAAGTGGATGGTTAATTCACCATGATTTTGAACTCTAATCTATTTATATTCCTATTTTGATATGCGGTTGTAATAATTTGAAGATGCTAAACCGTTGTCTTTTATCTTTCTACTATTAACATATGCTAAATATGGTACACATATGTTAATGTTTTCACTCACCTAAATCAATGGTATATGCACTTAATAATAATAATAATAATAATAATGATGATGATGATGATGATAAATATAATAATAATAATAGTAATAGTAATAGTAATAGCAATAGTAATAGTAATAGTAATAGTAACAATAATAGTAACAATAATAGTAACAACAATAATAATAATAATAATAATAATAATAATAATAATAATAATAATGGTATTAATAATAATGTCGAAATCTGCTCAGCTCTGCTCTGCTATCCTGGAATCTGCTTTGCTCTGATCTGCTGAAATTTAATCTGCTCTGCCCTGCTGACCCTGCTCTGCTCTGCCCAGAAGCTCAAAAGAACAGGGCCTAACTCGAGTATCCCCTGTCGTACGGTATAGCAGGATGCATACCAAAAATTGTAAATGACATAAATTATTATACTATTCAGATCATATTCCTTAATTTTTTGTATTTGGCCATTATTGTGGTACAACAATTTAAAATTTATTTATTAATATAAACGAGTTTATTTTTATTCATTGAACAAATTTATATTTTTCAATGGGATTAATTTGTTTTCAGAAATTCTCTAGCCAACTCACTTCAAGCCTGCCTTCACTTCTTTGCCTAATGCCCTTTATATAGGGGAAGGCTCACAAAGGTCACTGACACTTTCTATGGTTTACAGAAAACCATGACTCAGCAAGTGAATATCGTTCACTGCTTTTCTAAAGATTCTTTAAAATAAATAAAACATGCTACAACAGCAAAAGTAGAATACATTATTGCTGGTGTGGGCTCAAGACTCCATCATATCTTGTAGACCACTTTTACTGTCCTTACTATCTTCATAATGGACATACATCTGGTTGTCTTCTTCTATACCGAGATCCATCACACATTTGGCAGCATAGGATTCATCCTATGTGACAAAGATCTCCAATTTTCTAAGGATAAATATCTCCCAGATTTAACTTGTTCAAGATAATCATACACTGATTCACCATGTAATACTCCTTCTTCTAAATAATTTCTTAACCATTCTAGTGCTACTATTGTGGTATTTCCCACATGTATTATGACTGGTGGTTCTTCCTTTATCTCTATGAACTGGTTAAGATACTGAGCAATATAGAAAAATCCATAAGCTCTTGCCTCCGTAGGATCTTTTACTCGTCTCTGCTGGATACATATTGGATCTTTGACTTTGCGATGAACGTCTTCAAACATGATCAGGAAATGTGGAGAGCTAACTTTTCCTTCAACTATTTCAATGTTTACACTTTGCACTTGGACTTGTTCAACTCTTCCTCTGTATCTTGTTGCATCATAAATTCTCCTAAATATATACCTCTGAAATTTTGTGAGCTTCTCAACAAAAGTAGTATTATTATCAGGAAATGGTACAATGCTATGAACCATTCCATAATCCCAAGCTTTGTAGTGCTCCGCCACATATAATGCCCTTCATTCCAGAGAATGTGGATGAATTGACACAGTTGCCACTTTGGAATTGGTGTTGAATATTATTCTATTTCCCCATATATCATAGACATCATACAACTTGTATGACCTGATTGATACAACTAAATCGTACCAGAATCTAAAATCGTTATCTTTTCTTTTATTTAGTATTATATTCTGAATATCTGGAATGAGTCGCTGGATGATGACCATTACTTTGTACATTAGGAACCTTCGAACTGCTACATGAAAACTCTTAATCAAACCATCTCGAGATGATGAAAAAATCATGGCCTCCATCAAGGCCCAAGTGGAGGGTCAAACTCGCTCCATTGCTTTATTTGTTTCTTCAATAAATTTTTTTCTCTCTGCCTCCATCTTTTTTAGTTGATGGGCAGGAGATTTTTCTGATGTCTTATGCTTCTTCTCCATTCTCTAATTCTCTAGTCAGACTATTTTCCAAAGAATTCTTCGATCCCTGTATATGTTCAACAGTAAAAGAGAATTGGTTAAGCCATAATTGCCAACGCAGGAGTCTCCCTTGCGCTTGTATATTAGACAAATTCTTTTTAACAAAACCAAGTATGCCTTTGCAATCTGTTCTTATTAAGAACTATCCAGGGGCTAAGAAGATTAAGAAATTCTTGATCCCTCTAATGACTGCAAGAATTTCTTTTTGCATGGTAGGATAATTTAACTCAGGTTTATTAAAACTTCCACTGCTATATCTACAAAGTCTTTCTCCTTCTTTGATTTTTAACACAACACTCCAGTTCTCATTACTAGCATCTGTTTCAAGGATTAAATCATCTTCACTAGTAGGTAGTGTTAGTACAGGAAGATCTTTACACATAGCTTTTAAATCTTGAACAATTTTGGAATCACTTTCCCTCTAGTTCCAAGTTATTTATTTTTTGAGTTTTCGTTGTAATGGTTTTCTTAACAGAGCAAGATTTTCTATGAAATCAGAAGCATAAGTTAAAAATCCTAGAAATCTTTCTAGTTGTTTTCTATATTTAATTTTATCTGGGAATTTTTCAATCTTTTCCAGAATATGTTTTTGCAATATTATTTATCCTTCTTTAATCTCTAATCCTAGAAACCCAATTTCTTGTCTAGCATAAACACATTTATCTTTTCCAAGGATTATACAATGCTCAGCACATTTTTGGGTTACCGCCTTAAGATCATTCATATGTTGCTCTAAATCTTTTGAGAATATTAAAATATCATCTAAACCAAACAACAATGATTAAGTTCTCTAAAAATATTATCCATTCTTCTTTGAAATATCCGTGGAGCATTTTTTAATCCAAAAGACATTACTAACCATTCATAATGCCCTTGAGGGGCACTAAATGCAGTTAATGGAATGCTTTCTTCTTCCATTTTAATTTGTCAGTAGCCACTCTTACAGTCCATCTTAGAAAACCATGTGGCTCTTTATATTCAATTAAATAACACAGTTTTATTAGGAATGTAATAGTCATCAAAGACAATATTGTCATTTAGCTGTTTATAATTAATGACCATTCTAACTTTACCTCTTTTTTCTTCTGCATGATTCCTTACCATGAATGCTGGACTATTATGAGGACTTTTGCTATTCCTAATCAACTTTTTATTTAGCAATTCTTTTATTTGTTCATCAAATTCCAATATATCTTGGTAGGTATAAACCATTTGTCTTACTCTAATAATCTTATTAGAATTTGTTAGAGTTATCTTAGCAAATGCCTTATCCTTTTCCCAATGTTCTAATGGATTTGTTGATATAGTTTTTCACATAATGTTTCTTGCTGCTTATTTATCTGATCTATTAATGATAAATCACACTCAGAAATTCTTAGTGCAACCTCTCGTTGTATAGGTGTAACCTTATCACCATGCTGGCTGCGCGTAAATTTCATAGTCTGATGAGTATAAGACTTTGTTATTTTTTATGTGGGAACAAAATGACCATTAATAGTAAAGATTGTTTGATCAATGGTTTGAGTGCACGGAGAGTATAACCTTTGAAAAATTATTTCCTATTATCATACCATGACTAGGTTGATTAGTAGACCATATAATAGGAATAACACATTGAACTCCTCTAATTTCTATTGGTAATTCTTCAATTATTTCTGTATGCATCATGACACTATTATTAGAAATTCTAACTTGCATAAGATTTTTAGCCTTTTTCCACAAGAATTTTGGGAATAATGACCTTTTTCCAAAACATATAGAACAACCACTATCAATATATGCACATAATTTATACTTATTATAATCTTTAATGCATATATCAATTGGAATATAAATGCTATTAGGATTAGTACTGGATATTTCATTACATGCTTCCATTTCCATATTGACTTCATCTTCATATACTGGTTCACTCACAATTTTGTTTTTATATCCAATTACCTTTCTTTTATCAATAATAGAATTATTCTGATCTTTATGCACTTCTAAGTTAGAACACGAACCAATATCTACACTATGTCTTGGTGGTTTCTTTAAGGCTTTCTTAGCTTCATATTTTTCATTTAACTTTGTTATTAAAGGCAATATTTCTTCTTCATCTTCTTCGGGTTTCTCATTGACTTGTTTTTTCATACTTATTATAGTTGAATTTTGTCTACTTAGACTTGGTGTTCTAAGACTCATACTTCTCTGCATTGTAGGATTCGTAGTTATCCTAATATGAAGTAATCCTTACTTGACCTATTTTTTACTGCAGGATTCATGAAGAATTCTCCCCAAGTTTTTTCAATTTCAATCTCATTAGGATTTACTTTTATTGTTGTGATTTTCTTCTTAAGGCCTCCTCCTTTCTTATATTTCTGAGCATCTACTATTTGTTTCTTGAAAGATGAATCTATAGTGTTAACTAACTTATAGACTACCTTCCATCTTAATTGTATAGGTCGAGTTCCTTTATGCATGTTTACTTCATCAGTTAATAACTTGATTGCTAGAAACTTTGGGGCATATGAATCTTCTAAGCTCACATAGTATCTAGGTTCACATATATTTTACAGTTCCTTGACTTAAGCTACAAGTGATACCACTAATAATCTGCTCATAGAACTCTTTATGTCTAATATAATTAAAAAGCTTAAACATTTAACATTTTTACCAAAGTCTTGTAAAGGAGTTATGTATACTTGTACTGCACCAATACAAATATAACTATAATTTCCTTTTTCTTTATGGTTCTTAATGCTTTTCCAGTTTATGATATTAATTTCTCCTGCTTTCTTTTCACAATCCTCGATTACTATACTTCCTTCCATTTCTTCACATACGTATTTACTTCTAGTTTTAAAGAAAGAAGTTTTAAATATTTTATCTTTAGTAATCTGGGGAAAATTCTAACTTTCTCTGTTCATTTGATCTAGGTCTTTATCGTCAATAGAATACTAAGCTCTTTTTAGTTGAACTATAGTCATTTTACTTTTATCCTGTCTGATTCTGAGTTTTCTAACACTTTCCCTTCCATCATGTTATTTATTTCTTCATAATGTTCATCTTCAAACTCACTGTCTTCAGGTTCTTCATTATACTCATTTTCTTCTTCTATTATTTCTAGTATTCCTTTATTATTACTTAAAGCTAATTCTAAAGCTTCGCCTTCTGGTATTTCTATGTAGTCCCAACTACCTAAGACTTCCATTAATTTGTGATTAGCTTTCTTACATTCATTAGCATAATGTCCTAATTCTCCACAAGACCAACACTTGCATGTTTTTTTTTTTTTTTTTTTTTTTTTTTTTTTTTTTTTTTTTTTCTCAGGACAATATGTTGCTTTTCTGAAAAGCCTACTTGGCTTTCTATATTTGTGTTTATAGTACTTCTTCTTATAGGTTTCTCCTCTTAATTTGTCAAATTTATTTTTCTTATAATTCCTTTTCTTGTTATAGTTTTTTCTTTCACATCCATAGTTATTTGGGAAATCCCAACAAGCGAGAAATTGTCTCTTCATTTGTTGAGTTCTTGCAACCTCTCTACATTTCTTTTTAATCCGTCTTCTTAGGAAAGCAATTCAATTCTATTTTCTAAAGCATCCCTAGCTAAGAACTTTTCTTTCCATTCTTGGTATTTTTCACTAATTTCTTCGTTAAGAGGACTTGGTAATTGTAGAACATTCCAAGATTTGTTTTATTTTCACCAATTTTATAGTAATATGTTTCAAATTCCGTAATATAGTTCTCTAAATATTTCATATTACAGATGGACAAATTACTTAACTTTCTTTGATATTCGATTCTTTTTTCATTAGGATCAGCTCTAGGGCCAATAAATTCTAACTCAATGTATTGACATAGCTGTCTAAACATTCTAGTCGGAGATTCACTAGCTCTTAATGTAGTTTTGACTTCTTCATCTATACCATCATACCACTCTTCTACACAGCCATAAAAACTATGTTCAATATAATTTAAGAAATTTTCCGATGTCTATTCAGTGTTTAAATTGAGTACACTACTCATGCTCTTTTTTCACTGATCTAAAATATCTTGTCTATCTCTTACACCATCTAACTTAAGCTTATAACCAGTTTGACTTATAGGTTCAAGAGTCACTTCTTCTTGTTTAGGCAGTTGGTTAGGCATGACCTTGACACTAAACCGAGTAGTCTTCCCTGGTATGTATCTTGGTCGTGTGCAACTTCCTACTACTTGATACCTAGGTCTTTGGATAACATTGATTTACATTAATGTTTTCATTAATAATTTCTTCTCCAACATCATTATTATCCATTACTCTTTTACCTAGTTTATTTTCAATCTTTTGCTTAACCACTTCTATAGGTAGAAAGTCTAGATCATCTAGTTTCATTAATCCCATTTGTTGATATAATTCTTTCTTTAAAGTAGTATAGTTATTCTCCTCAACTACATTATCAGTAGCAATTATTTTTTCAGAAATTAATTTCATGATATCATTTAGCTTATCAAGGGCTTCTTCTTTATCAAACAAGATTTGCAATTCTTCAATCGTTTTCTCCTGAAGATGATGGCTCATCTTTTGTTTCTTTATTATTTTCTTGGTTACTAGTAGGTCTTTTAGGGAGTGACACCGTAAAATTCTAATTTTTATCTAGATTTTGAAAAGGATATTTATATTTATATGGGATAATTTTTTCTTTACTAGGTGATACTTCTTTAATAGACTGATGTCTTACTTCGTTTGTTAAAGCAAGTTGTACTTGTTTAACTTGTCCTTTTAAATCACTTACTTTTTTTTTATTAATATCGGTTCTGGTTATTAATATTTTATTTTCAATATTAATACAACGAGCATGTATGTTATCAACCTCTGATCTTAATTCGCCAATTTGAGCTACTATATAACTAAGGACTGGGCCAAAATTACTAGTATTTTCTGGAATATGATAATAATGCTTAAAATTAGGTTTCTTACACTCAGTAGAAGACCTAGTATTCTCCATCTTTACTTAATAATTTACACCTTAGTTAACTTTTAACTGTATGGCTTTGATACCAAATCTTAAACCTTAACAATTTCTAATTTATAATAATCCTTAATAACATATTTTACTTATGCCATAACAGTATGCAAATATAACACTTTATTTCTAACAGAAACACTTAGCCTTTTAATATATAAGTACTACTCAACAGAGCAAAATGACACCTTGAAAACAATAATGAAGATACATATAACAGTATTAATTTTATTATAACAAGCTCAAACTTAAAATAACAGTATTTAAATAGAAAATGACATTTTTCCAACACTTAGCGAATTTTTTTTTTCAACGTAGGTATGGACCTTTGTTGTCCCTACCTGGTAGTGGGCTATACTTACTCTTGCAAAGATGCTATGTCCATTTCTATATCTTTCTTTTTATCAGTCTCACAAGTCTTTTTTTGGATGTGCTTATTAGAATGTGAAACTTGAGGCAAACCCAATTGATATCCTATATTAACAAAACCATGTTTATATCACCAATTTTTCTCTCTTCTCCCACTCACAAGACATTTTTCCCTTCTCTCTCCTCCATTCTCATGGGCACTATTTCCTTCTCTCTCCTCCCCTCCCATGCCCATGCTCAAGATCGACCACCTTTGCAGCTCTAAATCAGCGGCCGACCGGCCAAACAAAAGACACCCTAGTAGCAAATTATTAAAATTAGGCCATACTATCCCCTTAAAGAAAGGGTTTCGCTCATGCTAGTGGTGTACATCGCGGTGGTGTGGCGGTCGAATGGTGGTGCTAATGCTTAATGGGGGTCGGCTAGTGGTGCTAGTGATTGTGTGGTGGTCGGCTGGCGAAGCTAAGGGTCGTACGGTGGTACAGCAGGTGGTACTAGTGGTTGTGTGGTGGTGATAGAGGGGAGAGAAAGGGAGGTTGGCCACTAAATTTACAAGATTACCCTTAGGGTGGTTGCTAAATTTACAAAATTAGCCTTGATGTTAACAAGTTTTGTTAATTTAGGATATTAACTTGTATGTTCTCATGAAACTGAGGTTCATTTGCTATTCATGTCTTGCCCCTAAATTTCCAACAACTATATTTTTGAAACTCAAAAGGTACTATAATGAGGTTATTAATGTAGGTTTTTAACTATCTGTATGCTTCATTTTACAGTACTTCAAATGTCTTATTCATGAATTCATACATATACTAGCTGCATGAGTATATTGGAGAAATCCAGTGCTAGATCACCTTAAATCATATCCTTATTCCTTTACATGGTTCTACTATGGTGCTATTCAAAACTTTCAGCAATAAATCCGAGTTACAGCAGGATTATGTTGCTCCATCTGTCTCTTTGTATGAATATTATGCCTAACTGATTCTTGTTAAGCAATTTGGAGCTGGACAGAAACTTGATACCATCATATAAAGACGTATCCTAATTAAAAATTTAATGCTAAGTGTTTAGGGTAAAAATACCCTAGACATGTGGCCCAATCAGAGAGGAACATGTGTCAAGCCTGGACAGGTCTAACATGGACCACTCACCAGCTGACACGTGTCAGCTAGAATAGCGGTCTTCAAGGCCCAATTCTCGAGAAAAGACGAAAAACGGCGCAGCCCATTAGGTTAGAATGACCTAATGAGCACGTATTCCCATAACCCTATAAATAGGGAGATTTCCCCCCATTCTGGGGCATGTTCAATTATTACATTACCCTACATTCTCTCTCATCAGAGAAAACACCTGATCTCGGAATCCGAGAAGATCTCACTTTACTTTTCTGCACCCTTTTACAATCTCCTACGCGTTCTAACTTGATTGTCGGAGGCGGAGCTCCAACTACCCGGAGTCTCCGTTGTTTTGCAGGTACAGGCTGCACCAAACAAGTCTTCGAGTTGTAACTCTACCGAGGGATAAAAACACCCAAAACATTTGGCGCCGTCTGTGGGGAAAGTACCCCTAAGATGGTTCAAGAGTCTGTACCACCACCTGAACCCATCTGGCCTGGAGCCGATGGGGTGGTCTACTTAGACCATGATACAGACAACGACTGTGAAGTCGAAACCCGAGTGGGCCCTGATGGGTCACTCCTCTCTAAGCACATCCGTTCCAGAGATAAGCTAGAACGACCTAATAATGAAGCTGGTACCAACAAGACTGTTGGACCACCGTCTAGTAACACCCAAGTGACAGGGGGTCAGGCTCTAGTAACCAGAGACGAACTCATGAAATTCATGACAAGTTTCAAGGGTGAAATCAAGCACCTGATCAACAAAAGGACAGCTGGCCCTAGCAAGGGTCAGTTGGCCAGGAAGACTCCTCAAGCTAAAAGGAGAAAGTCAGTCAGAGACAGGCAGCCTACTCCACATCCAAAGGAGAAGACTACGCCTACCATTGACTGGTCTAAGATCCTTCTGCCCCTGATGGGCAAAAGGAAGGTCATCCGAGCTGTTCAACCGGATGACAGCAAGAAAACTTTCTCCGATGCTCGACACATCATCGAGCACAATCGGAGCCAACAACTGTCTGAGTCAGCCTCCACATCAAGCTTCCCAAACAGCTTCAAAAATACATCCTCGACGAATTCTCAATCCTTGCATGAGATCCATACAGGCGGCAAGTCCGTCCATACTGGCCCTCAGATGATCGGGACAGTCCCGTATGTGCCCCAGATGCTATACGGGCTATACACCCCTCCTTTCATGCATCCGGCCCTCTTTAGGGGACAAGCGGCATATAATGTCCAACCCTTGGACTGGTACCTCCGTTTGCTTAAACTTGGTGAACAAACTTCTGCGTTCACCAAGGAGATAACCGAGGCGGCACAGCCAGCCAAGGTTAAGAATGTGTTGGTTGGTGCCTATGATGGTACCACCAACCCTGAAGATCACCTCATGGCCTACACCAACCTTATGCACATGCAGGGGTTGAAGGATGCTATATGGTGTCGATGCTTCCTGGCTACCTTGAACGGCATAGCCCAACAATGGTTTGGCAACCTGCCAGTCGGATGCATTGATAGCTTCAGGAGGCTTGCCTTCCTGTTTGCCTCCAACTTCTCAATGAACATCCTTGCCAAGAAAACAAGTCTCGACTTGAGCACCATACGGCAGGGAGAGAGAGAAGGACTTCGCTCCTATGTCAAACGGTTCAATCTGGTGAGAATCCAGATACAAGGGCTGTCTGACGAGGTAGCCTATACAGACTTCTTCAAGGGTCTTAAGGATGGGTTAACCTTTAAGTTTGACATCATCCGGAAGAGGGTCTTCACCCTCCAAGAGGCGTTGATAGAGGTGGAGAGCTTTATTTAAGCCACCGACCTCTGCTCGTCCAGCCATCAGTCAGACTCCAAGAAGTCTGACAAACAAAAAGAGAGTCGGTCTGCTTAGCCGGCTCAAAAAGATGAAGAGAGCAAAAAGACAAAAGAAGTTTGGGCGGTTGATGAGCCTGATCAGCCATCTAAAAAGAAAAAGAAAGAATTCAAACCGTACGTTTCAAGGTACGAGTTTAATAAAGACTGCTACTCCATCCTCATGGAGATAAAGCTCTGTTGGCTCCCTGAACGGGGATCATAAGACGGTTAGGGAGTGTTACCTCTCAGACGTCAAACCAACGGCTGCTGTAGTCGGACGGGGGAAGGAGCTAATAGACCTTGACGATGTCAAGGACTCTGACCCAATCCCCACCAGCAGCTGGAAAGAAAAGAAAAGCTGATCAGCTGGTGGAGGTGAAGAAAGAGAAGAAATAGCAATCACTGACCAGGGAACGGTCATATGAACTCCGTCCCCAGCCGGCTCGTGATCATATTGATATTCCTCTGGAGGACAGCCGTCCAGAGCGAACTGTTAAGGTGGGGATAGTTGCCTTTGAAAGGTTGGGTGCAGACTTGCACCTTCTACTGAAGGAATTCAAAGACATTATTGCCTTTGAAGTGGAAGAGATGCCAGGCATCAGCCCGGATCTTGTTGTCCACAAACTCGCCATGGATCTTAAAAAGAAGCCCATCCGGCAAAAGAAAAGAAATCACGGCAAGGAGAGAAGTTAGGCGGCAGCTGCAGAGGTCAAAAAGCTGTTAAACGCTGGGTTTATTCGGCCATGTAACATCCCTGACTGGGTTGCAAACGTTGTGCCTGTAAAGAAGCCGAATGGTACCTGGCGCATGTGTGTAGATTACACTAACTTGAATAAGGCATGTCTAAAGGACAGTTACCCGCTTCCTAAGATCGACAGCTTGGTCGACTCTACAGCCGGGCAAGCGTTGATGAGCTTTATTGATGCCTATCCAGGCTTTCATCAGATTCCCCATTGGAAGAAAGATTAAGAGAAGACGGCATTCGTCACTAATCAGGGGTTATTCTGTTATACTGTGATGCTGTTTGGCTTGAAGAATGCGCCTGCTACTTTCCAACGGATGATTAATACAGTCTTCATTAATCAAATTGGGAGGACTGTAGAGGCGTACATTGATGACATGATAGTTAAATCTAAGTTACAGATGGATAACCTTGCCGATCTCCGAGAAACCTTCACCACTCTCAGGTGGCATAAGGTCATGTTAAATCCCAAGAAATGCGTCTTTGATGTTGTGTCTGGGATGTTTCTCGGATTCTTGATTAATCAAAGGGGAATGAGGCTAACCCCGAGAAGATACAGGCGGTAATTGACATGAGGTCACCCTGCACTGTCAAGGAAGTTCAAAAACTCACCGGTTGTCTGGTGGCATTGGGGAGATTCCTCAGCTGGTCAGGTGACAAATGCCTTTACTTCTTCCAAGCAATCAGGAAGAAGACTAGATTTAAATAGGGGGATGATGATGAGGCAACCTTTCAAAAATTGAAAGAACAATTGCACTCTTTGCCAAGGCTAGCTTGTTAGTCCTTTGCCCAAAGAGATGTTATTCATGTACTTAGCCGTTTCAGATCATGCCCCCAGTTCTGTTCTCCTTGTTGAGAGAGACATCATACAACTCCCGGTCTATTTCATTAGCCATGTACTCAGAAATGCTGAACTACGGTACCCCATAGTTGAAAATTGTGGCCTTGCCCTTTACATGGCTGTCAAGAAGTTGAAGCCTTACTTCGTGGCACATCCGGTTGTGATCTATATAGATCAACCTCTCAAGCGGCCAATGTCAATCTTGGAGTCATCCGGTAGGATGCTTAAATGGGCTATTGAAATGCAAAGTCTTGAAATCACTTTCGAACCAAGGAAGGCGGTGAAGAGTCAGGCGTTTGCCGACTTCATTGTCGAAATGACAAGGCCGGTTGCACTAGACAATCCTGATCAAGTTTGGAAAGTGTATGTAGACGGCAGCTCTACTATGAACGGCTGTGGTGCATGCATTATCTACGAGTCTCCTAAAGGGGACAAATTTGAATATGCACTACGGTTCAAGTTCCAAGCCTCAAACAATGAGGCAGAATATGAAGCCCTGCTAACTGGTACCCGCATGTGTAAGGCGGCAGGGGCAACAAAAATTGGCACCTATTCTGATTCACAGTTGGTCGTTAGCCAATACCATGGTGACTATGAGGCTACCCATCAGGCTATGATCAAATACCTTCAGGCGGTTAAAGATGAAGCTTGGACACTTGAAGAATTTCACCTAAGTCAAGTGCCCAAATCTGAGAACAACCAAACGGATGCCTTTTCCAAGTTTGCATCCTCCGCCTGCTGTGATACACCTCCGTTAGTATTTTGGGAAGTTATGGAAAAGCGAAGTATACATGAAGAAACCATTGGAGTACTTGACCGAGCTCTACTTGGATGGATGGCATCCGGGCATATTTGATAGACGGCATGCTTCCTGATTCACCCCAGGAGGCAGCTGTATTAAAGAAACGTGCTGCAAACTTCAAGATGAGAAACGGATAACTCTTCAAAGCAGGTTTCCTGAAACCCCTGCTGAAGTGTGTTACCCCAGAAAAGGGGCAAGAAGTTCTTGAAGAATTGCATGCCGGGTACTGCGCCTCCCATTTAGGCGACAGATCTTTGGCCGTTAGAGCCAGGTGGCAGGGTTACTTTTGGCCCATTTTTGAGTCAGATGCCATGAAGATGGTCAAAAAAATGTGATAAGTGTCAAATATTTGGCAAGCTAATCCATCGTCCGGCTACTGATCTGACGGCAATCCACAGCCCAATCCTATTTTCTAAATGGGGCATGGACATTCTGGGTCCTTATACGCCTGCACCAGGTGGAAAGCGCTATATTCTGGTGGCTGTGGATTACTTCGCCAAGTGGGTGGAGTCAGAGGAGGTTAAGAACATCAAGACAAAGGATGTCATCTCTTTCATTTGGAAGAACATCATCAATCGGTTTGGGGTACCTATCTCTATGCTGTTTGATAATGGCCCTCAGTTTGAGACGCCTCAGCTCAAGACTTGGTTAGGGGATCAAGGGATCACACATTGTTTTGCATCAGTCGGCCGACCCCAAGCAAACGGCCAAGTTGAAGCCTTCAACAAACTTATCTTAGACGGCATTAAAAAGAACATTGAAAGAGCCGGTGGCTTACGGGCAGAGGAATTAATTCATGTCGTATGGGCCATCCGGACAACTAAAAAAGGGGCAACCGGTGAAACCCCATTTCTCATGGTGTATGGTGCTGAAGCCGTCTTGCCCATTGAGCATTATGAGCCGACTCTACGAGTCATGCTATACGATGAAGAGGCAAACTGGGAGGCCATGCGGCTAGCATTGGACTCACTCCCAAAATGAAGGGGCAATGCCGCCTTGCGTCATGAGATTTACCGTCTGAGAATGACAAGAGCCTACAACAAGAAAGTACACAAATGCCCTTTGAAAGTTGGGGACTTTTGTTACGAAAAATGGAGGCAATCGATAGGGCTAATGAGCTTTGAAAGCTAACTCCTCATTGGGAAGGCCCCACCGGATCTATGAGGAAGTAAAAGACGTCACCTACCGCCTGGAAACTCCAGACGGCAAGCGGTTGCCTAGAACTTGGAATGTAGACAACTTAAAAAATTACTACTTCTGAGACTTGTAAATTTCGAATACCGCCCGTACAATGCACAGACGGCTCACCTTTATACATGAATAATAAGCTAAGTCAAAGACTTAGTGGCTATACAACCGTCTTAAAAAGACATGAGGCCAATGGCCGGATGGTAATATATTTTATAAATTCGTCTGCTCCAACATGAGTATGGCGTCCGGCGATGCCCATCAGGGTGGAATCGCCGCAGAGAGCATTTTTTCATTGCTCTACAAGCGCTTATAGACGACAAAGATTAAACGACCTAATTGGTCAACTCATAGCCGTCTGGCCAGAATAATCTATAAAGAACGACTAAGTTTTCGAAAAACCGGATGTTCAAAGACATCAGCCGGTGGCCGGCTGAAGTTCTAACTTAGATTATTTTTCGAAATTACGCAAGTCCACCCAATGGGGCAAACGGACGATTGAGCGTAATTGGATTGCAAATAACCTAGGAGGTTTTCACCGCCTATGCGAAAGGCTGATTCGCTTGTAGTATTGGACGGCTGTGTACTTGGTTTGGGGCAATCACTATTGTGATTGATTGACTTAGGAACATCCCATACTCCTTAAAGTATCAAAAGTTCCCAAGTCAATCAATCACTCAAACCTTGAAACCAACTACACAGCCGCCCAGGGGCAAGTACAGTCGCATGCTATTAAAGAGTTAGGCAAAAATTGAAAAAATTCAAGTATATATGTATGCAAATATTTAAGTGCAAAAATTGAAACAAATTGACTCAGTCAGCATACTTCATTAATTCAAAACCGACCAAAAGGCCGGGTGATATTGTTAACTGGATAGACATTCGAAGAAAAGAAAAAATTGTTGAGTTACTATAGACACCTAATTATGTCTCCCATAAAACCAAACCCAGTGATGAGTACCTTTCACGTCATTTGATTATTCGAACGAAGTGAAAGTGTGGAAAGTCTTGTGATGCAGTTGTTATAATAAAAATAACTCTTCTTTCTTTTTTCAAAAATGTACTCTATTTATTGAAAATTTCCAGTCCAATTTAGTTTGGTCCATGATAAGGGTCCAATAATAGTGTAGTTGGATTGGGCTCAAAAAGAGCTTTCCAACGATATATTATAAGCTCAATTCCGATGAATAATGAGGAAGTTATGGCCAAAATACTAAATTGGGCCTAAAATGGTTTTATGGCCCAATGATCTATTGGAGGGCCCATTAATTAATATTCCTAAAGTTCTTAGGATTAATTTTAATCTTCTAGAATAATCTAGAAGGTTGTTTTGAGTTCTAATGAGATTAGGAATAACAATTATATTTTTTATAAAAATAAAGATTTCTATTTGGATTAAAACAAATGTGTTTTAAAAAGATTAAATCTGGTTTTTAAAGATAAGTACGGACATTGTTAATCAAATTTAATTAGATTAAGGATTCCGTACAAGTTTTTTAGAAAACGCGTGAATCAGCGTGGAATGACAAAGCTGGCAGTGAACGACAAGCCTGTCGCACAGCGACATGCCTATCGCGTCGCGTTGGACTCTGTCGTTCTGCGACAGAGGCAATTTTACTCCTAATAGGATTCGGTCTTTTTCTGATCGTTTTCGGGCTATTTTCTCTATAAAAAGGGTCGTATTTCCTCGTTTTTAATCATCAACAAGCTTGATCATCAACAATCGTCTAATTCTATTCTCTTCTCTCCCATAAGCTGGAAGTTTATTCTTTTTCTCTTTCTCCCTCTTTCTAAGCCTTCCATTTTCAAATAAAAATACCACATTCACGAGTCTTAGACGCACCTAGCCAAGCTCGAAGTTGCCTTTGCCCTAGACATGAAAGGTTGATAATTTATGAGGGTTTGGTCCCAAATCCCTATTTCAATTATTTAAATTAATTGTTTGATTTAATATTTTCCTTGAAGTTACTAACGTGTGTATTTTGTTATTAGAAAGAGATACAAGGCAACAAAGTAAGTAACTTCATTGTTATATTTCTTTAGGAAAGCATGCTTTGATTATTTTAATTTCTAGTATCATGTTAGGATGTCTTTATGATTCCTAGTATCATGTTTAGGGTATTAACTAATATTTCTAATATCATGTATGTTTCTGGTATCATGCTTAGGTTGCTTCCTATTTCTTATATCATGTTAGTATCATGTTAGGGATAAAGATTTGATCTTTATTGTTTAGTGGCATGCTAGGATTTGTTATTAATCTTGTTAATATTATGCCTAGGATCTTGCTATTATTGTTATGCTTTCATGAGATTGAGAATATGATGATGATGATTTGTTATAATTATTTTGTTGCTTGATATTATTATGTTATTGCTTGATCACGCCTTTTCTGCAGGTTTAAAGGGAATTTGTACTTGAAATCATGCTTAATAAGATAATTAATAATTTTGTTTAGGCTAATGTGATTTTAATTCAAGTGATCGCCAATAATAGTTTTGTTTGTGCATTAATATTCAACCATCATAGATTAAATAGGTTTAGGATTAAAATATTGATTGTATGTTAGTCAGAAAGCGCACATGAATATGAGAAGAATAAAGTAAAGGCCTATTAATAGGGCAGGTTCAATCTCTTTTAGGTTGGATTTGTACCTTCATCCTCGAATATCCAGTCATGGTTCAGACCACTATGGAGTTAGCGATCTCATGGATTGTGAAGGGGTGTAAAGTTCACCTTGTGAACGGTTTACAAGTTCCTAAAACTTATTGGCGACTCTTTTGCTCTAGCTTCCTTCCCTTTGGACGCCACCATGCTTAAGTGTATGATCACAGTGGGGCCCAAGTGTGGGATGCTTAAAATATTCCCTACAGTTTTTTGGCGACTCCACTGGGGAGGATTTCTATTTTAATTCCTAAAATTTATGTTGGCAATAATTTAGAATGAATGGATGAGACTCGAAAAGTTCTAAGTATTCATGTGTGTAATTTTGTTTGACATTATTGGCATAAGCATAAAAAGGTCCGCATTGGATAGACCATCCATAATGTGTCAAAAACATAGGATTTTTACACGTAGGAAATTTGGGAAATATCTTTCACAACTAGAATTGAAATAACGCTACGAAAAATTGGAAAATTCTAAGAACAGAAAGCTGCTGAGGCATGTAGGAACTGGCACTGAGAAAACAGTGCCCGTTGTAGTGCAATGGCACTATCACTATGCCACAGCAATGTCGCGTGGCAACAGGGTCATCGTTTTGCGATAGGCCCTGTTGTCTAGCACTAAGTTCTTCCAATACCGAGCCAGAAATCTACCTTGTTGCTTTGACCAGTTCTAGTACTGTTTGCTCGATCCTACTTCCTGATTGAGTTTTTCTCACTTTTCTTAACCCATATGTGTTCTACATATGGCCATAACCCTCCGGGAATTCACGCTCCATCTACCCAATCGAACGCTCATGGCAACAAAGGGTACATCCGAGTTTGTGAATTCTCCAAACCGTGGAAGCAAGTTTAACTTGTGGGGTCCTATCCACACGCGCCAACCCTTCCAAAGGTAAGGTTTCCGCGCGGTGCATCTAGACTCATAACCATGGACCCTCTTTGACTAACCCTTATCTTTGAACTTTAGAGAACTAGAGCCATAGTTAGGTTGCAAACTCATTGCATCATATTATGCTTACTTGACTACTTTTGCATCTCTTATTTGTGCATATTTACACTAACCGTTTGTTTGACTTGTGTTCGAGTCTAAATAAACTAATTAATGACTAAAGGACTTTGCTTAATTAATTAATCGATTAATATGAGTTTTTAATGTCTAAATAAATTGATTGAACCTGACTTAGTACGTCTAGAAGATTTTCTCTCTAAAGTAGAACACTGGAAGCAGACCCAGACTGACGTTTCAGCAATGACGCCAAAGTTTGGCCTATGGCTCAACACACCAGTGTCCGGCGACGCGACAGGGCTGGCGCATCGCGACAGTTCCATCGTTTGTGCGATGGTCTAGTTTTCTGCTCGAGTCTTCACGCCGAGTCTATTTAATCAATTTATTAATGGCATAAACCGTATTTTGGTCCTTAAATGAATCTAAGCACATAGTCCTATGGTCTTACACAAGTCTTAACTTAGTCTTTGTTTGAGTCTAGTCACATAGTCTAGTCCCATGGTCATGACACGAGTCTTGAACATATCACTTACACTCACAATTATTCACACACTTTATACATACTCTTTTCACACCATGACCATGTCTTAGGTCCATGCATGAGTCGCTCTTTCCGTCATTTGAGTTGGGGGTACATTCTATTCCTAATTTTTCCATATCTCTCCATCTACATCCCTTTCCATACATATCTCACACTTTCCTTCTTAAACACTTTCTCCATCTACATTCATATTCCGTCATCTTACATGCTCCCCTCATACATCATTCACCTCACTACACTCTTTTCCCATCCATGCATGTTGAATAGAGTTTGAGTCAAATAATTAACAAACAGTATCTACAGTGCTTGGTCAAGAAGAGAAGGACAATTAATCAAGGACCACACCTTCGTTCAAGTTCTACTCTTTGATAAGCCCATCAAACATAGAAAAAAGTTCATACTAATGGCAACCCAATAAGAAGTTGATGAGCTTAGTCAAAACCTTGTTAATTTGACCGAGATGATGAAGACCCTTGCTCTTCAAGTCAATGACCCTGCGAAACAACAACAAATGGAGCGAATGGAGGAAAGCCTGAGCAAACACTCCAATAAGAACAAGTTTCAGGGGATTAGCTCACAAGGGGTCTCGGTGGACAAGGAACTTCTTCCGCAGAAGTTCAATGCCAATGACATCCCTAAATTCAAGCCAACAGATAACCCTTAATTCCATTTGAGAGCTTTCGAAACTAGAATGAATATTAAGGGAATTGACAGGAAGGCTTTCCACTTGTTGTTTTCACTATCTCTAGAGACCGTTTGCCAACAATGGTTCTTTTCCCTTTAAAAGAAGGAGAACTTTTCTTGGGATGCCATAATAAACGCTTTCATAGATAGATAAAAATGCAACATCCAAGTCCACACAAACCATAGACAACTTGAGATGCTAAAGCAAAAAGAAAACGAAGGATTTACCTTTTTCTTCAACAAGTGGAAGGAGACTTCCGCTAATATGGTAGAGGTGCCCACTGAGAAAGAATCTGTAAGGATGTTCATCAAGAACCTCCAAGAGAAGTATTCAAAGCACTTAAAATATCAACACAACATGAATACTTTCAAGGCTGTCTATGACATAGGCATTGACATTGAAGATGACCTTGCAAAGCAGAATGCTACTAACAATAGTAACAACAGTGGATGTAAAGGAAAGAAGAAAGACAATCCTTCTTCTTCCGAAAACACCTACTCTAGTAACAATGTTAGTACCTTTGACCTTAACGACGTCTTAGCCATGGATAATCAAGGATCTAAAAAGAAACCCAAAAGGGAATTCACACCATTAAGATGACCTATGATGTTGCTTTTGATCGTCTCCACGATCGAGGATTAATAAAACCTATTGGCCCTACTAAAGATCCAACTCCGGAAAGGCGATCTTCGAGATGGAATCCCAACTCTTATTGCAAGTACCATCAAGTAAATGGTCATACCACGGATGAATGTTATAGATTTCAAAATCTCATTCAAGATCTCATAGAAGCAAACAAGATCCCATTACCTCTAGCTAGCAAGAAGACCGAGTGATGATAAAGCAAAAGACACAAGGCGGGCTTCAACGACAAGATTTCATAACCACCTTTTTTTCTATTTTTTCCTCATTTCCCCAATAAAGTCTAGCATAGGCATCTTCTGTTTTCCTTAGATTTATTTTATAGATTTTTTTTCCCTCTTAATAAAATGAGCATTTCTTTCCTTGCATATGATCATTGCATTGCATCATAAAAAAAAAAATTTATGCCGGATTAAGCACAAGGTATACTAATGATTTGAGGCACCCCTTGTAGCCACATCATATCACCTTTCACCTTTTCAAATATAAAATCCTTTCTCGATAAAACACTTTGAGCCTCGTCTAACGATAGACCTTTCTTTTTTCAACCTACATCTACCTAACCTTGGGATGGGATGGTGTGCAACTTATGCAATTTCAAAAGCTTGAGTAATTTCAAAAGATTAAAATAGAAAAAAAGCAAAAAATAATAATAGTGTTCAAAAGGGAAAGTGTTCCAATGTCATTGATATGAGCATGTCTTTGATATGAACACGTCTCAGATTGCGTCTCTTATCGAGTGCTCGGTACCGTGCCTGAGAAACATGAATGCCAAGTGAGTGATAGACCGCATGATCGGGATTGCCCACACTTATCAAAATAAAAAAAAATGTTAAAGCAAAAGAGAGAAAGAAAAAAATAAACAAAAGAAAGAGAAACCTCGAGCATAAAAATATAAAGATTTCAAAAGCAAGGTTGCACATCTTGAGGGCTTATCTAGGGTCTTGAGCCTTTATCCCCTTCTTTTTCAATCTTTAGCCTAACCATGTTACAACACATCAAAAAAACCTCTTTGATGTATACACACACTTGTGCGAGGTTCGGCTAGAGCTACGTTCGGCCTGATTCTTAATGGATACGTAGGCAACTTCACATTGGGGTGCGGCCGTAATAAAAATGCATTCATTCACATTCACTTTCACATTCACATTCACATTCATGCATGATCATATCAAGGGATCTCCAATGTTCATCCCTATCCATTTAGAGCTAGACTTGGGGGCTTGATCCTTACATCATTAGCCTACCCAGCCTAAGAGTCACCATTATTTAACTCTTTTCATTATATTTCCACAACCTTAGCCTTTGCGGCAAAACTGTAGTGTCACTTTCACACACGCATCACAGATACATGACCAAATAATCTTTCTCTTAGGAACCCTTCGTCATGAAATCTTATCACAACGTTAAAGCATGCATGCCTTGTCAAATCAAAATCACTCATCACTCATAAACATCATCGCATCACAAAGTATGAAGTGCTTAGCCTCCGCGCCTAAGTTACCCAAATACTTTCATCATCGAGTCATCAACTAGGATAGTCTAGGATGTTACAATCCTTACACCATAAGATACAACGATCAATGCATACACTTGACTAAGCTCATTCAACATGCACCGCAAACACTCAAACACTTCACTTCTTCCTTTTCGCGTCTTTCTTTTCGGAAGAAAGTCGGTACCTTCTACAAAAATGACGGAAAATTTGTGCTTTTCTGCATTTTGAGTCGCACGAGCACAATCACAATACAATGCGCACACGAGTCATGTACACTTTGAGTCATGTCGTGTCATCACATCGAGTTGAGTCTAACACATGTGTCAAAACACATCAAGCAATCACAATGAGTCAAGTACACCAAACTTGGGCCAACCCTAAAAACATGAGCAAAGTCCTATAGTCCAAAATATAGATGCAGGTACAGGAGTCAGCCTGATTGCAATCATATTTGATTGCTGATCGGCCTGCTAACGGTCATATTGATTGATTGGGTTCCTTGGTACGCCAGTTAGCCCCTATAAGAAAATTGACATGATTAGTAGTCGGCTCGATTACAATCGCAATCAGTGATCGGCCTGACGATGGTCATCTCACTTAGCTTAAGCGCCTAAACATTGGCTCATTACAAGCACCAAGGCATTGGTCCAAAAGCAAGCACATCACCTATGCAAAAATTTTCCAAGACCGGATTGTCATCTCAAAACTGGAAAAGTTTCCAAGTATGGATTTCCGTGCCCCTCCTCCATTTGGCAAGTTTTTCTGAGTTCGGATTGTCATACATTCATCAAATCTTCGACAATTTTTCCAAGATTGGATTGTCACCTCTGGCAAAGTTTCCAAGCGTGGATTGTCGTACTCCTTTTCTGTTTAGCAAATTTTTCCAAGTTTGGATTGTCATATATTCATAGAAACCTCGGCAATTTTTCCGAGATTGGATTGTCATACACCCAGTTCCCTATGGCAAAATTTCCCAAAGGATTGTCATAGGTATCTATTTATCTTAAAAATATCGGCAAAGGTTCCCCAACGAGGATTGTCATTCATTTCAGTAAGTGGCAAATTTTCCCGAAGGGGATTGTCGATCGACTCTTTTTTGCAAATAATCCAAGACGCGGATTGTCAGTTGTGGCAATATTTTCCCAAAAGGATTGTCGCATAGCATTGGCAAAATTCCAAGGTGGATTGCTTTCAAGAGTTATATTCCAAGAGTGGATTGTCGATCATAGCAAGGTTCTTATGACAGATTGTTACGAAGCATTGGCAACTTTTCCCAAAATTGGATTTTGGCAAAATTTCCGAGATACGGATTGTCGCTTCATCGTGGCAACATTTCCTAGGATGGATTGTTACGTGGCATTGGCAACTTTCCTTTAATCGGATTGTCGTACATCATTCAAGAGTTGTGGTGGCAACTATTCCTAAAGAAGAGAGGATTGTCATCACCCCCAAAGCATTAGCAAAACAAGCATTCCAAAAAAGCACTAGCAAACTAAGGATCAACAAGTAGTGATCTTCGATAACTTTCCTAAGAAAGTTATCACGCAAAACTAAGGGCCGTTACAAGTAGAATGGTCTTCGACGACGTTCCCTATCATGTGGAGGGTTGTCACAAACAACTGAAGATGACTACTAACAGAGTCACCTTCGACGACGGAAGTTGTCATAAAAGCAGAAGATGGCTACAAACAGAGTTATCTTCGACTATGTTCCCTAGCATGTGGAGGGTTGTCTCAAACAACTGAAGATCGTTGCAAGCAGAGCAATCTTCGATGGTGTTCCTTAAGATGAGGAAGACTGTCACAACAGAAATTGAAGGTAGCTACAAGCGGGGTAGTCTTCAGGCGATGTCCCCTAGCTTGTGGAGGTCGTCACAACAAAAATGCAGTAATAAGATCGGTTACCCCAGAGACGTGTGCGCGACGGTGCAAGATACGCGTTTCTTAATTCTTTTATCTGTTTAACTAACGCTAGTTTGCAGGTATCGGCCTTACAAGAATGATTTAGGATCGCAGAACGTTCCATTCTCCGTCCCTATCGCTACTTTGACTTTTGTTTTCGAAACATGTGTTTCTCCAAACTCAGTCAAAGTGGGGGCTTTTGTAGACACCTAATTATGTCTCCCCTAAAACCAAACCCAGTGATGAGTACCTTTCACGTCATATGATTATTCAAACGAAGTGAAAGTGTGGAAAGTCTTGTGATGCGGTTGTTTTAATAAAAATAACTCTTCTTTTTGTTTTCGAAAATGTACTCTATTTATTGAAAATTTCCAGTCCAATTTAGTTTGGTCCATGATAAGGGTCCAATAATAGTGTAGTTGGATTGGGCTCGAAAAGAGCTTTTCAACGATATATTATAAGCCCAATTCCGATGAATAATGGGAAAGTTATGGCCAAAATACTAAATTGGGCCTGAAATGGTTTTATGGCCCAATGATCTAGTGGAGGGCCCATTAATTGATATTCCTAAAGTTATTAGGATTGATTTTAATCTTCTAGAATAATCTAGAAGGTTTTTTTGAGTTCTAATGAGATTAGGAATAATAATTATATCTTTTATGAAAATAAAGAATTCTATTTGGATTAAAACAAATGTGTTTTAAAAAGATTAAATCTGATTTTTAAAGATAAGTACGGACAATGTTAATCGAATCAGCACGGAACGACAAAGCTAGCGCTGAACGACAAGCCTGCCGCACAGCGACAGGCCTGTCGCGTCGCGCTGGACTCTGTCTTTCTGCGACAAAGACAGTTTTACTCCTAATAGGATTCGATCTTTTTCTGATCGTTTCTGGGCTATTTTCTCTATAATAGGGTCGTATTTCCCCCTTTTTAATCATCAACAAGCTTGATCATAAACAATCATCTAATTCTATTCTCTTCTCTCTCTTAAGCTAGAAGCTTATTCTTTTTCTCTTTCTCCCTCTTTCTAAGCCTTCCCTTAAAATACCACATTCACGAGTCTTAGACACCTAGCCAAGCTCGAAGTTGTCTTCACCCTAGACGTGAAAGGTTGATAATTTCTGAGGGTTTGGTCCCAAATCCCTATTTTAATTATTTAAATTAATTGTTTGATTTAATATTTTCCTTGAAGTTACTAACATTTGTATTTTGTTATTAGAAAGAGATACGAGGCAACAAAGTAAGTAACTTCATTGTTATATTTCTTTAGGAAAGCATACTTAGATTATTTTAGTTCTAGTATCATGTTAGGATGTATTTATGATTCCTAGTATCATGTTTAGGGTATTAACTAATATTTCTAATATCATGTATGTTTCTGGTATCATGCTTAGGTTGCTTCCTATTTCTTATATCATGTTAGTATCATGTTGTTGATGATTCTTAAAATCCATAAAAACGGGGAATACGACCCTATTTATAGAGAAAATAGTCCGAAAACGATCAGAAAAAGACCGAATCCCATTAGGAATAAAACTGCCCTTGTCGCAGAACAACAGGGTCCAGCGCGACGCGACAGCCCTGTCGCAGCGCGCCAGATTTGTCGTTCCGTGCTGATTCACACATTTTCTAAAAACCTTTACGGAATCCTTAATCTAATTAAATTCAATTAATAACGCCCGTACTTATCTATGAAAATCAGATTTAATCTCTTTTAAAATACTTGTTTTAATCCAAATAGAATTTTTTATTTTCATAAAAGATATAATTATTAATCCTAATCCTATTAGAACTCAAAATAACCTTCTAGATTATTTTTAGAAAATTAAGATCAATCCTAATAACTTTAGGAATATTAATTAATGGGCCCTCCACTAGATCATTCGACCATATAACCATTTCAGGCCCAATTTAGTACTTTGGCCATAACTTCCTCATTATTCATTGAAATTGGGCTTATAATATATCGTTGGAAAGCTCTTTTCGAGCCTAATCCAAATACACTATTATTGGACCCTTATCATGGACCAAAATAAATTGAACTGAAAATTTTCAATAAATAAAGTACATTTTCGAAAATAGAAAGAAGAGATAATTTATTAAACAACTGCATCACAAGACTTTTCACACTTTCACTTCGCTCGATGATCAAATAACGTGAAAGGTACTCATCACCGGGTTTGGTTTTTGGGGAGACACAATTAGGTGTCTACACACGTCTACCCTCAACATTGCCTGTAGGGTGCAGGCGGCATATTAGAATGTTAATAAGGAAAAAGAATTTGAGTACAAAATTCTAACTTACCTCAGCCAGAAGGGCAAGTATCTGATCAAAGTTTACCACCTGCAGACCAGGCACTGTGCTCTTCTCTGCCTGGTCAGGGTCCTTAACATCCGCTTGGCAGAATGTTGGACGTCAGGCTGGTCTGAGGTAGCATCTGCACCATAAGAATTACTTGGTGAGAAAGCAGCAAAGGCGGCATCCATTTTTTTCCGGCTGCTGAGCGAATCTCCAGACGGGCTGTGATGTGTGTCATAAATGGCACACATTTGACGAGCATTTAGGTCCTTTTTATCCTCTTTTCATAGCTTTCATGCTTAATAAGTGCTTAGTTTTATGCTTTGTTGCTTAGTTTTACCTTTCTTCTCTTATTTTGTAGCTTTTGTGCTTTTCGTTGGTTTTCTAGTCTTTTCTTCTTTATTTGCTCTATTTTCGTGATTGTAGGTATTGGACGAGGTTCGGGTCATGATTTTGGTGATCCATTATGGTGGAAGAGGCTTTAGGATCAAGTTCATGGAGTTTGGGAAGCTCAAGATGCAAAGAAGTGGAAGTTCCAAGTCTTGGTTCTTCTCTTGTGCTCCCTTCAAAGGAAGTGTGTGCCCTCAATATTAAGCCTTAGCTACTGCCTACCTTGTCCTCCATCACCATCATAAATCATGTGTGCACCCCTTGAGCTTGAAGAGTTGAAGATTCGAAGAAAACCAGCTGCGTGCGGCCGCACGCGCAGAATGTGCGGGCGCACACGAAGGATGTGCGGCCGCACACCATGGTTGTGCGGACGCACATCCCCTGTTGTGTGGCCGCACCAACGTGGGTCTTTTCCGATCGGATTTTGACGATTTTCTCTCTCTTCTTATACCTATTTGAACCCAATTTTTGTAAGAAGTTTTAATAATAGAATTAGATCATATTCTTAGCTTAGTTGAGAGCTTCTCTCTCTAGATTTAGGGGTTAGTTTTAGGAGTAGATTTTAGAGAGAGAAAGTGAAGAATTTCAATGGTGATTGAGAGATTGAAGATCCAATGGTGACAATTGTATTGGAGATCTACTCTATTATCAATGAGCATTTCTAAACTCTATCTCATTTTATTGTTTTGTTTAGTATTCATGTTTAGATTGTTTGATTTTGATTGAATTTGATGATTTGATGATTAATGTTTGATTAGAGTTATTGTTCTTCTTTAATTGTTGATTCTTTGATTGTAGATTGTTGATTACTTTAGTTGTTTGTTGAATTGATGATGTTGCTAGAGTAGTTGTTTGGTTAGGGATTTGGTGAAGCTTGTATAATGTAATGAATTGATGTAGATTGGGGATTTTGATGGAGTTGATGATGTGATTAAATTGGTTAATTGATTATGTGCATGTGTGTGTTTGATTTAGGCTTGATCACCCTAGTTATTCACACTAGATTGCATTGTAAGTTCACATTGATACGGACCATTGATTTGTGGCTTGCATTTACACGATTGAGGTGTCTTGTGATGTTTCCTAGCTAGAGTTTATCGTAGTTGACGCTAGTTAGACCTCTAGGAGAATAGCTTGATATGCTCTTTTGGTTGCATAATTGATCTTCCCTCACATTGCTTGACTTAGTCAACTTCCGAAACCAATTTGCATTGTTCGTTGCTATTATAAGTGAATCCTAATCCCTAGCATTTTATTTGTTTGGTTTCTTTGTCTTAGTAGTTGTTAGTGTCCTCTTTTACCCTTAGTCTTCGACCTAGCTTAGGCACATAATTGAAAGCACTTAGACATTACCGTTCCTTTGGGTTCGACCCTTGACTTACCTCTATACTTGTATTTAGGTTTGTTGAGTGTTTATAAATTTTGTTTGGCTTAGGGAGAATTAGCCCAACGACCTAGTTTTTCCCACGTCAAAATGGCGCCGTTGCCGGGGAACGGTGTCTATGTTTGAGTGTTTTTGATTGCTTGAGTCTAGGTCTTTGTGTATACTTTTCTTTTATTTTGTTTTTGTTTCCTTTGTAAAAATGGCATGTCTATCTTTTTCTCAACATGATGATGAGCCTTTTTGTGAATATTTCAATAGACTTAAGGAATTTCTTGACTATAATTGTTGTAGTCTTTGGGAAGCTTGTGAGATTTGTTATCATGGTTTGAATGAGCAAACTAGGGATATAGTTGAAGGAATGCATAATGGTGATTTTAGAGCATTTTCTATTGAAGATGCTTGGAAATTTTATGTTTGGTTTGCTTGGGAAGTTTATAACAAGGGTAAACGTGCTTCCATTTTTGATGTGCAATGTGTTAATTCTTTCAATGCTAGCATGATTTACCATGATGTGTCACATGACCCCATAGTTGAACCTAGAACAAATGCTTCCAATTCTATTTCCTCTTTTGTTCATGATAATGTGTTGCATGTTCAAGCTAACAAATCTCATACATTTGAAAATGCCCCCAACCCCCTATTTGATGAAAATGCTCATGCTTGTAATGATGATGATCCCACTTTTGGTTGTACTTCTTCTTCTCTTGTTGAGCCTCAATCTCCTACCCCTTTTGAATCTCTTATTGCTACCTTAGAAACTCAAATTAGGCATGTTGAGCTTCGTGATGATCTTGGGCCTAACAAAGAGTCGACTCTTAATTGTTTAAGAAGTCAATTGGAGATGATGAGAAAGAGTGAGGAGCGTCTCGAGGAGGGAAGAAGGAAAAATGAAGAGCTAGGAAGCCAATTGTCATCCTTGATGCTTATGTGTGAAAGTTACAAATCCAATGTGTGTGTTGAGGGTGATGATGGTAAATTCGAGCAACCAAGAATGTGTGAGGATCCTATTGTTGAGCATAAGAGTGAAGGAGAGAGAGTCGAGAGTGATAATGAATTTGATGAAATTTTAAGTCTAGACATCTCTTCCTTTGTTGAATGTGATGAGTTTCAAGTGTATGAATGTGACTCTTCTATCCATGAGTATCTGGACTCGTTTGAGGTTATGACAATTGTGTTTGTTGAGTTCATAGGGAATAGTTATAGCCTTTTAAGCAAGTTCGTTGATGATGCTTCATGGGAGAGAGATGATTTTGAAATTAATTTGCCTCCATTCATGCATGGTTTTGAGACTCTAGGCTTTAAGGAAGTTGAGGGAGCTATTGTTCATGAAGGTAATGGAGGAGATTATGTGGTTCCTCTTGGGAGTTGGATGTTTGAGGGAGATGGTGATCATGAGCGCTCTTCTTTTGAGGATTCTATGATTGATTTTCATGCCCTCATTGGTGATGTGAGACCTTATGTTGAGGGAGTAGCTAACCCTTTGCCTATTTCTCATACCCCTTTCTCTCAAAAGTTTAACCACATCCCCTATTGCCCTATTTTTCTCCCTTCCTTTGTTGGTAAGCCTATTGGGGATCCTTATGTCTATGATGATTTGAATGTGGCTCATTTGTCTCCAATTTGGGAAAAGGGTGACGATGCCGCCCAAAAATATTTTGAGGAGAGTTTGCCTTCTTTTTCCTTTTCTTCTTATTTTTCTTTTTCTTCTTATTTTGTTGAGTTTTCTTTTGATTCTTCTTCCTTCCCTTGGCATCTCTCTCCTCATAGGTGTGCACTTTGCTTGTTGCATGCCTTATTTTTGTCATGTGCACACTTACTTTCTTATGAAATGTGTAATAGTGCATTTGACAAGCTCTTGCGATCGTTGCAATATTATTTTACTAGAGCGGTCAAGCTTGGACCTTAAGCAAGCCTTTCTCGGGAAGTAACCCGTGTTTTAGATTAGATTTTCCTTTTCTTTTTAGAATAGATTTTTCTCTCATGGAAATTTTTGTGTGCCTTTTGCTAGGTACATGACTTGATATACTTTTGTGCTTCAATTTGGATCAAGAATCAAGGAAGGTTGACTCCTATTTTTACTAGCACATGGAAACAAGGTTCAATTCTTGAGAAATTAGCTTTGAAAGGTTTAAATTGGGTCATTTGCGGGTATTTACACCCACCTCAAATCCGGTAATATCTTTCCTTGCTCTTTCTCTAGTGGATGATGACTTGTTGGACATATGTTGGTTTGTTGGTTTAATCTCCTTGTTTTCCCCTCCCATGGATTATATGATTTATGTTTGAGTGTATTTTCTCATTCAAGCTTGGGGGAGGGTATTCTATCATGTTTGGTGGGATGTTGATTCTTATGTGTTATGCACCTTTGTATATGCTTTTCCATGTTTCTTATATTTTGAAAACTCCAAAAAGATTTTTGTTTATATCAAGGCAAATTTGCAATGTGTTTTGTTTTGTTCTTGCTTTGGACATAATAACATTTGGACTTGTATAATTGAATGCTTTTCTTCCTAAATGGTAGTGGTGTGCACGGTTTGAGAGTACGCTTGGTTGATTCTAGGATAAAGCATGCTAAGGTAGTTGGTTAGAACTAGTGGGAACATGAAGCCGGATTCTACTTGTTTGTGGCCCGTTTGGTAGTTGCTTCCTATAGTCGATTTGACACCAATAGTGAGTTTTTGCTACAACCATGTGAGTTCTATGTTTTTCAAGCCTTCTACCTTACTTGTATGAGCGGCATGGATCCTTGACTTCTTGCAAACCTAATCTTGAAACTTGACTCATAGATCTTGAATCCGAGACCGAACCATTTAGGAAGGACAAAGGCACCTTTTTCGGGGTGGTATATTTCTATTTTTAGGATAGTTTGTTTCATTCTTTATTTTTGGGTTCACATTTGCCATCTTGCAACCATTTGAGCCTTATACCTTCTTTTCAAGCCACATCTTTAGATCTTTGGCCTTTTGTTTCATTTTCTTTCTTTTCTTGGTTTTTGTGAAGCGATTGATCATTCTTGATGGAGTTTGTGGTGGAGAAGTTGGAATGTTTGGTTCTTATGATAGCAAGATTGTGTGATTTCTTCCTTGTGAATAATGGCAAATGAGTATGAGTAAAAGCCGTCCTATATTATAAAAGGCATGGACAAATAAGTGCAAAAATCGAAAAAGCCGTCCAAAGTTAAAAGAGGCGAGGACAAAGCACTAAAAAAATAGAAAAAAAAAAGTGAAAAATGAAAAATTCAAAATAATTTGATGTGAGTTTTCTCCCTTTTTGAGCATTGAGGACAATGCTCCATTTAAGCTTGGGGGGAAGCGTTCTCACGCTTTTTGTGTATATGTTTGTGATTTATAGCTTTGAATAAGCTTGGGGGTGTTAGTTTGTTTTTGTTTGGTGACTACTTGATTGTGATTCTAAGAATTGGCCGTTCTTTGCTTCACTATTAGGAAAACCACCAAATTTTAAAGTTTAGCCTACCTTCACCCTTATTGCCTTACGTTACAACCTTGGGGAAAGACCTTTTGACCTAAATGGTTGAGTCACTCATCGGTGGAGAGGAATGTGAGTTTTAGGAATAGGGAGAGGGAATGCAAAAGTCAAGATGTCAAGTAGCCTAAAAATTCTCTTTTTCCGGTTCCTTCGTGGAATCATTGGGATGCTCATTAGAGGTCGATTTGAAGCTATTAGGAAGAACGCGGTAAGATCGTTTGGGATGAAAGTGGATTGTGAAAGCTAGTTCCTATGCTTAGCATATTTATGTTTCAATCAACCTTGGGTATCTTGGAACGTGCACTCCCTTACTTATTTAGAAAGATTTGCATCTACTTGTGCATGTACATTTGCAAAAAGTCCTTTCATGAACATTTGTTTGCTTTTCTTGTATTTTGTTTTCTTCTTCATGCTTTGCCTTGTTTGTATTATTGTGAGAGTTATGGGTCAAACTCTTAGGATACCCTTACGAGACCTCACTCGTCCTCATAGGCGACTTTGGGGTTTAAAGGGCTTGTTGTAGCTAAAAACAACCGTGATTCCTACGAAAGTGAGTTAGTGTATATTCTCATCTCGTCTCTTCTTTAGTTTGTTTTAATAAGCTCGTCATTTCCACTCCCTAGGTTTTGTTTTGCTCGAGGACGAGCAAAAGGTAAGCTTGGGGGTATTTGATGTGTGTCATAAATGGCACACATTTGACGAGCATTTAGGTCCTTTTTATCCTCTTTTCATAGCTTTCATGCTTAATAAGTGCTTAGTTTTATGCTTTGTTGCTTAGTTTTACCTTTCTTCTCTTATTTTGTAGCTTTTGTGCTTTTCGTTGGTTTTCTAGTCTTTTCTTCTTTATTTGCTCTATTTTCGTGGTTGTAGGTATTGGACGAGGTTCGGGTCGTGATTTTGGTGATCCATTATGGTGGAAGAGGCTTTAGGATCAAGTTCATGGAGTTTGGGAAGCTCAAGATGCAAAGAAGTGGAAGTTCCAAGTCTTGGTTCTTCTCTTGTGCTCCCTTCAAAGGAAGTGTGTGCCCTCAATATTAAGCCTTAGCTACTGCCTACCTTGTCCTCCATCACCATCATAAATCATGTGTGCACCCCTTGAGCTTGAAGAGTTGAAGATTCGAAGAAAACCAGCTGCGTGCGGCCGCACGCGCAGAATGTGCGGGCGCACACGAAGGATGTGCGGCCGCACACCATGGTTGTGCGGGCGCACATCCCCTGTTGTGTGGCCGCACCAACGTGGGTCTTTTCCGATCGGATTTTGACGATTTTCTCTCTCTTCTTATACCTATTTGAACCCAATTTTTGTAAGAAGTTTTAATAATAGAATTAGATCATATTCTTAGCTTAGTTGAGAGCTTCTCTCTCTAGATTTAGGGGTTAGTTTTAGGAGTAGATTTTAGAGAGAGAAAGTGAAGAATTTCAATGGTGATTGAGAGATTGAAGATCCAATGGTGACAATTGTATTGGAGATCTACTCTATTATCAATGAGCATTTCTAAACTCTATCTCATTTTATTGTTTTGTTTAGTATTCATGTTTAGATTGTTTGATTTTGATTGAATTTGATGATTTGATGATTAATGTTTGATTAGAGTTATTGTTCTTCTTTAATTGTTGATTCTTTGATTGTAGATTGTTGATTACTTTAGTTGTTTGTTGAATTGATGATGTTGCTAGAGTAGTTGTTTGGTTAGGGATTTGGTGAAGCTTGTATAATGTAATGAATTGATGTAGATTGGGGATTTTGATGGAGTTGATGATGTGATTAAATTGGTTAATTGATTATGTGCATGTGTGTGTTTGATTTAGGCTTGATCACCCTAGTTATTCACACTAGATTGCATTGTAAGTTCACATTGATACGGACCATTGATTTGTGGCTTGCATTTACACGATTGAGGTGTCTTGTGATGTTTCCTAGCTAGAGTTTATCGTAGTTGACGCTAGTTAGACCTCTAGGAGAATAGCTTGATATGCTCTTTTGGTTGCATAATTGATCTTCCCTCACATTGCTTGACTTAGTCAACTTCCGAAACCAATTTGCATTGTTCGTTGCTATTATAAGTGAATCCTAATCCCTAGCATTTTATTTGTTTGGTTTCTTTGTCTTAGTAGTTGTTAGTGTCCTCTTTTACCCTTAGTCTTCGACCTAGCTTAGGCACATAATTGAAAGCACTTAGACATTACCGTTCCTTTGGGTTCGACCCTTGACTTACCTCTATACTTGTATTTAGGTTTGTTGAGTGTTTATAAATTTTGTTTGGCTTAGGGAGAATTAGCCCAACGACCTAGTTTTTCCCACGTCAGGCTGACTCGAGTTTTGACTCCCATAAAGTCAAGCAGCCAGGGAATTTCAATACGATTAGCCTTACCTTGAGCTCTAGGCTGAGAAGTCAACAGTGAGTGGCACGCCACTCTTTGACACCGTGGAGGCGTTCGACAACTTCCCAGGACGCTCTGAGCTTTCACTCAGAGCCTTCAGCACATCCGGGCTTTTACCCCGGTTGTAGGGTGCGGCGTGTTTTGCCGAGAGGAAGAAACTAATTGGGAAGGGTTCTTCTTCAAAGTTTTGGCCGGGTTCTTAGCCAGATCATCTCCCGGCCACTTGATCATCTTGGTGATGGAGCGCGGGATTTTCTTACTGCCACTTTGCAAAACCAGACAAAAGGGTTACAATCGGCATATGAGCAACATATGTCAAAAATTGCAAGAAAACATGGAAGGCGGGCTTACCTTGTCCTGCTTGGCGTCCAAAGCCGCCTTTCTCCTCTCCAGCTGCTCTTTCCTCAGTTGAGCAGCCGGCTTTGCGGGTGTCTTGTGGGAATCCACCATCTTTAGCTAGTGCTTCTTCTGCAAATGGAAACCGGCTGGTTAGTTACACTACAACAAGTTAGTTAAAAACGCAAGTAAAGGACAGCTAGAACAAATTACGTACTTCTCTCAAACATGGTGCTAAGACCACAGGCGGAGAGAAACGCCTCATCTTTCAAAAAATCCGGATGGGGTACCCAGTTCCTGGGTATAATTAACCGAGTCCCATCATCCAGGGGGGCAGTGGTGGTCTTAAAAAACTTCGGCTCTATTATTTCCTCCCAAGCCTTAGACGGAATGCGAAGAAGGGCGCATTTCTTCACAAGTAGAGCTGGATCTTTATTATACTGGTGTTGAAACCGGTTGTGGCCCAAAGTGGGCGAGGAGATCAGGTAGAAATTCTCTTTCCAACCGGTCCACTTGGACGGCTTATCCACCGTCATCATATATTGCGGATGCGTGGTCAATTTATACCAAGCTCCCCATCCGCTTAGAGCCTGGCTCATGTAATGCATGTGAGCAAAAGCCTCAAAACTCGGCTCAATGTCTTGGAACTCACATGCCTCAATATAACTTAATATATATATCCAGGAATTGGAGGTGAGTTGCCAGACGCCTAACTCATACCCCTTCAAAATTCTTTTAATTCCCCTGTGTAGGGGGAAGCGGAGGCCAGCTCTAATAACAGCCTCATAGCGGCCGAAATAATTGTCGGCGTTCTCAACATCATCCTCCCACGCAACCGTCGCCTCGACAGGCGGCACCTTTATATGTCATCCGTCTCCTATGGGATATTTATCCTTAAAGGCTTGGAATCTACCCTTCAAAGCAACGATGTCTCCAAGGGACATGCCCACCTGGGAAGGGGTTTGTCATGGATGACCCCTTGGCCGGCTGCCGATCGTTAGCAGCAACATCTTCTTGTTCAGAGCTAGAAGCCTCTGAACCGGATCTCTCAGCGGCCTCTTCGCCGCCTGACTCTTCATTTGAGTTATGGTCAGAGGCGGATCCCTCGCCGTCTGACTCCCTCAGTATTCCGTCACTAGGGGTAGATGGGTGTAGGGAGTATTTAAAGCGTCCCACACTTGAACCCCACTGTAATCATACACTTAAGCATGGTGGCGTCCAAAGGGAAGGAAGCTAGAGCAAAAGAGTCGCCAACAAGTTCTAGGAACTTGTAAACCATCCACAAGGGGAAGGTTACACCCCTTCACGATCCATGAGATCGCTAAATCCATAGTGGTCCTAAACAATGACTGGATATTCGAGGATGAAGGTACAATCCAAACTAAAAGAGATTGAACCTGCCCTAAAAATAGGCCTTTACTTTATTCTTCTCATATTCATGTGCGCTTTCTGACTAACATACAATCAATATATTAATCCTAAACCTGTTTAATCTATGTTGGTTGAATATAAATGCACAAACAAAACTATTATTGGCGATCATTTAAATTATAATCATATTAGCCTAAACAAGATTATTAATTATCTTATTAAGCGTGATTACAAGTACAAATTCCCTTTAAACTTGCAAGAGAGGGCGTGATTAAGCAATAGCAATAATAACATATCAAGCAACATAATAATAACAATCATCATTATAACAATCTCAATAAAGCTTAATAATATTAGCAAGATCCTAGGCATGATACTAACAAGATTAATAACAAACCCTAGCATGTCACTAAACAATAAAGATCAAAGCTTTATCCCTACCGTGATACTAACATGATAGAAGAAAATATGAATCCACCCAAGCATGATACTAGAAAGCAACAAAAGCATCCTAACATGATACTAGAAATTAATATAATATAAGGAACATGATTTTTATATCAAAAGAACAATTAAAGTAATTACTTACTTTGATGCCTCGCATCTCTTTCTTATAACATAATACACATGTTAGTAACTTCAAGGAAAATATTAAGTCAAACAATCAAATCAAATAATTGAAATAGAGATTTGGGACCAAACCCTCAGAAATTATCAACCTTTCACGTCTAGGGCGAAGGCAACTTCGAACTTGGCCAGGTGTGTCTAGAACTTGTGAATAAGGAATTTTGTATTTGGGAAAGGTTTAGAAAAAGAATAAAGAAGAGTAAGCTATTGCTTGAGAGAATTAAGGATGGTTGTGAATCTTGATGATTCCGAGTGAGTGAAAACGGGGAAATATGACCCTATTTATAAAGAAAATAGTTTGAAAACGATAGAAAAGAATCAGAATTTGAATCGGATTAAAACTGACCCCTGTCGCCAGCGACATGATCCAGCGCGAAACGACAAGCATCACGCATGGCGACATGCTCTATCGTTTGGCGACAGACTTGTTGTTTGGCGCTAGTTAAAAGATAACGCGCTTTTGTACGGAATCCTCTTCTTAATATAATTAAGCAATTAAACTCCGTGTTTATCAATTCTAAATCAGATTTTGTCATAATAAAACACTTATTTTATTCGAAATCAAATTCATTATTTCTCTCAAAAGATAGTTATTAATCCTAACTCTATTAGAACTCAAAATAACCTTCTAGATTATTCTAGAAAATTAGAATCAATACTAATAATTTTAGGAATAATAATTAATGGGCCCTCCACTAGATCATTGGGCCATAAAACCATTTTAGACCCAATTTAGTACTTTGGCCATAACTTCTTCATTATTCATCGGAATTGGGCTTATAATATATCATTCGAAAGCTCTTTGCGAGCTCAACCCAATTACACTATTATTGGACCACTTTCATGGACCAAGCTAGCTATTTTAATAAATAGAGAAGATTTTCGAAAATAGAAGGCAAGATTTCTATTAAAACAACCGCATCACAAGACTTTGCACACTTCAACTCCGTTCGATAATCAAGCGACGTGAAAAGTATTCATCACTGGGTTTGGTTTTTGGGGAGACACATTTAGGTTTCTACAGAAGCCCCCACTTTGACTGAGTTTGGAGAAACGTGAGTTTCGAAAACGAAAGTCAAAGTAACGATAGGGACGGAGAATGATTCTGAACCTTCTGCGATCCTAAATAATCCTTATAACGCCGATTCCTGCAAACAAGCGTTAGTTAAGCAGATAAAAGAGTTAAGAAACGCGTATCTTGCACCGTCGAGTACACGTCTCTGGAGCAACTGATTTTGTTGCTGCATTTTGTAGTGACAACCTCCACAGTGCGTCGTGAACGCCATCGTCGAAGACCCCTTGTAGCTATCCTTGATTGTTTGTGACAATCCTCCGCATCCTAGGGAACATCGTTGAAGGTGACTGCTTGTAGTCATCTTCAGTTTTGCTTTGACAATCTTCCACATACTAGGGAATATCGTCGAAGATGACTGCTTGTAGCCATCTTCAGCTTTGACAATTATCTCATCCTAGAGAATATCGCCGAAGACCACTGCTTGTAGTTGCCTTCAGTCTTAGTATGACAATCTTCCTCATCCTAGGGAACATCGCCGAAGACTGCTGCTTGTAGCTATCTTCAAAATTTCGTCTGTGCCTTGACTCGATCATTTAATTGACAACCTTCCCATCCTAGTGAAAGCCGTCGAAGACCTCATTGCCTTGTGATCCTCTATCTGCTGATGCTTTGCTTGAATACTTGCTATGTTGATGTTTTAGGGGTGATGACAATCCTCTCTTCGTTAGGAATAGTTGCCAACACAACTCTTGAATGATGTACGACAATCCAATTTAAGGAAAGTTGTCAATGCCACGTAACAATCCATCATAGGAAATGTTGCCACGATGAAGCGACAATCCGTATCTCGGAAATTTTGCCAAAATCCAATTTTGGGAAAAGTTGCCAATGCTTCGTAACAATCTGTCATAAGAACCTTGCTACGATCGACAATTTATGTCTTGGAATATAACTCTTGAAAGCAATCCATCTTGGAAATTTGCCAATGCTATGCGACAATCCTTGTGGGAAAATATTGCCACATTTAACAATCCGCGTCTTGGAACATTTGCAAAGAGAATCGATCGACAATCCCCTTCCGGAAACTTTGCCACTTATTGAAATGAATGACAATCCACGTTGGGGAACCTTTGCCGAAATTTTTAAGATGAATAGAGACCTACGACAATCCTTTGGGAAATTTTGCCATAGGGAACTGGGTGTATGACAATCCAATCTCGGAAAAATTGCCAGAGATTTGATGATATTTGGAACTTGAAAAAATTTGCCATACAGAGAAGGAGTACGACAATCCACGTTTGGAAACTTTGCCAGAGGTGACAATCCAATCTTGGAAAAATTGTCGAAGATTTGATGAATGTATGACAATCCGAACTCGGAAAAACTTACCAAATAGAGGAGGAGCACGGCAATCCACACTTGGAAACTTTGCTAGTTTTGCGATGACAATCCAGTCTTGGAAAATTGTCGCATAGGTGATGTGCTTGCTTTTGGACCAATGCCTTGGTGCTTATAATGATCCAATGTTTAGGCGCTTAAGCTAAGTGAGATGATCGTCGTCAGGCCAATCACTGAATGCGATTGTAATCGAGTTGATTACTAATCATGTGAATTTGCTTATAGGGGATAACTGGCGTACCAAGGAACCCAATCAATCAATATGACCGTCGGTAGGCTGATCGTCAATCAAGTACCTGCATCTATATTTTAGACTATAGGACTTTGCTCATGTTTTTAGGGTTGGCCCATGTTTTGGTGTACTTGACTCATTGTGATTTCTTTGATTCAATGTGATTGACTGACTTGAGGTTGACTTAATGTGTTTTGACACGACATGATTCAATGTACATGAATCGTGTAATGCATTGTAAAATTTTCCGTCAGTTTTTTGGAGGGTACCGACTTTCTCCCGAGAAAGAAAGACGCGAAAAAGAATTAAAGCGAGTGTTTGAGTGTTTGCGGTGCATGTTGAATGAGCTTAGTCAAATGTATGCGTCGACGTTGTATCTCACAATGCAAGGATTAGTTCATCCTAGGGCTATCTCAATTGTTGACTCAATGATGAAAGTATTTGGGTAATCTAGGCGCGGAGGCTATGTACTTCATACTTCATAATGATCTCTATAAGTGATGAGTGATCATGATATGAAAAGGCATGCGTCAACGTTGCGTTAAGATTTCATGAAAAAGGGTTCCTTTGGGAAGGATTATTTGGTCATGTATCTGTGATGTGTGTGAAAGTGACACTATAGTTAGGCCGCAAAAGCTAAGTGTGTGGAAAAGTATTTTGAAAAGAGTCAAATAATGGTGACTCTTAGGTTGGGTAGGCTAATGATGTAAGGATCAAGCCCCCAAGTCTAGCTCTAAATGGATAGGGATGAGCATTAGAGATCCTTTGATATGATCATGTATGAATGTAAATATGAATGTGAATGTATGAATGCATTTTTACTACGGCCGCACCCTAATGTGAGGTTGCCTACGTATCTGTTAGGAATCAGGCCGAACGTAGCTCTAGCCGAACCTCGCACAAGTGTGTGTATACCTCAAAGAGGTCTTTGAAGGGTTGTAACGTGGTTAGGCTATAGGTTGAAGAAGAAGGGGATAAAGGCTCAAGACCCTAGATAAGCCCCTAAGGTGTGCAACCTTACTTTTGAATCTTTGTATTTGTATGCTTGAGATTTCCTCACTTTTGAACTCTCTTTCTTTTGTTTATTTTTTGCTCTCTTTTTTTTTTTTTTTTTTTTTTGCATTCTTTCTTTTATATTTTGATAAGTGTGGGCAATCCTGATCATGCGGTCTATCACTCACTTGGCATTCATGTTTTTTAGGGACGGTACCGAGCACTCGATAAGAGACGCAATCTGAGACGTGTTCATATCAAAGACATTGGAACACTTGCCCTTTTGCACACTATATTGCTATGTTTTGCTTTTTTTTTGAACTTTTCGAAATCACTCAAGCTTTTGAAATTGCATAAGTTGCACACCATCCCTTCTCAAGGTTAGGTAGATGTGGGTTGAAAAAAGAAAGGTCTATCGTCAGACGAGGCTCAAAGTGGTTTATCGAAAAAGGATTGTATATTTGAAAGGGTGAAAGTGATATGATATGGCTACAAGGGTGCCTCAAATCACTAGTACACCTTGTGCTAAGTCTGTCATTTTTTTTTTTGATGCAATGTAATGATCATATGTAAGGAATAAATTCTCATTTTATTAAAAGGAAAAAAAAAATCCTACAAAATAAATCTAAGGAAAATAAAAGGTGCCTATGCTAGACTTCTTGGGGAAGGGAAATAAAAAAAATAAGATGAGGTCACGAAATCTTGTCGTTGAAGCTCGCCTTGTGTCTTTTGCTTGATCATCACCCGGTCTTCTTTCTAGCTAGAGGCAATGGGATCTTGTTTGCTTCTATGAGATCTTGAATGAGATTTTGAAATTTGTAACATTCATCCGTGGTATGACCATTTCCTGGATGGTACTTGCAATAAGAGTTGGGATTCCATCTCGAAGATCGCTTTTCTGGAGTTGGATCTTCAATAAGGCCAATAGGTTTGATTAATCCTCGATCATGGAGACGATCGACAGCAGCATCATAGGTCATTCCAATGGGTGTGAACTCTCTTTTGGGTTTCTTTTTAGATCCTTGATTATCCATGGCTAAGACATCGTTAAGGTCAAAGGTACTAACATTGTTACTAGAGTGGGTGTTTTCGGAAGAAGAAGGATTATCATTCTTCTTTCCTTTCCAGCCACTATTGTTACTATGGTTAGTAGCGTTTTGTTTTGCAAGGTCGTCTTCAATATCAATACCTATGTCATAGACAGCTTTGAAAGTGTTTAAATTGCATTGATATTTTAGGTGCCTTTGATACTTGTCTTGGAGGTTCTTGATGAACATCCTCACAGATTCCTTTTCAGTAGGGACTTCAATCATCTTAGCGGAAGTATCCCTCCACTTGTTGAAGAAAGAAGTAAATCCTTCATTCTCCTTTTGCTTCAACATCTCAAGCTCTCTATGGTCAGTTTTAACTTGAATGTTACATTTGTATCTATCAATGAAAGCGTTTACTATTCCATCCCAAGTAAAGATCTTCACTTTATCAAGAGAGGAGAACCATTGTTGACAAACGCTTTCAAGAGATAGTGAGAACAAAGAGTAAAACTTTCATATCAATCTCCTTAATGTTCATTATAGTTTCAAAGGCTCTTAAGTGAAGTAAAGGTTGTCTGTTGGCTTAAATTTAGGGATGTCATTGGCATTGAACTTCTGCGGAAGAAGTTCCTTGTCCACTGAGACCCCTTGCGAGCTAATGCCCTGGAACGTGTCGTCGTTGGAGAGCTTGTTCAAGCTTTCCTCCATTCGTTGCATCTGTTGTTGTTTCGCAGGGTCATTGACTTAAAGATCCATAGCCTTCATCATTTCAGTTACATTGGCCAAGTTTTGCCTAAGTTCATTGACTTCTTCCTGAGACGCCATTTTCTTCTTAGCTTTTCTCTTTTGTCGATCGGTTTATCAAAAAGTAGTACTTGGATGAAAGTGTTGTCTTTGATTAGACGCCCTTCTCTTCTTGACCAAGTGTTGTGGAAAGGGAGATTGTGGATACTTTTTGTTAATTATTTGACTCAAACTCGATTCAACATGCATAGATGGAGAAAGATCATGGAATAATGAGGGGAATGATATGTATAGAGAAAGTATGTGGAGAGTGGAAAGACGATGTAGATGGAGAGATGTGGAAGAATTTAGGAATAAAGTGGACCCCCAAATTGAAATGACGGAAAGAACAACTCATGCATTAACCTAAGATATGGTCATGGTGACATATACACAAAGTGTGTGCTAAGACTAGTGAGTGTAAGTGATATGGTTTGACACTTGTGTAGGACCATGAGACTATGTGCTTATACTCAATTAAGGACTAAATATAAATTCTGCTGTTAATAAACTGATTAATTAGATTCAACGTGAGGACTCGAGCAGAAAATTGGATCGCCGCCTAAGCAACGGGACTGTCGCCAGATGCCAGGACCAGCGCGATGCGACAATACTATCGCATAAGAACATTAGTCTGGGTCTGTTTCTAGTGTTTTACTCTAAAAGAACAAGCCTATAGTCGTACTAAGTCAGGTTTGATCAATTTATTTAGACTCATATTAATTAATTAATTAATTAGTTAGTTAATTAAGAAAAGTCCTTTTGTCATTAATTAGTTTATTTAGACTCATTCACAAGTCAAACAAACGGTTAGTGTAAACACACATAGGTTATGCATGAGCAAAGAATGCACAAGTAGTCAAGTAAGCACAATATGAGTTTGCAACCTAACCATGACTCTAGTTCTCTAAAGTTCAAGGATAAGGGTTAGTCAAGGAGGGTCCATGGTTATGAGTCCAGATGCACCGCACGGAAGCCTTACCTTTGGAAGGGTTGGCGCGCGTGGATGGGACCCCGCGAGTTAAACTCGCTTCTACGGTTTGGTGAATTCAACAAACTCGGATGTACCTTTCGTTGACATGAGCGTTCGATTGAGTAGATGGAGCGTGTATCCCCAGAGGTTTATGGTCATATGTAGAACACATATGGGTTCAGAAAAGTGAGAAAAACTCAATCAGGAAGTAGAATCGAGCGAACAGTACTAGAATCGGTTGAAACAAAGAAGGTAGATTTCTGGCTCGGTATTAAAGAACATGGCGCGAGACAACAGGGCCTGTCGCCAGACGATAACCCTGTCGCCAAACGACATTGCTGTCGCACGGCGACAGAGCCATCGCATGGCCCTGGCATTGTTTTCTCGGGGCCGGTTCCTACATGCCTCAGCAGCTTTCTGTTCTTAGAATTTTCCAATTTTTCATAGCGTTTTTTTCGATCCTAGTTGTGAAAGATATTTCCCAAATTTCCTACGTGTATAAAATCCTATGTTTTTGACGCAATACGGATGATCTTTCCAATGCGGACCTTTTTTATGCTTATGCCAATAATGTCAATCAAAATTACGCACATGAATATTTAGAACTTTTCGAGTCTCATCCACTCATTCTAAATCATTGCCAAAATAAATTTTAGGAATTAAAATAGAAATCCTCCCCAACGGAGTGGCCAAAAGACTGTAGGGAATATTTCAAGCATCCCACACTTGAGCCCCACTGTGATCATACACTTAAGTACGGTGGCGTCCAAAGGGAAAGAAGCTAGAGCAAAAGAGTCGCCAACAACTTTTAGGAACTTGTAAACTGTCCACGGGGTGAAGGTTACACCCCTTCATGATCCATGAGATCGCTAACTCCATAGTGGTCCTGAACAATGACTGGATATTCGGGGATGAAGGTACAAATACAACCTAAAAGAGATTGAACTTGCCCTAAAAATAGGTCTCTACTTTATTCTTCTCATATTCTTGTGCGCTTTCTGAATAACATACAATCAATATATTAATCCCAAACCTATTTAATCTATGTTGGTTGAATATAAATGCACAAACAAAACTATTATTGACGATCACTTGAATTATAATCATATTAGCCTAAACAAGATTATTAATTATCTTATTAAGCGTGATTACGAGTACAAATTCCCTTTAAACCTGCAAGAGAGGGTGTGATCAAGCAATAGCAATAATAACATATCAAGCAACATAATAATAACAATCATCATCATAACAATCTCAATAAAGCTTAATAATATTAGCAAGATCTTAGGCATGATACTAACAAGATTAATAACAAACCCTAGCATGTCACTAAACAATAAATATCAAAGCTTTATCCCTACCATGATACTAACATGATAGAAGAAAATAGGAAGCCACCCAAGCATGATACTAGAACGCAATAAAAGCATCCTAACATGATACTAGAAATTAATATAATATAAGGAACATGATTTCTATATCAAAAGAATAATTAAAGTAATTACTTACTTTGATGCCTCGTATCTCTTTCTAATAACAAAATACACGCGTTAGTAACTTCAAGGAAAATATTAAGTCAAACAATCAAATCAAATAATTGAAATAGAGATTTCGGACCAAACCCTCAGAAATTATCAACCTTTCACGTCTGGGGCGAAGGCAACTTCGAACTTGGCCAGGTGCATCTAGAACTTGTGAATAAGGAATTTTGTATTTGGGAAAGGCTTAGAAAAAGAATAAAGAAGAGTAAGCTATTGCTTGAGAGAATTAAGGATGGTTGTGAATCTTGATGATTCCGAGTGAGTGAAAACGGGGAAATACGACCCTATTTATAAAGAAAATAGTTTGAAAACGATAGAAAAGAATCAGAATTTGAATCGGATTAAAACTGACCCCTGTTGCCAGCGACATTATCCAACGCGAAACGACAAGCATCATGCATGGCGACAGGCTCTGTCGTTTGGCGCTAGTTAAAAGATAAAACGCGCTTTTGTACGGAATCCTCTTCTTAATATAACTAAGTAATTAAACTCCTTGTTTATCAATTCTAAATCAGATTTTATCATAATAAAACACTTATTTTATTCGAAATCAAATTCATTATTTCTCTCAAAAGATAATTATTAATCCTAACTCTATTAGAACTCAAAATAACCTTCTAGATTATTCTAGAAAATTAGAATCAATAATAATAATTTTAGGAATAATAATTAATGGGCCCTCCACTAGATCATTGGGCCATAAAACCATTAGACCCAATTTAGTACTTTAGCCATAACTTCCTCATTATTCATCGGAATTGGGCTTATAATATATCATTGGAAAGCTCTTTGCGAGCTCAACCCAATTACACTATTATTGGACCACTTTCATGGACCAAGCTAGATATTTTCATAAATAGAGAAGATTTTTTAAAATAGAAGGCAAGATTTCTATTAAAACAACCGCATCACAAGACTTTCCACACTTCAACTCCGTTCGATAATCAAGCGACGTGAAAAGTATTCATCAATGGGTTTGGTTTTTAGGGAGACACATTTTGGTGTCTACAATGGGGCACCACCCGGAGAAGATCCTGCTTGCTCCTCCGACCCCTCGTACTCCTCATCCGGAGTAACTTCGCTGGCGGGCACTTCCTGAGCACGCCGCCTCTTTGGCTTGGTAGCCGTTTTCTTTGTTCTAGCCATTGTATCCTGCATAGACACGGAGATGGAGGGATTCGGGGATGAGAAAAGCAGGTCCAAATGTCCAGAAAAGGCACCCCAAATTCTAGACTTAGTCGTACCAAGAGACCGGCTGAATGACCTAGGAAGTGTCGTGTGTGTCGATGGAGAGTCCATTTTTATTTGAGAACGTATCAAAACAAACGGAAAAATCATAAAAAGCTTGAAGAGGGTAGAGGCGGTTACCTTAAATTTAGCTCTGGAAACTCTGAAAACAGCTTCAGACGGTGATCGGTTGAGTGTGCTGGAAAAGCAGGCGGATGCTTGAGAAATCACTACAGGCTGTATCAGAGTCTCTCTCTCTAGAAATGTTCTCTCTTTCTCTTTCTAGACTTGGAAAAAGGTCAAAGATAAGGAGAGAGGTAGGGGGTAAAACTTATTTATAGAGGGGTAAAACGGGGGCATCCCCGTCATACCTCAGAAGGTGAATAGTCTTTTTTTACTGTTCACCCCACACAGGGAGACGCGTGTCACAGGCGCAACGTGGTCCGCCACGTCACCCCTGTGAGGGGCAAATGTTTAGGGTAAAAATACCCTACACACGTGGCCCAATCAGAGAGGGACACGTGTCAAGCTTGGACAGGTCCGACATGGACCACTCACCAGCTGACACATGTCAGCCTCAGATGTCAGCTAGAATTGTAGTCTTCAAGGCCCAATTCCCGAGAAAAGCCGTAAAACGGTGCAGCCCGTTAGGTCAGAATAACCTAAAGAGAACGTATTCCCATGACCCTATAAATAGGGAGATTTCCCCTATTATGGGGGCACGTTCAGTTATTACATTACCCTATATTCTCTCTCATCAGAGAAAACACCTGATCTCGGAATCCGAGAAGATCACACTTTACTTTTCCGCATCCTTTTACAAACTCCTGCGTGTTCTAACTTGATCGTCGGAGGCGGAGCTCCAACCATCCAAAGTCTCCGTTGTTTTGCAGGTATACGCCGCGCCGGACCAGTCTTCGAGTTGTAACTCTCTCGAGGGACAAAAACACCCAAAACACTAGGAAATCTGACATTTTTATTCACTTGCCTACTATTTGAGAAGCCAACACAAATAATCTGCAAACATGCATGTAGATTTCAAGGGATTAGCTTAATCCTTCCATGTGTTATCTTGATGTTTGAAAGTTTAAGTTGTGGACTTTTCAACAATTTTGAGTTATTTCTTTACAAGTTTAAGATATGACCGAGATTTTAAAATACTAAAGATACTTTCTCAAGGTTTGGTAGAAAAGGATGAGCATCAAAATTCAAAAGAGTATCAGTCATTAGATAGAGTTGGCAGCTTAATCACCATCTAATATAATAAAAAAGATAATAAATTTTATCATAACGTTACTTATAAAGACACTAGGATAGAGATAGTCAAAGGTCATGTTCATGCTAGTGGGTTTCTCATGTCTTATCATCTAATCTACTTCATGGAGTTTCTATGCTGATAGATCTAGTGCCTTTCCTACATTAACTATGTAGATTGTACAACTATAGTCTGGACATATCAAGAGAATGATTCAAATGGGGATGTTTCTACTATGGTCTACTTTATTTGGACCATTACTATACTGAATTATCATTGGCCGAATTTTTAATTTTTTTTTTAACCTTGGTCAAACACTATTTTTAGTATTTTCCTTTTTTTAATTCAATTTTTATTTTCTAAAATATAATTACTGAATTTTCGAAAATTATTTTATAATTTTCGAAATTTATTTATTAAAATTAGTTTTTAATTAAATCAAAAAAATAACATTAAATTAAAAAAATCAAAATAAAAAAATTGTTCATCAATGTTCTTCATTATTCATCATTGTTCTTCAAGTTTGTTCATCCATGGATGAGATTAACCACCATTATGGTAATCTTTGTCCTGTAAATGCACTCGCACATCAATGAAAACTAAAAATATGCATCGATTTACATATTATATGTGAAGAGTTCATTCGAAATTTGGATTCATGTATGAATATGGGATTGTTTTTAATCCTAAAACAATATATGTTGATTGGATGATTGCAAACAAGGGATGCAAAATCGGTCATTATATGTATGTGAAAATTTAAAAAAAAAAAATTTAACAATTTTTCGAAATCTGGGTTTGTGAGCAAATTGGAGAAGACAACGATTTTTGTTTTGGAATACTTGTTTGATCCGAAAAAAAAAAGATTTAGTTTTCAATTCTGTTTGCATATAAGGCATTAACTCAAATGCTAATAGGACATTACCTATATAACGCAATATTATTTTTATTTGGTCTGCGACCATACGTTATTTTGGACATTGCTAATTATTAGTTCATACTGTGCATGCATTAATATCCTAATAGTTTTCTTAATTGATAGCAAATAGGGTCGTGGTTTTCAATCCTCATTCACTAGCCAAGTCACAATGTACATATCAATGATCACTTATATATCAGCTATTGTGGTTTGATTTCTGTATGCATATTCCTCAAAATTAAATTAACTCTCTTTCAAACCACCTTTAGAGCTATTCTAATGGTAACCTAATTCTCAAATTAGATGATTATCTTCTTATCTATCGTGTGACCCAATGGTTGGATTACTTGGATACTAGTTTGTTATTATTTAAATAATGAACCGTCTTTGGTTATTATTAAGATTTTACAATAATTAAGGAGATTGAGACCAATTCTAAATATATAAGTAATGTCATATCCTAATATTGGACGAATCTCATATAATAAACAAATGAAAAAAAACGTGGAGATGAGAAATTATATGGAATTTTTTTTTTTTTTTTTTTTTTTTTTTTTTTTTTTTTTTTTTTGGAAAGAATACAATGACAAATTTTTAAATATAGTAAATATATTTTTGTAATTATAAATTAGGAAAGCCAATATTCAACCCCTTATATTTAGGCTAAATGCATGCTACTATTGCTAGTTGTATTCCTTATAATTAGGACATATCATGTTTCTATTTTGTATATACACGTATTCTAGTTATATTAATGAGAATCGAAAATATTCTTTTTCCTATTTGTCAAAATAGCATTACATGTTAAATGTGATTTTTTTGTATCTAGTTTTTTACCCAATGGTTAGTACTATGACTCTACGAGTATCTTCTTTTGATTAGTTTAGTTTCATTTTTAATTTATAGTCTATATTTTATGTGTTATAAAAAATAATTGATAACAACACTATTGTATATCATTGATTTATTTCCTAAATAGTACGTTAGATATTGTAATAGAATATTTGAAAAAGATTTGGACGACAATTTATATGGGATAACTTATGTATCGTTTAGTAACAATATTTCCTAAAAATAAGCAATCAACAGCCATCATATAGGCAATATTCTTCAAATAGATCTTAATGAGCAAATTTTTTTAATTTTTTTCTCATAAACCTTGTTTGATACGTAGAACACAAGTGTGAATTTTGTGATCTATTTATAGCTCAAGAATTAACTTATGTGTACTTTGGTTATTACCTAAAAAAGAAAGTTTATTAAGTTTGACGAATCTGATCTTATTTTAGAAAAGAAAGACTTTAAAGTATTTCCTTAGAAAAAATAAGATAGATTTAAAATCATAAACCTTAATTAAATTATGGTATTTTTCTAATTTTATCTTTTTTTTAGGGAAAGTACATAAGTTATTATTCTAAGATTTTGTTAATATTCTATTAACCAAATTGGGTGAAGAAATAACAAACTCTCAGGAAAATCTAAAATATGAGGGAAAGTAAATCAGCTATTATCCTAAGATTTATTAATATTCTATTTACCAAATTTTATCCTCTTTTTAAATTCATTTTACACGATTGTTTATCAAACATTCCCTGTTTATTGCATTATTAAAGATATATATTACCATAATTCTAGGCGTGATAAAAATCAATAATTTTACAAAATCATAGGATACGTCGACAAAATCAAGTGGTTATCATTATGTAAAAATCATGTGTGACAAACAAATTATATGTACATGTTTAGCCCTTTTAATTAAAAATAAGACTTCCCTTTTATGAATATTGTTAAGACCACAATTCCACTTAAAATATTTTTTTACAAATTTACAGATTTTAGAAGTGTGAATAATAACAGTGTTGAGACTATATAAACTACTATACAACCATTGGGTCACAAGATAGATACAAACTATTTAGACAACAAAGATAACAAAATATTAACAAATTATAATCTAAAAATTGGTAATGTCCACAACATTTTATGACCATATCCAATAATTAATTAATTTGTTTTTGTAGGTAAATCCCTTTTGGATGTTTGGTAAATTCCTTGTTCATAAATAAGGTTTAAATTTCAATCTAAGTTTTTTGAGATCAAATAAGGGAATACAAAAAAAAAAAAAAAAATAATAATAATTAAAAAAAAAAAAATTGTTAGTTTCTCTAAAAGTATTTAATCTAATATTGAAGTATATGCATACATAAAGCAAACCACAATAGTAACTATATATTAGTTACCTTTTATACCAAACCTGCTTAACATGAACTGTGGTTGTCCAGTGACGACCACATTCATATTTACTACCAATTAAGAAGATAACAAGATATTAATGAATTATAAATCAGTAATTGGTAATGTCCAAAAGAACTTAATGTCATATGTTTTTAATAATTACAATTTTCATAACAGTTAATGTCCTATATTTTATTTGGGTAAAACATTTTACACAAACAATATTTCAATTTCGATTTTAGTTATTTTTGGATCAAACAAAGTTTCGAAAAAATAATGATGTGATTTTTTTTTTCCAGATGTTCATGACAAACCCCGATTATCGTAAAACTTAAAAATTGTTATTTCGATTACATAAAATCACCATTTTTGCAAACGTTGACTGATTTAGTACAATCCAAACCTATTATTTAGGGATTTAAATCGCTGCCCAAATTCACAACGACTACAACTTTTTGATATCTTAAAATTTCGCATTTGCTTTTTAAATCGGTCTATATTGTTAATCGCTTTCGATGCGCGAGTGAATTTAATGAACATAGATCATGTGTTCGTGTTTAATCTCATCCATGGATGAAAAAAGTTGAAGAACATTGATGAAATATGAAGAACATTGATGAACAATTTTTTCATTTTTATTTTTTTAATTTAATCGTTTTTTTGATTTCATTAAAATCTGATTTTAATAATTAAATTTCGAAAATGTAATTAAAATGATTTTTGTAAATTCAATAATTAAATTTTGGAAATTAAAAAAAATAATTAAAAGAGGAAATAACTAAAAATAAGGTTTGACCAAGGTTAAAAAAAATAATAAAAAAATCGGCCAATGATAATTCAGTATAGTGATGGTCCAAATAAAGTGGGCCATATTAGAATTTTCGTTCAAATGGGGTTTGGATCCCTTTCAGCCTGATATACAACTCGAAAAAAAAAATATTCATATGTTAGGCATCGGCGAGATGTGAATTTAAATTTCGGACTGCTTATGAAGCTCATTCTTTAACTGTGTTAGCGTTTGGAAGTTTATTCAAACTCTAACACAGTTAAAGAATCTCCAAAGACCATAAAATTCAATCTTTGCTTGGAATAAGATTGATTTTATGCCATTTGATCCAAACATCTTAATCTTGGCCAGCATTACAAACTCATCAAACTGCAAGTATAGTGATGATGAGAAAGAATAAGGTCTGTATAAATTCTGATGAGATTCTATTGTGACTCTGATTATTGAGGAGCAATCTTTAATTATTCAAAGTTGCCTATCGAATTGATTACTATTTCATGATATGATAATTGAAATGGTTGCTGGTTTTAGGTTCGCTTTAATTGTTTAGGATTTGTTTGTAAGAATAGGATGTAATTGTTTTCTTACAAGCAGGGGCGGATCTATTCATGTCCAGTTGTACACGGTGGTGCACGTGACTCACAAGTAAAAAAAAAAAAAAAAATTTGATTTTTTTTAATTTTAAAAATATCAAAGAGCCGCCTATTTGATGTTGCTATTGCTACATAGCCTACATGAGATTAGCACTATGTTTTTTTTAAAAAAAAATATAGATAACCGGTCTCTTTTCTGCTGCCATTTAATATGAATGATTTTTTGCGCTGCTTTCTTTTTTCATTAAAGAGATCGGTTATATTTAATAACATGTCTCTTAAATTATTTCACTTTTTTTTTCTGTATAATTATTTAATAATTCCTTTTTCTATTTATAATATATTTGTGCAAAAATTTTAATACTTTCCCACAAAGCTTATCAATTAAGTAAAAAAATAAAAGTTAATTTACTGTAATAATTTTATAGTACCATTTGTTTGTAACATGTTATTTATTTGCAGTACTTTCGGCTTATAAGATTGAATTTTTAAGTATTATTGTAGTATGGATTTTTATGTCCTATTTCTGGATTGAAATCATTTTGGTAAAATATAATTTTTTTTTTAATATGAGTATAATTTTTGGATTGGAACAAGTGATCAATTATTGATGGTGACTCACCAATTCGAAAATCCTAGATTGGCCACTTCTTGCAAGATGTAGCATGTCAAACACCTGCCTAACATAGCAACCGCCCAACAGTCATTCACAGAGGTTGCCGGTAGCCGCCTCCAGCCACTACAAGCTGCATGCAGCAGTAGCTTGCAGTAGCAACATGAAGCCAGCAGGTACCAGCACCAGACATGCAACATCACCTAGTAGCAGGCTGGCAACAGGTCAACAATAGTAATGACCTATATGGACTTCTCAGCTCCTTATTGTGGTTATCTTGTTCATGTTTTCTTGTAATACAACTTAATTCTTAATTCTTATAATATTATGTTTTTGTTAATTGAAAAAATGTTCAAAAAAATTATGTAACTAGTTTTGTTCTCAAGTTAATGCCCGAATTCTTTATTGAATTATTAGATTATTATTTTATTTTTTAAATTTTAACTATGTGCTAGAGTTGAGTTTAAATCCTCGGAACTTTATACTTGTATATATATATGAAGTTTTGAGTATTGTATGAATGCCTAGGAACACTCGAGGGAGGAATTGTGGAAGATTAGGAATGCTTAAAGTATAGTAGAGACGGTACAAGAATGAAAATTAGTGTCTGAAACCTTGAAAAGGGTCCCGATATTTATAGGGTGAAGCCCTGTAAAAGGTCCGAAAAGCGGCGTGCCACGGCAGAGCTTGTTACGTAACTGCAATCCTGATGTGTCGCAACACTAATAAATTAATCTAGACAGAAAAAATGGAAAGGGGTTTGAGGCGCAACACGACAAAAAGTGCTGCATCACAGAAAAGGTGGCATGACATGTGAGTATGTGACAAACAGTGTGCCACATTGCACTGCTGTGAGCGTGCCACAATGCGATTGGCACGTTGCGCTGCACTATCGTTTTCGCGGTTTTTGTTTCCATTGTAGCTTTTTGATCCCAAACTTAGATTGAGACAATGAGACAAATAATATATTGTTGGAAAGATCTGGCAGTCTACTTTTCAACTCAATTAGAGTTGGGTTAATATCATTTCTAAATTTAAAGATATGGTCAAATAGTGCAATGTGATGAGTCTATTTTATATATATTTTTATTTCCTGTGCTACTGTCATATTTGTGTTTTTTTTAGCTCTACGGAGTTTTTTTTTTATTACTAATACGTGTTTTTCAGTGTTTTGTAGAGTTGATATTTCTTTATAAGAATTTGCATATTTATGACAATTCTTGAGTTTGTTAGACCACTAATACGAAGACATTGGAATCAGATCGTATATTTAAAACCCAAGGCGGAGCTAAATAAATTTAGTTCGTTGATTAAGGGCTCGATTAAAGAAGTATCCCAACAAAATGTGTGGTCCAAAAGAGAAAGGAGGATGTTGGGCCCAAGGTTTAAAAGCCCTAAGTCCAAACCAAAAAAGAGAACATCACCAGTAATAGTTAATACCTACACCCGACTGTAGCTACATCCCTACCATAAATAAATATACTAGATATTTTTTTTAAAAAAAAATTTCCTCATTTCATAAACTTCCTTCATCATCTTTATTTTCGTTTTCTAAAGACCATAATTCTTATTTTCTTTCTCTAAACTTTCAAAGACCACAATTCTTCATTTTCTTTCTCTTTTCAAACAATTATGTATTTCTCATGCTACTTCAAAAAAATTGCAAACCCATTGTAATTCAATTTGCAATTGTTGTCAATGTCGCCGAAATCTTTTCACATTTGTCGTCGAAATCATCTCGCCGGAAATATTTGCCTTTTTCAATTTTTTCTCTAGATCTAAAAAAAATTGGTAACGGTTTGTGATTTCTATTTTTTTTTTTTGAATTTAATATTGTTGGATTAAGTTAGAGTTTGGAATTCTCCAGTTTTGTGTTCAATTAATTTATGGCGTGTTCTTAAATTATAAATCATTGGACTCAAAAAGTTTAAATTTATGTACAGTTTTTGTAATTATCTGGATCAATTGAGTTATTTCGTAGGATTACTAGAATTTAATTTTTCTTTTTGATAAAAGGAAAATATTTAAATTACCACCCAAAAATGTATCCATTTTCAAATTAACCACCGGTTACATTTTTTTTTATTTTACCACCCCTTAAATTTCAAAAACTACTCAGATTACCACCCATTTCAAAATTCCGGTGGATTTCTCTTATGTGGGCCCTACCCAACGACTCTTAGTGGTGACAGGAAGAAGATGATTAGTAGTAGTGGTAATTCAGACAACAAGCTCTTGGATTTTTTTAGTTGTTTTATTTTGGTTTTAGGTTGTCTTGTACTCAATAAACTGGTTTAAGGGGGAGATGGAGTGAAGACAGGACTGATTGTAATGCTTAGACAAAGCCGTTACTAACTGTTGGGTGGGTCCACATAACAGAAATCTACCGGAATTTCAAAATGGGTGGTAATCTGAGTATTTATTTATTTATTTTTTAAATTTATGGGGTGGTAAAATAAAATAAAAAATTAAACGGGTGATTATTTTGAAATTGGATACATTTTTGGGTGGTAATTTAAAATATTCCGTGATAAAATGATCAATCTCATTTTGATAGATGTTCATTCTTGTTTTGATATATGTTCATTTATGATACTAACATATTATCATTCACGTATTAATAGATGATTATTAGAATTTTGTACAAGGTTCATTTCTATAAGCATTTTTAATTTTTTATTTATTTATTTTTTTGTGGCAGATTCGGTATGAGTTTGTGTATATGTTTATGTATATGTGGAATACATGTTCATTTATAATCATTTTCATATTAATGTATGTGTAATTAAATTTGATACATGTTCATTCTTTTTACATTATGTGTTCATTCTCATATTGAAAGATGTTCGTTTGTAATCTAATACAATATTTATTTAAACAAGTTCATTAAGTTTTGAACTTGTTCATTCTCACATTATAATATATTTGTTTCAATTTAAATACTTGTTTGTTATCATATTGAAAAATGCTCAATTAAAGTATAATATTTGTTCATTCTAGTAATGAAAGATGTTCATTTGACTTTTTGTAATTGTTCATTTTTATATTGAATAATGTTCATTTAGATATTAATAATTGTTCATTATCATATTGAACTATGTTCATAATTTGTTCATTTTTGTATACGTAAATGTTTATTTAATCATCTTGTTTAGTTTAATTTATAGTGTATTCTAATTGTTACCAACATTTTTTGGAAATTTTAATCCCAACTATGTTTTAGCCTTAAATAATCCTAACTATACACTAACCCTTCCCTAAATAGTCTTTATCATTAGGGCTCATTTGACATCACTGTAGTTTTCTGTTTTTTGGTCTTCAAAATCATATGATATATGTCATATAACGAATAAAAAATTAGTCAAACTTATTAAGATCATGATATTTTTTAAAACTGACAACAGAAAAGTAGAAACACTTTTTTCTTATTTCCTGTTTTTGGTTTTTTATTTTTTAAAAAAAAAAAACTGAAAACAAAAAACGATGCCAAACAAACCCTAAATTACTTGTTTTAGCCGGTAGACTTCATTAAATCTTTGCTTTCTATTTTCATTTTCCTGTCTTCTTTCTACTCTATGTCACTATCCATGGATTATACCTCCATTAATCATCTTCAAGCTTTTTTCTCACATATTCTTAGATAATCCTTCCAGCTTCTTTTTTTTTTTACCCTTATTCCATCTTCTCTAAACAACCCACCATGCCACATTTCTAACAATTCAATCTCTTCAACTCCCTACATTTAGCGGTTAAATTAAATTGTCAATTCAAAATTATTTTTACTCAAGGTCTGCATATCGTCACCATTACCATCGCAATTAAGAAAAAGAACACAATTAAAGACGCAGATTACCTACAAACAACATAAATTAAGAAAAAGGAAAATTTGACAATTACTACCTACAGTGTTTTTTTTTTTTTTTTTTTTTTTTTGAATTTTACCACCATCTATTTTTCAAAACATCAAAACTTCCCACCTACTTGGTTTTCAACTCAAATGTGACGTCATGTGGGATCCACTAACTACCTTTTTCCTCCCTTTCTTTCATTCTCACTCGATTTCTCATTCCTATGTATTGTATTCCTCTCAAAATTAAGAAAGCACTTTAATTCGTGAAATAATTAACATGAATATATAATTTAATTTGAAGTTTTTCCTCGATTTTGAGAGGAGTATAATATAGGGGAATGAGAAACCGAGTGAGAAAGGAAGAAAGTGAGGGAAAAGAGATGGGAAGGTAGTTAGTGAGCCCCACGTAACATCACATTTGAGTTGAGAGCCAAGTAGGTGGGAAGTTTTGATGTGTTAAAATGGTAATAATTGTAGGTGGTGTGATTGTAAAAAAAAATCCTAAGAAAAAAAAAACACAAATTAAAGTCCTAAAAATAAATTGCCGCACAATAATTAGTTGATGGAACTCGTAATTGACAACAAGCTACATCTTTCCATTATCGCATTAATCAAATCCACATTTACCAGAATTTTAGAATATCGTGTTGTAAATTAAACTCATAATTGATCGAACTAATATGGGAAACAAATGACAATTGCTAACTAAAATGGGTAGCATATGACAATTATTACTAACATCACCATTAATTTCCAAACAGAGAAGGTTAACAATGGCTGAGGAAAAGCGACGAGGGGTGAATGTTTATTTATTCAACAGGGGTTTTAGTTGAGGAGAGAGAGGAATATGGAATATCATTACTAAGGTAGCGCACTAGATTTATTTTTTACCAGTTCTTTAAGCAGCTTTTAATGTTAGGCTATTTAGAGAAGGGTTAGTTTACAGTTACGATTATTCACGGTTAAAAAATAGTTGGGATTATAACGAGAAGACACGTGATAGTTTGAATTATTCTTGTTAATTTTTTCTATTTTATTTTAAAATACTTTGATATCTTATTAAGCTGGACAATGAAATAAAAAAAGTGTTGAAGACAGTGACATATATATTGATAAAAGGATAGGTATCCAAGGAAACACGCAACACCACAAGAGTAGAAGGGATACAATTATTGTATAACAAGGATGATGATTCTATATAACTTTTATTTATATCAAATGTATTTAAATTAAAAATGATGTGTAACACCTCGACCCTAAACAAATTAGGGAGGGGCCTACCAGCCAAGAACGCTTAACTATGGAGTATCTTAGCATATGCGCTCTCTAAAAGGAAGATGCATCTTGTTGATATGAGTAGTATATCAAATCCTTTTAAAACAATCATGAGGCGTATTACATGATGTGTATTATGTGTTTTGATTGTTACTGTACCTGATAGCTCCTGCTGAGCTATCACCAGGCTCCCTGCTCCACTCTCGAGGTGTGCAGTCACCATTGAAGGAGCACCTAGAGGGGCTCACCAGCCTGACAGTAATCAGCCCGCAAGCTGACCTAGTGGGACTTCATGTAAAGGAGACCATACGCCTATAGATATGAGATAAAGTACAATTAAAAAGAGGTTAGACAGACATTCTATTACATAATCTATCTCTTTAAGTACATTTTCTCTCATTAAACACATTCTAACTTAGGCATCGGAGGGGGGTTCCTCGAGCCACCCCCGAGGGCAGTTTACGTGTGTTGTCTTGCACAGGTCACCAACTGGACCCTGCCTGTGCCAGCTAGAACCCTTGGATCCGTGCCCGGAACAATTGGTGCTAGAAGGAGAGGACAGATCATCTGACCTGAGGTTTGCCATCTGAGCAAGGGACTAGTTGGTAGATTGCCTTGGCCGGAGAAGAAGCTGTACAAACACCAATTTCTAAGATTACCGAAACCAATCAAACACCACAAAAAACAGCGTCAATGATAACCATCTATCCTAAAGGATCAACCGAAAAACCCAAATCCAGTATCTCTTAGAAAATTAATCCTACTGGATCGACGTCAGCTGCAATTAAAGCGGTGGCGAAAGAAGTAGATCCGGTAGGGTCTAGCTCTTCTTTTAAGTTCAGAATTCCAATGACAGGAACGAACAATGAACCCATTACCCAAACACCAGTAACCTAGATATCTCAGCTTGTCAACATGCCAGCTATTCGATCTGCAGAATCTCTCTAAATGTAGTAAAGAGCAATTGGTAGCCATGACAGCAGTCCTTACCAATTTTGGTAAAGGGTTGGGCTCCTCACCAGTAGCTGCCGCTACAGAGTTAGCTGCGAAAAAGGCAACATATGTAATTCTCACCCCGGAGCAGAAAGAGTTGGTTCAGTTGAGGAAGACGGTGCTGGAACTAAAAGCTCGAAATCTAAATCGAGAATGGATCAGTGTAGAGGAAGCAGCCCAAGATTAGGGTAGGCCGGAGGTCCGAGTCACTCGCAGTAGGTGATTCCGAATGATTCCCCATTTTGTAGGGTGATTTTGGAAGAGCCAATGGAGAAAATCAAGATGCCCAGCTGTAAGTACAATGGTACCACGACACCTAAGAATCATGTCTCAGCATTTGAAAACCATATGGTATTATACACTATGACAGATTCAGTCTGGTGTAAGGCGTTTCCACCAACCTTGGAAGGGCTAGTAGCCGAATGGTATGGAGCCATCTCGAAAGGATCTGTCTATTCCTACAATCAGTTGAAGAGAATGTTCATGGAACACTTTGTCACGCTGGTGGATCGTACAAAAACGACCACCGAGTTGATGTCATTGGTTTAGGGAAAAGATGAACCCCTACGGGAGTTTATTACCATATTCAACAAAGAAGCAACAACCATCCCAAACATGAGCCAGGAAGTAGCCCTGCTCGCAATGTAGAGCGGCCTATTACCAGGCTCACCATTCAGAGCATACATGGGGCGAAAGAGCCTCAAAACGCTGGCTGAAGCGCTGGGTAAAGCGCATGAGTCCATAAAGGCAGATGAGACTGACAGAGCCATGCTGAATAGAAAAGCACTAAGTGACCCAGTTAAGCGGGCTGAAGTCACCAGGGCAGAAAACACATCCTGGGTGGATCAGCCCAGCAGGGCTGAATAAGGTCACAGGGATGCAGACAGGACAGGGAGGATAAGGAGATCAGACCAAAAGAGAGGAGCTAGGGCTGGAAGGTTCGATTAGTATACTCCACTCACTCATTCGAGAACCCATATCTTCAGCGTGAACAAAGCTGACGATAAATAGTGGAGACCACCAAAGATGGTGAACATAAATCGTGACCCTAGCAAGTGGTGTGACTTTCACAAGGACCACGGACATACCAATGATGAGTGTACACACTTGAAAGACAACATAGAGGACTTAGTCCAGCGCGGATACCTCAACCAGTTTAAGCAGCACCCCGACTCCTCCCGGCAAAGGGAAGATGATAGGTCTAGCCATGACCGCAGAGGAGGTCATAGTGGCCAGACCGAGGGCAAAGATCGGGATGGTAGGTTAGAGGTCAGGGTGTATGTAATCAATGGTGGACTAGTACATGGAAGAATGGTGAACAGAGCAAGGGCTGATTTGCGAGCAATGATCCATCAGATATGATACAATGAAAGACGTAAATGGCCACCACTTCCCCGCAGCCACGAGCTGTATTTGACGATACGACCAGAAGGGCATAATCAACCCTCATGACGACCCTTTGGTAGTTACAATGAGAATTGCGAACTGGGAGGTAGATAGAGTATTAATCGACGGTGGCAGCTCAGCCAACATAATATACATCAGCGCGTTCAAAGAGCTGAAGCTTTATAAGAAAGACTTGAAAAGGGTGAGCTACGAAGTCACCGGGTTCAATGGGTCAGGACTGGTCCCTGAAGGCATAATAGAACTGTCAGTCCGTGTCAGAGAAGGATCAAGGTGGCGTGATGTCAGAGTTGAATTCTTAGTAATAGATTCCCCGTCATCCTACAATGTGATTGTGGGAGGGCCACTCATCCACAAAATAGGTGGGGTGGTCTCCACTTATCACCTTGCCGTGGCATACACTGCCAATGATGGAAGATCTACAAAGCTTAAGGGAAACCAAAAGACAGCGCAACAATGCTATATCACGGCCCTGAAGTAACCAGCCAAGGCCAGGCAGCAGTCTGGCTCAGAGCCAAGGTTTAAGGACTAGGATGAGAGGAAGTCAAGAAAAAGTAAGCGAGAAGAATACCATAGGGAAAAGGACAAACAAAAGCTGGCAATGAAAAAATTTGAGCCCGTAAAGGAGGAAGTAGCCAGGCCACTACCCAGTAGGGAGCATGTAACGGTTGAGCTCGTAGAGGGCGATAGCTCAAGGACGCTGGAGATTGGAAAAAAAATTGACCACGGAGTGGAAGTGCACCTCATTGAATTGCTACAAAAAAATAAAGACATTTTTGCATTCTCTTCAGATGAAATGTCAGGAATTAACCCAGAATTTATGGTTCACAGGCTGAATGTGAAAAAAGAAGTTAGACCATTTAAGTAGAAAAAGCGGAGCTTCTACGTAGAGAAAAATCAAGCCATTCAAGAAGAGGTGACAAGCTGCTAGAAGCAGAGTTCATGAAACCTTATGATTATCCCGAATGGTTGGCTAACGTGGTCATGGTCAAAATGGCAAATGGCCATTGGAGGATGTGCGTTGATTTCACAGATCTCAACAAAGCATGTCCAAAAGACTGCTACGCCCTGTCACGAATTGATCAGTTGGTAGAATCAACCAGCGGGAACGCATTGCTAAGTTTTATGGATGCCTTCTCAGGGTATCATCAAATCAGCTTGCACAAGCCAGACAGGCAGAAGACTGCGTTCATTACTCAGGGGAATGTACGTACATAGCTATGCCCTTCGGGTTGAAGAACAACGGGGCTACGTTCCAGTAAACAATGGATAGAGTGTTCATTCATCAGAAGGGCGAAACGTCAAATTATAAGTTGATGACTCAATCGTTAAGAGCGTTAAACAGGCAGGGCGCATTATAAACTTGGAGGAGACTTTTGCTACATTGAACAAGGATCACATCAAGATGAACCCAAAGAAGTGTGTCTTCGGGGTGAGTTTTGGAAAGTTTTTAGGTTTCATGGCCAGTGAAAGAGAAATCGACGCTAACCCAAAGAAAGTGGAGGCAGTCCTCAGCCTCCTAGAGCCCAAGTGAACCAAAGATATTATGAGATTAATAAGGAGAATGGAAGCACTGACCCGGTTCATCAGTAAGTTAGCCGACAAAGCCTTACCATTCTATCAGTTGTTGAAGCGAAACAGAGAATTCAAGTGGGGTGAAGAAGAAAAAGAAGCTTTTGAGGGGATTAAGGAGCACTTGACCAAGCTCCCAACCATGATTAGCCCAGAACAAAGTAAAAAACTCCAGCTATATATTTCCGCATCAGTGCAAAAAATTGGCTCAGTCCTCCTGGTCGAAAGGAACAAACAGCAAAAACCAGTATACTTTGTGAGTCATGTGCTAACAGATGTTGAGCAGAGGTACCCGTTGGTAGAAAAGCTAGCCTTCGCAGTAGTGACGACGACAAGGAAACTAAAGCCCTATTTTGATGCGCACAAAATCCAGATCCTTACTAATCACCCATTGGAAAAAGTCGTATAGAAAATGGATGCTTTAGGGAGGCTCCTCATGATAGGAATGGTGTCCGTCGAACAAGTGTATTATTCCGATGGAGGGTTCGGAAATATTAGAAAGCTAATTATTTAGTGAGGTCAAGTGATCGGAATTCCTAGTTGGAGGCTGCTTCTGATTAGTAATATTAATTAATAATTAATATTACAGATTAATCTTGACTGAACCCTTCGGGTCACACCCAAGCAACTAACGATCTGGAACGACGAATTAATCCAGAAAGAATTAATGAGTTGCTCGAGTATTATGAACATTGACGACAGAAATTAAGCTAGGAGCGTCGAGACTGAGCGTCTCAAGTCGAGTCGAATTAATAATATGATGAGACGGTAAAAATCAATTAATCAAAAAAATTACAAAAATACCCCTAGCATCGGAATGCTCTGAGAAAACAAAATGCTAGGGGCATGGTGTGCTGGTAAGCTAGCATAGCTAGCAGCACCAGCCGCACAGAGGCGCACCTATAGCCAGCACCATGTGCGTGGCTTGCTGCGCGCATGTGCGAGCTGGTGTGTTAGCGAGCAGGGCATGGCATGCAAGAGCCCGCACAGCCACGCCTAGAAGCCCACACAAAGTGTGAGGCTTGCTGGGCAGGTTGGAAGGCCTTGCAGCCAATAGCCCGCGGACGCACAGCGCGCACGCAGCAGGCCCAGTCACGTTCTAGGCCGCCGGCTGGGCGCGCCTTGGTGCCCAAGGCTAGGCGCCATGTGGCGGTGCGTGGTTGGCTCCGGGTGAATAGTGTGTGTGGCGGTTGGGGATGCTTAGGGGGTAAGGCTTTGGTCCCCCCCCCCTTGTGGTCCTCACCTACCCTCTCCCTCCTTGTTACCACTTGTTGATTAGTTATTGCTTTGCTAATTTTCTTTTGTTTTTGAATTAAAAATGAAATGAAAAATGATTTTTTACCAACTCTCCCACATTGATGGAAGAGTGGAATGATTCTTGATATTCTCTATAAATACCCATGTATTGGGACTTGAGAATTCCACTTGAGTTGGAACTTAAAAGGCATCTCAATAATTGTAAGAAAACCTTTAAGTTCACATAAAACTCGAGTAGTTGTTTTTTGTCCGAACTCGGCTAAACTCCTAGTAAGGACTGTTCGGGTCGTTGTTATGGGTGGACTATCATTGGAGGTCTACGCGCTTGCGAGACTCGGCTTTCGAAGTAAGAGCTCGTCGAACGAGCGAAGCACGCATCAAGGGTAAGATGGTCTTTTCACTCTATCTTGTTATTTATGTCTTTTAGTTATATTAATTGTGATTAGGTTTTGGGGTCGAGTTTTGTTCCGCGGAAAGTCGGACTTTCCGAAACCCACAGCGGTATCGGAGCCTTGCTCATTTATTTTTGTAACTAAAATTATCAAGGTATTTAAAATGGATTTAATTTCTTGTTGTTGTTGCTAATTAGATTAGTAGCTCGATTTTATTAATTTTAATCTCGTTTTATTTAGAATTTTAGCTCTAGAACCCAGATTTTCGCCCAAGACTAGTGAATTTTGGGTGGAATTGAGATTCTGGAAACATTCAAATCCTATTAGGGTTGCTAAAAAGCCAAATTCTGCCCAGAAATGCCTGTCCGAGGGATTTTTTTCGTTTTCACGAAATTTTTTAAATCTTTTAAACCTTGAATCTTAATGGCATATTAATTGTGATTATGCATTTGGTTCTTTCCTTTATGCTTCTGCAATTTTAGATCACTTTTGAGCATGATTACTTGGTAGTAATTGGTGCTTAATGGTTGGCTCAAATTTTCATATAATTGCAAATAAATTGCTTTAAGTGTGAAAAGTTTGTGTTTTGAGGTTCTTAAGTACTATAGATCCAATCTTTAATTATTTTAAGTGATTGGAACTTTGTATTACTAAATTCCATGTATGTTTATTGAACTTTCTTGATTTAATCATTTATTAAGTTGATTGGAATCATAAGGTTTCAAACTTGTGATAGAAATTTCATTAATCTTCATATTGGAAGATGTAATTTTTCAAGGATTCACAAGTTAAAGTTGGAATTTCTATTTGAATGCTTATGTTCATTATTCCAACTCCCTTTTATTTTGTCAAATCTCATGATTAATTTATTTTGGTTAGATTAATAGTGAGAATAGCCCTTCATTTTTTTTTGCATCAAGTTGAACCAAATTTTATTAAAGAATAATTCTTGGAATTAATTTGGTTAATGCACTTCAATGACTTTATTAAGTTGGACTTGTTTTATTTTCATTTATTTTGCTCAATTAATTGATTCTAAAATTAATTTAGAATTGATAATAAATGTCACACGAAAAATCGGAATTTTTCCGAGGCACGAACACACAAATCGAGGCCTAAGAGCCCCAAGCAAGCTCTCGGCCAGTCGGGCTGCTAGCGCAGCCCACATGGGGCTGCCGAGGCTGCTGGGCGCCTCGAGTGTATGTGTGTGCATGGTGCGCGATAAGGCAGCAGCATGGCGCAGCATCAGGTGCGTGCTGTGCGTGGAGCATGTGTGCGAGTGAAAGGCTGTATGCGCAGCCTTGGTGCGGGGCGAAGGGTAAGCAGCCAAGTGTGTGCTGCCTCGCACCTTGCAACCCGCAACAAACGCTGCTAGGCTTGGCGCCTAGCAGTGCTGCATTGGTGTGGTGAAGGCGCACGCACCAAGCCGCATTGCCCGGGTTGCTAGGCAGCCATGGCTACGCAGTGGCGCGCGCCTAGCTAGTCTAGGTGCCCGAGCCACATGCGTTTGGTTTGCTATGTGTTTTGCGATTTTGCCGATTTTAATTATTTTAATTATTTTATTTATTTTTGGAGGCTAGGCCTCGGGTTTTGAGCGGCACTTGCAAATTTTTAATTTGGCAAAATTTTGGGTTTACCGGCTTAATTAATCAGATTAATTAAGTTGGATGCACAATTTAGAGGGAGCTTCATTATTTTAATTGGCTTAATCACATAATCGGTTAACAACTTTGACTAGTTTTAATTAGGCGCGTTAATCGGATTAACCACCTAAGTTAGTTACTAGTTTACGCGTATTTATGCATTTTTACTTGTTTATTGTCGTAAAGTGCATGGGCCATTCACATATAGTGAATGGATGAATGGAATGTATATTCTTCCACAGCTTTTATAAAATGGAAACTAGTGAGGCCCGATTAGGATAGAAAATACGGATTGCGTTCCATCTTGTATTTTTATAAATCTAAATACGATATGCGGACCATTGAGTATTTTTGTACCTTAATATTGAGATTAGTCCTAATCTTAGATACTAGTAGTTGCATTATTTTGGTTATGTCTTGAAGACGGAGTTTCTTGGAAGACAAAGCCATGAAGTTGCAAAATCCAAACCCTTGAAGACATAAAGACTCAAGGGGTCATGCTAGTTTCCAAATGCATTATTTACTTATGTTTTCAATATATATATATATATATATATATATATATATATATATATATATATATATATATATATATATATATATATATATATATATATATATATATATATATATATATTTATATGTGTATTTATTTATTTATGCTTATATATATATGAATGATATGTTAGATGCATGTTTAGGATTTTGAATGTTGTGATGATTAGTTAAGTTCACTTAAATCATCCAACATAGAAACCCTAGGTCTCTAAAATATTGAGTAAAACTTTCCATTCCAAAACGACACTTACTGAACTATTGAGAATAGTGATGGGCTACGCCAAAGAGAGGCATTACCACTTTCCTAGGAACGTAAGGTATGTTGATGAGTTTTCCAAATCAAGATATCTTAATACTAGTTGGTTTTGGTTACACTCAACGATACGAGTGATCCTAACATGTCGTGGCAAAGGAGATAAATTGTTGAGAGAGCATTAGATGCAACGATTTATCTAACCAAGAGTGGCTTGGAGCCATTAGCAAAGAGTTGCTTACCTTAGAGTAATAAGTGTTAAGACAAGCCAAAGCATGCTTAACTTCTCATTGATTCTTTGGATCTTGGAATCGACTTATTTTCACTAAACAGGGACAAATTTAATGTGTGAATAAGACGTTTAAATAAGTTTGATATATATGCATGAATTCAATGTTATTTAAGTATTATGAATGGTTTTTAATTTCAAATTCTTTCAATTGTAGAAACATGTCTGCAAATAACTCAAACAACCAATTCTCATTACGCTCAATTCTCGACAAGGAGAAACTGAGTGGGCTAAATTTTCTTGATTGGCAAAGAAACTTGCGTATAGTTCTCATGCAAGAGCAAGAAGAATACGTCCTTGATGAAGAAGTTCCCGAGACTCCCAATGAGGAAGTGACTCAGGCTGCCCTAAACCAATGGCAAACTTCCAATCGGGATGTCTCCCGACCTTCAGATGACTTTCTTTGAGAAGGAGACATCTTTTGAGATCATTTCTGAGCTTTAGAATATGTTCCAAGAGCAGGCCCGAACTGAAAGGTTTGAAACCCCCAGGCAGATCCTTGAGAGCAAGCTCAGGAAAGCTCAGGAAAGGAGATCCAGTCAGCCCACATGTACTCAAAATGATTGGTTTATTTGAGAACATGAAAAGGCTTGATGCGGGGTATTCGACCGAGATGGAAATTATTATTCTCCACTCGCTGCACAAAGGCTATGATCAGTTCTAGATGAACTATAACATGCACAGCATGGAGAAAACCCTCACCGAGCTTCATGGTATATTGAAGCAAGCTAAGAAAACGCTCAAGGATGAGGGAAATCATGACATGCTTATGATCAAGAAGGGCAAGCCATTCAAGCGCTCAGGTAAGAAGAAGAAAGACTTTAAGGGGAAGGGTAAGAAGACCTTTCCGCCTAAGTCAAAAGCTACCAAAGACAACAAGGACAAAATAGTAGCATCTTCTAAATCTGATTCCGAATGTTTCTACTGCAAGAAGAAGGGACATTGGAAGAGAGGTTGCCTCAAATTTAAGGAAGATAAGAAGAACGACACCGTTTCTTCTACATCAGGTATTTTCATTATAGACTTAAACTTCTCTAGCACAACATCATGGGTATTAGATACCGGATTTGGCTCACACCTTTTTTCCATTTCTCAGGGACTAAGGAAAATTAGAAGGCTAGAGAAGGGAGAGGTTGAACTCCGGATCGGCAATAGAGCCAAAATTGCAGCCGTATATGTGGGAACTCTCAGTTTGTCTTTGCCCTCCAGGCTTGTATTAGAACTTGAAAACTGTTATCATGTTCTTAATATTACCAAAAACATCTTTTCAATTTCGGCGTTGGATGCCAAAGGTTTTGAATTTCAAGTAAAAGACAACGAATGTTCGTTTTATCTCGATTATGTTTTATATGGTACTGCACATTCTGAAAATGGTTTTTATGTGCTTTCATTAGACACAGAAGTTTATAATGTTAATAATACCCATAAAAAGGCTAAGACCATTGGGTCAAATGAAACATACTTGTGGCATTGTCGTCTTGGCCACATTAACATCAAACGCATCAAGAAACTTCTATAAGAAGGTGTTCTTGACTCATTCGATTTACAATTGTTTAAAAATTGCGAAGGATCTCTATTAGACAAGATGATAAAGCAGCCATTCTCTAAGTTGGGAGAAAGGGCAAGTGACTTATTGAGCCTAATACACACAGATGTATGCGGACTAATGAGCGCAACCACAAGAAACGGCCATCGATATTTTATCACCTTCACAGATGACTTTAGTAGATATGGATATGTCTACCTTATGTCGCACAAATCTGAATCGTTTGAGAAATTCAAACAATTTCAGAGTGAAGTTGAAAATCAGCTTGGCAAGAAAATCAAAGACCTTCGATCGGATCGAGGTGATGAATACTTGAGCCAAGAATTCGATGACCTCCACAATGGAACGGAGTATCCGAAAGGAGAAATCGAACCTTGCTAGACATGGTGCGATCAACAATGGGTCTTAGTGATCTTCCTATCTCTTTCTCGGGACACGCACTTCTAACCGCGACACTAACACCGAATCGTGCTCCATCAAAAGCTGTAAAAAAGACTCCATACGAATTATGGACGAAGAAACTTCCCAGGTTGTCTTTTCTCAAGATCTGGGGTTGCTTAGCATATGTCAAGAAATTAATTTCTGACAAACTTCACTCCAAATCTGACAAGGGTTTCTTTATGGGCTACCCAAAAGAAACAAAAGGGTATTACTTCTACAACAAATTCAAGAACAAAGTGTTTGTTGCTCGTGATGGGTCTTTTTGGAGAAGGAACACCTTTCCAAAATGACAAGTGGGAGGAAAATCAAACTCGATGAAGCTCGAGAGGACGAGCAACAAAATCAAATTGACAGTCAAAGTGCTCAAATAACATCTGTTAACGTTGGTCAAAATGTGCAAAGTCAAACCGACAATGCAAATGCTCAGTCCAAGCCATTACCCTACGTAGGTTGTAGAGGCCAAGGTCTCAACCTGATAGGTATCTTGGTGTTGTATTAACCGAGAATCAGGACATCCCAGTAGTGGATGGAGACGAACCGACAACCTACAAGCAAGCGGTGGCGAGCTCTAACTCTGCTAAATGGAAAGAGGCCATGAGATCTGAAATGGATTCCATGTTTGAAAATCAAGTATGGGACTTGGTTGACTTACCCGAAGGTTACACACCTATCGGATGTAAGTGTATTTCAAATTGAAAACTGATAAAGATGGAAATGTATTTATTTACAAAGCTAGACTTGTAGCAAAAGGTTACAGGAAAATTCATGGTATTGATTATGATGAAACCTTTTCTCCTGTCGCAATGCTTAAATCCGTTCGGATCATCCTAGCGATTGCTGCATATTACAATTATGAAATATGGCAAAATCGCCTTTCATAATGGAATTTAGGAAGAAACTGTGTATATGACACATCCTGAAGGTTTTGTCGACCAAAACAATGCTGGGAAGGTATGCAAGCTTAAAAAGTCCATTTATGGGCTAAAGCAAGCTAGCAGAAGTTGGAATCTGCGATTCAATGAAGCCATCAGTAAGCTTGGTTTTATCAAGAATCCAGACGAGTCTTGTGTTTACAGGAAGGTCAGTGGGAGTGACATCGCCTTCCTAGTCTTATATGTCGATGACATAGTGCTCATTGGAAATAGCATTCCGATGCAAGAGTCTGTAAAGGCCTGGCTTGAAAAATGTTCTTCAATGAAAGACTTGGGAGTGGCTCAGTACATATTGGGCATCAAGATCTACAGGGATAGATCTAAGAGAATGATTGGATTAAGCTAGAGTACTTACATTGATAAGGTACTGGCTCGATTCAACATAGAGGAGGCCAAGAAAAACCTAAAGTACTTGAAAAGGAACAACGATAAATTCCTGGTATATGGTGGCTCGGATGAATTAGTTGTTGAAGGTTACACCGACGCGAGCTTCCAAAAAGACAGAGACGATTTCAAATCGCAGTCAAGATACGTATTCTGTCTAAATAGAGGAGCGTTTAGTTAAAAGAGTTCTAAGCAATACACAACTGCAGATTCTACAACTGAAGCCGAATACTTGGCAGCTGCTGAAGCGGTTAAGGAGGCAGTTTGGATTCGTAAGTTCGTTGGTGAACTAGATGTTGTACCCTCCATCAAGGGTCCAATAGCCCTCTATTGTGACAATAATGGAGCTATTTCTCAAGCCAGAAAGCCAAGGGAACATCAGAAGGTTAAACATGTCAAGTGGAGATTTCACATGATAAGAGAATGGAAGTTAGATGGTGAAATCAGAATTTGAAAAGTTGGAACGGACGACAATGTAGCCGATCCACTAACTAAACCTTTGCCTCAAGTGAAGCACAACAAGCACATTGAGGCAATAGGAATCAGGCACGTTGGTGATTGGCTTTGATTTCCTTGTTTAGTGATTTAATTAATTTTAAAAATTTTAATGTAAAACACTATGATGAACCATTCAAGTTTTGGAGTAATTTAATTTCATGCAATTTTATCACAAAGTTTCTATTTATTTGTGGTTTAGGATTAAATATTGAGTCCATTCGATTATGAGAATATTCAAAATAGGCTAACAAGAACAGTCTTGGATAAAGAAACACCTATTAAGTGAACATTGAATATTACAATAGAAAATTATACCTAATCGAGGTCATTTAAATAATGAACGAATAATGACCACTTGAGATTAGTGTTGTAGTTTGATTTATAGCACCGTTTCTTGTGCTACAAGGACATGATTGTCATAAATCTTTTACACGAGTATTGGTTTAGAACCATAGCGGATCGACCTATGAAAGTACTTTAAGATATTTAAAAAATCGTCATACGCAAACCTCTCATTATTGCTAATTTTTATGGATGCCTTCTCAGGGTACCATCAAATCAGCTTGCACAAGCCAGACAGGTAGAAGACTGCGTTCATTACTGGATGGTGAGTGTACAATTACATAGCTATCCCCTTCGGGTTGAAGAACACATGGGCTACATTCTAGAAAACAATGGATAAAGTGTTCATTCATCAAAATGGGCCAAACGTCAAAGTATATGTTGATAACTCAATCGTTAAGAGCGGCATACTGGCAGGGCACATTCTAGACTTGGAGGAGACCTTTGCTACATTGAACAAGTATCACATCAAGCTGAACTTGAAGAAGTGTGTCTTCGGGGTGAGTTCTGGAAAGTTTCTAGGTTTCATGGCCAGTGAAAGAAGAATCGACGTAAACCCAGAGAAAGTGGAGGCAGTCCTCAGCCTTCTAGGGCCAAGTGAACCAAAGATATTATGCGATTAATAGGGAGAATGGCAGCGCTGACCTGGTTTATCAGTAAGTCAGCCAACAAAGCCTTACCATTCTATTAGTTGCTGAAGGGAAACAGAGAATTCAAGTGGGGTGAAGCAGAAAAAGAAGCTTTTGAGGGGATTAAGGAGCACTTGACCAATCTCCAAACCATGATTAGCCCAGAACAAAGTAAAAAAATCCAGCTATATAAATCTGCATCAGTGCAAACAGTTGGGTCAGTCCTCCTAGTAGCCGCCGTAGGGGCTCTCTTCTCAAATAAAGGTGGGATTTCTTCCGGCAGTAGTCATCCTTAAAAGCTCCTTATATTCCCCAAAGTTTAACAACTCAGTAATTTGCATACCAGAGTCCAGCAACAAAGCTTCGTTACCTGCTCTACAACTCATTCCTTTCCATTATTTTTCCCCCACTCCAGCTTCCATGATATGCCCAAGACCTTTTATTACTAAGACAAAAGGAATTGGTCAACAAGGAGACTCTCTGATGCCTCTCGATGGCTTGAAAGCTTTTCTTTGACTACCATTAATAAAGTAGAATAGGACTTGGAGTCTAAAATCATTCATTATATAATGACTTTATTGAGAATGAGAGATGGAGGAAACTTAAGATGAGAGATCGTGTCTTTATCATTAATGAATTTACATTCCAATCTATTACCATATGCTTAGTCAAGATCGTCTTTCATGGCCAAAAGGAGAAGGCCCATTGTTCCTTAACCTGCGTCGCTCCTACTAATATTATGTTTGATTTCCTACACCACTAAATATACTATGAATATAATAGGACATTCTAACAAACAATAAATAAGAAGACGTCCAGGGACAAGTAGGCTGCCTTGTAAAGGTCCAATGAGGTCTGGTAAGAAAATTCTCATTCTCCCCACTCATATTTTAGCCACTATTTTAGACTAGGTCAACCATAGACCAATCTCTATGAATTGATGGACAAATTAGGGCTTTATGACTTAGGAGATGAGGCAAATTCTATTCAAATTCTGATGGTGAAAACATCTCTCATAAATCTTAGCTAGAGCAAACCATATAGAGGTATTGATAATAGGCAAGCATTCTTGATAGAAATTGGCTTGGAAAGGAGACTGAGTTCAGGTAAGAAGAGGGTCAATTTTTGCATGTCTTCTTTGCTTTCATGGCCTAAATAGCTGGGCTACATTCCTCTCTTACTTACCCTTTCATTCCAAGTAGGCGATCCGATCTATTGCTATTGATGCATGCTCTAGTGCTTCTAGCCTCGTATACGGATCTGGATCATGATCTTGATATGGAAGGTATGCTACCCTTTTTTAGAGAAAGAACCAAATTCTTCATCTTGCTCCCTGTGAAACCTTCCCATTTTTTTAACTGTCTACGGATTTCAGCCTGCCATTCAATGTAATTCACATGAGCCTAGGAACCAGTCATGAACATTTTCTCAAATTTGGATAAAGAGGGAGCAAGAGTAAGCCTTCTTGATTCCAGCAGTTATGCCCGGTAGAGTTAAGATCAGTCCTGAAAATACTTCTTGGCACTTAGGTTTTTCCTGATGACCCAACTGGGATTATAGCCTAGTCAATTTCTTGCTGCTTTAGATAGTCGGTATGGACCCAGCCACAGTCTTTTCTCAAGGACCCGGAGATGTTTACAAATGCTTTTTCCACAGGTCAAGACACCCTTGCAGAAAGTTGGTATTCAAGAGACGGAAACTATGTCAAGAAGGTGGAACTAGGAATAAGAACAGGGGCCCACGTCGAGCCATCCTGATGGACGAGCAGCATCAATTGAATCGGCAGACACAAAGACGAAGATAGAGACGAGCTAACATGTAAAGTAGTGGAATGGAAAAGGATGGTAGCCTACCCAAGACAACACATAGAATAAGGTTGGCTCTATGCAAGAGAGGAAAACCGCATGGACACAAGATTTAAATAGACTGTGTTACGATACCCAGATCTTTACTTTGCTGGTGGACTCTTTAAAGCAGTGGAGCTCTATCCTCAAGTTAGCCGATGAAAGGGATGACGGGAACGTTGGTAATGGTAATGGGTGAATTACTGCTATTCTTTGGCTGGACTCTACTCTCGATCTATGGCCCTTTCACTAGCTGCACGAGTATACTTAAGAACCAGATAAACGACTTCTTGAACAACGCCCTTAAGCATCTCTAGCCATTTCTAACTCTTCAAAGTTCCCCCAAAGATCAATCTGTTGTCTCAGATCTCAGAGCAGCTAGTCAGAATCCATATGGATATGAAACCCCCCAGCATGTATGCTGCGGCTAAGGAAAGCTCGTCTCAAAATCTCACTTAAGTATAGATTTGTTTGGACATCTGACGGAAGAAGAAGAGAGCTTTAACGCCGCGTATATGCCCATTTGAAAGGAAGTGAAGTAATGCCAATTATAGAGAGATAGAGCTTTAGCTTTAAAGTATTCTCCTAAAGCTCAGCTCAAGCAAGGGATCCTGGGGCGTAAGCTCGGTGAGTTTAAGCTGTCTAAATAGAAGCGATAAAAGACCGAAAATGCAACCTGAGGGGTACTTTGTGGAGATTGAGCCTCAAAAGTATTGCTTTAAAAATAGGTCTGAAACAAACAGCAAAAACCAGTATACTTTGTGAGTCACGTGCTAATAGATGTTGAGCAGAGGTACCCGTTGGTAGAAAAGCTAGCCATCGCAGTAGTGACAACGGCAAGGAAACTAAAGCCCTACTTTGATGTGCACAAATCTAGATCCTTACAAATCACCCATGGGAAAAAGCTGTGCAGAAAATGGATGCTTTAGGGAGCCTCCTCATGATAGGAATGGTGTCCTTTAAACAAGTGTATTATTCAGATAGAGGGTTCGGAAATATTAGAAAGCTAATATTCAGTGAGGTCAAGTGATCGGAATGCCTAGTTCGAGGCCGCTTCCAATCAGTAATATTAATCTATAATTAATATTACACCTTAATCTTGACTGAACCCTTCGGGTCACATCCAAGCAACTAACGATCCGACATGGCGAATTAATCCGGAAGGAATTAATAAGTCACTCAATTATTATGAACATTGACGACGGAAATCGAGCTAGGAGCGTCGAGACCGAGCGTCGCAAGTTGAGTCGAATTAATAATACGACGAGACGGTAAAAATGAATTTTATAAACAAAATTACCAAAATACCCCTAGCATCGAATGCCTCGTGCAATCCGAATGCTAGGGGCATGGTATGCTATCAAGCTAGCATAGCTAGCAGCACCAGTCGCACAGAGGCGAACCAGCAGCATGCACCATGTGCGTGGCTTGCTGTGCGTATGTGTGGGCTGGTGCGTTGGCCAGAAGGGCATAGTGCGCAAGAGCCCACACAGCCAGACCCAACAGCCCGCACAAAGTGTGTGGCTTGCTGGGCAGGCTGGCACGCCTTGCGGCCAGCAGCCCGCACACGCAACAAGCCCAATCACGCACCAGGCCGCCAGCTGGGCGCACCTTTGTGCCCAAGGCTGGGTGCCATGTGGCGTTGCATGGTTGGCTCCGGGTTAATAGTGTGTGTGGTAGTTGGGGATGCTTGGGGGGCAAGGCTTTGTCGCCCCCTTGTGGTCCTTATCTACCTTCTCCCTCCTTGTTGCCACTTGTTGATTAATTATTGCTTTGTTATATTTCTTTTGTTTTTGAATAAAAATTAAATGAAAAATGATTTTTACCAACTCTCCTACATTGATAAGAGAGTGGAATATTTCTTGGAATTCTCTATAAATACCGATGTATTGGGACTTCAGAATTCCACTTGAGTTGGAACTCAAAAAGCCATCTCCATAATAGTGATAAAACCTTTAAGTTCACATAAAAATCGAGTAGTTATTTTTGGTCCGAACTCGGCTAAACTCCAAGTTAAAGACCGTTTGGGTCGTTGTTGCGGGTAGACTATCGTTGGAGGTCTACGCGCTTGCGAGACTTGGCTTTCGAAGTAAGAGCTCGTCGAACGAGCAAAGCACACATCAAGGGTAAGATGGTCTTTTCACTCTATCTTGTTATTTATGTCTTTTAGTTATATTAATTGTGAGCGGGTCTTGGGGTCGGGTTTTGTTCCGCGGAAAGTCGGACTTTCCTGAACCCAACACCTCAAATGGGCGATAGAACTTTTTGAGTATGAGTTCGAGGTCAAGCCTAGAGCAACCATTAAGGCTCTAGCTCTAGCTGACTTTATAATGGAAGCGTCTTATGAGGAAAAAGAGGTTAAAATTGGAACATGGAAGGTGGCAGTGGGTAGATCTTCAGCTCAAACAGGAAGCGGAGTAGGGATAATACTAACATCACCAAAGGGCAATGTATTTGAGTATGCCATTAAATTCAAGTTCAAGGCATCGAACAACGTGGTAGAATACGAAGCAACTCTGGCAGGACTAAGGATGAGTATCGCAACGGGAGCCAAAAAGGTGCACCTGCAAACTAGCTCTCTGCTAGTAGCCAGCCAGCTGAAATGGGAGTATGAGGCTAGAGAGCCTACAATGTTGAAATATACGACCAAGGTGAAGGAGCTGGCGGCCCAATTAATGCATTTTCAAATAGATTTGGTCTCCAGAGCAGAAAATTCTCAAGCTGACGCATTATCAAAGTTAGCCAATTCCACCCTCCAAAGCCTCACAAGGACAGTCATGATGGAAGTCCTAGAAGAAAGCAGCATTGTAGAAAGCAAGCAGGTGAATCGCACCACGTAGGAACGAGCATGGTTTTTAGACATATTGACCTATAAGATGCATGGCTCGCTGCCTAGTGACGAAGTACAAGCTAAGAAAGTCAAAAAGGATGCCAATTGGTACGCTGTGATTAATGGGGAGCTAAACAAAAAAAGCTTCTCCAAGCCACTCCTGAGGTGTATCCTAGAGTGGGAGCAGGAAGGAATCATGGAAGAAGTGCACTTTGGAATCTGCGCCAACCATATTGGCGGAAAAGCCCTAGGAGTTGAAGTACGTCGAAGAGGAGCATACTAGCCAACCTTGACGCAAGATGCTTTAGCATATGTTAAAAAATGTGAAAATGCCAAAAAGTATGCTTCAGTTATAAATCAGCCAACGGATTATCTGACTTCGATCCTCAGCCCGATCCCATTCGCTCAGTGGGGAATGGATATATTAGGACCTTTCACCACTAGATCAGCGGGCATGAAGTACCTCATAGTAGTAGCGGATTACTTCACTATGTGGATTGAAGCTGAACCCACAAAGTACATAAAAGCTTCCCAAGTAAGAACATTCATATGGAAGAACATCATTACAAGATTTGGGGTGCCACAATGCATAGTCTTTGACCATGGGTGTTAGTTTGAATGTGATACCATCAAGGATTACCTGGAAGAGATGGGTACCAAATATGCAAACGCCTCAGTCTGTCACTAGCAGAGCAACAACCAAGTAAAGAAAGCAAACAAGCTGATCTTGATAACCTTGCAGAGGAAGTTGGAAGAGCATAAGGGCCTTTGGGCTGACCTAGTCCCAGAGGTATTGTGGGAAAATAAGACAACGAAGAAGCTAAGGAAGCTACTGGAAAAAGTCCATTCACCCTAGCATATAGGGAAGACGCAGTAGTTCCAGTGGAAGTACAAATCCCCAACCTTAGAGTCCAGCACTATGAGCAGCAAGGGAATGAGAAGCGTTTGCTAGAAGAGCTGAATTTCCTTCCAGAGATGCAGCTAAAAGCAGCCCTCAAGCTGGCAGCCCAGAAGAGCAGAATCTTAAAGGCCTTCAACAAAAGAGTCAAGCACCGGGAACTACTACCTAGAGACTTGGTTCTTAGAAAGACTGCAGCAGCGGGGAGAGGAAACTAGCACGAAAAGTTGTTAGCAAATAGGGAAGGCCCTTTCCTCACCCATGAGTAAGTGGGGCAAGTGCTTTCCTCCTCGCAGATCAAGAAGGTCAGGTTATAAGGAATAGTTTCAACGCAGATGTGTTAAAGAAATATTTTGTTTAAAAGCATATGGCTAAGTAGAAGCCAGAAAACTCCATTTAAGTTATGCAAAAACTTTGTTTAAATTATGCAATGTTAATCAAGGCACACTACTACAAAAACAAGCAAAGAAATCCGTCCAAATATGCCTTACAAACCCCCTTTGAACGGGTCTCTATCTCAGAGGTCTGTTTGATAAAGAGACCCCATTTAGAGAGGGGGTCTATTTTAAAGAAAGAAAAGACCTGTTACAAGAGAAAGGGGGTCTGTTATACTCATTATTCAAAGAATATTTTAATGGGGGAAGAGAGCCGTCTTTGGGAGAGATAGGGTCTCTCAGCTAAAAAAGTTCAGACCTCGTATTAAAGATATGGGGTCTCTTTGCCTCCCTAATTTTTTTTAAAAAAATTATATTTATTTTATTTTACGAAATCCATAATATTTAGAATTATAAATATCAATATAAAAAATAAAATTCTTTAAAAAATAATTAAATAACTACAATTTATACATAAACATCATTTATACAATACACAACTAAAATTTATTTAAAACAAAGAAGAATTCAGATATATTTGCTATTATACTTTACAAATATCAATACATACCATCAGCACCATTCATAAATCAAATCAGGAATCAGGGCCCTTCAAAAAAAAAAAAAAATCAAGAATTAGGTCACTCCATTATTGGAATTTCAATTGAAGCAATTTTGGTCATACTTCCTCCAATCTGTTAGTACCACCTTTGATGGATGGATTCCCGGTGAGGGCGTTCAGATCATCTTTTCTCTATTCTGCTAATTGTGAACAACCCACTTCTTCCTATAGACTTGGTCAACATTTCCCAAACGACCCCTGAAATAAACCACGAACAACCTGGAATTTGACGTCTTTGTGCATAAGCATTGATTGGATATTTCACTTGCTTCCGAGATCAAAGTGAAAGAAGCGCACAATCACGCAATGGACGGTCGACAAATTTGTGAAACGAGCCGCTCCACTTTCCGGCGAGAGTTAGAGAATCTTCGTTAGTGTCATGTCTCTTGTGTTTCATCGAGTTTTTGGGGTTTTTTTACAAGAGAGTGGATGGGAAGTTGAATCCCATTTGCTCAGGTAATATACGAAGCAAACATAGATAGAAAGAAGTGCTACAACTACTATTTTAAATTCGACTATTTGCAAATCTTTAATGGAGTATAATAGAGGAAGGACGAGAAACAGCAGAGTATTATGAAAGAGTTTTTGGGTGGAGAGGTTAGGGTTTTGAGGTGAGAGAATGACAAATGAAGATGATAAATAGATAATGTAATATAAAATGAGAACATAGGAGAGCATTAATTACTCATTCGTGAACAAAGATAAGAGACCCGTTAAGTTATCTATGGGTCTATTATTTCTCATATTTTAATCCCATAAAAGGTGTGGGCCCTAATTGATTAACATAAGAGACCTGTGATATATGTCGACAGGTCTTGTATCTCTCCTTATTTTTACTATAATCAAAGATGTGGGCCCTAATACACATAACAGACCCGTTATTTTTAATATTGGATCTCCTAGATTAAACAAACCCAATATTTAAATAACGAGTCTCTTATTGGGGATTTCTTTTCCAAGTTTTGTATTAGTGGCAATTTAAGCCATTTGAATTCAATGAAATGCGAGCCTCTGCGTGAAGAGTATACTACATAAGCTTGTCTAAACATGTTTATTTGTTGAATTGTGCTTTAGCATTATACACTAACACGTAGAAAACATCATAACACACATAAAAGTCATTATGTCAAAGCTAAAGCATCAAAATAAGATGCAGCAAGACATCGTTGAACTCACGAAGATCATATTTCCCTAAGTTTGACCTACCTGCTCAAAGTAAAACAGGGCACCTGATGAGTGTGATTTATGGCACTCATTTGATGAGTATTGAGGTTGTTTTTACCTTCTTTTCATAGCTTTCTTTCTTAATAAATGCTTAGTTTTATGCATTTTCTCCTTAGTTTCCCTTTTTTTCTCTTATTTTGTGTTTTTATGGTTTTTATAGTGTTTTCTCCTTTATTTCCTCTCTTTTCGTGGTTGTAGGTATTGTATGAGGTTTGGGTCTTGATATTAGTGGTTTTATAAGTTGGAAGATGCTTTTGGTGCAAGCTCATAGCAATAGGAAAGCTCAAGATGCAAGAAAGTGGATGCTCCAAGTTCTAGCTCTTGCGCTCTCAAGCCGCGCTCTCATGAAATAACGGTGTTGAACCCACCGTCAAGTCCATTTGAATCTGCCATGCTTAGTGACTATCAAGAACATATGGCGTGCACTCATGAAGACCCATTTGCGAGCTCACAAGGCTACGAAGAAGTCGAAGAAACCTAGAGGCGCGTGGGCGCGCAACCCCCTTGCGCGAGCGTGCACCCCTGCCCGCCTGGGCGCTCCTCCCTGTTTTCGGGTTCGCTCGATTTTGTTTCCGCGCCTCTTATAAATTCCTATTTTTAACCCGATTTTTAAAAAGAGTTTTAGACATAATTTTGATCATAATTTTAGGTTAGTGGAGAGTTTTCTCTTTAGTTTTAGGGGTTAGTTTAGGAGTAGATTTAGAGAGAGAAAGTGAGGGATTTCATTGGGGATTTGAGAGATTGAAGATTCAAGGTGACAATTGTATTGAAGATCTCCATAATAAATCAATGAGGATTTCTAACTCTATCTCATTTTATTGCTTGTTTAATTTCATGTTTGTTTGATTTGATTTTGATGTTTGATTCCTGATTAGGGTAATTGTTCTTCATATTTTGTTGATTCTTGATTTCTTTAGTTTCTTGTTGATTAGATGATGATTCTTGAGTAGTTATTTGGCTAGGGATTGGTTGAAACTTGTATGATTGATTGATTGTGATTGATTTGGGAATTATGTTGATTGATTGTTGAGATTAAAGTGATTAATGTAAGTTTGCATGTGTGTAATTTTAATAGGCCTTAAGAATTATGCTAGATTGCATTGTGATTTCTAATGATACGACCCATTGATTTAGGAATTGCAATTATCGATTGGTTTGGATTGTGACTCTCTTAGTTTGTTATTCGTAGAGACCACTAGCTTAACATTAGGAGATAGCTTTTTGATTCCAATTGATTGCTCATATCATTAGTCTTCACAACCATTGATTGGCATGTTATTCCCAAGTTGTTGCAGTTGTCATGACTACTTGTTGATCACCATTCCCTAGTGTTTTATTTGTTTGCTTCTTTGTTTTAGTAGTTGTTAGTGTTACCTTCTTTACCCTTCGACTTCGACCTAGCTTAGGTGCACATTGAAAACACTTGAACATAACTGTTCCTAGTGGTTTGACCCTTGACCTATCTTTATACTTGTATTTAGGTTTGTTAAGTGTTTATAAATTTTTTTTGGCTTAGGGAGGATTAGTCAACGACCTAGTTTTCCCCTTGGCAAAATGGCGCCGTTGCCGGGGAACCGTGTCTATGTTTGATTGTTTTTGATTGCTTGAGTCTAGGTCTTTGTATATACTTTTCTTTTATTTGAATTTTGTTTGTTTTGTGAAAAAAAAAATTGCAAATACCTCGTTTCCTCAATTTGAGAATGAGCCATTTTTGGTGTATTTCAATAGACTAGTGAGCTTCATAAGTTACCATGGTTGTGGTCTTTGGGAGGCTTGTGAGATTTGTTATCATAATTTGAATGAGAAAACTAGAGACATTATTGAAAGCATGTTTAATGGTAGATTTCGAGCATTGTCAATCGATGATGCTTGGGACTTTTATGTATGGTTTGCTAGAGATACTTATAATCGTGGTCATGGTTATTCAAATGTTTCTATTGATAATTGTGATGTTCCATTTTCCGTGTATGAAGAATCTTGCATGCCTAATTGTGCCCCCATTCCCCATTTTGATGATGCCATTCATATTTCTAATGTTAATCCACACATGCTTGCACATGATTCCTTTCCCCATGATGCTCCTCAATTCTATTCATCTTTCCAATCTTTAGCGTCTAGCTTTGGTTTCCTCATGATCAAATTAGTAGTTCATTGAAAGAATTGGAGATAAATTCTAATTTGAAGCCAAATGAGATGAGATATTTGGAGATTATGAGAAGCCAAATGGAAATGTTGAAAAGGATGGAAGAGAAAAATGAGGAAGATTGTAGGAGAAAGGATGAGATGAAAAGCCAAATGTCATCAATGTTGAATGTAAATGAAGTTTCTACAACTTTGGTAGATACGGAAGATGATGATGATGATTGTTTTGAGAGCTCCAAAGTGTGTGAGGAGAATGTTAGAGAGCCTATCAGTGATGAAAAGGGTGTAGAGATGGATGTTCCGAAAAAGAGTTTGCATTTTGAATCTCCTTCCCAATTTGAATTTCATTCTATTGAGCCTTTAGATGGAGTTGAAGAAAAACTAAAACTTTTGGCCTCTCTTAATATTGAGGAAATGGTAATTCCAGTTATGAAGGATAGGAAATTGCAACTTTTCAAGCGTGGAGAAGTTGTGAGGAAAGAGAGTGATGATGAGGAGGATGAAGTAGTTTCCATGGGAGATTGGATGTTTAAGGGTGATGAGGACTAAGAGGTTTTTACTGTTGAAAAACCAATTGGTGAGTCAATTCCCCCACCCACCACCATTGATGGTGATTTCATTCCCCCATTCTTTTATTTTGAAAACCAATCTTCTTCCACCCCATATCCTTTGCATGATAACCATGGTTGCTTTAAGGGTGAGGCCTTGGCCTAAATGATTTTGATGTAGATGAGGATCAATATGAGAGGGTTGAGGAGGTAAAGCTTACTTTTGACGATTATGAAGATGAGAGTGAAGTGTGTGGTGAGGTTGAGTCTCCAACTCCTACCTCAAATCTTCAACCATTATCTTCCTTTTTCACCTTTCATGACCCTTTTTCTTCTACATTTTCTACCATTAAGAAGGATGAGGCCTTTTTAGAGGGAGATTGTACTTCTCATGTTTATCTTGAGCTACCTCCCAAGTTTAACCCTTAAACCTTTGATGAGTTTTCTTTGAACCTTGATGATGATTTAAAGCTTTTGAGAGCTCTTTTAGGGTGTGAAGTTTATGAGGAGAATGTGATTGAGAATGAGCTTAATTTGAATGATGATGAGTTGGAGAAGAGCCCTTTGGATGTGAGTTCATTGGATGAGAGAGCTTGTGTTTCAATGGATAGTGGTGTAAGTGAGAAATCAATTCCTATTCCTTCATCTTACATCTCATTTTCAAGAAAGCTTGATCTTGTTCCCTCCTATCCCATGTCATTACCTACTTTTCTTATATCCCCTCCTCTTGAAGAGACTTTAGTCCCCCAAGTGCCTCATTTGATGACTTTTGAGGATAATGGTGGGATTTCCAACAAAAAAATTTTTGTTGAAAAGAGAATGCTTATTCTTTTTCTTTTATTTCTCTTCCTTTTTCTTACATTCTTGTTTTCCCTTCTCTCCTTCCTCTTCTTGGCATACCTCTTCTCAACTCCATAGGTGTGCCCTAATCTTGTTTCATGCCTTCACTTTGTCATGTGCATACTTACTTTCATATGAAATGTGTAGTAGTGCATTTGACAAGCTCTTGCGTTCGTTGCAATATTATTTACTAGAGCGGTCAAGCTTGGACCTTAAGCAAGCCTTTCTTGGGAAGTAACCCGTGTTTTACTGCTTTCATTTTCTTTTCTTTTTAGAATAGATTTTCTCTCGTGGAAATGTTTGTGTGCCTTTTACTAGGTACATAACTTGATATACTTTGGTGCATTGGTTTGGATCAAGAATCAAGAAAGTTTGTCACCAAAATTGCTAGCATATGGAAAGCGAGATTCAATTTTAGAGGAAATTAGCTTTAAAAGGTTTAGTTGGGTCATTTGCGGGTTTTTACACCCACCAATGTCTAGTAATATCTTTCCTTGCTCTTTCTCTAATGGTTAGTGATTTGTTGGACATGTGTTGGTATTGTTGGTTTGATTTCTTTCTCTTCCCCTCCCATGGATTCTATGATTTATGATTTGAGTGTATTGTCTCATTCAATCTTAGGGGAGGGTATTCTATCATGTTTGGTGGGATGTTGATTCATATATGCCATGCACATTTGTATATGCATTTCCATGTTCTTTTATTTTGAAAAAAAAAAAAAAAAAAACTCCAAAAGATTTTTGTTTCTATCAAGGCAAATTTGCAATGTGTTTTCTTTTTTCTTGATTTGGACATAATACTTTTGGACTTGTATAGTTGAATGTTTTTCTTCTTAAATGGTAACAGTGTGCACGGTTGAGAGTATGTTTGGTTGATTCTAGGATAGAGTATGCTAAGATAGTGTGTTTAGAACTTTTAGGACCTTGAAGCCGGATTATAATTGTTTGTGGTAAGAAGGTGTTGCTCCCTTTGGTGAATTTGAATCTAATAGTGAGTTATTGCTACAACCATGTGAGTTTTCATTCTTTTCTAGCCTTCTACATATTTTGTATGAGCGGCACATGGATCCTTGACTATTGCAAGCTATATCTAGAAATTGACTCTTATCTCCCAAATCGTGACTGAACCATTTAGTAAGGACAAAGGCATCTTTTCAGGGTGCTAATTTTTCTTTTTCTAGGATAGATTTCATTTCTTTATTTTGGGTTTACATTTGCCTACTTGCTAACTGATAACTTGTTATTTGGTATGATTTTAGGGTACTTTTGAACCTTGTTTTCATTATTATTCGGCATCAAAGTTCATTATTTATCCTATTTTTATGCTAATTTTTGTATCATCCATGCTTCACGGGTTGTTTGTGGTTTTAATGTAATGTAGGTGTTTTTAGCACTATGGATGTGACATAGCATGAGTGAGCAAGGAGAGGGGAAATCTTAGTTGATAGAGTGATGGAGGAAGAAGGATGAGTTCCTTAAAGAGAAATGAAAAGCTTTTGGAAAGCCTTTAAGGGTTGTTTGCACAAGGGTTAACTTCAACTGACCATAACTTTAGTTCTACTCAAGATTTTGAAGTGATTCGAATAAGAGATTAAAGTTCGTCTCAAGAGCTTTCCAACGACTGGTCATAAGTCCATTTCTGGCAAGAAACAAAGAAGTTACAGCCTCTCGAAGTCAAGCTGTTCATGCAGGGGTTTCTGCACGGACGTGCAACAAAATGGCAAGTCCGTGTCAATATATGCACGTCCGTGCAGATGTGCTCCAGACTTGGAAGTAGGTTCCGCCACATTTTTGCCTCTCTTGCATGTCGTTGCCAAAGTTGGCACCTCCGTGCAAGACTGTTTTCGGGCTCTTTTCTCGTTTTCTCTGTCCTTTCTATTTGGGGTAATATAAATACCTTCTTAGCTCTGATTGTGGGGGGAGAGACCTCCTTAGTGTAATTTTAGCTTAGGTTAGGGTTTTTAGAGAGAGAAACTCTCATTTTCTAGAGGTAGAAAGTTGGAAAAACTTGTTGAAAGCTTGAAATATGAAGAATTGAAGGAAGGAGACTTGAAGATTTGATTATTTCTTGCAATATAAATGAGAATTTCTTACTCTCTATCTTATTTTATTGCTTTAATTTCTTATTTTTGTATCTTTTCTAGTTTTATTACTTGTTTATGTTAAATTGGTGTTTGATTTCATGTTCTTAGTTGTTAACTCCTTTAGTTTTGCAATTTATATTGATTTGTGAGTAGTTCTTTTACTTGGGATGTTTGAAACCATTGATGAATTCACAAATATTTGTTGCATGTGCTAATTTGGTAATTGTTGGGTGTTAATTAGTTGAGCTTAAGTGGTTTCATTGTTAGTTCTTGTAAGTGGCCATTGCTAGAACTATTTATCTAAGCTTTCTCAACGAAGGATCAAGAGATTAACTTGAGTTAGCTCCCTTATGCTTAATTGACTTGAAATGTCATGAGAATAGGAATTTCCAGTTAAGTAAATGTTCATGTCATTGTGATTATGCTTTAGCACTTCTTTTGTGCTTTTTAACCACAAGAGTAGGTTGTATTCATGACTTAAATAATCCCTCTAGCTTTAGAGAGTAGTTGGGTGCCTTAAATGACTTCCCCTAATTTATTCCCAAATTGATTTGTCTTGTATGCTAAATTGTAATTGTGAATGACTTGATTGGTGGATACCTTCCCAAGATCCTTTTTATTATTGTTTTTAGTTTTTCTTTACAACTCATAACCCAAAAAAAAGACTTGACTTAGCTTATTACAAATCGATATTTGTTAGTGCTCCCCTTAGTCCTTGTGGGATCGACCCTTACTTGCCCTTTTCTACCCATTAGAGAGACCAAGTTAGGTTTTTTTCTTTGGTAGGCTCGACGACGGCTTATTAAATTTTGGCGCCGTTGCCGGAGACTTTGGTAGACATTGACTAAGTATTGAATAGATGAGTCTAGGTCTTTGTACATATATTTTTTTTATATCTTCTCTTTTTATTTTATTTTTTAATTTTATTTTGCGGTTTCTTCCATTGAAATAAACGGCAATTTTTTCCCTTCCCCAATATGAGAATGAAACATTTTGGAGATATTTCCATAGGGTTAATGATTATATTGGTTATAATTATGGTCATAGACTTTTAAAGGTGGATATTTGTGAAGTAATTTTTGAAGGTTTTAATGATGAAATGCGAGTTGTAGTTGAATCCATGTTCGAAGGTTAATTTATGTCTAAAACCATTAATGAGAATTGGAGTATGTTTGGGTGGCTAGCTAAAGATACTATTGATTGGGAGATGGCTAATCGTGAGACGTATGACCATTTTAATGATGCATACTCATTTGAAGAATGTAGTGATAATGTTTTGCATTCTAATGTATCGAGTTTTGGTAATCCAAATTGTCAAAATTCTCCAAATTTTTTCTTGGATTCCAATTTTATCTCATGTACTCCTTATGATGTGGCTAATGTGCATAATATTGTCACCTCTTCCTGTAATACCCCGTATTTTTGAAACGTATTTTCTAATTAATTAATTAATTAATTAGTATTTTCTAAAAAGGGTATTTTAAGTAATTTATTTTTCTATTTGAGTTTTGGAGCCAAAGTGATATTTGAATTTTGGCGCCAAAAGTATTTAAAAACTTAATTATTATTTTTGGATTTTTGGATAAGATTTATTATCCATTTATTTTATTTTAAAAAACCGGATTATTTATATATATTTCGGATATTTTAATTAAACAAAATTATATTTTATTATTTATTTAAAAGGGCCAAAAAATTCCTAAATTATTAACTATGATTTTCAGATTTTCTATGTGTAGAAATCTGATTTTCTTAGTTATTTTATTTAGTGAATAATTGGAATTTTATTAAGTAATTATTTTATACAATAAATATTATTTACACAATTATTTTTAATTCCTTAAAACTAGCAAATTAATTCCCTAAATATCTAAAGCCACCATGATGGATTTTTGGGTGACTTATTTTGGTAAATTATATTTTTAATTATCTCCTTAAAATCTCTTATTTTCCTTAATTCTATTTCTCCATCTTTTTAATATCTAATCATCATATTTTCTTGCCATTCATTCTTCTTAATTATTCCCCAAGTAATTCCAATGTCCTTATTATTTTTCATAACATACATACATTCTATATTCAATTATACACAATCACCTTAATATCCAAACTTTCCTTAATTCTTTATATATTTCTCCAAGTAATCTCTTAAACCCTACTTGGCATAATTCTTCCCAAATTCTCTTGACATAGTTCTTGCATGAGCTAGCCTATAAATACCCCTTCATACCTCTCATATTCTTCACATCAAAACTCAATTCTCTTCTTCTCTCTTATTCTTATTTTCCCTACACCTTTTCATATTTTTCTTCTCCTCTTCTCGTACAAATATTATCCCGTATACCTTTGAATCTAGTTTTCGGGTACTTCTGGTCAGTTTTTGGGGTATTGACGGTTCACAAAAGATTGTTCCTCTCGAAAAATCCTTGAGGTTAGGCTCAAGAATCACCCAATTCGGAGTTATATTGAAGGAGTTATGACCTCTGCAAGTTCTGCTTATTCTTTCCAACGAAAATTCAATTCTCTTTAATCCTATTCTTTTATCTTCTTCATGGTTAGTTTTCTAAAATACAAATAAGCTATAATTTTATATTAAAGTATTATTTTAAAAGATTTTTATAGTCCATGCACATTAGATTTGAGTTTATGTTGTGATAACCTTATGGTTATGTTATTTGCAAGGTGTATTTGTTATTGAACTTTGAAAGTGCGAAGTGTTGATTGATATTCGGAATCAAGGTTCTTGAAGTTCTTTTTATGTGATTTTTCTAGCAAGGATCAAGGTAAGTTTAAGTGGCTAGATACCTTTGAAAGTGATTGGTTTGAATAACATGTTTTACATGATTTGATTGGTGATTGAATTAAATTGATTTGAATTATGTTTGGAGGTATTGATTTTAATATTTAATTTGTTTTAATAAAAGTATTTTGAATGATTGATTTTTAAATCATGTTTTGAATGGTTTGAATTATTTATCATGTTTAAATAAAGGATTTGATTTTAAAAGGGTTTGTTGAATTAAATAAAAGGTTTTTCAAGTTAGAGTTATTGATTTTGAAAAGTTATTAATATGAGATTTTATTCTCAATTATCTATTTAAAAGGTTTTGATTTTAAAAGTATGTGAAATTATTGAAAAGGAGTTTGAATTATATTGGAATTTATTGGATATTAAAAGGATTTATTGAACCATTGAATTATTATTATTAATGCTTTATAAGCATGTTGGTAATCCCACTATGCGGATTTGGTTTATTGATAAGGCCTCGGACTTTGTATGACCGGGTCTTTCCTCAAGAATAGCCTTGTAATATAAGGAGACTAGCTTGGGGGGTGTGCACACTTGGGTGAGGACTTGGATTAAAATAAATTGGTTCTTAATAAAGGAATTGGTTTTATTAACTATTATTTTGAATATTGAATCATTGGAATCGGTTTTGGAATAATGAGTTTTGAAATTATTGGATTAATTATTGGAATTGATTTTTAAAGCATGTTTGCAAATAAATTGAGTTTACATTATCTTGCACTTATCGTACTTAGCATATTTTGCTAATCCGTATTTCTTATTTGTTTTGGTTCGCCCTGTTTACCGTAATGGTAAGCAGTGTTGACTATTTTCAGGTGGAGTCAATAATTGAGCATATGGAGTCCCGGGAATGGTTTCACCTAGATTAGGAAGTGTTGGTCTTGTGTCTTTATTTTGAGTACTCATAACAATGTTACTATTTTTATAAGTATTAATAAAAGAAAGTTGAGTTTCCGCTGCAAGTTTTGTTATTGAGTTAAGTATTTTGAGTAGCCTTGCGTAATCACGCGGCGGTAATACGCCCAAGTCTATCTCTACGGTATACTTATACGTATTATACTGGTATTTCCATAGAGGGAGATTTGGGGGTGTTACACTTCCCAATGTGATTTTCGAAATTTTTCCCATCCTCAAGAACCCAAGTCTTCTTTAGAGCTTGGTCTAGAATGTTTTTTGAAGGGTAATAAAGAGATTTATAGGAATCTAATGGACATGAAGAGCACTTGTACATCCATGAATCATCATAGTGAAGCTTCTAGGGTTTAAATGAATGAAAATGAAAATTTTGAGAAGCCTCTTCTTGAAAAACTTTTGCTTGATGACCCTATTTTTCCAAATATCATCAATTTGCATAATGAGCCTAATGTACCATTAATTATGAATGATGACAAAGTTGTTGGTTGTTTGTTGAATTCCACTAATGATATATGTCTACTAAAGTCCAAATATAATGTTGATGGTATTCTTAAATTTGATTATATTGATGATTGTTCAAGAGATGTTGAGGATAACTATCAATTTGGAAAGAGTAGCCTAGATATTCATGATGAATTTTGGGATAGAAAGGATAAAAGGTATGAAGTGGAAGAAAATCCCTCTTTTAAGGACCATAGAGTTGAGAGTGAGGTATTTGTTGAGTCTTTACTAATAATTGAACATTCATTTTTTGAGCGTCATGTCCCTTTCTTAAAAACTCTTGATATTATTGTCTCATTTCTAAAGCTTTTCCCCCCTCCTCTTCCCAAGTTCACTTCACATGAGCCTCTTTGTACTTCATTCTATGATTTGCATGACCATTTTCCAACCAATGATGCTCAATTTTGTGAATTTGATGTAAAATATGGATTTTAATTTACCAAATGAATCTCCAAAGTGTTTTGTTGATAGTTATACTTTTATTTTTCCTTCTTCTTTTCAATCTAGAACCTTTTTTAGATCTTTTCATTTTTATTTTACGAAGCTTTGTAGATTAATGTATATCCTTTTCTTCTTCTCTTTAAATTTTCTTCTTATTTTCATGGTTTTAATTTGTGAAATGTGCTCAAGTGCATATGATAAGCTTCTTAGGAGTTTGTCAAATTACTTACTAGCTAAGGTCTAGCCAAAGACCGAAAAGAAAGGCAAATTTTCTTTACCTTTTTTTATTTGTTTATTTTTGAATAACGATGTGCATGGATTTTAATTGTTTGATGATTTTGACGCGGGTGAAACCTAGATCGTTGATTATTGAGATTCCCCGATCAAAACCAAATTTATAAAACCAAACCCAACCCTAGGTATAGGGGTAAGTCCGGGTCGAACCCAAAGGAATGCGATATATGCTAAAGTCTCAAGCTAAGGTATTCCGAAGTCTTAAAACAATAAGGTTGGTCTAAGCTATGCTATCGAATCAACTCAATTAAAACTAACAAATAGAATTCAATTATCAAAGCACTAGGGAATTTAGGATCCACACGCACTCATGATAAACTTGCTAATTTGTCGGAAATTTGATCAATCAACCAATGCAAGGGAAAACGATATTTGCAATCAAAATCACTCAAAGAGCTATTTCCTAGGTTCAAGCTAGATGTCTCTACAAATTAGTTCAAAGGAAAATCACAAAATAAGATCAATCGATAATAATAGCTTCCAAATCAATTTTTCGTGTCATTGAAAACTACTATGCAATCTAGCTTGATAATCAAGGTTAGCTACTCCTCTTCAAATCAAACACATGCACAAATTTCATCAACTAATTTAACCACATCATCAAATCAATCAAAAACCCCAAATTAGCTTTAGCTTATCATTTATACATGCTTCAACACTTCCCTAGCAAAGGAACTACTCACTACACATTGTAAAATTGAAAAGCATAACAAAACTAATCATCAATTTCATCATCAACATTGTAATCCAAATATCAACAATCAAATAAAGAACACTATAGAAATTCAACAATATATCAATAATCAAACATAAAATTGCATTAAAAAGGAAACAATTCTTACAAAACTTTGATCAATATCAAAGAGGAATGAAGATCAAACTGTAGCAATCATCAATTACCAAGTTTCTCTCTCTAAAATCTAAGAACAAAATCTCCATAATCTTGAGCTTCTCTCTATAAATTTCTAATCAAAATCTAATTCTCATTCAATTCTAGCTTATTCTCTCTCTAGAAATGAAGAAATTCTATATATAGTAAAACTAACTAAGGAGAAGTTAGTTAGATGTCCAAAAAGAACCCCAAATGGTGCGGCCTCTCCTCTAAATCCGCGGCCGATCAAAAATGGGTACGGAACAGGGGAAAAGAGGTACGCGACCGCTCCTCAGCCTTGCGCGGCCGCGCCACAGCCCTACGCGGTAGCTCTTCCCTCGAGCGCGCCCGCGCTTGGGAGCAGGGGAGATCTTCCTTGTGCGGTTGTTAATGCTCCCGTGCGCTCCACTTGATACATGTTGGGGGAGGTAGTCACTAGAGGTCTTCACGGTGGGTTCAACATCGATTTTGATGTCCACGCAGCATGAGAACTTGGCCTTGAAGACTTGACTTTTGCACTCCTTCACTTTTGAGCTTTAAGGGGAGAGTCCGGGTTGCATCTTAAGCTTTGTATTCCCTGAGAAAACGCCATCGAGCTTCTTGAACATCACCGATCTCCTAAAATCAAAGAGAAGCAAAAAAGTAAAGGAGGAAAGGCAAAAAAAAACTAAGAAATGCAAGAAAATGAGAAAACAACTAAGGAAAACACAAACTAGAGAAATTACAAGTAAAACTAAGGAAAAAGAGATAAAAGAGATATAAATACAATAAAAATTCATCCTAAAAGAAGCTAAATGAGTGCCATAAATGACACTCATCAGATTTGAACTAACGAGCTTTGTGAAATGATTCTCAATTAGGTACACTTTATTACCCCATTCCAATTGCATCCTATAGTCTCAAATTCACAAGAATTTTGCTACATTGGAAAGACACAACATACTCTACCAAGTTTTGAAGAATTTTGCATCAAATTGAGTAATATATCTTCCTCTCTTCATCCCTTCTCAAGTTATTGATTTTATAATTATTTTTACCATTCATTTATTGCTTGTTTAAGAGTTTGGCTTGGGGCTAGATTTTATTGTACGTTGTGGTTTTTTGTTGTAGTTATAGATGTTGGATTAGATGTACTTGTTGAGATTGATTGGGTTCCCTTCCCTCCCCCCTGATTATCTCTTTAAAGCATTGAGGACAATGCTCCGTCTCAGCTTGGGGTGGGGGGGGAGCTTCACGCTTTCATGAAGGGGGGTTTATTGTTAGTTTGATGCTTGAATTTGCTCATAGTTGTAAATTTGGATATTCATGCTTTTTCTTTTGTTTATAATAAGTTAAAAATTTGAAAAACATAAAAAAAAAAATACCCAAGGATGAGACTCAAATGACGATAGATGCTTATATGTTTTGCTTGCTTGATTCTTGAGTGATGAGTACTAGTTCTTTTAGAAGGGTGTATGTAAGAGTTAGGGTCATTTAGAGGCTTATTAATCTTGATTGCATTAGTGTATATGAAATGAAAGCCAATGAATTCTCAATTACACACCAAGTATAAGATATTGTCTAATTTGCTCAAGTAGGATATGTTTGAATTAATTTGCAGTCCCTTGTGCCCTTGATGTGCCCCCTTTCCTCCCCAAAATGAAACTCTATTAGGGAATTGGTTTTACTTGTATCATGTGTAATAAGTGGCGTAATAAGCCACACGTTCTCAATAAAGAAAGAGCCGCTCATAGTTAAAAGAGGCGAGGGCATTGAAAAATTGAAAAAAAAAAAGAAGAGCATAGAAAAAAAAAGGGAGAACAAAAACTCCCCTAAAACTTCTCAAAAAAAAAAAAAATTCTCTTCTTTAGAGGTCAATTCGTGGATGTCTCCCACACCTTGTTTGCATTGATTTTTCTTATGAAATTCATGAGTTAGAGTGTAGTTAAGGGGCCTTGGGTGTGCGATTTGGGAGGTGGACTAGTATTTTGAGATTTTATAACCGAAAGAGGGCTTGTTACTACTTTGAAATATCTAGGTGTGCTCTAATGAACTAGTAAAAGGTCTAAGGAAGAATCTAGTGCAACCTTGCTTAGTTCTCCTCTTTACCCCCAACTCATGTGTACATTTGTATGATTAGTAATTCTTGAAAGTTGCTCACTTGTCTTGCTTGTGTCTCATATCTCGATGAGTTGACTTAGGTGAAAAAGTTGAAATCGTATGATTTTTGATGATGTGTTGTGGATTGTGTGAGTTGTGGGGTAAGCTCATTGGAAACCCTCACGAGATAAAAACTCATCCTCTAGGGCAACTTATAGGTTTAAATTGCTTCTCACTTGGCTAAAATTGATCGTGGTTGTTACCATGCGGATTTGTGTTTATGTGCATGACCCCCTCCTTGTTTTAATTTTAGCAAGTTATTTTTCTTCTTTGGTTTAACATTATTGTTTTGCTCGAGGACGAGAAAAAGCTTAGCTTGGAAGCATTTGATAACTTGTTATTTGGTATGATTTTAGGGTACTTTTAAAAATTGTTTTCATTATTATTCGGCATCAAAGTTCATTATTTATCCTATTTTTATGCAAATTTTTGTATCATCCATGCTTCACGGGTTGTTTTTGTTTTTGATGTAATGTAGCTGTTTTTAGCACGATGGATGTGATCAAGCATGAGTGAGCAAGGAGAAGGGAAATCTTGGTTGATAGAGAAATGGAGGAATAAGGATGAGTTCCTTAAAGAGAAATTGAAAAGCTTTTGTAAAGCCTTGAAGGGTTGTTTGCACAAGGGTCAACTTCAACTGACCATAACTTTGGTTCTACTCAACATTTTGAAGTGATTCAAATAGGTGATTAAATTTCGTCTCAAGAGCTTTCCAACGACTATCATAAGTTTATTTCCAGCAAGAAACAAAGAAGTTACAGGTAGAGCCATCAAAAGTTGACCCGACCCGAAATACTGACTCGAACCCGATTATTAACCGACCCGTCTGAACCCGAAAAAATTGTGACCCGACCTGAAACCAACCCTAGACCCGAGTTGACCCGATTATTTGAGGCTCGAACCCGAACATGAACCGATCTGGAGATGACCTAACCCGAATAAAACCCGTAAATTATTTACCTGAACCGAAATTGACCCAAACCCGTTTTAACCCGTTAAAACCTGAATTTAACCCGACCTGTTACTAACCTAACCTGAAATTCAACCTGACCTGTTCCTAACCCTACCCGAATTTAACCCGACCCGTTACTTACCCGACTCGAAATTCAACCCGACATATTACAAACCTGACCCGAAATCAACCCGACTTGTTATTGACCCGACCCATATTCAACCTGACTTGTTATTGACCCAATCCGAATTTTACCCAACCTATTACTAACCCGACCCAAAATTCAACCCGATCTGTTACTAACCCAACCCGAAATCAACACGACTTGTTATTGACTCTACCTAAATTCAACCCAAATTGTTCCTGACCCAATTTCATCACCTTAAATTCGATTTAGACCACCTTATTATTATTGATCAAAGCATTTTGTCTAAGGAGACCAAGTCAGTCTAGGCCGACAAAAGAAAAAAGCATCATCCCCAAATTTAAGAGTTAAATATAGTATATATTTGTTGTATGGTCAAAGGAGATAATTATCTTCCTAAATTATAAGCTATTTTAACTTATCTAAACCAAACCTATTTTAACCGAATTTATATGAACTTAATTATTGTATTTTATCTAAATTTATTTGAACATGTCATGTCGAATATAAACTTATCTGAAATTGTTATCCCTAAAATGAGTGGAATCAATGTGAATAGATTAGTATAGGGTTTGAACTTATCTTCTAAAAATCTAAATTAAACCTATTTTACAAGAATTAATATGAACTTAATATGTAGATCTAATCTAAACTTATTAGAACTTATTAGCTCGAATTTAAACTTATTTGAAATTATTTATCTTACAATAAATGAAGTAATTGATAATGATTAAATGTGAACGTCATTACATGAACTGTTAACAAACCGACCTAAAAAATGTACCTGAACCCAAGATGACTCGACCCGAAATCAACCTGAAACCTAAATTAACCCAATATTTGAGATATGAACCCGAACATGACCTGACTTGGAAATGACTTGACCTAATAATAACCCGAAAATTATTGACTTAAACCAAACCCGTTTTGAATCCGAATATGACCCGACTTGATTGTAACTCGCAAATTATTGACTTGAACCAAACCCAACTTGAACCCGAGAATGACCCAACCTAATTATAACTATTGACTTGAACCGAACCCGACTCAAACCCAAGAATGACCCGACCTTATCTAACCCGCAAATTATTGACTTGAACTGAACCCGATTTGAACCCGAGAATTACCCTAATTCGTTTTAACCCGTGAAAACCCGAATTAAACCAGACCTATTATTCATCCGACCCGAATGTAACCCGACCTGTTATTAACCCGACCTAAACCCGACACAAACCCGATAAGATGTATGACCTGACGTGACCCGATTCAAGCATGACCCAACCCGAACCTGACCCGCATAGGTTGAGGCATTTACCCGAATTAACCCGACTCGAGTTGTGACGTAGGGAAAACTAGATCGTTGACTAATCCTCCCTAGAGCCAAACAAATTTATAAACACTTAACAAACCTAAATACTAGTATAGAGGTAAGTCAAGGGTCGAACCCAAAGGAACGGTTATGTTCAAGTATTTCTAATTAACGCCTAAGCTAGGTCGAAGTCAAGGTGAAAAGGTAACGCTAATCAACTACCTAAAACAAGAACCAAACAAACGAATGAAACACTAGGGAATGGGGATCAACACGCATTCATGATAATCAAGCTAATTAGGGAAACAAGCAATCCAAGCAATGCAAAAACAAATAGTAGAAGCAATTAGAAGCATTCAACTAATCATCCTCGTACTCTCTAACCTAGATTTCTGTAGTGCTAAACAATAAGAAGAAACATAATCAAATACTCAACCAATTATGATCAAATTGATATCAAGTGGTCATGTCAATCAATCCAATCATGCAATCAATGTTAGCATCATGGTTAGCTACTCCAATCAAACTAGACAACATGCAAACCTCTATGAATCAATTTAATTACAACACAAGATCTACTCAAATTCCCAAATCAATCTCAATCCATCAATCTTACATGTTTACCCAATCCCTAGCAAGGAAACTACTCAAGAATCATAGTAGAGATGAAAAACAAAACTAAACCAAACATCAAAATCAATCATCAAACCAATATCAAAATCAACCAAACAATATGAAATTAAACAAAGCAATAAGATGAGATAGAGTGAGAAATCCTCATTGATTGATTAAGAAGATCTTCAATACAATTGTCACCATTGAACCTTCAATTTCTCAAACAACCATTGAAATCCCTCACTTTCTCTCTCTAAAACTACTCCTAAATTATCCCTAAAACTAGAGAGAGAAGCTCTCAACCTAAGCTAAGATATGAATTCTAATTCTAATTCTAATTCTACTTGTTCATTCTATAACCCAAAAATGGGTATTCATATTTACAAGGTTAAAAGAAAATAAAAGAGAAAAAGGAAAAATAAAATAAAAGAAAAGGAAAAGAAAATAAAAATAAAATAAGAAAACAAAATGAAAGTAAAAAGGAAAATAGAAACTGAAAAGAAAAATAAAAAGAAGAATTAAAAAGAATTGAAAACAAAACCAAATTGAATTAAGAAGTCAGTGGACTTCAATTTGATTTTGGCTGCTCTTAATTATGGGATATAATCCCATGCTTCGCACACCTAATCACCCACTAATCAAACACCATCACAGACCTTTGATCATGAAGCTCCATCAAAATCAATGGCTCAAAATAAGCCCATTGATGCGTGCGCACAACTGGAACTTCTCTCACGCACCATACTTGAGGTTGCTAGCTCTAGCTTCGGGGTGTTGTGGTGCGCACGCATAAAAGGGTCTTCGCGTGCGCACCATTTTCATGGCTGCTAGCTGCTGAATACGGTGGTAGAAGGAGGTGCAATTAGTTGCGGTTGTGGCGGAAATAGGAGCTGTGGTGGCTGGTTTGGAGCAGGGGCAGCGAGCTGATGTTCAATTGGAATAGCGTGGCTGGAACAGGGGAAAGAGGCGGAATAGGTGGCGTTGGTGGCTGGTTGCGTGGTGGTCAGTTGCGGCTGGAGTTATAGTGGAAATAGGAGCTGCGGTGGCTGGTAGGGTGGCGCAATAAGGGTGGTTAGGTGTGGCTGCAATGAGGTGCGAAGGTGACTTTGATTTGCGGCTTGTTAGGAGCTAGTTTGGGTTGTAGAGTGGTGAATGTTGCGGGAGCAGGGGAGGTGTTTGCTTGGGTTTGGAGGTGTGGCTGATATAAGGTTGCATTGGTGGCAGTTGCTTGGAGTTTTTGTTGCTGCTCGTCTGTGCTCCCGAGCATCCCTATCGTCGGTGCACTCGAGGTGATGCCCGTGAGAAGGGCAGCCTTCTAAATGCACAACTTGACTTGATTATTCACCTACAAAACACAAATAAAACTAAGGGGAAAATGAAGTAAAAGGAAACTAAAACCAACAAACAAAATTAATAGAACTAAAATGAAAATGAAAAGAATAAAAGAAATCAAAATAAAATAAAATAAAGGAAAGAAAAATGAAATGAAAATGAAAATAAACTAGAATAAAATGAGAACTAAATCTATAAAATCTATAATAAAAGAAAAGCAACAAAAAGAGAAAAAATAAAAGAGAAAATACTAGAAAAACCATTAAAACACAAAACAAGATAGAAAAGCGAAGTAAAGAGAAAATGCATAAAACTAAGCATTTATTTAGAAAGAAATCTATGAAAATAAGGTTAAAAACAAGCTAAATACTCATGAAATTAGTGCCATAAATGAAACTCATAAAGTTGACCGACCTACTTTTACCCGACCCAAACCCGACCCGTTTATCCGAATTGACAGCTCTAGTTACAGCCTCTCGAAGTCAAGCTGTTCATACAAGGGTTTCTGCACGGACGTGCAACAAAATGGCAAGTCCGTGTCAATATATGCACGTCCGTGCAGACATACTCTAGACTTGGCAGTAGGTTGTGCCTCATTTTTACCTCTCTTGCACGTCCGTGCCAAAGTTGGCACGTCCGTGCAAGACTATTTTTGGGATTTTTTCTCGTTTTCTCCGTCCTTTCTATTTAGATTTGGGGTAATATAAATACCTTCTTAGCTCTGATTGTTGGGGGGGGGAGACATCCCTAGTGTAGTTTTAGCTTAGGTTAAGGTTTTTAGAGAGAGAAACTCTCATTTTCTAGAGAGAGAAAGTGGGAGAAACTTGTTAAAAGCTTGAAATATGAAGAATTGAAGGAAGGAGACTTGAAGATTTGATTATTTCTTGCAATATCAATGAGAATTTCTTACTCTCTTTCTTATTTTATTTCTTTAATTGCTTATTTTTGTATCTTTTCTAGTTTTATTACTTGTTTATGTTAAATTGGTGTTTGATTTCATGTTCTTAATTGTTAACTCCTTTAGTTTTGCAATTTATAATGATTTGTGAGTAGTTCTTTTACTTGGGATGTTTGAAACCATTGATGAATTCACAAATATTTGTTGCATGTGCTAATTTGGTAATTGTTGGGTGTTAATTAGTTGAGCTTAAGTGGTTTCATTGTTATTTCTTGTAAGTGGCCATTGCTAGAACTATTTATCTAAGCTTTCTCAACGAAGGATCGAGAGATGAACTTGAGTTAGCTCCATTATGCTTAATTGACTTGAAATGCCATGAGAATAGGAATTTCCAATCAAGGGAATGTTCATGTCATTTTGATTATGCTTTAACACTTGTTTGTGCTTTGTAACCACGAGAGTAGGTTGTATTGATGATTCAAGTAATCCCTCTAGCTTGAGAGAGTAGTTAGGTGCCTTAGATGACTTCCCCTAATTTATTCCCAAATTGATTTGTCTTGTATGCTAAATTGTAATTGTAAATGACTTGATTGGTGGAAACCTTCCCAAGATCCTTTTTATTATTGTTTGTAGTTTTTCTTTATAACTCATAACCCAAAAAAAAAGACTTGACTTAGCTTATCACAAATCGATATTTGTTAGTGTTCCCCTTAGTCCTTGTGGGATCGACCCTTACTTGCCCTTTCTACCCATTGTAGAGACCACGTTAGGTTTTTATCTTTGAGCCATAAACCTTATTTTCAAGCCATATCTTTAGCTTTTGAGCCTTTTATTTCATTCTTGTTTCCATTCTTGGTTTTTGAGAAGCAATTGATCATTATTGTTGGAGATTTTGGTGTATGAGTTTGAATATTGGTTCTTATAATGTAAGCAAGTTTGTTTTGTGCATATTTTGTGAATAAAGGCAAATACCAAGTAGAAAAATCCTTCCATAGATAAAAGAGGCGAGGACACTGCAATAAAGGTAAAAATAGAAAATCAAAAAAATGAGAAAATGCAAAGCAAATTCAAGTGCTTTGGCAAAAGTAAAAAAAAAATGTGAAAAATGAAATTTTCAAAAATATTTTAATGTAAGTGTATTTCTCCCTATTTTGAGCATTGAGGATAATGCTTCATTTTAGCTTGGGGGGAAGCGTTCTTACGCTTTTTGTATATATGTTGTTTATTTTGGCTTTGAATAAGCTTGGGGGTGTTGGTGTTTTTGTTTGGTGAATGCTTGATTATGGTGTAAAGGATTGATCACCCTTTGCTTCACAATTTAGGTATACTATCAAATTTCAAATTTTAGCCTACCTTCGCCCTTTTTGCCCATACATTACAACCCTTTCCAAGACCTTTTGACTTTTTTAGTTGAGTCACAAGTCGGTGGAGGGAGATGTGAGTCAATCCTATGGAGCAGTTTGCATAGTCAAGACGTCGAGTAGCCTTAAAAATCTCTTCTTTTCCGGTTCCTTCGAGGAATCATTGAGATGCTCACTGGAGGTGGATTTGGAACTAGTACGGAGAACACGATAAGATTGTTTGGGATGAAGATGAATTGTGTCTCATTAGTTCTCTATGCTTAGCATATCTTATGTTTCAATCAACCTTGGATACCTTGAAACGTGCACTCCCTTACTTATTTAGAAAGAATTGCATCCATTTTTGCTTGTTCATTTGCAAAAGTCCATTGATGAACATTCGTTTTCTTTTCTTTTCTTTTCTTTTCTTTTAGTTTATTTTTTATGCTTTGCCTTGTTTGTTTGGTTTGAGAGAGTTGTGGATTAACCTCTTAGGAAACCCTCACGAGACCTCACTCGTCCTCATTGGCGACTTTGGGGTTTTAAGGGCTTGTTGTAGCTAAGAACAACCGTGATTCTTACAAAAGTAAGTTAGTGTATATTCTTGTCTCCTTTATTCTTCTTTTGTTTGTTTGAATAAGCTCATCATTTTTCCCTTACTTGTTTTGGTTTTGCTCGAGGACGAGCAAAATTTAAGCTTGGGGGTATTTGATGAGTGCCATTTACGACACTCATTTGATGAGTATTTAGGTTGTTTTTACCTTGTTTTCATAGCTTTCTTTCTTAATAAATGCTTAGTTTTATGCATTTTCTCCTTAATTTCCCTTTTCTTTCTTATTTTGTGTTTTTATGGTTTTTCTAGTGTTTTCTCTTATATTATCTCTCTTTTCGTGGTTGTAGGTATTGTATGAGGTTCGGGTCTTGATATTGGTGGTTTTCTAAGTTGGAAGATGCATTTGGAGCAACCTCATAGCAATAGGAAAGCTCAACATGCAAGAAAGTGGAAGCTCCAAGTTCTAGCTCTTGCGCTCTTAAGCCGCGCTCTAATGAAATCACGGTTTTGAACCCATCGTCAAGTCCATTTGAATCTTCCATGCTTATTGACTATAAAGAACATATTTCGTGCACTCACGAAGACCCATTTGTGAGCGCACAAGGCTACGAAGAAGTCGAAGAAAACCAGAAGCGCGCGAGTGCACAGCCCACACGCACGGGCGTGTAACCCTGCACGCACGAGCACTCCTTCTTGTTTCCGGGTTCGCTCGATTTCATTTCCATGCCTCTTATAAATACCTATTTTTAGCCCGATTTTTGAAAGAAGTTTTGGACATAATTTAGAGCATAACTTTAGCTTAGTTGAGAGTTTCTCTCTCTAGTTTTAGGGGTTAGTTTAGGAGTAGATATAGAGAGAGAAAGTGAGGGATTTCATTGGGGATTTGAGAGATTGAAGATTTAAGGTGACAATTCTATTGAAGAACTCCATAATAAATCAATGAGGATTTCTAACTCTATCTCATTTTATTGCTTTGTTTAATTTCATGTTTGTTTGATTTGATTTTGATGTTTGATTCCTGATTAGTGTAATTGTTCTTCATATTTTGTTGATTCTTGATTTCTTTAGTTGCTTGTTGATTAGATGATGATTCTTGAGTAGTTGTTTGGCTAGGGATTGGGTGAAACTTGTATTGTAACACCCTAGAAATTCCATTCTTTTAAAACACCTATTTTGCCCTATTTAAAACATAAAATAGGAAAATCTAAGACATTACTGCCACCGTGAAAACGGCTAAGGCAACTATCAAAGACACACAGCGGAAGACTATCTTTTAAAACCATTCAAAACAATTCAACTTAAAAAGTCAACCAACGAAAGTAAAGTAAAACCAAAGTAAAACGAAATCAACTTAAAACTTGGAACCATTGTAGGCCCTTAACAAAACCGAACCAATTCAAAACCTTTGCGTTAGTATCACAAGCATAATATTATAAAATGATTAAAGCAATAAACATATCATAAATTTATGGAAACTAGCATGATTCGCTCTTCACTCATCCCCATCATGAATATGCTTCATCACCTGAAAAGCTTCTCTCTACTTGTTTCCACTACTCTCCATTAAAAAAATGGGTCATCATAGGGCCAAGGTAAAGACAAGGTCAAACAAACATACAAACACACAATCAGCAAAGTTGAGTACATAAGCGTAATTAAACACACTAACATGCTTTCACCTATCAACACACAACTTACCTCGTTCCACCTGTTTACAAGCACACAACATATAAATTAAGTAACTAATTGATTCATTTAGCATTGATTACGCATCGAACGGGTTTTCCCCTAACCTGCCCCAATAAAGGGGTACTAACACGGGAGCTAACCGTGCCAGTATAAAATAAACACTTATAAGTGGAGGAATTCCTACGCATTATAATAAAAGGAAAATACAGCATCCTGTACTCCCAGTAGAAGTTATGGTCAAATATAAAGTCGCATAACTCCCCCCATATGTTCATACTCAAGGTATATATATTCCAAGAGTTTTGGTGCGTGATCTCTTTCACTTTACGTTATTTAAATATTATAAAAGTTTGTGATGACTCTCAAACCATAACACAATCAAACATTATAATTATCCAAACAATTAAACATTCCAATTTAACTCTTGAATAATTAGTGACCACATAATGTTTAATGTTGAACCCTTTTTAAATCTACCTCGGTGTCAAAGACACCTTAAACGCGTAATGCGCCACAATTCCTATCCCTCGGTGTTAGAAACACCTTAAGTGCACTAAGGCACCAATATATAATTTATTCCTCGTGTACATAGACACTTACATAGCTCTTTTCTCATGCTTATAGCATCAATAAAAATTATATGAATCATAATAAAATTCCTCTTTAATATTCCAAACCAAATTAAACATTTAGTTTAATTAAACATGCTCTCTATCATGCTAATAATAAAAGTGTGGTTCATATATAACATGTCAAAATAATTATTTCCATTCAATAATCCATCATAAATAATCCATGCTTCATAATTCAATCACCAACATCAACCAAATAATAAATTTCAACCAAAAACTATCATGATACTATTTTGAATCAATTATTCAAAGCCTAGCATGTTCCTATATCACCAAATAAATACCAAGTACGCGAACGTACCTTGAATACGATCTTAAAATCACCACGACTAACAGAATTCACTCACTTGGAAGTCTCCTACAATCCAAAATCATAATATGGCATTAAAATCTACTCCACATAAATTTCCAGCAATATATACTCTTATTAAACCACTCATAATTTAATTAAAACAAGCTGAAAATTCATTTAAAACATCTTACTTTAATCCGAATTAATGGGTAGTCAAAATTCCTTCAAGAAAATTAATTTTTAGCTTACTAACAAAATTTCCAGCAATATTAATTCATGAAAACTTGTTGTAATTATACTTTAAAACCCTCAAATTAAAGGTTTAAACCACCCTAAATCATATTCCTTCAATAATCAATTATTTACAAATCTAGGGTTTCAAATTTGGGGCTTTTTATTTAAAATTAAAATCTGAAAATTAATTTGCACCATATTTATAATCAATCATCACAAAACTCATAATTAATAATTATATTTAGGATTAAACAAAATAAATAAAATAAATAAATAAATTTTTTTTTCGTCGGCCGCAAGCAGCAGCACCATGGCACGGCTGGGCTGCCGCCGCGCCCTGCTGGCGCTTGCACCGGTGGTTGTGGTGGTGACCGGTGGTGTGTGGTGGTGGCCGGCTGTGCAAAAAGGGGAAGGGGAAAAGAAAGAAAAAGAAAACGAAATAAAGGAGAAGGGAGAGAAAGTTTACCTTGGGTATTCTCCACTCTGGGCAAAGTTTAATTTGCCCATGTGTTGAATATATACCCCTTTCTCTAGAAACCCTTCTTACCTAAAATTTCCTTTTTTATCTTAACTAATCCCTTTCCTAATAAAACTTTACTAAAATAAAACTTTCTTAAAATAAATCCCAACTTAATAAAATAATTAATTAAATAAAACTTACCTTTTATAAAATATTTCCAAACTTATTTAAAATAAATAATTAAAATGTCATAAATAATTCATTTCAAATTATTTAAATACTTCACAAAATACTTATTTAAAATAAAATACATATAAAAATACGGGGTATTACATGTATGATTGATTTATTTATTGTGATTGATTTGGGAATTATGTTGATTGATTGTTGAGATTAAAGTGATTAATGCAAGTTTGTATGTGTGTAATTTGATTAGGCCTTGAGAATTATGCTAGATTGAATTGTTATTTCTAATGATACGAAAAATTGATTTAGGAAAGCAATTATCAATTGGTTTGGTTTGTGACTCTCCTAGTTTGTTATTCGTAGAGACCACTAGCTAAACGATTAGGAGATAGCTCTTTGATTCCAATTGATAGCTCTTATCATTAGCCATCACAACCACTGATTGACATGTTATTCCCAAGTTGTTTCAATTGTCATGACTACTTGTTGATCCCCATTCCCTAGTGTTTTATTTGTTTGCTTCTTTATTTTAGTAGTTGTTAGTGTTACCTTCTTCACCCTTCGACTTCGACCTAGCTTAGGTGCACATTAAAATCACTTGAACATAACCGTTCCTAGTGGTTCGACCCTTGACTTACCTCTATACTTGTATTTAGGTTTGTTAAGTGTTTATAAATTTTGTTTGGCTTAGGGAGGATTAGTCAACGACCTAGTTTTCCCCCGTCAAAATGGCGTTGTTGCCGGGGAACGGTGTCTATGTTGGAGTGTTTTTGATTGCTTGAGTCTAGGTCTTTGTATATACTTTTCTTTTATTTGAATTTTGTTTGTTTTGTGAAAAAAAAAATGGCAAATACCTCGTTTCCTCAATTTGAGAATGAGCCATTTTGGGTGTATTTCAATAGACTAGAGAACTTCATTAGTTACTATGGTTGTGATCTTTGGGAGGCTTGTGAGATTTGTTAACATAATTTGAATGAGCAAACTAGATACATTACTAAAAGCATGTTTAATGGTAGATTTCGAGCATTGTCAATCGATGATGCTTGGGACTTTTATGTATGGTTTGCTAGAGATACTAATGATCGTGGTCATGGTTATTCTAATGTTTCTATTGATAATTGTGATGTTCCATGTTCCATGTATGATGAATCTTGCATGCCTACGTGTGCCCCCATTCCCCATTCCCCATTTTGATGATGTCATTCATATTTCTAATGTTAATCCACACATGCTTGCACATAATTCCTTTCCCCATGATGCTCCTCAATGCTCTTCATCTTTCCAATCTTTAGTGTCTAGCTTTGAGTTTCCTCATGATCAAATTTGTGGTTCATTGAAAGAATTGGAGATGAATTCTAATTTGGATCCAAATGAAATGAGATATTTGGAGATTATGAGAAGCTAAATGGAAATGTTGAACTAGAAGGATGAGAAAAATGAGGAAGATTATATAGGAGACAGGATGAGAGGAAAGGCCAACTGTCATTAATGTTGAATGTTTCGACCCTTGACTTACCTCTATACTTGTATTTAGTTTTGTTAAGTGTTTATAAATTTTGTTTGGCTTAGGGAGGATTAATCAACGATCTTATTTTCCCCCTGTCAGCACCACCTCGAGGAAGCCTGAGGAGGAGGCCTAGCACGTTCAACTTGAGCAGGGAAAAGCGAATGAAATGCAAGAGATTAAGCTGAGTTGGTAACACCAAGGTTCTCTTGGTCTCACCCAACTCATTTCTTGTGGGAAGAGAAGAGGTAGATTATCAATGAGCCTTTACGAGAGATAAGTAAGGGGCATGAGCAATAAGTCACAGCCAAACATGCTGAATGACATACGCATAAGTCCCTACAAAAGTCAAGTAGGTGACATAGCATATAAGCCCTCGTCATGAAAAGATGAGTGGCATGAGCTTAGAAGTCCTCACCCAGTGCAGTGAAGGATAAAAAGCTAGTTGCATGGGGAGCAATAAAGACAAACGTAATAGGAAAACCAAACCTACGAGGTTTTACCCAGGGAAATGAGGGTTTCTTGAGTTAAGGTTTAGGTATCGTTATACCATGACTCAGCAACAGACTTGAGCAATAAGCAAGATAACAGAAAAGTTATTAAATTCATATACAAATAAGCTGAACCTCTGCCCACCAGGACAGAGAAAACATTCAACCAACAGTTAAAACATTCACAAAGTTAAACCCTCATCTACCAGGATGAAGAAACATTAAACAGTCAGAAAAGCAGAAGAATTCGAGTTAAGCTGGACAAACCCAGTAAGACAAAAATATAAAGTGTTAGACAAAAACACAAAAAAAATACAATCTTTGGCAGCTATACACCCAAAGACATCGATAAGCACTACTTAGTAACTACAGACCTAGGTGAAGGAAACTCCGATGAACCGCTGGAGTAAGGGGGAGACAGCCGCCAAAACCTTTATTACTCATCAGCCAGAGTCTCCACTCCAATGGAAGCAACAACATCTGGACAGAAAGGCACTTCCAAATTTAGCACAGCATGGTTAGGGATTTTGCAATTAACAACGCAAGGGTGGTCAGTAAGCAGATTATGATATTCAGCTTCCCCAGCAGTATCAACCTTAGCCCAAAAGGCGTTAAAACGAGCCTGCTGCTCTACACTCTCCCCATAAAGGCCGCTCACGCAACGAGCCGCAACCTCCCAGCCCCTATCATAACGATAAACAAGCAGCTTGGCAAAGGCCGGTGAAAGCACAAAAGACTTAAGTGCCTCCTTCTTAGCAGCCTCAAGCTCACTTTCCTTCCAAGCCTGCAGACTGGCCATCTCAGCCTCCAACGCTTGCACCCTAGTTTGAGACGCCTCCAGCTGCCTCTCACAGCCTGCTAGTTTAGTCTTGAGGAGATGTAATTCCTCTAGCTGAAGTTGTAGGGTACCCGCTCTCTCTCTCTTAGGGAAATTACCTCACCAGCCATTGCATCCTTCTTAGAGCGAGCCAGCTGAACCTCCTTGTCCTTCTCAATAAGGGCCGCATTTTGATTTTGGTACTCCTTCTCTACTGTAAGCAGGGCATTAGCCAAGTCGCCAACAAACTTAGTGAGCTGCAAACAAACAGGACGGTAAAAATAAGCAAAACGGCAAAAAAAAGAATAGAAAGAGAAAAAAGAAAGCTAAGGCAAAAAGAAATCCAAGGGTATAAAAGTTAACCTTCTGCAAGTCATAACACGCAGTGGCAATAGGAAGGCTGATCGAACCACTAGTAAAATCAGCAGGAAGACGAATACCCTGAGTAAGACGGTACCCTAAAGTGCCACCTTGTTGTGGATTATCCACAAACAGAGATTCATAAGCCCGAACATTCATCAAACGATAAAACGGAGCATTCTCAACCCCAGTAGGGCACAATAAGGGGAGAAGAGAGGCATCAATGGGCACCTCTCCGAACTCTATAGGTCCAGTAGGACGGAAAGTACCTTCAGCCGAGATAGAAGTTATAGAAAGAGGATTCTCAAACAGATCACTTAAGAACTGATGAGCACAACGATTAAGCTCACTAGAATTATGAGTGCTAGTCCCCTTACTAGCATTCTCACCAGGGAGCCCAGTGTTGGCAGAGTGGGAGGCAAAAGGATCGAGCGCAGAAGAAGTACGAGCCCTTTTGACAGTAGGCTGGTCGGCATCACCTGAGGGGGAAATCACAAGGTCATCCTCCTAGTCAATAACTAGATGATTCTTCTTATCTTACCCTGCAGGTTAAGAGTGCCCTCCCCTACTAGCACTTCGCAGACGGCCCTGAAGCCCGGTTGAGCGGGGCGTAATCTTAGGGAGCTCCATAATAGACTTATTAGGAAGTTCGAAGGCAGAAGCCTCAGTAGAAGGAACAGTAGTTTCCTTAGCAGCAATGGTAGCACCAATGCTTGTAGAATAGAGTAGAAAATGCTCAGCAGAAATTGTGGGTCTTTTACCCACCGCAACATCAACTTCAACCTCCCCCTCAAGGGGAAATTCAAAACCGCACCAAAATTATCAGCGTTATCATTTTTTGGATCATCAGAAACTTGATTCAATGGTTCACTTACTACGAAAGGCTGAGGTGCCACCTGGCCGAAAGCCGCAGCAGGGTGCTTCTCAGAAGAAGAAACACCCTACGCCACTAACGCCTCAGACCCCGAAGTAACATCATTAGTCCTATTGTAAATTTCCCGTTGACTCCCAACGGATGAAGATGAAGGCTCAGCCTCAGCACGGCCAGATCCTACTTGATTAGCAGCAGTCACAATGCTAAATACAACTCTCAGTTCAGTTGGAGCCAAGCGGATCTCACCCTTCAAAGCATCAGCATGGACCTCGAAGGTTTCAAAAAGTTCTAGAGGATTATCAGGGATGGTAGTGATGGGATCCTTCCAGTTATCCTTCAGGCCGAGATTACACCTATCTAGCTTGTCATAACCTGAAGAATCAGACAGGAAAAGAGGAAAAAAGGAAAGCCATAAGAGTAAAGCGCAAACAGAAATAAAAAGGAGAAGAACACCTAAAAAATGGAGAGAAAGCTTACCAGACTCATGAGTAGAGCATAAGCGCATAGCAGAAAGCTGCGCGTTACCCAAAATGAACAAAGAGTTGGGCAGCCTAAGCTTGGGAAACTTCGAATCACCTATGCCCACTTCCTGTAGCGCATCAAAAGCGTCCGTCTCTCGGGCAGACTCAGAAGGAGAAACAGTAACTCCAGCCATATTAGTACGAATCTGTCGGAAATTACGCGGCACAGCAAAGGATGAAGGTACTGCAACCCAAAAAAATTTGCTAATCCAATCCCTGAAGTGACCAAGTTTGGGATAAGACTGAACTCTACTCTCTTTAGGGGCCAAATAATACCAGCCAGACTCAGAAGACCCAGAGGACGACCTCTTCAGGCTCATCAATGATTTGAACAGGTGCAGCAACTCTGGGTACCGTCGAAACCGCAGAAACCACAACAAGCATATCAAGGTGTACGGGGAAGCAGGATGCAGCAGGGTAATACAAAGGTTAAAGGCACGAAAGATCTTGTCCAAAGTAGGGTCCAGGGGAAATCGTAAACCCAAGTCTAGCTGAGAGGCAAAAACAGCAATATGACCAGCAGGGGGGCTGATAATTTAGAACCCTCATCTGGTAAAACCAGCCTATAGCCCGAGCCAAACCCATAAAACTTTTGACCCACAACCTCTCAGTGTCTTTACGCCATTTGGAATCCAACACAAAATTTTTAGGATCATGGCACCTCTCATCAAGGTAGAAATGAGACTTGCCCTCTTCCACGGGCTTCACAACATAGGTAGGCTAATAGTTATGAAAAGCACGCTCACTGGGAGACCCAGCCACCCCGCTCATATTCGCAGCCGGAGGAGGAAATGGTGAAGAAGTTGCAGAATGACCACCCCGCAATACATAGTGATCAAACCGATTCACATCAGCCATGTCATCAAGCCAGGCAAAACTGTTTAAAGGCTGAACATGGGGAATGGGGCTAACAAGAGACACATCAGGAGGATTAGCCTTATCCTTGTCAGCTAATTGCTTATGGTACATTGCGCGCATCCTCAAACGGATAAGATGAGGCATGGGAACCCTATCATGGGTAAGCACCCGTTCGCAATAAGGATCAAAGAAATCCAGACGAAGCCTAGATAAAAAAGAGCGAAAAGCGCTACCATCAGCAGAACAACTACTACCTGATCCAGTTGCAACAGTACTCGCCCTACTCTCAGCAAGAGCGTGATCGCCTGGCATAACTACTTGCAAAGGAATAGGGGGAGAAGCAGGGGAAGTAAAGGAAGTGTGCGCAAAGCGCGCACCTGTGTGAGACGGCTCAAGATAAGAATCTGACTCGGTACCCACAAGAGGGTCACTCACATTTTGGCTATCAGTAACATCAGACATCCTAAGATCTCCAAAGACGAAAAAGGCCCCCTAAAGAAGACAAAGAAAATGGGGTGCCAAAAAATTAAAATCAGTTAAACCCCAAAGAGAAAATGTAGAGAAACAAAGCGAAAATTGGGGGAAAAGAATTGCGAGTACAGATACAACAATAAAAAGGGAAGAATTGGGCAAAAATAGTCAAATTTAACAAAAAGGCACCATCTTGCGAAGAAAAAACTCAAAAAGAAAAGAAATCGAACACATAAGTACAAGAAATCGTACAAAGAAAGTACCTTTATGGACTTTCTCTCTCCAACTGAGACTTTCTCTTTCTAAAATCCTCTTTTTCTGCCATGGCAAAGAAGAAGACGAAGAAGAATATGCCTAGGGAGAAGGGAAATTCAAAGCAATCAGTTGGTTCTAATGAAATTGATGAAGCAAATCGTCTAATTACTCAATCGAAGAGTAGACCTAGAAATATCGAGGGTTCTCTCCCGATTAATTTTGGGGAACTTGATAATTTGGATGATCTACTGTTTTCACCTGAGCAATCAATGCATGAATTTATTCAAGGATCTAGAACTAAGTCAAATTATCTGAATGGTTAACTGTGATGAATTCAAGAGATTCTAGGGTTAATTGAAGAGAGTCAAGAGTTGCACAAAACAGAGCATCTTCAGCGGAGGTACCCATCTCTTATGAATGCTTAAATTCGAATAGTTTAATGCTGCAATTGTCTTTAGATGATGTTTCTAATGAAATTGCATATTGGAATATGAGTATTGTTGCTTTTGTGATTGGAGGCAACCCTTTTGTGAACTCGTTTTCGGGTTTCTGCAATAGAATGTGGGTGGCTAAGAACATTGATAAGGTGATTCCTCTTAAGAAATGGGTGTCCCTTATTAGATTTTTGAATTTAGAATCAAAGGAAAAAGCTCTGAATGCATTAATGTTCTATTTGACAATCGCCCTGTTTTCATGAAATAATGGGAGGATGGAATGGAGGTGAATTGTGAGGAGTTTACTACGATTCCTGTCTAGGTCCAATTGCCTGGTCTACCTCTGAAATATTGGGGTAAGAATTGTTTATAGAAGATTTTGCTTGATTGGAAAACATGTTCATCCTGATAATGCTACTTGTTTGAAGGAGAGGGTTAATTTTGCTCGATTCTTGATTGAGGTAGAGATTGATGGTGATTTTCCTGACATAATTAAGTTCCTCTCTGAGAAGGGTTGTTTGTATCAGCAGAATGTGGTGTTTGAGTGGAAACCCATTAAATGCTCTGTGTGAAAATAATTGGGACATGAGGAAGGGAAGTGTTAGAAGGTGAGGAAGGTGTGGAGACCAAAACCTCAGACTGATCAAGTGCAGCAGAAGGAATCTGATAAGCTACTAACTAGCAATGATACAGTTTCGGCTGGTAAGAATGATGGTTTAAAGGAAGATGAGCATGTGAGTGGAGGACTGCTACTAGATAGAAGAGAGAGATTGGGAATGTTTCAAATCCTAGTTCTCCTGTGATGGTGAGCAACTTTTTTCATGAACTGTAGGCTTTCATAAGTTTTGGGGATGTGAATGAAGGTGTAGCTCCCACTCTGGAGTAGGAGGGTGATAATGGATAAAGTCCTTACTTGGAATGTGAGAGGCTTGAATGGTCTCTCAAAGCAGAAGGAGGTAAAGTCCTTCTTGTCTCAGAATAATGTTTGTTTTTGTGGATTCCTTGAAACTAAAATCAGGTGTGCTAATTTTTCCTACTGTTCATAATCATCTTTTTCAAGGACGGTGTGTGTCTTCGAATTTTTCTCTAGTAAAGGGTGGTAGAATATTGATTACTTGGTGTAGGGAATATTTCAAGCATCCCAAACTTAAGCCCTACTGTGATCATATACTTAAGCATGGTGGTGTCCAAAGGGAAGGAAGCTAGAGCAAAAGTGTTGCCAACAAGTTTTAGGAACTTGTAAACCGTTCACAGGGTGAAAGTTACACCCCTTCACGATCCATGAGATGGCTAACTCCATAGTGGTCCAGAACCATGACTGGATATTCGGGGATGAAGGTACAAATCTAACCTAAAAGAGATTTAACCTACCCTAAAAATAGGCCTATACTTTATTCTTCTCATATTCATGTGCGCTTTCTAACTAACATGTAATCATTAGGTTAACCCTAAAACTATTTAATCTATGTTGGTTGATTTATTAATGCAACAAAAAAACTATATATTATTGACGATCACTTGAATTAAAAATCATATTAGCCTAAATAAAATTATTAACTAACTTATTAAGCGTGATTTTAAGTACAAATTCCCTTTAAACCTGCAAGAAAGGGCGTGATCAAGCAGTAACAATAATATCAAGCAAGATAATAATTATAGACACAACAAACCATCATCATCATAATAATCTCATCAAGGTATAATAATAGCAAGATTCTAGGCATGATACTAACATGATTAATAACTAATCCTAGCATGTAGCTAAACAATAAAGATCAAAGCTTTAGCCCTAACATGATATTAACATGATATGAGAAATAGGAAGCAATCTAAACATGATACTAGAAAGCAATAAAAGACATCCTAACATGATACTAGGAATTAATATAATTTAAGCGTGCTTTCTAAAGATATATAGCAGTAAAACGATTTACTTTGTTGCCTCGTATCTCTTTCTATCAAAACAATACACACGTTAGTAACTTCAATAAAGATATTAAAATCAAATAATTAATTTAAATAATTGAAATAGAGATTTGGGACCAAACCCTTAGAAATTATCAACCTTTCACGTCTAGGGTGAAGGCAACTTCAACCTTGGTTAGGTGCGTCTAAGACTCGTGAATGTGGTATTGTGTTTAGAAAAAGCTAGGCTTAGAAAGTCAAGAGAGAGAAAGAAAGAATAAGCTTCTAGCTTAAAGAGAGAAGAGAATTAGATGATTGATGATTGTTGATGATTGAAAACGGGAAATAACGCCCCTATTTATAGAGAAAATCATCCGAAACGATATAAAAGAGTTAGAATTTGAGTCGAGTAAAACTGCTCCATCGCGATGTGACAGAGCTGTCGCGACATGATAGGCTTATCATAGTGCGATGGTGCGGCTATGATAAAAAAAGTTGAACGGAGTCCTTTCTCTTATATAATTAGACTATTAGACTCCGTATTTATCATTAATTTAAGATCAGTTTATCATTAAAATATTTGTTTTATTCCAAATTAAATTCATTATAAAAGTATAATTATTAATCCTAATTCCATTAGAATTTAAAATAACCTTCTAGATTATTCTAGAAGATTAAAGTCAATCCTAATAACTTTAGGAATAATAATTGATAGGCCCTCCACTTGATCATTGGGCCATATATAAAATCATTTTGGGCCCAGTTTAGTATTTTGGCCATAACTTCCTCATTATTCATCGGAATTGGGCTTATAATATATCGTTGGAAAGCTCTTTTCGAACCCCATCCAACTACACTATTATTGGACCCATATCATGTACCAAACTAAATTGGATTGGACATTTTTCATAAACAGGGTATGAAAAGAAATATTTTCGAAAACAGAAAGAAGTATTTTTATTAAAAACAAGTGCATCACGAGACTCTTTCACATTTCACCTCGTTCGATAATCAATAACGTGAAAGGCATTCATCACTTGGTTTGGTTTTTGGGGAGACGCAATTAGGTGTCTACAGAAGCCCCCACTTTAACTGAGTTTAGAGAAACGTAAGTTTCGAAAACAAAAGTCAAAGTAGCGATAGGGACGGAGATTGATTCAGAACGTTTTGCGATCTTAAATCATTCTTGTAACGCCGATACCTGCAAACTAGCGTTCGTTAAAAAGATATAAAAGTTAAGAAACGCGTATCTTGCACTGTCGAGTACGCGTCTCTGAAGTAACCGATTTTGTTGTTGCATTTGTGACGACCTTCCTCAATCCATGGGATATCGCCGAAGACCGCTCCGCTTGTAGCTGCCTTAACTTTTGTTGTGACAGTCCTCCGCAAGCTAGGGAGCACTATCGAAGATTGCTCTGCTTGTAGCGACCTTTTGTTGTTGTGGTACCTCGCCATTGTTGATGTTGTGGTCGTACTTCGCCGCCATTGATGCTCACTCATCTCTGAACAAAAGATCTTCCTTGATAAATGTTCACTCGTCCCTAAACAATGGAGCTTTGGATGACATGTCCACGCGTCTCTGAACAAAAGAGCTTTTATGGATAAAATGTTCACTCGTCTCCGAACAAGAGCTTTTGATGATATGTCCACATGTCTCTGAACAAAGAGTTTTTGATGATATGTCCACACGTCTTTGAATAAAAGAGCTTTGATAGGATGCCCACGCGTCTCTGAGCAAAAGAGCTTTGATTGATTTGTCCACGCGTCTCTGAACAAAGAGCTTTGAATGATGCCCACACGTCTCAGAGCAAAAGAGCTTTAATTGATATGTCCACGCGTCTCTAAACAAAGAGCTTTGAAGGATGCCCACGCGTCTCTGAGCAAAAGAGCTTGATGTTGTGTATCCTGTAAAATCAAAGATTGCCAAAGGACTTTGCTGGTGTTTTTCTTAGGGTTGACCTAAGGATTGGTGTGCTTGACATTATGATTGCTTTGACTTGAGGTTGACTCAAGGTTTAGTGTGTTTGACTCTTGATGCAGAAAAGCAAAAACTTTCCGTCATTTTTGTGGAGGGTACCGACTTTCTCCCGAAAAAGAAAGACGTGAAAAGGAAGAAGTGAAGTGTTTGAGAGTGCATGTTGAATAAGTTTAGTCAAATGTATGTGCTGATGTTATATCCCATGGTGCAAGGATTGTAACATCCTAGGCTATCTCAATTGTTGACTCGATAATGAAATTATTTAGGTAACTTAGGCACGGAGGCTAAGTACTTCATACTCTTTGCGATGCAATGATGATTACAAATGATGAGTGATTTTGATATGACAAGGCATGCTTCAACGTTGTGTTAAGATTTCATGACAAAGGGTTCCTAAGGGAAGGATTATTTGGTCATGTATCGGTGATGTGTGTGAGAGTAACACTATAGTTAGGCTGCAAAGGCTAATGGTGTGGAAAATATTTTGAGAAGAGTCAAATGATGGTGACTCTTAGGCTAGGTAAGCTAATGATGCAGGGATCAAGCCCCTAAGTCTAGCTCTAAATGTAAATATGAATGTATAGTTATTACAGCCGCACCCCAATGTGAGGTTGCCTACGTATCCGTTAGGAATCAGGCCGAAAGTAGCTCTAACCAAACCTCGCACAAGTGTGTGTATAGCTCAAAGAGATCTTTTAAGGGTTGTAACGTGGTTAGGATAAAGGTTGAAGAAGAAGGGGATAAAGGCTCAAGACCCTAGATAAGCCCCCAAGGTGTGCAACCTTGCTTTTGAATCTTTGTATTTGTATGCTTGAGGTTTCTCACTTTTTAACTCTCTTTCTTTTGTTTATATTTTTGCTCTCTCTCTCTCTCTTTTCTTTTTTTTTTTTTTTTGCTTTTGCATTTTTCATATTTGAATCTTTTTCAATAAGTGTGGGCAATCCCGATCATACGGTCTATCACTCACTTGGCATTCATGTTTCTCTGGCACGGTACCGAGCACTCGATAAGAGACGCAATCTGAGACGTGTTCATATCAAAGAGATTGGAACACTTGCCCTTTTGCACACTTTTATATTGTTATTTCTTTTCAGAATTTTTGAGATCTAGGTAAAATCACTCAAGCTTTTGTCCTTTTAAAATTGCATAAATTGCACACCATCCCATTCCAAGGTTAGGTAAATGTGGGTTGAAGAAAGAAAGGTTTATCGTTAGACGAGGCTTAAAGTGTTTTATCAAGAAAGGATTGTATTTTTGAAAGGTGAAAGTGATATGATATGGCTACAAGGGGTGCCTCGAATCATTAGTATACCTTGTCCTTATTCCGGCAAAAAAAAAAATTAATCCAAACACCTCTAAAAAACGAATCCAAAGGTCAAAATTTTTTTTTTTTAACGATGCAATGCCATGATCATATGCAAGAAAAGAAATGCTCATTTTATCAAAGGAAAAAAAAAACCTATGAAATAAATCTAAGGAAGATAAAGGGTGCCTATCCTAGACTTATTAAGGGGAGGGGAAATCAAAAAAGAAAAAATAAACATCATAGAATCTTATCATTGAAGCCCGCCTTGTGTTTTGCGCTTATCATCACTCGGTCTTCTTGCCAACTGGAGGGGCTGGAAGCTTGTTTGCATCGATGAGGTCTTGAATGAGATTTTGAAACTTGCAACATTGATTTGTAATATGACCGTTGCTTTGATGGTACTTGCAATAGGAGTCTGGGTTCCATTTGGGTGACCTCCTTTCAGGAGGAGAATCTTGCATAAGCTCAATTGGAGCGATGAGTCCCTTAGCAAGGAGTTGATCAAAGGCAATATTATAGCTCATCCCAATTGGGGTGAACTTTCTGTCTGGTTCCTTGGCCTAAAAAGCATTTTTATTGATGCGACTTCCGTTTTGATAGGAAGAAGGATTGTCGTTCTTCCTGCTCTTGCCATCATTGTTATTGATTTTGACCTTCTTGTTGCTTGGAGGAACACGAAGGCAATTTGAATGTACAAGATCTTAAATGCGATCCTCAAGGGTGAAGCACTTTTCTGTGGTGTGACCGTGGCCTGTACGATATCTGCAATAGGTGTTTGGATCCCAGTTGGGAAGTCGTTTCTCAGGTGGTGGGTCTTGAATTGGACCGATGAGATTTCGACCATGAAAATAGTCAAAAGCTTCATTATAAGTCATTCCTATTGGTGTGTATTCTTCAATGGTCCATTTTGCCCGCGGCTTAGGAGCATTGAATTTTTCCTTAAATTCTTGACGGGAAGAAGAAGAAAGAAGGTAGTCATTCTTTTCATTCTTCCAATCCTGGGGATGATACCATTGTTCTATGACTGACATCTGATTCGCTAGGCCCTCCACCACATTCAAGAGCATAGTAATGACATCTTGCAGTTTACGAATGTCTTCTTTTAAACTCGTCAAGTTTTCCTTGGTATCATCTAAGAAAACTCCTTCATCCTCCTCAATCATGGTCACTTCGTTGATGGAGGTTATATGGATTGCCTCGATCATGGGCTCACCTACAGGTGTAATAAGGAGAGAAGGATCGAAGGATATTTGATCTTCTACGATGGCTAGAATCTCGAAAGTTTTATTGTCATCGATCAAGTCTTGGATAGCTTCTTTGAGTTTCCAACATTCCTCAGTATCGTGACCCTTTCCCTGTGGTATTTGCAGTGTTCATTAGGATCCCACTTAGGTGGCTCGGCATCTGGAACTGGGTCTTTGATATGTCCTATGGGCATGACTAGTCCTTTATGGTGTAGTTTTTCGAAGGCTGTCTCGTAACTCATACCAAGTGGAGTGAACACTCTTTTCGACCTTTGGATTCGTTGTTTAGAGGTATTTGTAGCAATGGGAGAGGAAGAAAAGGGATGGTCGTTCTTCTTTCCTTTCGCATTATCAACTTTCAAAAGGTCATCTTCGATATCAATGCCTATATTGTAAACAGCTTTGAAGGTATTTAAATTGCATTGATATTTCAAGTGCTTTTGGTATTTGTCTTGGAGATTCTTAATGAACATCCCTACGGACTCTTTTTCGGTAGGAACCTCTACCATCTTAGCGGAAGTTTCCCTCCACCTGTTGAAGATGGAAGTAAATCCTTCGATTTCCTTTTGTTTCAGCATCTCAAGTTGTCTATAGTCGGTTTCAACTTGAATGTTGTACTTGTACCTATCAATGAAAGCGTTTGTGATAGAGTCCCAAGAAGAGATTTTCTCCTTGTCTAAGAAGAAGAACCATTGTTGACAAACGGTTTCTAGAGATAGCGAAAATAGTGAAGGGAAAACTTTCCTATCAATTCCCTTAATATTTATTATAGTCTTGAAGGCTCGTAAATGAAAATAAGGGTTGTCAGTTGGCTTGAACTTAGGGATGTCATTGGCATTGAACTTCTATGGAAGAAGTTTCTTGTCCACCGAGACCCCTTGTGAGCTAATCCCTTGAAATTTATAGTCATTGGAGATTTTGCTCAAGCTTTCTTCCATTCGCTCAAACTGTTGTTTTTTCACAGGGTCATTGACTTGAAGAGCAAGAGTTTTGAGCATCTCGGTCAAGCTAGCCATGTTTTGTCTTAGTTCATTAACTTCTTCTTGGGTCACCATTAGTACGAACTTTTTCCTGTGTCTGATGGGCTTATCGAAGAGTAGAACTTGAATGAAGGTGTTTGATTAAACGCCCTTCTCTTCTTGACCAAGTGCTGTGGAAAGGGAAGTCATGGATACTTATTGTTAATTGTTTGACTTAAACTCGATTCAACATGAATAGATGGGAAGAGATCATGGAAGAATGAAGGTAATGACATGTATGGAAAAAGCATGTGGAGAGTAGAAAGATGAAGAAGAATTTAGGAATAGAGTGGGCCCCCAACTCAAATGACGGAAAGGACGACTCATGCATGAACCTAAGACATGGTGTAACACCCCGACCCCAAACAAATTAGGGAGGGGCCTATTGTCACGAAATGCGCATCAAGGGCCAACAACTATCCCCACAGACCAATACGAGTCCTTCCGGCGCATTTTGTCCTCACTCATGCGCACCCTAGGAAAACTTCCCAGGAGGTCACCCATCCCAAGACTACTCCCAGCCAAGCACGCTTAACTATGGAGTATTCTTAGCATATGAGCTCCCTAAAAGGAAGATGCATCTTGTTGATATAAGTAGTATATCAAACTCCTTTAAAGCAATCATGAGGGGTATTACATACACCCCCACTTGAGAACGGCAACGCCCTCGTTGTGCCTGGAAAGCTAGGGACTCCAGTATTACGCCTAATGGCAACTGGGTAGCCAAAGTGTTACATCCAGTCTGGCTATGGCCATATGGCCCCAGAATTCTCCCCCGCTAAGCGACTGACATAGGATTAATTATCCACAGTCAGCACGCGGTCGCAGGGTTGCTCTGATACCATTTGTAACACCCCGACCCCAAACAAATTAGGGAGGGGTCTATTGTCACGAAATGCGCATCGAGGGCCAACAACTGTCCCCACAGACCAACACGAGTCCTTCCGGCGCATTTTGTCCTCACTCATGCGCACCCCGAGAAAACTTCCCAGGAGGTCATCCATCCCAAGACTACTCCCAGCCAAGCACGCTTAACTATGGAGTATTCTTAGCATATGAGCTCCCTAATAGGAAGATGCATCTTGTTGATATGAGTAGTATATCAAACTCCTTTAAAGCAATCATGAGGGGTATTACACATGGTTATGGTGAAACATATATACAAAGTGTGTGCTTAAAAGCGAGTGAAAGTGGCATGCTTTGACACTTGTGTAAGACCATGGGACTATGTGTCTAGACACACTTAAGGACTTAATAAGACTTTAGCTATTAACAAATTGATTAATTAGACTCAGCATGAGGACTCAGGCAGAAAACTGAACCATCACAAAAGCAACGAAACTGTCGCGGTGCGTCAGAGCCCTCGCGGCGCGATATTTTTATCGCGTCGCGATGGACACTTGCGTGTCGCACCACAGGTCAAACATTCGCATCATTACTAAAACGTCAGTCTGGGCTTGTTTCCAGCGTTCTACCTTAAAAGGACAAGCCTATAGTCGTACTAAGTCAGGTTTAGTCAATTTATTAGGCTTTAATTAACCATATTAATTAATTATTTATTTAAGCAAAATCCTTTAGTCATTAATTAGTTTATTTACACAGGTCGAAAAAACGGTTAGTGCAAACACACATAGATCTGCACAAGAAAAAAATGCACAAATAGTCAAATAAGCACAATATGTTGCAATGAGTTTGCAACCTAACCATGGCTCTAGTTCTCTAAAGTTCAAGGAATAGGGTAATCAAAAGAGGGTCCATGGTTATGAGTCCGGATGCATCACGCGGAAGCCTTACCTTTGGAAGGGTTGGCGTGTATGGATAGGACCCCGCAAGTTAAACTTGTTTCCAAGGTTTGGTGAATTCACAAACTCGGATGTACCCTTCGTTGTAATGAGCGTTCGATTGGGTAGATGGAGCATGAATTCCCAGAGGGTTATGGCCATATGTAGAACACATATGGGTTCAGAAAAGAAGGAAAAACTCAATCAGGAAGTAAAATCGAGCCAACAGTACTAGAACCGGTCAAAGCAAGAAAGCAGATTTCTGGCTCGGTATTAGAAGAACTTGGCGCAAGACAACAGGGACCATCGCGAGACGATAGTCCTGTCGCGTCGCGATATTGCTATCATATAGCGACAAAGCCATCGCACTGCGATGGGCACTGTTTTCTGAGCGCTAGTTCCTACATGTCTCAGCAGCTCTCTGTGTTCTTAGAATTTTCCAATTTTCGCAGCGTTTTTTCGATTCTGGTTGTGAAAGATATTTTCCAAACTTCCTACGTGTAAAAAGCGTATGTTTTTTATGCATTACGGATGGTCTTTCCAATACGGACCTTTTTATGCTTATGCTAATAATGTCAATCAAAATTACGCACATGAATACTTAGAACGTTTCGAATCTCATCCGCTCATTCTAAATTATTGCCAAATTAAATTTTATGAATTAAAATAGAAATCCTCTCCGGTGGAATCACCAAAAAACTGTAGGGAATATTTCAAGCATCCAACACTTGAGCCCCATTGTGATCATAGTCCTAAGTATGGTGGCGTCCAAAGGGAATGAAGCTAGAGCAAAAGAGTCGCCAACAAGTTTTAAGAACTTGTAAACCGTTCACATGGTGAAGGTTACACCCCTTCACGATCCATGAGATGGCTAACTCCATAATGGTCCGGAACCATGACTAGATATTCGGGGATGAAGGTACAAATCTAACCTAAAAGAGATTGAACCTGCCCTAAAAATAGGCCTATACTTTATTCTTCTCATATTCATGTGCGCTTTCTGACTAACATGCAATCATTAGGTTAATCCTAAACCTGTTTAATCTATGTTGGTTGATTTATTAATGCACAAACAAAACTATATATTATTGGCGATCACTTGAATTAAAATCATATTAGCCTAAATAAAAATTATTAATTATCTTATTAAGCGTGATTTCAAGTACAAATTCCCTTTAAACCTGCAAGAGAGGGGGTGATCAAGCAGTAACAATAATATCAAGCAACATAATAATTATAGACGCAACAAATCATCATCATCATAATAATATCATCAAAGCATAATAATAGCAAGATTCTAGGCATGATACTAACATGATTAATAACAAATCCTAGCATGTCGCTAAACAATAAAGATCAAAGCTTTAGTCCTAACATGATATTAACATGATATGAGAAATAGGAAGCAATCTAAACATGATACTAGAAAGCAATAAAAGACATCCTAACATAATACTAGGAATTAATACAGTTTAATCATGCTTTCTAAAGATATATAGCAGTAAAACGACTTACTTTGTTGTCTCCTATCTCTTTCTATCAAAACAATACACACGTTAGTAACTTCAATAAAAATATTAAAATCAAACAATTAATTTAAATAATTGAAATAGAGATTTGGGACCAAACCCTTAGAAATTATCAACCTTTCACGTCTAGGGTGAAGGCAACTTCAACCTTGGTTAGGTGCGTCTAAGACTCGTGAATGCGGCATTGTGTTTAGAAAAGGCTAGGCTTAGAAAGTCAATAGATAGAAAGAAAGAATAAGCTTCTAGCTTAAAGAAAGAAGAGAATTAGATGATTGTTGATTATTGATGATTGTTGATGATTGAAAACGGGGAAATAACGCCCCTATTTATAGAGAAAAACATCCGAAACGATAAAAAAGAGTTAGAATTTGAATCGGAGTAAAACTGCTTTTATCGCGATGCGACAGAGCTATTGCGACGCGATAGGCCTATCGTGGTGCGATAGACTCCTCGCAGTGCAATGGTGCGGCTATGATAATAAAAGTTGTACGGAGTCCTTTCCCTAATATAATTAGACGATTAGACTCCGTATTTATCATTAATTTAAGATCAGTTTATCATTAAAATATTTGTTTTATTCCAAATTAAATTCATTATAAAAGTATAATTATTAATCCTAATTCCATTAGAATTTAAAATAACCTTCTAGATTATTCTAGAAGATTAAAGTCAATCCTAATAACTTTAGGAATATAATTGATAGGCCCTTTACTTGATCATTGGGCCATATATAAAATCATTTTGGGTCCAGTGTAGTATTTTGACCATAACTTCCTCATTATTCATCGGAATTGGGCTTATAATATATCATTGGAAAGCTCTTTTCGAACCCCATCCAACTACACTATTATTGGACCCTTATCATGGACCAAACTAGATTGGACTGGATATTTTTCATAAACAGGGTACGAAAAGAAATATTTTCGAGAACAGAAAGAAGTATTTTTATTAAAAACAAGTGCATCACGAGACTCATTCACATTTCGCCTCGTTTGATAATCAATAACGTGAAAAGGCATTCATCACTGGGTTTAGTTTTTGGGGAGACACAATTAGGTGTCTACACTTGGCTTCCAGATTTCTTCCATGTTCATATTATTGCTTATCATGCTCAATTTATGCATGTTAGAGTAAAGAATATAGCTCTTACCTTGGAGTTTCATTGTACTATTGTTTATGGTAAGAATGATGCTAAGGAAAGAGTTGAGTTGTGGAGTTTATTGAAGGAGATTGGGAATTCTGTAAAGGGGCCTTGGTTGATTACTGGGGATTTTAATGTTCCTCTTAATTTTGCTGACAAAATTGAAAAGCCTGTTACTCATTCTGAGTTTGATGAGTTCGAGTGTGTTAGTGTTTTTTGTGTGAGGGACATTAAACAAGTTGGGTGTACCTATACATAGAATAATAAGCAAGAAGGGGATATTAGAGTCTATTCTAAAATTGATAGAGTTATGGGGAATGATGAGTGGTTTTTGACTTGTTCAGAGGCCTATGTTCATTATTTATCAGAGAAGTTCTCTGATCATTGCCTTGGGTTGATTCATTTAGATAATCAAAGTGTTCCTACCAAGAGATTGTTTAAATTTCTTGATATGTGGACTTCTCATTCTGAGTATCTTGGAATTGTGAAGGAAGCTTGGAATGTTGAAGTTAGAGGTGTTGAGATGTATAAAGTGGTGAGTAAGTTGAAAAGTTTGAAGAGAGAGTTAAAGAAGCTGCATAGAAGTGAGTTCTCTGGTATTGAGATTCAATTTACTAAGAGCAAGCAGAATCTGGAACATGCTCAATTAGCAGTTCAAGATGATATGAATGACATGGGTTTAAGAGAGGTTGAAAGGAGGATGTTAGATGATTTCTCTCAGATTAGGGCTAAGTATTTTTCTTTGTTGTCTCAAAAGGAAAAGATTAACTAGCTCAAAGTTGGAGATGAAACTATTAAGTTCTTCCATAATTGTATTAAGTTGAAGAAATACAAGAAAAGGGTGATTGTAGTGAAGGATATGAATAATAATTGGTGTGATTCACCTGACAAGATTTCAGAAGCTTTTGTCTCGTATTATAAGATGCTGCTTGGTTCTAATCCTGAAGATTTAGGAGTGGTTATATTCAAATGTTAGATGCTCCTTTCACTAGAGCTGAGGTTAAGACAGCCATGTTCTCTATTCCTGGCAATAAATCTCCTGGTCTTGATGGGTACAATAGTACCTTTTTCAAAAGATCTTGGGACACTGTTGGTGATAACATTACAGATGTTATATTGCAATTCTTTGAGAATTGTAATTTGCTGAAGGAAGTGAATAATACTATCCTTACTTTGGTTCCTAAGGTTGATAATCCTAGCTTTGTAAATGACTTTAGACCCATTGCTCGCTACAATGTCATCTATAAGTGTATCACTAAGATGATTTGTAGCAGACTAAAGTTAGTTCTTCCTGATATTATGTCTTAGAATCAGACTGGTTTTGTTGAAGGTAGGCAGATAATTCAGAACATCAATATCATTCAGGATATGGTTGCTAGATATGGCAGGAAGAGTTCTCCTAGTGCTTGTTTGTTGAAGGTTGACATCATAAAGGCTTACGTTTCTGATAAATGGGATTTCTTGGAAGAAATGTTGGGTGCTTCAAACTTCCCTAAGAAGCTGATTAGCTTGATTATGGTTTGTGTTAGGACCCCTTCCTTCACTTTGAGTATAAATGGAAGTTTGACTAGTTTTTTTAAGGGAAAGAGAGGTTTGAGACAAGGGGATCCCATGTCTCCTCTCCTTTTTGTGATCTGTATGGAGTACTTGACCGGACTTCTTAAGATTGTTGGGGATCATCCTTAGTTTCAGTTTCACCCTAGGTGTAAAGGTTTAAGCCAGATTCACTTAGTGTTTGCTGATGATTTGATTATTTTCAGTAAGGGGGAGGATATCTCAGTAAGGTTACTGCTAAGAGCTCTGGCTACTTTTGCAGCTTCTTATGGTTTGGTTGCAAATGAAGGAAAGTCTAATATCTATTGTTGTAACATAGATAATTCTGTCAAGACTGATATCATTCAGAGTTCTGGTTTTAAGGATGATTGTCAATGTTTGATTGATAAAATCACCAATAGAATTAGAAGTTGGGGATGCAAAACTCTCTCTTATGCTAGAGCTCAGCTTGTTAATTCTGTCCTGCTCTCTTTGCACACCTATTGGGCAACTATTTTTGTTATCCCTAAAGTTGTCTTAGATGGAGTTGCTGCTATGTGTAGGAATTATCTTTGGGATGGGAAGCCTATGTATTCTAGAGCTCCTCCTATTGCGTGGGATATTGTTTACGGGAGCAAGAAGCAAGGGGGGTTAGGCATACATGACTGTCATGCCTGGAATGTTACTGCTATTGGTAAGAACATCTAGAACATAGCTCAGAAGCAAGATAGTGTATGGCTTAGATGGGTTAATGGCTTGTATTTAAAGGGTAAAACCTAGAAGAGATTCCGGTGCCCGAAGAATGCTAGCTGGAATTTGAAAAGAATATCTTGAAATCTAGGTATTGTGGTGATTGATGGATAGCTGATGCTAAAGGTTACTCTATTGCTAGTGGCTATAAGTGGCTTAAGAAACAGCATGAGGATGTGAAATGAAGTGCATTGGTTTAGAATAAGCTGAATATTCCCAGGCGTCGTTTTATTTGTTGGATGATCATGTGGAAGAGAATTAGAGTGAGGGCTCACCTAGCTAAAATTGGGGTCATTTTAGATGATTATAGCCCTTTATGTGAGAATGGTGCTAAAATTTTTGAGCATCTGTATTTCAGGTGTCAGTACACCAGAATGTGTTGCAAAGAGTTGTAGATGAGAATTGGGCAGAATGACGGTTTCTCTTCATTGGAAGATTGTAATTAGAAGTTGCTTGCTATTAAGGGTAGATTTCAGAGACAAGTGTTTTAGAGTTCTTATGCAAGTCTGTTGTATTGCATTTGGAGTCAAAGAAACAAAGCGGTTTGGGACAAGAGCTGAATGAAGCCAAACAAGCTTATTTAGAATTTGTGCAGAGACAATTTATCATAGAATATCTCATGTAATGCTTGTTAAAACTAGTAGAGTGAACTTACATTGGTTCAATGCTTTGCATTGGATTTAGTTTGTACTTTTGTTGGGTTTGTTTGATGTAAAGGGTGTTGGTTTTTGGTTCCTTGTTTTTTGTAGTCCTCTTTGGACTGTTTGGTTGTAATTGGTGTTGTTTTTGTTAATATAATTTTTTATCTTTTTTCAAAAAAAAAAAAAAAAAAAAAAAGTACCTTTATGACAGAAGCTGCAGAAATAAAAAGGCACGACAACAATGGCGACACCGGAAAGCCAAGCGGAGGAACAGGGTTTTGAACAACAGCAAAAAAAATCCCAATGTAGAACGAAGAGTGGGAGAAAATAAGTACATAAAAGCACAAAAGCAGTGCAAAAAAGGAACAAGGAAACAAAAACCTTACAACAACAATGGAGGAGCAACGATCGTCAACAAGAAATGGCGAGGGAAGAAAGTTAAAAAAGCAAAGGAAGAAGATGAAAAGTGAGAAATGAAAGAGAAGGAAGTGAAATAGGGAGACAGTTAAATAAATGAAGGAGTAAATGGGCAGTTTAACCAAACAATAAAGCCAAACTGCAATGTCGCTCCAGCAAAAATAAACTGACCCTCAGATGGCTGACACGCGTCCCACTTATTCAAAGAACTGTTCCCGCCCAAAAAAAATCATTTCTCAAACTTCAGCGGAAGTAATTGAAATTCCTCCCCACAAGCTCGTCATTTCTTAAACTTCAGCGGGAGTGGTCGAAATTTCTCCCCACAAGCTCGTCAACTTCGGCGGGAGTAATCGAAATTCCTCCCCGCAAGCATGTGATTTTTCAAACTTCAGCGGGAGTAATCGAAATTCCTCCCTGCATGCTTGTAATTTCTAAAACGAGTAATTGAAATTCCTTCGTGCAAGGTTGTCATTTCTCAAACTTCAGCGGGAGTAATGGAAACTCCCTCAGACAAAGTCAACCATCGTCATCATACGGCAGCACACTCCTACTTAACACTCTCAGCATCGCCTTCCAAGCCTTAGAATTATGTGATCTATCCTGAGACTTGAGGGGCTAGAGATATGCAGAGGGACTCAGTCAGCAGACAACTTATTAAGCAGCCCCTCAAGAGGTGGCATGAGTAACCTCATGCCATCTCTTGAGGGGCTAGTTGTATGGGATAGCTCCTGGTAAGTTATTCCCTCTCGACTGAGCCCGTCTTGAGAAGACAACAGCATCCAGACAAGAGTCGGCATGAGTAACCTCATACCACCTCTTGAGGGGCTAGTTGTACGGGATAGCTCCTACTAAGCTATCACCAGGCTCCCAGCTTCACTCTCGAGGTGCGTAGCCTAGAGGGGCTCACCAGCCTGACAGTAATCAGCCCGCAGGCTGACCTAGTGGAATTCCACGTAAAGGAGACCACACGCCTATAAATATGGGATAAAGTATAACTGAAAACAGGTTAGACAAACATTCTATTACATCATCTATCTCTCTAAGTACATTTTCTCTCTCTAAACACGTTCTAACTTAGGCATTGGAGGGGGGTTCCTCGAGCCACCCCCAAGGGCAGTTAACGTTTGTTGTCTTGCGCGGGTCACCAACTGGACCCAGCCCGTGCTAGCCAGAACCCTTGGATCCGTACCCAGAACAATTACTATATTAAATGCATGATACATTGGATTAGGGGTGAAACAAGAAGGATGATTTTATATTATTAGATGTATTTGATTTAAAACTAATAAGTATGTATAGTTGAGAAGTATGTTCCTTTCTAAATTTTAAAAACGCAAGCAAAATTTTGTGTAAATCAACTAAATAATAAAATATGATTGTAACTATTCTAGGTAAAAATAACCATGCTACGTGGCGCAATAAGAATATGACACGTTTCATCCCAGGACATGTTCAATAAGGACCACTTACCAGTTGACACGTGGCATCCCTAATCAGCAAGGAAAAAGGCGGCCTTCAGGGCCCAATTCCCGAGAAAAGCCGTAAAACAGCCATCCATCCAATCTAGGTCAGAGTGACCTAGAGAGGGTACATTTTCCCATGACCCTATAAATAGGGAGATTTCCCCTATTTCTAGGACACGTCATTAATTACACTACAATCAATTCTCTCACATCAAAGAAAACACTGTAGGACTTTAGATACTCTAAGCGAAATTTCATAAATCATATTCATAAAGCATCTAATAACCAAGATCATTGCATAACACATAAATAACATATAATTGTACCTTTGAAGCGTGATTCCACGTGCGATCGAGCAAGAACAATGGGAGATATAGAACCCCAAGTGTGATTCCTCTACTTAGTCCACAGACACAGATCAAACCTCCAGTAATGCTAGTTAGTTGTGATTAAACCCTTTAATCAACCTTCAACGGAGAAGTGAGACACGAACTAACCATGATCCACCACCACGAATACCACGACCCACCAAGGGGGTGGCCGGCCGTATGGATAGGGGGAGAGAGGGGAGGGCCGTGTGAGAGAGAGAGGGATTAGGGTTTGGGACTTGGTTGCTTGAATTAGAATTAACTGACTTGTGAATTCTACTATCAATCTAAGTCATGGATCTTATTTATAGATCATATCTCTAAATAAGAGTCTATGTCAAGCCCAAACTCCTTGTTCTAATCAAACTACTCTAGCCCAACACTCCATATGGTATGTCATGATCTCATGAGGCCTATTAATGGGCCTCTTACTTATTTGACCCAATACCTTTATTGTGTGACCTTATAGGATTTATTCTATTAGGCTTTGGACTATTTAACTAGCCCAAAGATCATTCATATCTAGCACCAGACAATGACGATCCTACAGAATGAACTAATTATCTCTATAATAGTGATCCTTGATATATCTTGTAATTTCACTTATCGAAGACATAATTCCTTCAATCTCCCACTTGTTTGAGACAAGTATGCAATATTCAAATTACTTAAGTCAATGTGCGTCGATTTAATGATATGATTGAATCTCATGTCGAGATCATATTAATCTACAAATCTTTTCTTGAAATCTGAGTTAGAATTACAAAACAAATGATTACTGTGTAATCCATTTGAGCACGGCCATGCATTTTCTGAATTCTCCCTCTTCAAGGGACCAAGACATATTCCTAACTAAATAGGCAGAATCAATCCAATCTTGTGAAACCAAAGCTCCCACTCAATTCTTGAAGTAACCGGGAAACATCCTTTGTAACCCCCTTTTACAGGATGACGTTTGAATGTACCACAGTTAAGACAATCATTGAATGAAATCAATGTTCCACTCATGTCAAAGGAATCCACTAATATATCCGAAAGCTCTATACTTGAATTTCAAAGTAGGTCTATAGTTCGATCATGCATCATTCATGCATATCCATGTGATTGACCGAGCATCATCACTATGCCGCTATAGCCCATAAAATTGCACTATCAAATCAATCTTACATGCTAGTCCATTTATTGAAATCATTTATGTCCATTTTAATGATTTCGAAATAGGAACTTAAACAATATATGGATTTTGTTCACCTGTAGGGTTTCATTCACCGGGTCATCAACCTGATGAGCTCATCAATTCATAATTATTTTGGATATTTTATTTAATACCAAAACCATGATTAAATAAGATTTCAATTAATAAACATAATTCTGCAAGTTAATGTATTACTTATGTAATATGCTTTTTCAAAACATATATACAACTTAAATTACATAACTTAATTCAATACAAGAACCTTGGTATGACTCTCATACCTTGGTCATGGAAGGGGTTTAGTAAGTACAATTCATGAGACATTCTCATAAATATGAATTTTGTAACTTCTAAATTTTATAATAATATTCATCTCCATACACTAAGAATCTTCCTTCATCCTTTAGTGAGGAACTTAGAAATTTCTAATTTGTATTCCAACGTTACAAAGGATTTCGATTGACATATATTACCACACATTTCTCAAAACATGTGAATCAAATAGACGAGTATAGTCCATGACATGCATGATGCATCCTTTGCAAAATGCACAAGGAGCATCACTTAAAATCTTAATTTCATCAACCTTTCTCAAAGCAGTGAATCTTGTTAAGCTTTGTACCATGTTATATGGGATTGAAACTCTTTTCAATATAATGTTGAATCTTATAGAATCTTATCAATATAAGCTTCTTAACCAAGCTCAAACATCCTTCTAGACCTATCTTTATAGATCTCGAATCCCAAATGTACTCATCATCCTCTTCAGGGTTTTTCATACAAAATGCATTACTCATTACTTGACTCTTCAAGCAATGAATAATTGCTCTTTATACTAGACCAAGAAGACTGTATACCTCCCACTAAACATCTTGTATACACAAGACCTTTTCTTTATTTTACAAGAACATTAAACGATTTGATTAACTCACAAAATTAAGAACACTAATTCCATGATGCTTACTTCAATCATTTAAGGATCTTTTATGCATCCTTAGGATTACTGGATTTTCAAAATCATTCTGATTGTATCATATACAAATCTTCTTTCATGAACAATTTCAAGAAAGTGTTTTGAAATCCATCTACCAAATCTCATAAGGTAGAAATCATTAAAATATCTTTAATAGATCTTTGCAATACAACATGACTAATGTAAAGGTTTCATCGTAGTCATAGTCATACTATGAACTAGTTGAATCCTTTAACAAGTCTTTGCTTACTCAGAAAACACTTTTCTTCCTTGTCTGTTTTGCTTACAATGGGTCTTACCCAATTAGGCAAATTAGTCAAGTGTCACACACTTGCTTACAAACTTAGAATGTATTTCAAATTTCATGGTTTTTAAACCACTTGGAGTTATAACTTGTCAAATCATCTTTATTACTTGCATAATCATCATGTTCCAAAATAAATATTTTAGAACTCTTAGTCAATATGAAATCATATTTCTATGGCTAAGTTTTACATATGTTAGTCATCATTGTAGGTTTTTATGCAACAATTGAAACTTATACAACAACTTTATTTAGTTTTCAGTGAGAAACGACAATTGAGGATGTGCACTTGGAATGTACTACCTTCGACACATGGTTGTTATTCCCATTACATTTAATGAGACCACACGTTGTCATTTATAACATGAGGTGAATCATGCTCATATTGTTGCTTTTATTCTATTAACTTTTCAAATTTCTTCAAGATTTTCGAACTAACTTTTCTTGAACTCTTTCAAGGCTCTCAAACTTTTCAAGATTCTTATATTCCCACTTGCCTTCTTGAAGAGGCACATTTAGCATAGGGTGAACCAACCATGGTTTGAACCATGTTTGTTTGTTGCTTTTCTCGAAGTCTTTCGAGATTTACACTACTCCCACTTGACCTTTTGGAAATGACATCTTTTCCATAAAGGGCACCTACTTGAGCAACAAACATTTTGTGCTAAGTATAACTTGTGTAGTAGTACCCCGTGCTCTATATAGGAATTGAACGTGTATCAAACGATTTAATACAACTTTTATTCCTTGCTTTTAGAAGGACTTTATAAGAACTTTTCTTATCCATATCACATATGAAGCCTTTGTTACATTTTGATTTGACATATGTAGTTTTGTTTAGTTTTATAGCTCATTATAAAAGTATATCCCCTGAATAATGGTTAGAAGATAGTGTATTTTCATCCATTATCAAAATATATCCATATAGATTGATAGCTCCTTCCATAGGCACTTCATAAGGTTTTCTTTCGGAGTTTGTTGTAAAACAATTTCACAACTCTTGGATGTTTATCAAGGTCTTGGCTTAAATTCTCATTATTACGATCATATCACAATATTCTGAATATATTGCCAAGTAAATGTCTTGACTCAAACTTTCACCATTACAATCATATTGTAGTGTATTTATTATCTTGTCAAGTTGATTCTGAACTTCATACTGGATCGTTTGAACTTTTCAAAACTTTCACACTTTAGCTTCAATAAAGCACAAGTGATCATATCACAAATGAGATTTCATTGTCCGTCTCTAGCCTTTAAATCTTATGTTTTCTTACATCGACATGTATTAGACCTTGAGTTCATATCATCATTTCTCTAAACGATGACTTTGTCAAAATTTCAAATTAGAATGATATTTACATAAATCAATAGATTCACAATCTAATGATATTGAAAGTCCATTCCTTTGGATCTTCCGCATGCAATGTTCATTTTTCATTCAAATTAATTGACATTTTGGAGACAATTTATATATAGAACTGGTTTATCTATATCTATCATATAGATCTAAACCTATTTAGCTTTTCAAAACACATCGTGGCTCAATAAAACATAGAATAACATTTATTCCACGTTTTTGAATCTTCAATGCTTAGTCATTACTAACATTGAATGGGTATGTTTTAATAATGGCAAGAATAAATAACATTTATTTAATTCTAGTTAATTACTAGGTAAGGTGAAATATAGATTCTACTTGTAAGATTGTAACTTTTGCTTCTAAACTTGTAGATTCTACTTGTGAAATAGCAAAATTTGCTTCTAAACTTGTAGATTTATTTCTCCCTTAGCCATACTTCTTCATTTAGTTCAACCACATTCCCAATGAGAAAGAACTAAACATGACATTACATGTCCAAGAAGTAATAATATGCTAAATCAATTTCTATAATATACTTCTTAAATGGAACATTTCCATTCTTTTAAATTACCTTCCAACTGTATGAGGCAGTTTCTAATCAAATGGAATTGATCCATTAAATTGGAAACATTTGTTGTTCATAACAACTTTTAACATTTAAATGGTTCTAGGTTTGAGAGGTAGCAACTTGTTTGCATTTCTTAGCCTATAACTTCTTAATGTAATCCTCATATATTCTTAAACCCTTCCCTTTGAGCCACTTAGAACATTTCTCTTATGTTCAAAATGATACTTTACTTAACTTCTTTAAGCACTTTCACGATTTTGCTAAGTCTATTCAATCATTATTCATATTAGAGTTTAATCGACTATTTAACTCCATATGAAATGAATGAAGAATAATGTCATTTGACCAACTTTTGATCATAGAGACTTCCAATCACTTTCTTATAATCAGTCATACTAAAGATAAGATATTTTATTGGATTTCTATACTTGTCTTTTAGAGGGATTGTACCTCCCATCTCATTATATCCCTTGAAACACTTTTCAAAATGAAGATGTGTTGGCATTTTACTCAAACATTTTGAATAAAACCAACCTTAGACATGTAACATGGGTTTCTAAATTGCCTTTTAGAACCATGTTAGAAAAATTGGAATATAGGTTTATGGATTATCTTTTAACCTTCTGAGAACATTTCTCAACTTTATATTCAATCGAGGAGATTATATATTAAAATAAAATTAAAACGAAATATTACTTGTATATAAACGCAAAATTCAATTATGTTTATCTATAAAGCACCTAAATTAAGGTTATAGGTTACTTTAACACTTTATTCATAATATGTGTCCCAATTGAATTAAGTGATTCCAAGATCCTTTATTCGTGTAATAGTTGGCCGGATTGAGGCCCTACCATCAATCATTACATTTTCAAGGTAAGTAAACTCTTTATTGATTGCGATTCTTGCAACTCTTGGTTGAATAATTAACCATTTCATGTTTAATTATTACCCTTTGCTTCAAGATCCTAAACGCTTTAGGTAACCTTGTTGAGTATAACCAATTAAATATGTAGAACGTGATGTGCCCCAAATTACCCAAGATAACAAGTGACACCCTACTGAGACCGACCCATCACTTACGATCGAAGGATTGTTGGGTATCTAATTGGAAAAGCAAACTCAATATTTCCAAGACCTAGATTTATTATGTTGTGATTATTTAGTGAACTCTAGCGCATCATCAATCAACATAAATAAAATCTAACATGCATAAATAAAATGACATAGTATGGCCCCGTAATCCTAGAAAAGTATTAAAGCAAAACACCCACTTGAACCTTCATGGATTTCATCCATCTAGCTCCTTTAGGCCTTCACTCCATTGGCTTCTTGGATCAACTGTAACCTGTAATACTATTCTATTCTATCTACTAATTAAATAAATAAAATAAATTACAAAAATACTTAACGGTACGCAAACCGTATTTAGATTACAAAAATACGAAACGATGCGCAAATCGTATTTAGAATCTATGGGTCATACTAGTCTATATATAGCAATAAATAACATCATATTTTATAAAGTGCCATATAATAAATCACTCATCATGTTTTCCTAAACTATAACATCGAATGTTCATAATTAAGGAATCATGGCAATAAATATCTCATATTTTAGTTAAATTACTGCAATTAGATAATATCATATATTATTCATTACCAATCATAAAATATCATATATTCTATTTTAGGTATGAGATAGAATCAAATCTTATTTTAATTATGGAAGATAAATCATATTTATTTCCCATGATAATCCTAACTAATTTAAGAGATTCTATCATAATTGCCTAGCCAATCACAATATTTTAAATCACATATTATCCTAAAATAATTATGGGATAATCTCATTATTTAATCAATTATTATCCATATAGAATCTTTTTGTTCAAAACTTATCCAAACTTAACAAAAACAACTTTATCTTTTCGAAATCAAAACTTATCTTTTAATTTTAAAATCTAATTTATATTAAAATAAAATAAAATAATTTTTTTTTGAAAAAACCGCGCTACCCACCGTTGTGTGGCCAGCCGAAGCTAGCCACGGTGGCTGTACACCTTGCGGTGTACGTTGCCACAAGCAGCGCACGCAACACTTGCGTGGCGTTGTTGTTGCTGCTCCTGCTGTCAGAGCCACCTACCCAGCCACGCCCTCCCTCCGGACCACCTGCAACGGCAGCCGTTGTGGCTGCGCCACCCAGCCACGGCTGCCGCACACAAAACCCCTTTCTTATTTAATTTAAATTAAAACAATTCTTTTGTTAAAAAATAAATTAATTTAATGTGGTCCAATTAATTTCAAAATTAAATCATATTCAATCTTGAAATTAGGGTTTTTCATGAAATTAATCCCCAATTCAATTTAACTCTTAAATTAAAAATTTGATCATGAAAAATTCATAATTTAACATGAAATCAAATAGGTTAAAATCATAAATCATATCGCAATCGAATTAAATCAAAACCAAAACATAAAATTCACAATTTAGGATTAGGGTTTCGATTTTTTTTCGAAAATCAGAGTTTAGGGGTTCGAAAATTTTGAACTATTTAGGGCAAAAATCGGATCTTTTGATGGCTAATTTTGAGCAAATTATACAACTTTTAATAATTCTATATGTTAAATCACATTTAAAATAATAATTGACCCATAATTAAATTATTCTCCCTCCTAATTGAATTAAAATTGTAGAAATTCAAAGAATTAATAATTCAATATGTGTACATGCATAGGCTAACTGATACCACTGTAAGACTTTAGATACTCTAAGAGGAATTTCATGAATCATATTCATAAAGCATCTAATAACCAAGATCATTGCATAACATATAATTGTACCTTTGAAGTGTGATTCCACGTGCGATCGAGCAAGAACAATGGGAGATATAGAACCCCAAGTGTGATTCCTCTACTTAGTCCACAGACACAGATCAAACCTCCACTAATGCTAGTTAGTTGTGATTAAACCCTTTAATCAACCTTCAACGGAGAAGTGATACACGAACTAACCACGATCCACCACCACGAACACCACGACCCACCAAGGGGGTGGCCGGCCGTATGGATAGGGGGAGAGAGGGGAGGGCCGTGTAATAGAGAGAGGGATTAGGGTTTGGGACTTGGTTGCTTGAATTAGAATTAACGGACTTGTGAATTCTACTGTCAATCTAAGTCATGGATCTTATTTATAGATCATATCTCTAAATAAGAGTCAATGTCAAGCCCAAACTCCTTGTCCTAATCAAACTACTCTACCCCAACACTCCATATGGTAAGTCATGATCTCATGAGGCCCATTAATGGGCCTTACTTGTTTGACCCAATACCTTTATTGTGTGACCTTATAGGATCTATTCTATTAGGCTTTGGACTATTTTATTAGCCCAAAGATCATTTGCCACATCTAGCACCAGACAATGACGACTCTATAGAATGAACTAATGATCTCCATAATAGTGATCCTTGATATAACTAGTAATTGCACTTATCGAAGACATAATTCCTTCAAACACCTGATTTCGGAATCCGAGAAAATCTTACTTTATCATTTCTTCACCTTTTTACATTCTCCGAACACGTTCTAACTTGAACCTCGGAGGCAGAACTCCAACCACCCATAGTCTCCGTTATTTTGCATGTACAGACGCCGGAATCCAGTCTTGGTGACATATCTCTCTTAAGGGACACAGAAAACCCCGAAACATTTGGCGCTGTTTCTGAGGAGAATACCTCTTAGATGGTTTCACCAGAGTCTGTACCGCCTCCTACTGAGAAACAGCGAAGTAGTGGTCCAAACGGACCATGAAACTGATGACGACTATGAAGTCGACACCTATGTGGCCTCTGATGGGTCATTAAGAACAAGACGCATCCATCCCACATATGAAAGGGAACGGGACAATGATCAAGCAAGTCATTAGGATAGCCGTTTGGACAACCCCAGGCGGCAGAAGGAGCAGCTCCCGTCACCAGAGACGAACTCATGAAATTCATGAATAGTTTCACAGGGGAGAGAAAGGATTTGATTAACAAGAGGACGATTGGCCCTAGCAAGGGTCAGTCAGCCAAAAAGCCTTCTCATGCTAAGAAGAACAAGTCCGTTAGGGACAGACAGCCTACTCCACACTCAGTCCCAGGGAGAAGGCTCGGACCTTGATAGATTGGACCAAAATCTGCTTGCTCGAGACGGGTCAGAGGAAGGCCATCAGGCAAATTCAGCCGGATGGTAGCAAAAAGTCATTTTCTGATGCTCGGCATATCATCGAGCAAAAGAGAAATCGGTAATTGTCTAATTCAACTTCCACGTCGAGTTTCCTATACAGCTTTAAGAATACCTCGGCAAGGTATTCCCAATCTGTACATAAGAGCCGGCCGGACAATCAATCCGTCTACACAGGCCCTTATGTGATTGGCTAAGCCTAGTATGTGCCTCAGCTGCCATACAGGCCATATGCCCAGCCTTACATGCAGTCGGCCCTCTTCGGTGGTCAGGCGGCATATAATGTCCAAGCTTTGAACTGTCAACTCCGTTTACTGAAACTTAGGGAAGAACCTTCTGCGTTTTCCAAGGAGATAACCGAGGCGGCACAGCCGTCCAAGGTTAAAAATGTTTTGATGGGTACCTATGACGATACCACTAACCCTAAGGAACACCTCATGGCTTACTCCAACATCATGTACTTACAGGGGTTAGATGATGCCACCTGATATCGATGCTACATTGAAAGGAATCGCCCAACAATGGTTCGTCAATTTGCCGGCCAGTTGCATCAATAGCTTCAATACGCTTGCGTTGTTGTTTGCTTCTAACTTCTCTATGAATATCCCTACAAAGAAAACAAGTCTCGACTTGAGTGTTGTAGAGTGGGGAGACACTAGTAGAAAAATGTAGAATGGCACCGGCTCAAAACCCCCTATGGCACCGGTTTTGAGCCGTTGACCATTTGAGGGATGCTAAAAAGTGGGATTTTTGGCACCAGTTCAGAACCAGTGGCAAAAAAAGGGTTTTTAGCACCGATTCCAGTTCAAAACCGATGCCAAAAATGGCCCAAAAAAATATAAAAAAAAAATTATTTTTTTTTTGCATTTTTTTCACTTAAATGGATATATAAACACTAACATATATATAAACTTACATATTTTCATAAAAAAATGTTGTAATATTACAATTTTCGTCCAAAAAAATAAAATAAAATACAAGGTGAACAGGAGCACAGAAGCAGCAGCACAGCAACACAGAAGCAGCAACACGGCAACAGAGAAGCAGCAGCAACACGACAACACAGAAGCACCCTGCAGCAGCTGCAGCAGCACCCTCGAGGCAGCAGCTGCAGCAGCAATCATTGTGTGATCGATGCTCCTGCCACAGGACATAAAGTACTCTGAGGACCTGTACCTTTACAACATCATCCAGACCACGAGCTTCCTTAAGTAGTTTTGGGCCCCTCTCTTTCAATACACTAGCAACTAGGAAGACAGAAATGGGAAGGGGTGCGTCTTCCTTTGCTCCACTTCTCAAAATTTCTCTTTCATACTTTTCGTAATGGCGAATGGATTTCGGTTTTCCTTTAGATCCCTCAGAACTTTCAGTAGCAGAATCAGGCTCTTCATAAACTAAGAAAAGATCAGGATCGTATTCTAAAGCCCATATCATCTGTCCACAAAATTCACACAAAGTTGAATTTATCAGAGCTGTTTCAGTTTACTAAGAAAATGTCATATATGAAATTAAAACAAATAATAAAAGGGAAAACAGTAGCATTAATCTTCAGTTAAATAAATACACTAGGAAAGTGCATAAAAAAGTTTTTGACTTCCAAAACAGAAAGTGAGAAAGCAAGACCAAAACTGCAAGAGTATGGGGTAATAATGCTGCAGGCCTGCAGTGAATATGTACAATAAATCTATACGGATGTTTTCTACTTTATCCTACAAATGATTCTTTGATTTTTATTAGTTTTGGTAAGAAACAGAGCCAACGTGTACATGGATACATACATGTGCATATAGGTATAATTATTATCCATCTACTTATTTTCCATACTAATTAATCCAACCTATAGGTATAATTAGAACTTTACCCGGCCTGCGAAAAAATGAACATAAACACAGCTCATAATTCTATGTTTTCTATCATTCTACTTGTATGCATACACTCATCATACATAATAATCATACTAGTCACAAACATTTACTATTGTATAAAAGCAACTAAATTTACATATGCAAATTTTAGCATAACTCGAACATGAATTACAAAATTACCTACCAAGTGCAACTTCCTGCAATGGCAATCCTCTAGATAACTGAATCAATTTCGGGAACACGACAGCCGACAACGTAACGGCTCCCAACAGATCTGCAGCATAGAAGGAGCAGCACAGAAGCAGAAAGGTCTTGCTTTAACTCTCTTGGTTCTTGCTCGACTACTCTTACTGATCCTCCTAAAAAAAAAAAACTGAATAAACATAGTATTTCAAAAGCAGCCCACAAAAAGATGTCAGCATCAGAACCACAGTTTAGGTTGAAGCATCTGAGCTGTTAAGACCAAAATGTTAAAGAATATAAGGCAAAAAAACCTCTCCAGTCTCATAAATATTTCCCATATAGAGTCGGTTTATCCGCAACTCTGCCAATATATCGCAGAAGGACCAAGGTTCCACGGAGGTTTCCCCTATGATACCAAAAAACAGATATGAACGACGCTTTAGTAGCCTCATAAATAGAGTTTTCTACAATGATAAATTTGCAACATGGCTGCGAGGCATGTCTTGGCAGAGCATGTATGATATTAACTCCCAATAACTCCTAAAAATCACATACCAGGTTCAAGTATATGCAAATTGTAAGCTAAAAGATGCCACAACTACCTCCCCCCAATCTCTTTTAGTTTGGTAGGATGAGAAGGACATAAAACTATACTAATCCTTCCAAACAACAATAAGTTCAACCAAACTCTGCATACCTTCTGTTTTAGCAAAACGCATAAAATAAACATAAAAATCTATGGCCTAAATAGTTAACTAAGTAGTGGGCTAGTAGCACCCAAACAAACCATGGTCTTTTCTTGAAATGACAACTCATTCAACACAAATTCATCATACAATTATGAAAGGGTAATTCATTTGAGCATCATTCTTCCCAGAACACCCCACAAAATTACACACGAATTTAATTATTTAATATCAATCCCATGATTTATAACCTCATAGTATACTCTATGCAATCATGAAATTTACAGCTAATTTCATTCCAGCAATACAGTTATCTTTATCGAACTCAACATTACTAAATTAACCTAAAAATTACCTACTGGAGCTCAAGAAGTCAAGGGAAATCAGAATTCAGAAAAGAAAATTCAAGTATAATATTTTGAACAGCGGGAGGAGCATAGAAGCATGCAGCAGCAGCCTTGCGAGGCAGTGGCTGCAGCAGCAGCCGCCTTGCGAGGCAGCAGCTGCAGCTGCAGCCGCCTTGCGTAAGCTGATCTATCTCGTCTTCCAGTGACATCTCATGAGTAAGCTGATCTTCTGGGTCCACAAGAACAAGGTAAGAGCTGGTAAAAAAAATGAAAAAAAGACTCACCCAGCAAAATAAAACGCAGGAACACTTTACCCACAATAAAACGCAGCAACAAATAGCAAAATAAGCAACACGCAGCACCCAACACACACTAAGGCACCACGAGACACAACACCACACATTCTACACCCAACAAAATGAAGATTTTCATGCAGACAAATTCATCTATGCATAGAGCATAGCCTTATTCATACCATTAACAATTAAATGGCTGGCTCTAAACCATACTATATATTCTGGAACATGTCATTTAAGGACAATCACGGAAAGCACAAAATAGTTGAGGCAAACACTTGGTCACTTAACGGTATCCAACATAGTACTCAAGTTTGGGTAACATAATCTATATGGTTGTTCAATATGCATCAGATATAGTCACATGTGATAGTTAACATTCGATAGTCAAAACTACTTCCTAAAATAAAAGTGACATGGATTCATAATATGCAAGAAATATCGCCTGTATGGCTGTATAACGAAAATGGTCTTCTCTCGAATCAGTCAGATGATCGAATGCATCATATTTCAAAACAGAAAAAAATAGTGCTGTATTGATTCGGTCATAATCACTATATTTTGATTTATTCATGCAAAAGAGTATATTCAATTTCTCAGAAATTCAGTCCATGGAGACTGAACAAACTAAACTAATCTGGTAGAAAGTACCTGACAAGAACTAGCTTCAAGACTCCTATTTTAAGATAGAGAACGTTGCAGATCACCAGTGCACCTAAATCGATTCATCTAGCTCATTTCTGGAAAAGAAAACATAATCAAGAACATGGAACCTAGAAAAGCAAGGACAGCAGCTTAATAACAGAAGAAAATTCTAAGCGCAGACCACAGTAGGATTTTAAAAAACAGAGAATAGAAGCCAAATGATATATCAACGAGCAGAGTAAGAAGATGCGTTGCGGCATCACGGATACGGCTCAAAACATACTGAACCCTCCAGAGCTCTCTCTTGTTACGAAGCCTGTACTCTCCTACAAGCTTCAACTCAGCATCCAATCGCTCCTTCTCATAAGGATGACGTGGCTTCTTAAATGTCTTCCCATCTAAACACCATCCATTCACAAAATCATCACTAAAATCATCCAATTCAACCAAATATACAAAATTTCTCCCTAAAATCTCAAATTTGTCATGCATTTTGATAATTTCACAACTATTTCTAACCTAACTAGCAGAACAAACCAAACTAACCCAACAGAAAGCTATCAATTTGCAGCATTTCACATACAAAAACAGATCATTACTCTAACATGATAAACCCTAAATTTCCATATTAAGTAAAATGTACAAGCTTTATGACAATATAATGATTCAAAATATAAAATCACAAACCCAGTTTATCAAACAATCAATTAAAAATTCCCAGTTGATTTCTAATCTTAAAATTAACTAATCCTAGAAAAACAGAGATAATGCCCAACACATAGATCGAATTAATGATTAAAAATACAAACAACAGTAGAAATTGAACAATTAATTCATCATAGTAACCATCATAATGTCATAATTTCATCGATTTCAAAGCAAAACTAAACACCAAATTCATAATAATCCAACGACATCAACTTACAAAAATGAAATACATCAAAATTCAAAGCCCTAAATTAAGAGCTAGTAAACCCTCAAATCTAACATACACTGATAATCAAACAGAGTCAACCATAACCCTAAACTCTAAATTTGACAAAATCCAATAATTAAACGAATTACCACTGAAATAAGCACATAAATTAGCAATACAAAGCGAAAATGTGTAAAAATAAAAAAGTTCAGATCTAGAAATTACCTCTCTTCCAGTTCTTCCCTGCCTTTACCTTGTACCCTAACCTTCGCTTCGAGAAGAAAAGTGTTGCTTGCGACGCAGTGATGGGAAAGGAGATCGAAGGAAAGGGAAATCGGCGGTGGTCGGCGGTGGCTTCGATTGCATGTGACTGCGATTTTTAGGAGAGAGGATATGTCACCGCCGTCGAAGTATCGGTTTTCAAGGTGGTGGTGGCTGCAGTAGGAAGCTGGCGTGGAGAGAGAGCAAGAGAGGAGAGAGAGCGAGAGAGGGGACTAGAAAGAGGAGAGAGGAAAGGATCGAAATAAGCTAGGCAAGCTGGCGTTTTTTTTTTTAGAATTCCCACCGGTTCAAACCGGTGGCATTTCTTTACTTTGGCACCGGTTTGGTTTGAACCGGTGTCATTTCTATTATACTAAAACCTGCCTAATTTTTTTTCCAACGGTTTTTAAGAATCGGTGTCAATAACTCGGTGTCAAAATGAAATTTTCTACTAGTGAGGTAGAGAAGGGCTTTGATCATACGTCAGGCGGTTCAATCTGGTAAGAATCCAGATCTAAGGGATGTCTGACGATGTCGCTTATACAGACTTCTTCAAGGGTCTGAAGGATAGGTCGACTTTCAAGTTCGACCTCGTCAGGAAAAGGGTTGCCACTCTTTAAGAAGTGTCGATGGAGGCGGACGCCTATATACAGGTGACCAAGCTTTAGTCCACCAACAAGCGGTCAGACTCCAAGAAGTCTGACAAACAAAGAGAGAGTCAACAAGCTCAGCCGGCTCACAAAGCTAAAGAGAACAAGAAGAGAAAAGAGATTTGGGTGGTTGACAATTCTGATTGACCGTCCCAGAAGAAAATGAAAGAGTTTAAATTATATGTCTCAAAGTACGAGTTTAACAAAGACTGCTACTCCATTCTCATGGAGATAAAAGACTGGGAGAACATTGAGAAGCCCGCTGCCATGAAAGGTTCCGCCAAAAATCGGAACAAAAACAAGTATTGCCACTACCATGAGGATATTGGTCATGATACCAACGACTGTTATAGCCTCAAGCGCCTGTTGGATAAATTGGCCGATAAGGGAGTGCTAAAGTCCTACATTCTCAAGTCTACAACGACTCTAAAGATCGACCCCAGGTAACCGTCTTAAAAGACTGCCAGCCTACTAGTAGTTCAGACACTGACAAAGAGTCGATATACACCATAGCAGGCAGCTTTTCTAGAGGGGGCCCTACTATCAGGGGCACCATGGACCATCTGAGAAAGATGAATGTCAACTCAGTTGATGGGGGTCAGGCGTTTATCAGCGTATTCCCTGAAGTCAACATTTTTGAGAAGGATCGGGGCAAAATTCATCGGCCGCACAATGACCCTGTCATCATCGAATGCAAGGTTGCCAACCAATTGGTTTGCCGGATCCTCATAGATACTGGTAGCTTGTCTGACCTAAGTGCTTGTCCAAGCTGAAGTACAAGCCTGACAGTATGCACAAGGTCACTCACCCCTTGGTTGGTTTCGGGGGTGGAGTTGTGCACCTAGTCGGACGGTTTGACTTACCCATCCGATTAGGAGAGAAGGGAAAGGGACGCCACATGGTCGTCCGGTTCTTGGTGGTGGAGGAGCTGACCACCTATAACCTCATTTTGGGTCGTCCGACTCTGAACGAATCTAAGGCCGTCATTATTCCATCCCTCATGCTGCTAAAGTTCAAAAGGGATGATGGTTCTGTTGCCTCCCTGAATGGAGACTTGAAGACGGCTAGAGAGTGCTACCTCTCAGATGTCAAGCCCACAGTGGCTGCAGCCGGCCAGGGTGAGGAGCCAATAGACCTTGACGATGTCAAGGATCCCGAACCAGCCCCAGCAGTAGCCGGCAAGAAAAAGAAGGTTGATCAGCTGGTGGCCGTCAAAAAAGAAAAGCAATAGCAATCACTGACCGGGGAACGGTCAGATGAAATCCGGCCCCAGCCGGCTAGTGAACATATTGATATCGCTTTGGACGACACCTGTTCGGAGCGTACTCTTAAGGTGGGGACGGTTGCATTTGTAAAGCTGGGTGCAGACTTGCACAATTTGTTGAGGGAATTCAAAGAAATCTTCGCTTTTGAAGTGGAAGAGATGCCAAGCATCAGCCAGGATCTTGCTGTCCACAAACTCGCCGTGGATCCAAAAAAGAAGCCTGTTAGGCAAAAGAAAAGAAATCACGTCGAGGAGAGGAGTCAGACAGTCGCCGCTGAAGTAAACAAGCTGTTAGATGTCGGGTTCATTCGGCAAAGTAACTTCCCTTATTGGGTTGCAAACGTTGTGCTTGTAAAGAGGCCGAATGGTACTTGGCGCATGTGTGTTGATTACACTGACTTGAACAAGGCATGTTTGAAGGACAGTTACCCACTACCAAAGATCGACAGTCTAGTCGACTCTACAGCCGGACATGCTTTGATAAGTTTCATGGTCACCTATTCTGGCTTTCATTAGATTCCCCAGTGGAAAGATAAGACGGCATTCGTCATCGATCAGGGGCTACTCTGTTATACTGTGATGTCGTTGGCTTGAAAAATGCATTTGCTTCTTTCCAACGAATGATTAATACAGTCTTCATTAATCAAACAGAGTGGAATGTAGAAGTGTACATTGATGATATGATAGTCAAATACAAGCTACAAATGGATCATCTTGCTGACCTCCGAGAAACCTTCATGACACTCAAGCAGCACAAGGTCATGCTCAATCCCAATAAGTATGCCTTTAGCGTTGAGTCTGGGAAGTTTCTCGGATTTTTTTATTGATCAAAGGGGGATAGAGGCCAATCTAGAGAAAATACAAGCGATAATTGACATGAAGTCACTCCGCACTGTTAAAGAATTTCAAAAACTAACAGGTTGTCTAGCGGCAGTGGGGAGATTCCTTAGCCGGTCAGGTGACAAGTGCTTCTGTTTTTTCCAAGCAATCTAAAAGAAGACTATGTTCGAATAGGGGGATGATGCTGAGGCGACCTTCAAAAAATTGAAATAACACTTCCACTTTTTGTCAAGGCTTGTTAGCCCTTTGCCCAAAGAGACTCTTTACATGTGCCTAGCCGTCTTAGATCATGCACTCAGTGCTGTTCTCCTTTCTGAGAGAGACGATATTCAGTTCCCTGTCCATTTCATTAGCCATGTTCTTCAAAATGCCGAACTACGGTACCTAACGGTGGAAAATTTTGGCCTTGCTCTTTTCATGGAAGTCAAGAAGTTGAAACCATACTTCTTAGCATATTCGATTGTGATCTATACAGACCAGCCCCCCAAGCAGCCAATGAAAACTTTGGAGTCATCTGATAGAATGCTCAAATGGGCTATTGAAATGCAAAGTATTGAAATCACTTTTGAACCAAGGAAGGCAGTGAAGGGTCAGGCGTTTTCCGACTTCATTGTCAAAATGACAAGGCCGGCTGCGCCGAAAAATCTTGACCAGGTTTGAAAAGTGTATGTAGACGGGAGCTCTACTATGAACGGCTATGGTGTAGGGATTATATATCAATCTCCTGAGGGGGACAAGTATGAATATGCACTAAGGTTCAAATTTCAAGGCTCAAATGATAAAGCAGAGTACGAGGCCCTAATAGCCGACATCCGCATGTGCAAGGTGAAAGGGGCGAGAAAGATAAACGCCTGCTCTGATTCTCAACTAGTCGTTAGCCAATACCATGGTGATTATGAGGCCACCCACCCGGCTACGATCAAATACCTGTAGGCGGTTAAAGCTGAAGCTGGGACACTTGATGAATTCCACTTAAGTTAAGTGTCCAGATCCGAGAACAATCAGGCGGACGCATTATCAAAACTAGCATCATTCGCCTCCTATGATATGCCTCGGTCAATCTTTTTAAGAAGTAATGGAAAAACGAAGTCCTGAGAAAGATCCCGTTCGAGTACTAGATTGAAGCTCAACCTAGATGGATATCATCCAGGCGTATTTGCTAGACGACACTCTACCGGATTTAGCTCTAGAAGCAGTCATACTGAAAAAGCGTGCGGCAAACTTTGAGATCCGAAATGGAGAACACTTCAAGACGGGTTTCCTGAACCCTTTATTGAGGTGTATTACCCCAAAGAAAAGGCAGGAAATTCTAGAAGAATTGCATGCAGGCTATTGCGCTTCTCTTATAAGCGACAAGTCGCTAATAGTTAGGGCCAGACGGCAGGGATACTGTTAGCCCACGCTTGAGGCAGACTCCATGGAAATGGTGAAAAAATGTGACAAGTATCAAATAATTGGCAAGTTAATCCACCGTCCAGCCACTAATCTGACGGTCGTTAATAGCCCGGTTCTATTCGCCGAGTAGGGCATGGATATCCTAGGCCTGTACACTCCTGCACCAGGCGGACGGCGGTACATTTCAGGTTTTGTTGACTACTTCACCAAGTGGGTAGAGGCAGAGGCGGTCAAGAACATTAAGACAAAGGATGTCATCTCTTTCATCTGGAAAAACATCATCACCCGGTGTTGGGTACCTATGTCTATGGACTTTGACAATGGCCCTAAGTTTTAGACGCCTACCCTCAAGAATTGGTTGTGTGATCAAGGGACTTCACATTGTTTTGCATCAGTTGGCCGACCCCAAGTAAACGGCTAAGTTAAATCTTTTAACAAACTAATCTCAGACGACATAAAGAAGAAAATAGAAAGAGCTAGCGGTCTATAGGTTGAAGAGCTAACTCATGTCTTATGGGCCATCTAAACAACAGAAAAAGGGGCAATCGACGACACCCCATTTCTCATGGTGTATGGTGTTGAGGGTGTCTTGCCCATCGAACACTATGAGCCGACTCTTCGAGTCATGCTATATGATGAAGAGGCAAAGTGGGAAGCATGCGACTAGCATTGGACTCACTCCTGGAACGCAGGGGCAATGCCACCTTGCGTCATGAGATTTACCGTATGAGAATGACAATAGCCTATAACAAAAGAGTACACAAACGGCCCTTGAAAGTGGGGGACTGTGTTACGAAAAATGGAGGCAACCGGTAGGAACAATGAGCAAGGCAAGGTGACGCCTAACTGGGAAGGTTCCTACCGGATCCATGAAGAAGTGAGAGGCAGCACCTACCACCTAGAAACTCCAGATGGTAGGCGACTAGCCGGAACTTGGAATGTAGATAACTTAAAGAAAAATTACTTCTAAGAATTGTGATTTTTTTGTAAATAAAAAGCCTATTAATGAAAGAAATTGCTTTTTGTTTTCAATGTTATTTATTTATTGCTTTAATACATTTCCTAATAGGAGCATCGTCTGTGCAATGTGTAGACGGCCAAATTCAAATTAAGCGTCTCCTCCAACATGAGTACAGCATCCGATGACGCCAATCTGGGTGAATTCGTTGCAGAGAGCATCTCCCATCCGGGTGGTACATTGCTTAATAAACTTATTACAAACGGCAAAGACTGATCAACCAAATGAGGCGTACTCATAGCCGTTTTGATCAACCAAGTAATCTAAAAGGAACCTAGACGGTGCAATAAAACCGTGCACGAGGAGAGGAGTCAGGCGGCCGCCGTGGATCCAAAAAGGATGCTTGTTAGGCAAAATAAAAGAAATCACGCTGAGGAGAGGAGTTAATAGCCCGGTTCTATTCGCCGAGTAGGGCATGGATATCCTAGGTCTGTACACTCCTATGCCATGCGAACGGCGGTACATTATAGGTTTTGTTGACTACTTCACCAAGTGGGTAGAAGCAGAGGTGGTCAAGAACATTAACACAAAGGATGTCATCTCTTTCATCTGGAATAACATCATTACCCGGTTTGGGGTACCTATGTCTATCGTCTTTGATAATGGCCCTCAGTTTTAGACGCCTACCCTCAAGAATTGGTTGGGTGATCAAGGGATTTCACATTGTTTTGCATTAGTTGGCCGACCTCAAGCAAACGGCTAAGTTGAAGCTTTTAACAAACTAATCTCAGATGACATAAAGAAGAAAATAGAAACAGCTGGAGGTCTATGGGCTGAAGAACTAACTCATGTCTTATGGGCCATCTGAACAACAGAAAAAGGGGCACCCGGCGACACCCCATTCCTCATGTTGTACGGTGTTGAGGCCGTCTTGCCCATCGAACACTATGAGCCGACTCTTCGAGTCATGCTATATGATGAAGAGGCAAATTGGGAAGCCATGCGGCTAGCATTGGACTCACTCCCAGAACCCAGGGGCAATGCCACCTTGCGTCATGAGATTTACCGTTTGATAATGACAAGAGCCTATAACAAAAGAGTATACAAATGACCCTTGAAAGTGGGGGACTTCGTGTTACAAAAAATGGAGGCAACCGGTAGGACCAATGAGCAAGGCAAGCTGACGCCTAACTAGGAAGGTTTCTACCGGATCTATGAAGAAGTGAGAGGCATCACCTACCACCTGGAACTTCATATGGTAGGCGGCCAGCTGAAACTTGGAATGTAGATAACTTAAAGAAGTATTACTTCTAAGATTTGTGTTTTTTGTTAATAAAAAGCCTAACAATGAAAGAAATTGCTTTTTGTTTTCAATGTTATTTATTTATTGCTTTAATACATCTCCTAATGGGAGCACCGTCTGTGAAATGTGCGAACGGCCGAATTCAAATTAATTGTCTCCTCCAACATGAGTACGACATCCGGCGACGCCAATCCGGGTGAATTCGTCGCAGAGAGCATCTCCCATCCGGGTAGTACATTGTTTAATAAACTTCTTACAAACGGCAAAGACCGATCAGCCCAATGAGGCGTACTCATAGCCGTTTTACCCAAGTAATCTAAAAGGAACCTAGATGGTGCAATAAAACAGTGCGTCTGTAGACACGGCCGGTAACCTACCACTACTCCAGCTTAGATTATAATAAGAGTTGTATACTTCATAAAATCCTCTTAATGGGGCAAAAAGGACGCTTGAAGTATATTAATGGATTATAAATACCCCAGATGGTTGAAGACGAATTTTCTTAGTCCCGTAGACTGAGTAATATCTAAAACAGCTTGGGTGCTAGTCTCTTAACTACCTGAATCTTGGACGGCTGTGTACTTGGTTTGGGGCAATCACTACTGTGATTGGTTAACTGAGGAACATGTCATACTCCTTAAAGTATCAAAAGTTCCTAAGTCATCAATCGTTGTTTGAAACCAGCCACACAGCCGCCCAGGGGCAAAAGGTTAGGCGGTTTGTTAGTTGCCGCATGTAATTAATAAGTTAGGCAAAATTTAAGCATATACATAGTGACAGGCTAAAGTCGTAGTCACCCAATCAAAAAAAATACCTAAATCCACTAACTATGCAGATAGGGAAGAAGGGTCGAACCACAGGGAAACGAGTCTTTCTCTTCCTAATTAATTATTATAATCTAAATTATTAAGTAACCAAAAGTTGTTATTTAAAGGAACTATACTACGAAGAATATGAGTAGGGAGAAATAAAAATACAGAGAAATCAAATAATAAAAGACCTAGAGCATAGGTTCACCAATAAATAATATTTCAGGGTAAAACATAACAATCAATCATCAATGCATCAATTAATCAGATCATAAAGGGCTTTCACTACGTATTACAATCACAGAGTTAATTTATCGGTATTAAATCTCATCTCTCGAATCTCGACCTAACCATTTATAAATTAGTCTGCCTATTGAAACTAAGCCTAAACATCAATTCTCATCTCTCGAATCTCGAATCAATATTGCTAAACTCATACGAATTAAATTTGGCCAAATCTAACTTCATAGCATTAAATCAATCAATAGGAAATTAATCAAGTATTGACAATTAACAATAATAAATTACCCCTTCATATTATTTATGGATCCCCACAACCCTAGAAAGAAAACTACTCACGCATAATTAAATATAAACTAAACAAAGCAATTAAACAAGTCATGATAAAAGAGAGAGAATAAATAACTAAGATTAAAGGAGAAGAAATCATTACCAAAGTTGAAGGAAACAAAAGATGGAATTAAACAAAGAGTTGTAGAGAGAGAAAATAATACTAGAGTTTAAGAGGAGAGAGAGAGAGAAAAGTTAGAGAGAGAAAGAGAGAGTATAAGGGAAGGGAGAAAAGAATACTAAACTCGCTTAACAAAAGCGTATATAAACTGAGCTCGAAAATCCAAGTTAAAACAACTTAAACGACACTTAAACTTCTCCTCAGAAACACGAGCCTGATCGGGCGAGGCACCGCCCGATCGGGCCCGCCTATTTTTCTTCGTGAGCTTCTCTTCTCGCGCCCGATCGGGCGCGGCACCGCCCGATCGGGCGCGCCTTCAGGCGAAGACCCTTGCACCGGGCGGTGACGCTTCGGGCTACTTGGACTCCTTGTTTAGGTTTGTAACTCGGCCTAAACCAAATATCCTCCTTGGGGCTTTAATCATTCGGTCCAATGCCTCATCTTCTCATAAGTCGAGCCTTTAATCACCGGTTCGATGACTCTAACCGATCTTGGGCTACGAAAGATGGTCGTGCTCCTCCAATGCTCGTAGTCGCTTCATAAAATCCCGGGAAAATGCTCCAAGAGTGCAATTCCCTATAAAACTCAACCAAAACTACGAAAACACTAGAAAACACATATTAGTAATAAAAGTGGCTCTGAAGAGCCAAAAACACTACCAATTATGACCAAGGGACGGGGGTAAAATATTATATAAAATGGACATATCTCATAGCAAATGAAAAATTGCAAGAATGAAAAAATTCAAAACCGACTCAGTTGGCAAATTCATAGATAAAACCCGACCCAAAGGCCGGGAGAGTAATTGTTATACTGGATCTACGTTTGGGAAATAAAATATTGTTGAAGGTACATCAAAATACTCGGTACACAGGCCGGAAATACAGACGGCTTATGGCTAAAAGAGAAAATTAATCTTGCTGGGTCTGATGAGGCGGGGGCATCGACTAGTCTTGGCCGGAGGGGAGCTCACTTTAGTTTGTTCTAGTTGAACTTGGTTAGGGTCTACATAAAAAATAAGGGTACTACATCACCTATCGAAAAACATGCGGAAGCTTCCTTTCCATCGTCCTCAAGCATCCCATAAGCTACCCCTGGCTACCAAGTGTAGGCATACCATGCCTGGGGTTGCCTCTATGGTAAAATCCCTATAAAAACCTCCATTTCCCCATTTTACGGGGGGGACAAAAGGAGACACCACATTTTATGAGACAGTCATAATTGCTATCCATACACATACTTGAATTATTTTGCATTTCATAAACACTACTAATCATCTTCCTTAGTAAATACAAAGCTTTTGACTCTATTGGAGCTCAATTTAAGAGTTCCTCTTAGCTAAAACAAAAGCCGATAATTTCCGAGGGCCTCCAAATCTACCATCTTATACTCTTTCAAGCTAATTTGCAAAGTTTTCAAAGCATGTTTTACTAATAACCAATTTACTCCATGAAGTTCATACAAATGCAAATACTTGTACCATGTACTAGGGTTCATGGGGTTTCATTCTTAAATCCCACAATCATATATGGGATTTAACGAAGGAAAAATTCAGTCGTTGGACAAATACCCTAAAGCCATACAATATTTCTACCTAAACCAACCTAAGACAAGGCTAGGGTAAGTAAAGGATCGCTATCCACAAGGAATGGGCACCAAGAATATGAAATTCTTGTAAGCTAGTTCCGTTTCAAGATTGGGATTTTGATTAATTCACTACTATGGAGATAAGCAGTAGGGGAAATGGGATTCGACACAAACCAAACCGATAGATCAATACAATAGGCAAACATGAATCAAACTTTGGTGATGAAATGGGAACTCAACATTGCCTTCTTTCTAAGTCACAACACTAAGCATTCCTAAATTAAACAAATCTCAACTAATAAGATATGCCAACCAAGTCTCAATACTAAGCTAACTCAGCTCGTATTTGTCATTTAATCGGTTCAAGAAAGCAATGCGACACAAGTAATTGAGATTTCTCACCTAATTATTGCAACTAAGACTACCTCATCTTTCAATGCAAACATGCATAGTAGTGAATACATGAGCAAGAAGTGGCCTTCTAATCACACATGTTGTAACCCAATTCTTTAACAATCAATCATCAACCTAAGGTGAACATGCAAGCACATACAATTAGTCAACCCATGACTTAGTTTTATCCTCATCCGACCCCTAACTAAGAGACTACTCACACATCATAGTGAAGAACTACATAGCTACAAGTTTTAAATCTAGCATTAATCTAACAAGTTGAGAGAAGTGATAAGATGAAAATAGATTGAACATGCAATAATTATTAAACAAGATTAAAAAGAGAAATTAACAATTAAATAAATAAAATTAGAAAATAAAGAGATATAGAGATTAGTAAATGAAGCTTCAAAGTTGAGAGGAACTGCTAAAAGTAAGACCACAAACTTAAATTAGTCTACTACAATGATTAAGTTGAGAGAAACTAAGCTAATTAATGTGAGTTTGAAGCACTAACTAAGAGGCAAGGGCCTAAGAAAACTTAAGGGGAAAGAAGATCCATACAAATGAAGCGAAGGGTGGTATTTATACCCTTGACATGTATATAGGAAAATCCGTCAAGAAAATCAGGATAACTGGCAAGATTACTCGCTCTTGGCTCTCTCACTCACCTACTCCTAGCTCTCTCGCGTGCCCGCTCCTAGTGTAGTAGCCTGGGCAAAGTGCGGGAGACAGGGGAGGAGCGCGCCCGCTCCTCCTTGAATTCCTCGGATGGTAGGAAGTCTGCAAGATATGGGAGAGCACCTGCTCCTTGAAGGTTGCATATGCCCCCTCCTCTTTCTTTTTGCTTTTACTAGAGCTTTTCAATGCCTTGGCTAAATCTTCAATTGGTCTTTGCACCTACAAACATGAGCAAACACACAAAGAGGGACGAAAATACCAAAAACAACAATTATAAACAAACGGAGTTAGTGAAAAGGGGTTAAAATAGGGGATATGACTACAAAATCGGTTAAAAATCATCACAATAATCTAAGTGGACAAATAAACCACTTATCAGGATTCTAGCCCACCTATTTGTTTTAATTTTTTTTTTTAAAAGTTGTGCATTTTATATTTAAAGTATTTTGTAAATGGTTCATGATTAAGAATTTCTCTTGGGGCTTGAGAGGCCTAATAAGGGCGAGGAATACTCTCACCAAAGGTTGTGGGTGGAAGGTGGGGAATGGAAAGTCTATAGTAGCAGGGAAGAATAGATGGATGGTTGGCAGAGTGCCAGAATATAATTCTACGATTACTTTGCGCCAAGCTAAGGACTGGAAGGCAAGTCACTTCATTTGCCCTTCTAGGTCTGAGTGGAACCTTGGTCGACTTAACTCAGCTTTTGTTCACTCTGATGCTTCAATCATTGCAAGTATGGAGTTACCTGATGGCGATTCGGAAGATTATTTGTATTGGCGTTACCGTAAGTCGGGTCGTTTTACCGTTAAGATAGGGTACGCTTTCCTCAAACTAACTAGTCTCTCAGATTCCTCATAAGACATTTCAGGTTTGTACAAGATTTTCTGGGCCCTCAATGTAATGCCCAAGTGGAAACTGTTTATGTGGAAGCTACTTCGGAATGGAATCGCTACAAAGACCAATATGGGAAGACGTGGACTGGCTATAAGTATACACTGTGATCTCTGTGGGACTCAGGTGGAAGACTTACAGCACTTGTTTAGGTTTTGCAGTTTTGCACGAGATGCATGGAGGGGTGGGATTTTACGTATCCACTCAGAAGCTAATGTAGGCCAATCCTTCAATGATTGGATTATGTACTATATCCGGCTGTTTCTAAGCCAGGATGGGTTTGATGGTCACAGAACGACCTTTTTCATCGCAACTCTTTGGGGGTTGGGGATTTCGCGTAATCAAAGGGTTTTCAACACAGCGAGAGCTGATCCTTTGTCGACTCCGGCGATTATATCAGAAGGTCTTCGCCAACAGGATATTTTTGCTACTAAGAAGTTAGGGGGTCTTCGCGCTTTACACCCTCCTAAATTGGTAAGTGAGTACCCTCCGGGGTTTTTACGTGCTGTTTTGCATGACTAAGATTCTAGATTGTTGCTGCGTCAGACGGTAATCTTGGTGGATGGCTCGTGGAATAAACATACTCACAGATCTGGGATGGGTTGGTGTCCAGAGGTTGGGGAGTTTGGGGAGCAGGGCTGGCTAGGAGGGGCTTCTTCTAGGCTAGCTCAGTCTGCTCTGCATGCGGAGTTGAATGCCTGTTTGAAAGGGCTACAATAGGCAGTCACAAGGTCGCTTCGTGCGGTTACAATTTATACATACTCTACTACAGTTGTTCATTGCCTCCGGGGTGATCAAGACTCGGATATTTCTATCCGTTGGACTATTGCTCGTATTCGCCAATTAAGTAGCAGTTTTGAGTGGTGTGCCATTCTCAAGGTTGATCGGGTTGTAGTGGACAGGGCTCACATTCTGGCTACGACTGCAAACTCTAGTTTATCCTTTTTTTAACTTTGTCCTTTAGTTTCTTGTTTAAGATTTTGTCAAAAAAAAAAATCTTAATCTCTTGTCAATCTAACCTAATCTTTGAGCATTTAAAAAGCTCTCATCTTGGTTGAGCTGAGGTCATATGACATTTAAAGTTACAAATATATATGTTTTTAAATGAACTTTCAAAGCTTTCTTCTTTTTGTCCAAGGAAAACCCTCATCAAAGGCAGCCTTTGAAAGGGTGAGGACCCTTATTTAACGAAGTAATTTCATATACTCTCTCCGTTATGAATTACTCGCAACAAAGAGGAGGATTGCGGACTCCTAGGCAAAAGATTGTAAGTGTAATTAATGAAAATAAGGGCATGTGTTTAGTATTAATCCAACCAAAGATAAAATAAAAACAAAATAAAACACAACCACCTAGCACCATAAAACCAACACCACCTAGCAGCACCACCACCACCAAATTCGAACCACCCACTAGAAATTCGAACCACCCACCAACCAAATTCGAACCACCACCAAATTCGAACTACCCACCAGAAATTCGAACTACCCACCCACACACCAACCAACCAACCAACCAAATTCGAATCGCACACCAAATTCGAAGAACCCATAAATTCAAAACACCCACTACAAATTCGAACCACCCAACCAAATTCGAAGAACCCAAAAATTCGAACCACCCACCAACCAACCAACGAACCCAGAAAAGTCAAACCCGGCACCAAAGTCGAACCACCAACCACCAAAGTCGAACCACCAACAAACCCAGAAAAAAGACAGATGTGGAAAATAAAGGTTTTATGGTCAAATTATACCATCATACTCTAGATCTAGAGTTTTGATGGTTTAAATTTGTCCACAAAACCTTTAAATTTGAGCTTTAGCAACAATGACGAAACAACAACAAAAGGAAAAGAGGGAAAAAGAATGTGGCGACAAGAAAGAAAAGAAAGAAGAGAAAATGGAGCTGGAGACAAGCAAGGGGACAACAACATGACTTCCGGCGAGGTGTTGCGGTCGAATTGAGGGGAGATCGGTGAAAAAAAAGAGAGAAATTCTGGGTAGATGAAGATAGAGTGGAGATCGGTCGGTAGTGGTGGCAGTGGTGGTGATGGTAGTGGTGGTGGTTGGCAATTGAAGGTGATGAATTTAATTGGGAGGGGAATGATTTTGGTGGAAATGGTTAAGTTAATCAATGTAGGGTTTAAGTTAATAAGATAAAATCAGTAGTTTAATTAGGGTGTTAAAAAAAGTAAGGGTAATTTTGTAAAATCACACAAAAAAAAACTTACTATAAAAGGAAAAAAAAGTTTGTTGCGAGTAATATTAACGACCATTTTTTAGTAATTGCTGCGAGTAATATGTAACGAAGGGAGTATATCAGTATATGTCACTCTTGAACATGTGCATGAATTAATGTAAAGCTCCCACTATCTAAGTTTTGCAAAATTTGTCCAAGGATGCTTAGGGATTATACCCCTTTTCCCTCAAAGCTATGACATTCCATGGAGAAATCTTTGAATAGACATCGCACTTGAATGCCCTGTCTAAATGAGCACCAACACTCCATTTCAGTACCTTACATTATTATGCCTTTATTGGTTTATTATTGCTTTAATATTAATAGTTGATATTACCACATTCTTATTTCCATTACTATTGCTATGTAATTCATTTAAATAAATGATGTAAAAGTAATTAGACATCTCAATCTGTCTCTATATGTACAATCTCTACTTGCTAAGCCTCGACCAATGCATGTTAGACTAACCCTGAAGTAGTAGCCATTTTACAACCCCCTTTTGCTAAGCCTGCGAAAATTAAACCGACTTACCAAAGCATGTTTAATCGAAAGGATGCACTTTCAAAGTTGTATCTTGCAATTATACACTAAACTCGTTCCAAAACAAGCCAACTGTTCCATATTCCAATCTCAAGGGGTTTCAAAGACTACACGAGCTTTTATTCAAATAGAGTCAATATTGAGGTCCCCATAATCCTCATTATAATTAAGATGATGGCTCTTTCAAAGCAGTTGAAGCATATGATTTGCAACCAAATTTAATAAAGTAAGGAGATGCTAACTTCGCTTGAAAAGCAGGGCATAAACCCATCGATTACATTGCACCCTCACATTGAGTCATCTTTTATTAATTCTAGTTAACATATGGGCTCTAGCAAATTATGACACTTTAAACTAAAGATGGCACTAGTCGGGCCGGCCTAAGGCCTAGCAAGACCCAACATGAAAAAAGCACGACACAGGCATGATGTAAGCCCAGCACGACACGTTACTATGCGTGTGGGCCTTGGGTCGGGCCTAGGACCATTTATATGGGAGAAGCACGATAAGACACGAATCAGCTGGGCTTAGCACTGGCATGACAAAACATGCTAAAATTAGTGAAATTTTACTTAGGAACGCAAGGCTGGCACAATGACACATGTGGCTGGGCCGTGCACGAGCCAACCTTTTGAAAAATTTGGCCGGACACGACACAACACAAAACTCATAGGTTGGGCCAAACTAACCCTAAAGCACGTGGGCCCGACACGAGGCACGGCCCAACACGGCTCATAACCATCTTTAATACTCCCTCCTTTTTAAAATACTTGCTCCACTTTCCATTTGCGACCGTTTATAAATATTTGCTTCATTTCCTTATCTGAAAAACTTTTACAATATTTAATTATTTTCTCTCAATTAGTGGACCCAACATAAATAATATTTTATTAATTTCATATTCTTTCTCCACTAATTCTCTCAACTAGGGATGTACACCAGTCCAGATCTGGACCGGGCCAGACCTGAACCAGGTTGGACTGAAGCCAGATTGGACCGGTTACCGGCAGTGGACTTGAATCTGCCACTCCAGGTATTTATGTACATCCCTAGGGGGCTTAGCTAGGGGTGAATCGGTTCAGACCCGAATCGGACCTGAACCGGGTTAGATAGAGACCGGATTGGACAGGTTTGCACAGACCGGAAATGGACTTGAATTTTACGGTCTGGGTCAAGTCTAAATTGATTCGAGTACTTTTTGTACACCCCTACTCTCAACTACATTTGATTCTTACAATTTTTTATTCTTCCACCTACCCCCACTACCTCTATATTTTATTAATTTTTGCTAAAACTCCGCGCATATAGAAATGGAGCAAGTATTTAAAACGGAGGAAGTATAAACATAAAAGAGTATGTGATATATATCTATCATCAAATGTGTCACAATTCACAATCATCATTATGTGGGTCCCTTTCCATGCTAATCCTCCCAAAAAACAAATTCTCTCATAATGTTGAACTACCCACAAAGCCCACAAATTAAACCACACAATCATAATTATGTCCCTAATTATAAAATTTGAAAAATATTTTCCAGGCATAATCCAACCAACACTATCTCAGGAAAAATACTTGAGAAATTAAGGCAAAAAATAAAGGAATCAAACTTTCTGATTCCTTCATTTTCGAATTCAAAATTTTCCCCATGTCATGGCTAGCTCGCTCCATCGCCAATTCCCTCCGCATCGACGATGATGACGACACCACTCTTCCGCCACCATCTCCACCGCACAGCCGTCGCGAAAAACCGCCGGCGTCGGTAATCTCCGTCGAGGAGAGAGAAAATGTAGAATTTGATGGAGATCTGCGTGGTGTCAAAGATGATCTCAGCGAAATCAAAGAAACCCTAACTCGTCAACTTTGGGGCGTCGCTAATTTTCTCGCTCCTCCTCCTTCTACAGCTTGTTCTTCGTCTTCGCATGATCATCGTGTTGTTCCTGAGTTGGATCGTTCGGAATCGATTTCGGGCGATGAAGATGATGATGATGAATCGTTGGTGTATGGTTTAAATTCAACGGAAGATGGAAATTATTCAGAAATTGGGGATAGGAATTTAGGGAATTGTGAATCGAGTTCGAGTTTGCATCGATTGGGATTGCAGAAAGTTGAGGAGGAAGATGATGATTGGGGTAACGAAGCTGTGGGATTAACTGATGAGGTTTTGACATTTGCTGGGAATATTGCGCATCATCCTGAGACTTGGTTGGATTTTCCTGTTGAAGATGATGAAGATTTTGAAGGTATATTTATTAACTTTGCCTTTTTTGAATTTTATTTGAGATGTTCTGAATGATATTCTGATTTAAGCTTGTTTCTGTACATTTGTTTAAATGAAATTTGGTCAATATGTCTATATGAATATGCAATCTTTATGCTTGCATTTATTTGAAGGTGGAAATCTTCTACTGGACTTATATAGTTTGATTTATTGTGAAATTGGCTTCATTGTCATTGGATTAAGAATACATATATCGAAGCTGAGTATTGGCAGAACTATCTTAGATCATGAATTTGACGGAGTGAACAATTGAAGCTTTAATGGTAGAATTGCCAAATATTCAGACGGAGTGGATTTTTTGTTTTTTTTTTTTTTTTTTTTTTTTTGAATTGAATGCAATTGCTTCCTATCTGCCACTTTTAATTTTTTTGTAAAGAATTACGTTCCAAGTTTGAAATTTTTTATATATTGGTTATTTTTGTTCATTTGATGATTAAATGAGCAATAACCATCTTTTAATCATCAAAATAAGCAAAAAAATACCTTGGGTGCACCGTGCATATGAGTGTATATAACAAGTTAACAACCTTTTGTATCATGTACTAGCCAAGGTTTATGGGTGCAAATTATTCCTGATAAAGGTGAAATGAACTTGTATCCATTGCACTATTTCTTTTATTTTTCTGTTCGCTGTTCACTTAGTGGAGGTTTGTTGTTTGTGACTTTTGGCGGGTTTATTGCTTGAGCCAATTTTCTCTTTGAGAATCTGTAGGAAGGATTTGAGTCGATTAACAGTGACTTCAATCACCTTTGCTTATTATTGGAAGATAAGTTTATCAGAGATATATAATTTTCAGTGCCTTGTCTGTGGGCTTATACTCAAATGGTTGATAATTCGGTTATTTTATCAGTAATTAGCACAGAAAGTTTGAGGAAGCTCACTTCTTATTTTATAGCTTACTAACTTGTGCTGCTGATATGTTTTGTAGATTTTCCCATGTCAGAGTCTCAGAAGAGGCATGCTCAAGCTGTTGAACACCTCTCACCAAGGCTAGCAGCACTCAGAATTGAACTTTGTCCGGCTCATATGAGCGTGGGGTTTTTCTGGAAAGTCTATTTTGTTCTTTTGCATTCGAGGCTTAATAAACAGGATGCTGATCTGCTGTCTACACTTGAGGTGAGTCTCTTTAGCATTCTTTTTGTTGTGCAAGGTCATTATGAATTTTCTAAATTTCATGCTTCCCACGAGGGTGAGCTACCGAATATCAATATTAAAAAAAAGGTTTATTTTGAACATTATCGTGGTTGAGAGTTTCAAAGTAGCTCTTTGTGCAGCCTTTTTCTTTGATCTAAAGATTGGAAAACAAATTCTTGTCTAAGAGTATATTGTCATATGTTAACTGAGTGCCATTTGACTTGTAAGAGGGAACAAAGCAGGTACAAATTATAATGTTTCATCGTACAATGCCCATGAGATTAGGGAGGTGCAATTATGGATGAATTTGAAGTATTGTAAGAACTAGATATTAAATGAAAAGCAATACCAAAAACACAAAAAGGGATTGCTCCATTGTGGAATTATTTCATTAATATAGTCGTCTTTTGTTCAGTTCAATAACCACTCTATTATGTGCTTCAATGGGTCTAAACTATGGGTTGTAAATAAAAGTAGCTGATATACTTTTTATTGACAATTAGAAGTCACCGACCAAAAATTGTTTTTATAAAATTAGCATTTGGAAAAACTAAATTGTTGGATTAATACACATACGGACATACCTTACAATTATTTTTGCTTCTCAAAGGTTTATTTACCTCCAAACTTTGTTTTCTAAATTCTACTGATATAAATTAAAACTATCTTGAAACATCACTGTACTAAACCTATTATTTATTTATTTATGACCTATATTAGAGTTTTGAATTATTTAAAATGCTGATGTATACTTGGAGCTGTTGCTAGACTGGGTGTTAAGTAAAATTGATGCTAAAGCTTATTCCATGAATAGACGGTCAACTAGTCATGTACGATGAAAATTGACAAGTGCTATGTGGTATGAGTTTGCCTATCTTAATGTTTTGGTGCTTAGTTTGCCATCTCAAATGACTTGATCATCATCGAAGTATTTTTTGCTTATCATTTCCATTCATTACATTCTTGGGCATACACGATTTGCTATGAGTAGTGTTCTGCATCATCGTACAACAAATTGTATTGTACTGCTTACCATGTAACATTGATCCTCCTGCTCACCGTACCTCCTCCACTTTGAGAACCATGTGAACGGAGAGTGGGAAGAAGGGAAGGAGGTCCTCATATGGAGTCACACACTTCCTTGAGCAATGTGAGAGACGGGGAAATGGGTTGAGTAAACTCCCTTGGGGCCAGAAAAAATAACAAACAAGCTTTACTTAAATAGTTTTTTTTTTTTTTTTTTTTTTTTTTTTTTTTTTTGTCTTAGTGATTGGAAAGTGGGGGCCCTATTAACTAGACGTCAACCTCCCTAAATCAAAGGGAGACCCGTTTTCAATGCTAGTTGTTAGGTTATGGTGTCATTCTTACTATATTGTTGAATAGCATGGCCTGGTGCTAAATTAACTCAAGTAGGAGATTCGTGTTATGGGTGACCTTGTTGCACAATTCAGAGAGCACTTGTGTTAGTTGTTTATGTGATGCAAGTGAACGTGTACGAAAAAGCTGTATCTAGGGGTGAGTTCTTCGTTCCGTCGTGGACCCCAAGAACACGCTCATTCTTCAGAGAGACTTTTGAATTTCTTAGCACCCAAAACTTCTGTCTGTACAGATGAACTTACCAGTCCGCCCCAAATTTCCCATTTACCTTGTAGTGTCACCTCAAAATTACTCCCTCTGTCTCTATTTGTTATTCCTATCCGGAATCTTTTTGTGAGACAAAAATATTTTAAGGAGGAAGAACAAATATGAATGGAGTAGCAGTTTAGCATCAGTTTGGGGTTGAAATCTATTTGTTGAAGATTGAATGCCATCAATATTTGGATATAGGCTATGCTTAGCTCATCTTATTCAAGGCCCTTATTGTTTTTATATTCCTGACTATTTCACTTGTGCTCTACTCCATCCATGATAATAGTTGTTTTGGAGTTTTTCTGGCCTCTCGGGAGAGTTACGTCACTAAGTCTAGATTCCTGCTGTCTGTACCTGCAAAACAACGGAGATTTCAGGTGGTTGGAGTTCCGCCTCCGACGATCAAGTTAGAACAGGTTCGAAGAATGTAAAAAGGTGCGGAAAAAGTAAAAGTGAGATGTTCTCGGATTCCGAGATCAGGTGTTTTCTCTGATATAAGAGAATTCAGGTGTTGTAATAAATGAACGTGTCCCAGAAATGGGAGAAATTTCCCTATTTATAGGGTCGTTGGAAATGGTGCCCTCTCTTAGGTCACTCTGACCTGGATTTGGTGGGTTGCGCCATTTTATGGCTTTCTCGGGAATTGGGCCCTGAAGGCCGTCATTTCCTTTGCTGACTGGGGATGCCACGTGTCAACTGGTGAGTGGTCCATGTCTGGGATGACACATGTCCCTCTCTGATTGGGCCTCGCAGCAAAGGTATTTTTACCCAAAACAATAGTATTACCATAAATTCATTAGATATCAGTAAGACAAATATCTCATCATATTTTAGTTGTAGTCAGAATATGACTAGGGGTGGATCTTTGTTAGGACGGGTAATGGCCCAACCCCCCTAGGTATTTTCTGAGTTGTTTACTGTAAGTAATATGATGTCTAATAATTGCATATATAAAAAGTTGTGGCATACTAATTAAGTAGTGTTACGGAGTATTTTTAAGCGAAAGGTTGAAGGATCAAACATTGCCACCCCCCCCCCCCCCAAACTTTTGGCCCCAGATCTGCCACTGAATATGACCCTATTTTTCAGACATGCAGAGCTTCTAATTACTTGTGAAATATTGCCTCTACTTATCTTTTAGCTTCGGATAATGTAAAATCTGGGTTTAGTGTCCATCTGTAAATATTCCGGCATTGTAGGCCTTGTGGAAAAATATCTCTTTAAGCTCTTGTATGAGATGAAATGCAATCCTGGAGGTGAGTTCCAGCACCGTGTCTTCCCTGCTTACAAGTAATTTCACTGGAAAGTCATTTAATAAGTTCAGAATAATATAACGCTAACTGACCAGCAAAAAATCTTAGTCAGCACTACAAGAGAGCACCTATTCTAGCTTCCAAACTATTCCGTTATAATCTAAACAGCTTAGAGTTTATTAGAATATTTTGGATTGAAACCTATTAAATCACATGATGAAATGATTGTTGTTTTAGCGGAGTATTTGTTCTTGTTTGAATGATGCCATTTTAACCTATCTTTATACTGTCTTTAAAACAATGGCTTTTAATAATAAGCTCGTCTTTGTCCCCAGTTCCCTTTCAAAGATTGACCCTAAAATATGCACTTTAAGTGACGAATACCTTGTTGTGATCATCATTCTTTCTAGCTGTGACATTGTGAAGAAAGGAGCATCATGAGAATTTTCACTATCCATCCATCAAATGAACATCACTTGCATAGTGACTGCCAAATATGTTGGCCTAGGTTTACAATGCTATTGTTTAGCACATGACTGGTCCTCACATTCATGAATTTTGTAAGATTGACCAGTTGTTTAGCACTTGTATTTGCCCTTTTCAAGGAATGACTTGTAACTTTCCATCTTGTTTAAGGCATTTGATGCATACATCTTAATATTCCGCTGATGTGAAATTTTTGAAGAACTTTGTCTATGTTAGACAAGGTTACATGGTTTTCACTTTTCAGTGACCATCATATCTTATACAGTGTTGTGGTTGCTTGAGATTTTCCCAGCATTTTTAGTAGTCCTTGTCAATAACCTATTTTTGTTAGGTATCCAGTTTTTGGGATTTACCATTTTCATGTATGCTGCAGTGCTGCATGTCTACCATTAGGGATGATAAAAAAAAAAAAAAGGGTTCTGCTACACTCCGGTGTTTTGGAACTTGATCTACCAGCTCTATTTTTGGGTATCAAAAATTGGAACCCAGGCAACTGGTTAACAACGGTTTCAATACCAAACTAGAATTTAATAATATGTTCTTTAAACCTAAATCCAATCCCAATTTGGGAAGAACAAAATATTGCATAGCAAATGAATCCCAAATCACAAAACAATCTAACCCCAAATCATGTAGTAGATTTTTATTGTGTTTAATGAGTTGACAGCCAAGTTATTCAAATCTTTTAAATGACTGAGACCCGCAAAAGATATTGGTACCCAGTGGTTTCAGTTTGGATTTTGAAGAATCAGTTGCAACAGGTTCTGAATCTCTGAATTTTGAAAAGGTTGCTTTGATCATCCCTACCTGCTATGGTTTTGTGTGATACTAATTTAGTTGCAGTGATAATGTCTAGTTATTCACTTTTGGTTGAGATTTTCTCAACTTCTTGCCTAAGTGATTTTTACTAGCCATCAACAAGCAATTATGCATTCCCAGTATGGTAAACAAACATACCCACTACATCATAGTGGAAAGCTTGAAGGTACTGAAAACCATTCATAATGTACTCAAAATTTGAGTTGATATGTGATTTATGGCTTTTGTCATATTTTTATTGGTAGTGAACTAACAACTAATTTAGAAATGTTACATCAGATTCTTTGTTCTTTTTTGATATTTAACATATTAATTGTGTCTTAGCTCAATTGTTTCTGACTTTCTTGTACATTATTGAGCATTGTACATAAATTGCTCAGCTCTTGTTGCTGAAAGTGAGAAGATGTTTCTGCTGTTAAGTTTTACTTTGGTCTTACAGAATTTTAATTAAACAACTTCTTTTTTAATTATTATTTTATTGAATGAATAATACTTTTGCTGCTCAGGTCGTAGAAGCCAGAGCAAAGTGGATGCAAGAGCAACAAAGCCGAACCAAGAAAGATTCAGAATGGAACCATGCTGGCCTCTATTCTAGATTAAGTGCTGACTTTGATGATAATAGTACTCCAAGATCCACGCAGAATGAGCATTCAGAGACCTTTTCTTCCTGGACGTTTGCTTCTGAGCCTGCCACTTCTTCCACAGTTGATTCAGATGTGGAAAAACACATAAGTAACGAGCTGCAATTTATTGATAAGTCAATTATTGATGAGAAACAATTGACAGATACAGATGATAAGAACATACTTGCTGGCCAAATGTCCAAGAGACCTGTTTTAAGTTTTATTGATGATGATGATGATGATGATGATGATAGTGATGAGTGGCCTGAAGATGATTGCTTAGGACAAAGTGGAAGCCTCATACATGTTGGAATTGCAGATGAGGTTTCTTTTAGCGATCTTGAGGATGATGATTGTTGTATACCTGTTGTGTCAAAACCTTAGTATAAGGTGTGATTTTTTGGTTATTTGAAAGAGGATTACATACAGAATTACAGAGTATTAATATGGAATTTATCGTCACACTGGCTGTAGATTCCCTTGATTGCTGGAAATTCCAATACTTGTGATTCCATGGCCGAGGTTGAAGTATATGGTGTTCTTGACCTTCCCTTGCTTGATAATCGCCAAATGATCTATTGGTGAAGTTCTGTTTGTATGTAACCATTACAATACCAGTGTGCCAGCTTGACCAAACAGGCAGTTCTGGCCCTGGTGCTCTTGAGTGTGCATATCTGTATATTTTTTTTTTGTACAAGATTGATGGAAGAATTTATCAGTTGCAATATGTACATTATTACGTCTCAATTGAAGCTGTGAAGCTCTGTAAGCTTATTCATTGCTTGCTTCCATTATTCAGTTTATGTTTGGAAGAAATTGTAAAGTTGTCTTGTCTTCCTTTCCTCTTTTTGCAGAATTGCTCTTTTCTTCATGAAATTTTCATTCTCTGCCTATTACCTTTTGGCAACACCCACAATTTTGTAAACTAGTTGGGAGTATAATTGTCCGATTTGTCACTGATGAAAAGGCTAAAGTTACTGCTAAACAGTATTAAAGTATGTATTCAACAATTGTTCAATTATTATTTTTATTTGAAAGGTAATATAACCATCACCGTTTTTTTTTTTTTTTTTTTTTTTTTTTTTTTTTTTTTTTTTTTTTTTTTTTAATAATAATGCTAAGATACAATGGGGGGTTAGGTACTTAGGTTCCTCTTCTCCCAAGACCAAAACCTAATGTATCTAGAATTAAAAAGTACGAAAATTTGCTATCTATAAAGGGGTCAATATCTTGGTGTATCGGGGGGTTAAATAACTGAGAGAAGCAACATAATCTGCGGCTTGATATCATCTGTAAGTAGATACAGCTTCCATTGACACTTAAAAATGACCCTATTGATTACTATTAGATTATCAACTTCGATAAAAATATTGGAAATAGTGTGATCCCTATTATTAATAATCCATTATTTGAGTGTTAGATACTACTTCGTAATTTTATTACTTTTTTCTTTTGAAGAAGTATTTATCACTTTTAATTTTGCATCATTTATAAAACTTTTAAGTTTATTAACATTGATATTTGGAACTATTTATTTTTGGTAAATTAATGTCAATGATTCTCATAAATTGACAATTAATGGTAGAATATAACATCAAACTATATTATCATCAATTTAATGTCAATAATTTATAGTGAGTATTAAACTCTAAATGATAATTATCAACTAAAGTCATTTAATAGTAAAGTATTCAAAATTTCAAATTATAATTGATTGAAATTTAATGACTTTTAAAAAAATTTTAAAACAATGAATTATTGGATTAATAATTCAAAATGCCCTAATCCAATAGTAATTAATGAAAAATTGAGTGATAATATTACTCTCCCTTGGCTTGTAATGTGTCGTTTTTTTTTTTAATTAATTTATTTATTTTATTTGACAACATCAAATGCAAGAAAAATTAAGTAACAAAGCTCGTAAAATTGTTTCTGCACTCATTTGCTCGTAGGTGTGCCTTCTGAACTTGGTTCCTACTAACCTTCCAAACTACACAAGTCTGAAATATGTTTGCGTGCCTCCAGATATCCTTAATCGTCCAAAGAATCCCCATATCTGGTTCTTGTCGCCTTTTCAAAATGCTAACCATATTAACACAGTCCGTAAGGAGGAAAATCTTGATGAAGCCCTTGTCCTAAGCCCACTTTGTAGCCATCAAACAAGCCAATGCTTCCGCATGAAGACTCGAGACAGCCCTACAGTAATGTCCTCCCCTTTCCTCTGCCTTATCCTCCTCCTTTATGAGTATCCACCCAAGCCCTGCATTACCTGTCTGCTTCTGCCATGAACCATCAATCACAATTGTAACCCCTTGGTGACTCACTGGGCTCTGCTGAAGTTGGTATTCATCCCGTCCTAAAGAAGCACAATCAAAGCTTGGACATCTGGTTCCACTAATTAAGTCTTCATTGTGAGCCCTTGGTGTAACTCTATAAGTGTCTAGTTCCTTCATTGCCTTCTCAATGTGTCGATTGAGATTGTAATGTGTGGTTAATGAGAGTGTATGTTGAAATCATACAGCAAAATGAATAAGCACAATTTAAAAATTATATTTGGAAGACCAACTTTTTTGACATTCTATGTGGTGGCATGAGGGAATGTCTAAATTGAAGTGGCCTCATTGTCATTAAATCGGCTAACCATAGGTAAAATGGTTAATAAGCTAACCTAGTTTAATAAAAAGACTAACCTACCCTTTTTAATTATCCCTCCCATCATAATCAAGCCACCATCACCACCACAAGGCCCACCACCACACCTATCTAAAACTAACCATCCAAACCTTAAAACCCCCACCCCACCGCCAAAGCCACCAAGGCCACCACCACCTACTAGAAGGCTTGAAGCTAACTAAGGAACCACCCAAAGTCTAAACCCTCACCACCGTCACAACCATCAAGCCACCACCACTTACTAAACCTAACCACCAAGACCCTAGACCCCCCCCCCCACTCAAAACCAACTATACTCGAAAACCACCTCCACTCAAAACCAAACTCGTACCCGAAACCAAACCCTTACCCAAAACCAAACAAGCACATAGACCAAGGGTGGCTGGCCGATTTTTAAGTGGGGGTGGTTTTGAGTAGACCAACGATTGTTTCGGTTCATGTCTGACTAGATTTAAAGCGAATTCAGGAGATATAGATTTCGATGAGGGTTGAGGGTTGTGGGCTGATTTGGTGGTTGACAGTGGGGTTTAGGGGGCTACTGGGCATGTGTTTAAGAAGGCAGCATGGTGGGCTTGATGGGTGTGGGCGTGGTGATGGTGGCCTGAAGACAGGTGGATGGACGGTGTTTAGTAGGATGAAGAAATGGGGAGGGTTAGTTTAACTAGGAGGGTAATTTAGTAAATTATTAAATTTACCTAAAGGTTTTAGCCAGTATAAGCTTAGGTTAGTCAATTTATTGAAAGTAGATCATTTTAATTAATTTTGTGATTCCCTAATGACACTACATAGAATGCCAAAAAAGTTGATCATCTAAATAGAATTTCTGATTCTTGAAGGCATTCATGTAGAATTTCTCTTTTTTTCAAGGTCCCTTTTATTTTGGTTTAACAACCGCTAAGCAAAAAGAGTTGTATCTATTAAAACAAGTCCTTTGCAAGCAAATCGGTTGCTAAATATTGGAAATTTTGCTCCTTAAAATCCTCCACAATTTCACGCTAACATTTTTTTTAACAACTTGGAAACATTCTTTTTCTTTATGGAATCGATAGCTACAAAAAAAATCCTCAAGTTTAGGAGCTAATCAAGTGTTCCAAAACAAATTTTTTTATCTAAAATTATCATTGTAAGAAGAAAATAATTTTTTTTTTCCCAACAGTCCCCCACATAATTAAATTTATATATATATAAAAAAAAACAATCTCATTGGTCCACCTTGTTGAATTAATTTTTTTTGAAGGGGGGAGATTAAATTCATTAATAAAAAGCCATACGGCACTTACATAAGAGATCGTAATCGAACAATACAAAGACAACCGAACCAATTACAAGTTCGAAATAAAAGAAACTACAATTGCTCGGGCAAAATGACTTTCTTAAGTACCCTTGGCTCATATAACGCTGTCCTATGCAGCCTCTTGCAAGGGGGTCTGGCAATATGATGTAATTTCTGACGAGAACCTTCATTGGCTCAGAATCCCGTACTCCTCGACCTGAAATCAAAATTGGTGTCGTACACTTCACCATAGACAAGGCAAACTCCGATTCAAACACGGATATCGGCATGGAAGCAAAACCCTTTAGCCCAAACCAACAGAAGATCAAACCGAAGCCCCATAGCCAAAAAACCCGGCTTAAATCCTGCACCAGAAGATCGGTACACCGATCTGCAAGCCCCATATCACCCCAACACACCACACAAACAGAAAAAATAATAAAACTAAATAGCACACAACGACTTCTAAAAGGAAAAACAGAAAGAAAACTAAAACCTAAAACAAAAAACGAAACGCTAACATCCCACCCCGCCGCCAAACCGAGCCCCACCACCAACGCTCCGGGATTCACCGACCCAGCCCACGAACCGCCGGAAAGAAACGCACGGACCGCCGAGGCCCGCCTGAGAAGCCCGAACCCCACACGCCCCTGAGCCGCGGCAACGACAACCCTACACGAGGGACTTAGAACGGCCCTACACGAGGGACACAGAGGGAGAAAACTCCCCCTCCCCGTTCTCGTACTCAACGTCGCGGCAACGGACAAGGGGGTGGGGCGTAGGCGCGGCGGGGAGGCGGTACAAAGAAACGACGGCTGGCCGGCCGCACGGTCGAAGAAGAACAGCGGCGGCGGACGAAGAAGCGGCGCGGCGCAAGACGAAAGGCTGAAAAAACGAAAAACCATAACGGAAAAGGAAAGAAACAAACTAAAGGGGTAGATCGGAGGCTCGCCGACGCTGTGGCATGGGCGGTGAGCCACACGCCCGCCGGCGAGCCTCATAGCCGGAGAAAAAAGAGGGGGGGCGGCGGTTTTTGGGAGAGGGAGAGAGAGGTTTCTAGAGAGAGAAAAGAGGAGGAAATAATTCCTAACCTAATTTCTAACATAAATCCGATTGTTGAATTAATTTAGGTTCTTTAATATTTTTGGGAACAATCCCCCAAGTTGATTTCAACAATAAAATTTATCTTTTTCAATAATAAATTATTTATTTCCATCTAGACAGTAGGTTAAGAAATTTTATAGAAAAAAGATTTTTTTATCAATTAACATCTTATGAACAAAACAATCTAGGTAAATCAATTCAACTCCTCGCATATAATAATAAAAACTCAATAAATATCATTATTTTCATTATTATTGACTCATGTCTTACTAAGAATTCACATTGCACGGGAGAAGATTAATGTATGAGCCATCAAATTCCAAGAAATAAAATTCCAAATGTAATTCAATTTAGTAGTATTGCATATAAATCTTTATTATTGGTTTGAACTTTCAAATACATTAAAGGAAAAAGGAGGTGTTTTATAGAGAAGAAGGAAACATGTAATTAATAGGAGGAACAAAGAAGGAAAATAATATTGAGTACAATATAGGACAGGGTTGATTGGAGGAATTGATGATTGTGGAGGGATAAAAATTAAAAGTAAAAGCAATATTATTTATGCTCTTGATAAATTAAAAAAACAATATATTATTTTAATTTAATAGGTGGACCAATATAATCAAGAGGTATATGAGTATGGAAAGCAATTTCTTACCCTCATAAGACTATTTGTAAGGAGTTTTGACCCCTATTCTACTTTCCCTCTTCCCTTAGATCATCTCCAATGGTGAGACTTGGGGGAGTTTTTTTTAGGAGAGAGAGAATATTTTTTGCAAAGGATACCAATAAGTTGGTATCTAAACTTAGCAACTCTAAAAGAAAGTTGCTAAATTTAGATACTCAATTTTGAGTCTCATTTGACAAAAAGTGTGGGCCCTTTATCAATATTATAATATATTTTGTAATTTATTTAAGTTTTATTTGTTTTTTTTTTTTAAAAAAACCTTACAATATGGATTTGGTGAGCCATACGTTGAAAGTGACATTAGTAAATTTTAGATAGTCTTACCATTGAGAAATTAGACTTCTCATGAGTTGTTAAATTAAGAAGTGGTTTGGGTATCACCATTGGAGGTTAAAAACAACTCATTTTGTATTTCAATACTCAAAGTTGTGTCCCATCAATGGAGATGGTCTTAACTCTACCCACCTACAAGGTGGTCCATGGTGGTAAGACGGTTTTGTTCAAAATTTGTAATTGGGTGCTTAATTTGTATTTGTTGGAGTATTTTCGAAAAACAGAACTATTTGTAAGGAGTTTGGCTTAAAAACTCAGGCCAACAGAGTGAGTTTTGACTTTTAATATTTGTTGGTGAAGAAAACTTGGGGTCACATGGGTATTTAATATTTTTTGGTGAAGAAAACTTTTCGAAAAACAGAACTATTTGTAGGTGTAATTGAAGATTCCTTAATTGGAAAGGGTTGGAGAGTTAGGAGAAACTCAAAACTAACATATATGTCATACTTGATCATCCTAAACCTAACTTGTTCATATAGAGATGAACAGTTAACTCATTTGTCTTATTTATTTGAATTATCTAAACTTGTCATAACTTGACTTAAAGGAAATACAAAGTAAGTTCATATCAATTAATTTTATTTTATTTTATTTTATTTTGATGAAATAAGTGAATACCTTGTGCGAGATATACAGAACATTAACTTATCTTACTTGCGTTATTTTATTGTTGTTCGACATATCTATCAATACATAACTTTGATCATATCTTGCTTAATTTTTCATTAGTATAAATTGATATATATTATGAATACATACATTATAAGTTTGTAACTTATCCAACAACATGATAATTCAAAATATAATCAAACTCATTTAATGAACAATGCACCAAAACTTTTTTTTTTTTTTTTCATGAAAGCAAGGTAAGGTTGGATGACCTAGTATATAAGGATTGTACGGGCCTATTCTGATTTATTAAACTGAGCTAAACTGAACTGAACTTATTAGAGTTGAATTGAACTATTATTATTATTATTATTATTATTATTATTATTATTATTATTATTATTATTATTATTATTATTATTATTATTATTATTATTACTACTACTACTATTACTAATATTATTATTATTATTATTTATTGTCGTTATTATTATTATTATTATTATTTATTGTCGTTATTATTATTATTATTATTATTATTATTATTATTATTATCGTTGTTGTAATATATGCTAAAAAGTATGAAATTTGACTTTAATTATCATTAGTAATATCATTAGATATAAAGCTAAATTGAATTGAAATGAACTGATTAGAGCTGCACTGAACTGAACTTAAGCTGAAGAGAATAGGCCCTACCTTTTAACCTTCATGTTGAGTTCAATTCCCACTAAAAACTTTTTAACGGGGTGAGAATTCCTTACTTTTCCCCCTTAATTTTAGATTGCCTAATCGTTAATAGGGATAAGATTTACCCTTGTGGGCTAATGGCCTGATTGGACAATTGTTATTATTTACATTCGGTGTGTATGATCTAATGTAACCCAACCACAAACGAATGCAACTTTTAGAGAAAATCATATATATATATATATATATATATATATATATATATATATATATATATATATATATATATATATATATATATATATATATATATATATATAAAATGATAAACACATAATCAACACAAAGAGTAATTGTTTAATGGAAAAATTTTGAAATTAATAATTCCACCTTTGCCTCATCTTTTCAAAATAATTTCACCTTTGCGTATTGTAGAAATAATCCCACCTTAACACACCATAGTCTCAAAACATGCCTTTTTACCTTCAAACTGTTTTACAGGTTAGATTTTTTTTTTTTTAATTTAATTTTTCTTTAATTCCTCTACTCTCACTTCACCCCCTTCATCCATGACCACCACACCCACTTGTAGGGGTGAGCATGGATCGGATATCCGATCCGAAACTGGATTTCGGATCGGATATCCGAATCCGAAAATTCTCTAATCTGATATCCGTATCCGATCCGAAATCTGTCGGATATCCGATATCCGGATATCCGAAAATTTCGGATCGGATAGCTCGGATATCCAATATCCAACCTATTTAATGGCTTTTTTTTTCGCTAAATTGAAGCTCAGCAAGGAAATTAATAAGGAGTCCTATTGTTTCACAAAAAAGAATTAGTATTACATTAATTCGCTTGCTACTTGAATCTGATGAAGATTAAATAGACTAGAACTTAAAAAATATCCAACAAATAATTTTTGCAAATTACAAACAATGAAATTTTATACAAACCCATGTACAAAACAAAGAAATTTGACACAAATCTGTAAACTAATTGTCACAAAAACAGAACAAAGAAATTTTAATTGTTATTGAGAAGAAAAGCCACTGTTGGTGTTGCGGGTTCGAAGCTCAAGCTAGTGATATGCAAATGGTTGCAGTTGTTGTTGCGGTTGTTGATGGACGGTGGTTGGAGGAGGGTGTTGCGAGGACCGTTGGGCATTGGTGAACCAGCCGTGAGTATCGAAGGAGGAAGCTGGTAAGGCGGTGGGGTTACATATATTGAAGAAGGAGAGTAGATCATGAAAGAGAGGAGAGAGAAGATATTAAGAGGAGGATGAAGGAGAAGGTGAATGGTGAGGATGACAGAGAGGAGACTAGGAGAGAGGAGAGAGAGGGGGGCGGTGGGTTAGAGTGTTATTTTGAGGGTTAGGAGGTTACCAGGTTTAGTTATTTGGGCCTTTGGGATATTTGGGCCTTATGTGTATTTAAGGTGCACTTTAGTGGTTTGCGGTATTTTTCCGGATATCGGATCATTTCGGATATTTGGATATTCGAAATTCAAAATTTCGATATCCGATATCCGATCCGATATCCGAAATTTTCAGATCGGATATCCGATCCGAAAATGTTTTCGGATCGGTTATCCTAAATTTTCGGATCGGATGCGAATCGGATTTTCGGATTTTCGGATAATCAGATAGTTTTTGCTCAGCCCTACCCACTTGAATCGGGGAAGAGGGAAGAGGCTGGAATCTGCCATGTCCAATCCCCACACCTGAATCCCCTCCTAATCCCGAACTCCAAACCCCACATGAGGTAGGGCGGCTGGGTTTGCGGTCTTGGATCTCTGACCAATAAAAAGGTGCGTGAGGAAGGTGGTGCGATCCTAGATCTGACGGTCTGTGACCGAAAAAGATGAGGAAGGTGGTAAGACCACCATTAACGATGGCCTAAACAGGGAAAAGGATGGTTCGACATATCTGGAGCATGGGTGTCAAGCGGTGGTCCCGGCTGCTGGTTCGCCGGAGAAAATTAAAAGGCGGTGGAGATGCAGGAACCTCCGAGGTGGAGGCGGTGCTGGTCGTGGTGGTTTCACGCAGCAGAAATGTGGCGCTTTCGCTGGTGGGTTTACCAGCGGTGGTTTGTTCCGACAGGTGGCTGGGTCCCGTTGGTCGGCGGCTGTAAATCTAGCTCCGATAGGAGGCTCTGGCAGGGGAAAGAAGAAGGCTTTTTTTTTTTAACAATTTTTTGTTATTATTTTTTATTTTTTTATTTTTTGTTTATTCATTTAGTTTTTTAAAAAAAACCAACTAAAAGACGACACGTGGAAAATTACCTTCTAAACAGGTTTCCAATTTCACAAACCTGTAAAAGGCATGTTTTGAGAATATGGGGTGTCAAGGTGAGATTATTTCCATGATACGCAAAGGTGGGATTATTAGTTTCAATTTTTCTTTGTTAAATACCCTAAACTAACAATATAAATTCTTTGTAACTACCAGCTTTCTTTCACTCCATTACACTTTGTTATTAGTTTAGGACCAGTGCCATACACGGTAATTTTCAGTGTTGTTATCAATCAATGAAAAAAATTTGTCAAAAATTAGTGTGAATTAAACTATCGAAATATTTACTATTATTAAAATGAAACATAATCATGAAAAACCGATTAGTTAATTATGTACTTTAAGTTAAGCATTTGATCATATGATTATTTTATGTATTTCGGTGTGGTATTGTGAAAGTGTTATTTTTCTTGTTAACTAATAAATGAAAATTTTTAAAGTTATGTACTAACCTTGCGAATAATTTTTCTTTGTACGCACTATTAAAATCACTCTATTATTTCAACCAAAACTGTGCAACCTAAAATAATATTATTATATATCATTCCGACAACATATTATTTATTACTTTTCTCTTGATATGAACTCTAATTAGATATCAATATGTTTTAAATTATATTTTGGTAATATTTTATATAAGAATTAATAGTTATCAATCAATAAATTATATAGTCATTGATTGATGTTCTTACACAAATATTGGTCATCAAGGTAATTTACTTAACAAAAATAAGTAATAAAAATCTTATGTTGATAATCTACTACGTATATGATATTTTTCCTAAAGAAGTTATTGTATTTTATTTTTTCTATAACTAAGGATCTAAATAATAATTATTCTTTTCTTACAATAAAGGTTATTTACATTTTAGTCAACTCTTTTTACCTCTTTAAACTTTACTTAAAAGAATATTTTCACAAAAGAAATAAAAAAATATATTTAAGGACAAACCAGGCGATGACATGTGACATTGCTAGTGTGTCTTTTAGTATATAATAATTGATTAGTTATTGGCTCGAACAATGCCCCAAATCATTATTAATTTGTAAGTTTGATCGACATTAAATTTAGAAGGTTAATGTTCAACATAATTTATAAGTGAATAATAATAATAATAATTTAATGAATATATAATAATTATTTAATTTTGCATTGATGTACCAAATTTTTATTATTTCATATCCATACTACCAAATATTAGGCCTTGTTCACTTCACCTGAAAAAAATAATATTCAATAAAAATAATTTCAGTTCAGTAAAATTAATTTCAGTTCAGTAAAAATAAGTTCAGTTCAGCAAAAATAATTTTAGTTCAGTAAAAATCAGTAAACTCAAAGAAGAAATATAATAGAAAAATCAGTAAAAATAATTTAAGTTCAGCAAAAATAATTTCAGTTTAGTCAAATTAATTTCTGTTCAGCAAAAATAATTTCAGTTCAGTAAAAATAATTTCAGTTCAGCAAAAATAAGGTGAAGTGAACGGGGCCTTACTCTATAACTACATTATATGATAAAATGCACATATTAAAAATGACTCAATTTTTTTTATAAAATATCATGAGTGAATTTTATGTACATTAAAAAAAGCAATTTGATTAGACAAACATACTGAAAACTAAGGCCCTGTCCACTTCACCTTATTTTTGTTGAAGTGAAATTATTTTTAATGAACTGAAATTTATTTAATTGAACTAAATTACTTTTACTAAACTGAAATTAATTTTACCGAACTGAAATTATTTTTGGTGAACTGAAATTATTTTTACTGATTTTCTACGGATCAGAGTATTATATTTCTTCTTTAAGTTTACTAATTTTTACTGAACTGAAATTATTTTTACTGAATTGAAATTATATTTGCTGAAATGAACTTATTTTTATCGAACTAAACTTGATTTTACTAAAGTGAAATTATTTTGACTGAATATTATTTTTTTAAGGTGAAATAAACAGGACCTAAATCAGCAAAATAAAAAGTAATTTGATTAGCCAAACATACCAAAAACTAAATTTGCAAAGTAGTACGAAGTAGGTTTTATTCATTATACTTTACATAATTAAATAATATTAATTAATTTCTTAGAAATTAGATGATAGATTATTGTATAATTACTAAGGAGTTACATGATACTATTATAGACTATTGTATAATTACTAAGGAGTTACATGTTACACATTATATGAAGAGTTTTTTAATTAAGTAAACTAAATTAAAAATCCCCTAGAAGGCTACAATCAGGATAAAAGTTGTAACTATGTCATAAGCTATCCCTCACTCTCATGTAATACGTATTTATTAATATCTTGGAAGATACTATAAAATAGGAGTTAGCAAGTAACACATCTTGATCATGTTGAAAGCTAGCTTAAAGTATAACACTTGGCCCAATTTAAGCAAATCATTTTATTATAAAAATTAATATAACTCTATCTCCAATTATATGTTTGCTTCACAAGCGTATGCATTATACATTATTAAGATACGAATGAATAAAAATATTTGATAAAGAATTGTGGAGGGATTTAATTATTTTTATGAGAGTAACTTGTACGTGGTCCCTATGAACTTAATGATGTATGGCATTATTTGACAATCAAAATGAAAATGGGGGCAAACCGTAAATGATACTGGAAATGAAATTAACTTACTCCCTTTATTTTTTCTATACAACCTATATTGTAATTTTTTTTTCTTTTTTCTTTTTCACACGTAAACAACAATTATAAAAATAAGTTATTTATTACGAAGTATAAAATACACATCCAAATGGTTTATAAAGAATTTAAGTGACTATACTGGTAAAAATTTACATTGATTAAATGATCAGAAAGCATGTTATTCATGGATATTGATATAATTCATTGTTAAAATTTATGCTTTTTAACAAATTTATTTAGTTTAGGCCGCAAAACAAATTGTATTTCTCAACACGGACAACACTATTAATATTGCCGACATATTATTTGTGCTAATTTTGTATTTGTTTTTAAGTGTCTCAATTCCTATTATGCAAGGTTGTGCTTTTGGAAAACTTTGCACCTTTTTTATTTTTCATTTTCTATTTTCTTAACACTTTTAAAAATAAATTTAGTACAGGAAAAAAAGAATCAATGTTTTATGTCAAATTGATAATTTTCAATCTTTTGTAAATGAATAGTATTTTTGAAGAAAGATTGTAATAATAATAAAAAATTATATGAAGTTTGTGCGATGCCTAATTTATTTGTATTTTTTCAAATAAAATATTTTATTAATATATATTTATCTAATAAAATTTGTGATATTCTCTTACTTACTACTTGAATTTTTAATTATAAAATGAATTATTAACTTTACTTCTCATATTTAGATAAAATTAGTGATATAAAAAAATATTGTAATATTTATTTCACAAACTTTCATATGTGGCTGGTCACACCGTGTGATCAGGATTACTTGGTCAGGAGTTACTTAGTTGGTCAAGGGTTACTCAATCGATCAGGGGTTACTGGGATGGTCAAGGGTTACTCAGTCAGTGTTTGAGTATGTCTCAGCCGGCTACACGATATGACCAGCCACACAAAAAAAACGCTGATTTTATTTTTATAATTAATATAAATTTTTTGATCTAAAATAAGTTGCAATTCTTTTTTATTGGCTAAAATATAACATTTTCCTATACTATTTGACTCTCTAAAATGAATCTTACGTGGTATAATCCTATTGTAACGTTTTATAATATTAATCCTACGTGGTGATTTTTTATTATAATCATATGTCTCGCTTTAAAAGAAACTAATCTCACGTGGCAAAATCCTATTGTAGTGTTTTAAAAATTTTAATCTTAAGTGATGCTCTAATAATTTTTAAAAAAATTAAAATTCAACGTGGCACTCTAAAAACTTGGGAAAAAAACTCCCCTTTATATATACAATACTAGTTTTGACCTCGTGCAATGCACGAATTTATAAAGTATGATTTATTAATAATCAGACCCGTATCTGACCCAGGCAGTCGGGGCAACTGCCAGGGCCATGGATGGGGAGGGCCCAGTTTTCAGCTTTTAAGTTTAGAAGTACAGTTATATTTTATTTAAAGATGCGTTTGTTAACAGGTTGTTTGTGTAGCTTGGTGGTTAGGGTAAATTAGTGAGATTGAAACTCGCGCCCTAAGTCAGAAGTTCAGTTTGTGTTTTTTTGTGATTTTATTTCTTTCATATATTCTTTTTTACATACCATATATATAGCTGTAGAAGTACATATTATTTTACCATCGTATATAGTTTAATATTTTATAAGTTTTTTTTAAACAATAGTCAAAACTAGAATTTTTTTTTTTTTTTTTTTTTTTTTTTTTTTTTTTTTTGGGAAGAAAGATTATTTGTTCAAATTAAAGTAATAAAAAATTTCTTCTCTAATATATAAAAAATAAATAAATAAAGTAGGGCCCCGATTTATTCTTTCGCCCTTGGGCCCCCAAAACCTCGGAAATGGGCCTGTTAATAAAAATAGTCAACTGTAATTAAATGACTTATGTAACACTTTTTTCTTTTTGAAATTTAAATTTATGTGTTACAAATATATATAAATAATATTTATTAGAATTTTAATTTTTTTAATAGAATTTTAAAAAAAATAACATTTTGGAGAGAAATTTTTTCACAAAATTATGCCAAGTGTCCTCTCCGGTGATTGCTTTACTATATACTATAGATTTTCCATTCATTAACTCACATCAACATAAATAATAAAAAAAAATAATCAACCTTGAACCCATGCACTGAACAATGTAAAAGGTAATAATCCAAGCGCAACCTATCTCTATATCAAAGATCGAAAGGTTCCTCGTCTCCGGGTTGCTCCAGCTTACTAGTTGGTCGTTCGTGCTCGTCGACGCCATTTTCTTTTCTGGTCTTTAAGTCTTTTTATTGTTGTTTTGTTTTGATTTTCTGTTTTTTTTTTTAGTTTCCTTTGTTGTTTCGTGTTTTCTTGTTTTAGTCAGCTCTCTTGTTGTACTTCTGTTTCATTATATGACATCTTTGTAAAAAAAAAAAAAAAAAAAAAAAAGATCGAAAGATAAGACATAAAATGATCTTTAAAGTGGTACAACTTTTGCAAGTAAAATGAAAGAAATACATTTTAATTTAGACGCTGTTTGACAATAAGTTCTTAGTTGATAGATGTTTTGATCATGTAACACCCTGGAAATTTCCCCTTTTTGAAACACCTGTTTCACCCTTTTTAAAAGTACAAAATAGGAAATAACCAAGGCATTATTGCCACCGTGATAATGACTAAGACATTTATCAAAGATACACAGCGGAAGACATTTTTTCAAAACCTTTCAAAAAAACGTCAAAGTACAACAGGCCACCAAACAAAAGTAAAGTCAAACGAAGTCAAACATACAACTTGGAACCACTGTAGGCCCTTTCAAAACCAGATGAATGTTTAAAGCTAATGTGTTAGTCTCATTAAATAACAACAATAATAAACCTATAATCAACAATAAACGCATTGATGGGAAGGAGAACGGTAGGTCGTTGGGCTACCACCCCACCCTATCAAACAAAATTTGTAACTTAACTAACCCCTATTTAGCGTAGTGGCAAGTCAAGGTCGAACCCAATGGAATGGATATCAAGTGCACGATGTCTAAATCAAGCTATTTCGGAATCAAGAAGGGGTTTGAGGTAGAACTAAGGCTAAACTAGGTAATGCAAACTTGTATAAAATCAATCTAAGACACTAGGGCAATGGATCCACATGCAATCATAATGGAATCGGTAATTTGGGAGGTCAAACCGACTAAGTCAAGCGATATGAAGGAAAATCATCATGTATCCAAAAGAGCATACTAAGGTGGTTCACCTAGAGGTCTAACTAGCGTCAACTACGCTAAACACTAACTAGGGATTGTCACGAAGCACCTCAATCGTGAAATTGCAAGTTCACTAATCAATGGTCCGTATCATAGCAAGCTTACAATGCAATCTAGTGTATTAATCAAAGATGGCCAAACCTCAATTAATCACACACATGCACATGAAATATCAACCAAATTTAATCATATCATCAACTCCATCAATTATCCCCAAATTACACTATTCCATCATTCATACATGCTTCACCATTTCCCTAGCTAGGAAACTACTCACTAGCCATAGGAATTAAGATCAAAACTACAACATTCATCAAATTCATCATCAACATGCTTGAATTCAAAGATTAAACCAACAATCAATCAAAATCAATCAAAATTCAATCAATAACCAAATCAATCATCAACAATATGAAAAACTAATGAAATCAACTAAAATCAAACTTGTATTGAAATCAAGAAGAAGATCCTTACAAAACTTTGATCCAAAGATCAAATACAATGAGGAATCCTTGAGCAATCACCAAAAATCATGAGTTTCTCTCTCTAGTTCTTGAGTTTCTCTCTCTAAAATTCTCCCAAAAACTAACTATCCAATTCCATCTAAAACTAAAAACTTCTTCCTAAAACTCCCTTCTAAAAATAGGTAGAAATAACTATATATACAAGGAGGAGGTCGGTAATGACGCCCAAAAATAGACCCTCATAAGTGCGGGCGCTCGGAGGAGGGAGAAAGGCGCGCACGGGACACACCCAGGAATGTGCGCCCACACACACCTGGTGTGCGGCCGCACACGACCAATGTGCGGCCGCACACTCCCTTTGTGCGCCCGCACATAGCTGGGTTTCCTCCCCTTCTTCTCTTCGTCCTAGCTCAAGTGGTGCACGCATCCAGGATGATGATGATGGAGGACAAAGTGGGCAGAAACTTTTTTTGAATTTCTTGAAGAATTAAAGCCATGAATAAGGCATAAACAAAGCCTTGAAGCTTGCCCCTTGGATCCACCTTTGACTTGGAACTTCTTGCACCTTCTTTAGGCATAAAAGCAATGAAAACTCGTAGAGAGGAGGCTCGGGAATTCTTGGACAATCAATTACCACCTACAAGCAAAAGATAAAAAGCAAGTAAAAGAGAAAAATAACAAGTAAACTAGAAAAAGACATGAAAAAGAGAAACTAACTACAAAAAGCATAAAATGAAGAAAACAAGAATAAAACTAAGGAAAACTAAAGAAAAGAGAGATAAAATGAAATAAAAATCATCCAAAAAGGAACCAAATGAGTGCCAAAAATGTCACTCATCACGCATATTCAAGATAAAGCTAGAATATAAGATTCGCTATTCACTCAAACCCAAACATGAATATGCCGCAACACTTGAAAAGCTTCTCTTTAACTGTCCCTACTACTCACTATAAGAAATGGGTCGTCGTAGAGCCAAGATAAAGGCAAGGCCAAACATAACAATCAGCAATGCTGAGTACATAAGCGTAAAGGGAAACACTCTAACATGCTTTCATCCTATCAACACACAACTTACCTTATTGCACTTGTTTACAAGCGTACAACATACAACTCAGACAATAGACAACTAAATTGCTTATTTGCTTTGATTATGCATTGAACGGGTTTTCAACCAAATCCTTGCCCCAAATAAATTGAGGTAAACTATATCGGGAGCTAACCGGGTAGACAAATTTCACATGAAGTGACGGACGTCCTGCGCATAATAATAATAAAAGGAAAATACAGTGTCATGTACTCCCAGTAGAAGTTAAGGTTAAATATTATCCCATAACTCCCCCCATATGTTCATACTCGATGTATATACATTGCAAGAGTTTTGGTGCGCAATCTCTTTCACTTTACGTTGTTTTACATATTATTCAACTTGGTGATGACTCTCAAACCATAACATAATCAAACATTATAATCATACAAGCAATCAATCATACCAAATTAATTCTTGAATAATTAGTGACCACATAGTTTTTAATGTTGAATCCTTTTTAATCTACCTCGGTGTCAAAGACACCTTAAACGCATAATGCGCCGCAAATCCTATCCCTCGGTGTTAGAAACACCTTAAGTGCACATAGGCACCGCAATATAATTTATTCCTGTGTACTAAGTCATTTGATAGCTCAATTCCCATGCTTAAAGCATCAATAAAAATTATATGAACCATAATAAAATTCCCTTTCAATATTCCAAACCAAATTAAACATATAGTTTAATTAAACATACCTTCAATCATGCTAATAATAAAAGTATGGTTCAATGACAATATTCCAATATCACCAATTCCAACAAATAATTTATTTCAACCAATCATGCTTCATAAATATTTCACCAAAATCATTCTAATTCACTCAATCCAATTCAAATCACCAATCTCATTTCAATTCAACCATTCTAACCAATTCCTAGCATGACACTAACTTGGAATCAATTAAATAAATCCTACCATGTTTTACATGCTTAATAAATTTCCAAGTACGTGTACTTACCTCAAATAAGCCCTTAAAGTAGCCGAGTACACTACAACAATTCCCGAACCAAGTCTCCTACATAAAGGAACAATAACACTATATTACTTCTCCTTGTATACACAATTTTCAGCAATTTAAATTCACTTTAGACTACTTAAAATAATCTAAAAAATATTTTAAAACCCCTAATTAAACTCTTCTTTAATGGGTAATTATACCCTTTTCAAAAAACACCAAAAATAATACTTTAGGAAAAATTCCAGCATTTTAGATTAATTAAAAACCCTTCAAAACTTCATTAAAACATCACTTTTATGCTTAATTAATTCATAGAATCACTAAATATATAAAAGCCCCAAATCAATTTGTGTAAGAACCCTAAAAATCATATCTTTAATACATTAAACCCTAACTTTATACTTTATGAAATCTGAAAATAATACCAATAATAATAAATCTAAAATTATACTTTATAAACCATCAAAACATGGCTATGATACTAATTAAACACACTTCGAATAATTAAAACCAATCCCATAAATAAAATTACCAAATAATTATAATAAAAGAGGAAAGAGGAGAAGAAGGAGGAACCCATGGTGGTGGCCGTGTGACTGCACCTGGTCACCGGCAGGAGAGGCGGCACAGGCAGGGAGGGCTGGTGGCGGCAGGTTGCAGCGTTTGGGTGATGGTCATACACGCAAGGAGGAACAAGGAGAAAAGAAAAGAAAATTAGAATAAAGGAAAAGAAAAGAAAAGAAAAGGAAAGAAAATAAAATAAAATTTACCCCTTTATTCTTGTGTGGCAATTTTTTGGGGATCAAATAGATATTTATAGTATTAAGTAGGTTAGAATTATTTGGGTTCATAAGAGATGGTATGAGGGAGGAATAATTGGCCCAAATAAATAAAAAGGATGATGGGCTTTTGTAAACATAAATTTTAATTGGTAGAGTAAGTATTGATCAAATTTAAAACTCATTATTTAAAGCCCATATTTAAAATTATTGGCCCCAAAATATATTTTATAAGTAAAAAAATAATTATTAAATATATTAAAAATACAGGGTATTACAAATCAGCTCTTAGCTTTTACATGGGTTGTTAGACTTCGCCCCCATTTTACAATGGAACGCTCACATTTTTTTAGGAACTTCCATTTTTACCCCTAGCATATAAATACTCACGACTCACTCCACGACACTTACAACTCTCATAATTCACTCTCTAACCTCACTATCATACTCTTATTTTATCTCTCTAAAAATTAAAAAAATTAAATTAATTAAAATCTGAAAAAAAAATAACACACCACCACCAACAACTCACCACCGAGAGCCACCAATCGAAGGAGGTGAGAAGCTTTCAGGAGATGGCAGATCCGCGGCGCATCAGGGTCACTTACGGTGGTCGAGGGCTTGGCGGCGACGGCGACGAACAAGTAAGTTAAGAAAATAATAATAAATCGGAAATCCAGGACTTCCGCCTAGATTTTCCAGAAAAACCACGAAGTATTCGCTTGAAATTTCCGAATCCTCCTTGGTTTTTCTGGAAATTTTAGGCGAAAGTTTAGATTTGCCTAAAATTTCCGGAAAAACCAAGGAGGATCTGGAAATTTCAGTTTTTTTTTTTTATTTTTTTTATTTTTTTTTCATGAATAATTTTGTTTAAAAAACTGTTTTTTTTAAATAGTAAAAAATTGTTTATTGCTATTGTGATTATTGTAAAAAAAAACTGATTAATAATTATTAGTAATGTTATTGTTGGTGTTATTATTATTATTATTATTATTACTACTACTACTACTGTTTAGGGTAAAAAATACCCCTTACACGTGGTCCAATCCCGTAATGACACGTGGCCCAATCAAAGGGCAACACGTGTCCCTATGGGAAGATGACACGTGTCAAAGCTCAAAAGAGCACCTGAAATGAGAGAAAAAGGACTTTTCTTACATCAGAGCCCAAATCCCTAAATTACTGTAGAAAGCCGCAAAACAGCGCCCTCATCTGACACGTGTCGTCACCTGATTGCGCAGCCAATCAGGACACGGAAATTTAGGGCACAAACCCTAAAGGAGCACAAATTCCCACCCCTATAAATACCCCAATCATTTATGATGGGAGGGGTGGATTGTGACATAACATTTAATAGAGCACCAAATAGCTCCAGCTTCTCTCTCTAGCCTTTCCGATTTCTGGTTACTAACTTGACCGTCGGAGGCGAATATTGCGTCACTGGAATATTCGTTGTTTTGCAGGTGTCCAAGTCTTGCTGCCAGCAGTACGTGACCAGTGTCCCAAGGGTTATTATTATTATTATTATTATGTTATTGTTAGTATGATTATTGTTATTATGATTATTGTTGTTGTTATTGTGATTATTGTTATTGTTGTTGTTGGTTTATGATTGTTGTTGTTGTTGTTGTTGTTGTTGTTGTTATTATTATTATTATTATTATTATTATTATTATTATTACTATAAAAAAACCTACAAAGTTAATCAATTTACAAGAAATTGGTGGGGAGCCGAGATACAATCTGGGCCCCCACCCCTCTAGTTATAGCGAACTCGATCCTGCTGAAAATGTGAGCAGCTGTACGAGCACCAATATCCTCAGTCTTAGCGAACGCCTGAACCCGCTTCAGCAACGCAATAGGATCCTTCTCTAACTCACCCAACGAAGAAAAGGAGAAAGGCTAAAAACCATAGCCAATAGCCCTGCAACGCGCCCCATACTTGTCCCGCTTCCGCTGAGCCGCCGCCGACACAACACGACCAGGAATGAAGTCAGACAACCCCGATTGTGTCAAAGGTGAAGATCCCTTCAAGTCAACACATACATCAAGGCCTCTGTCCCAAGAATAAAGCAACACATCTATTGGTCGTAAAGCCCCGTCGTTCCCTCCAGTCAACCCAATGTTAACCTCCTTTCGAGCAGAAATCCCAAACCGAAAACAAATATCAACAAGGGTGTCACGAACAACGTTGTGCCGATATTTAATACCCACCATCCCAGCACAAGACACTGCTTGATCCCCATAAATATCCCCATCAAAAACCCTAGAGCAAGCTGAACACGGAGTTGAAATGGAGAACAAAGGAACACCCAATCGGTAGCAAAGAACACTACGGTAAGTCTTACCATTCATAGTCTAACCCAAACACGATATCGGGACCGTCTGCAACCAGGCCAAAGAGTGATCCCCCTGTTGGGACTTCCATAAGGCAACCAGACGCGGAGATAAGGAGAAAGTGCAGATGTAGTGACCTTCGTGAAATATATATCTGCCAATTTTTTCATGAGTCTGGGGGCAGCGATCTCACTAGGGTTACTCATAAGGTCAGTATCCACAGTCTTGTTAAAAAGACTAAGAGCACCATCGAAGGCCGGACCCGGACCAACAATACCAAAATTGCGAAGAAGCGTAGCCTGAAGACCAGAAGACTGGAGACGCGACGCAAGGAAAGCATAATGCTGAACATCACCCGCCGAATAGACACCCAAACCACCGTAAGCGAAAGGTAAGGTGGCAAGTCGCCATTGCCAATCACCAAAACCAGGCCCCGAAGCAGTTACAATGCGCTCCAAAGAAGCTCGAAGGGCCACATCAAAAGAAACCTGTGCTGTTTCAAAAAGACGAAGAGGACAAGTGCGCATAGCAAAGTAGAGTTTCAAAACCCCAGTATACGCACGAAGAAGCAACACTCGCATTGGGGATCATCGAGCTTAGCAACAGCATCCATTAGCACAATGGTCTTCAACACTCTCTACGAAACAAGCTCACCACAGAAAGAGGAATCAGCATTGACAGGACCACCTAGTAACTTAACACCATGCACAGGACGACCAATATCTGGAGGAAAGACACCGACGAGACGGCTACGAGGGTCCTCTGAGGGCCAGAATACTTCCGTTTTCTCAACGTTGACATGGAGTCCAGGTCAAGGTCCCTCTGCTAAAATCAACTCCAAAACCTTTCCTACCACTAATGTATCACCAATAATAGTACCGTCATCTAAATACCAAGCTTGCAAACATAAGTAAAAAAAAATCCCTGATTTGGCACAATAACGGGTGAAGAACCAAAGCAAAAAGCAAAGGACCTAAAGGATCACCCTGTTCCACTCCCTGAGATGACCATAAGATATGTTCCCCGTAAAACAACCTGGCTGGAGTAGAGTAACAAAATTCAACCCATCGCGAGAGAGAAGGACAACAGAAACAAACCTCACGCAACAAAGCCGAACGATCTACCAAATTAAAGGCATTCTGGAAATCCACTAGCAACATGGAGAGGCCAACATCACCAGCACGTGCCTCAACCAAACGATTAACATCATGAAGAATAGCCTCACCACTGGCCGGCACCCCAACACCAAACTGAAGACCTCCTAGATAGCTTCCCAGACGCGGACCAATCAAAGCAACCCCAGCCTTTGAAACCAGACGCCTCCAAACGGTATTGTAGGGTGTAGACACCCAAATGTGTCTCCCCAAAACCAAACCCAGTGATGAATACCTTTCGTGTTGAATCATAATCGAATGAGGTGAAAGTGTGAAAGGTCAAGTGTTGCGGTTGGTTTTTATTTAAAAATTCTTTCTTTCTGTTTTCGAAAACAACTCTATTTTATGAAAACAGCCAATCTAGTTTAGTTTGGTCCACAACACAGGTCCAATAATAGTGTAGTTGGATGGGCTTGCAAAGAGCTTTCCAACGATATATTATAAGCCCAATTCCGATGAATAATGAGGAAGTTATGGCCAAAATACTAAACTGGGCCCGGCTTGATCTTTACATGCGGCCCGATGATCTAGGGGAGGGTCCAATGTTAATTATTATTCCTAAAGTTATTGGAATTAATTATAGTCTTCTAGAATTCTCTAGAAGGTTCTCATTAGTCCTAATAGAATTAGAATTAATAATTATATGAGTTTTATTTGGAATAAAATATTATTTTATAAAAAATACGATTTCAATTTCCATACGGACTTTACAAATCAATTTTGATTCATAAGTGGACTCCGTGTTTGAAAGCGCATAGGAATCAAGGCTTTCGCCAAACGACAGGCCTGTCGCCACGTGACAGACCCTGTCGCCTGGCGACAAGGTCGGTTTTGCAGCGACAGAGTGGAGTTTTATTCCTCATCAAATTCTAACTATTTTCGGACTGTTTTCTTATAAATAGGGTCCTGAACCTCCATTTTTATTCATCCACAATCAATCATCAATCATCTACAATTCTCTCTATGCTCTCATCTCTCTAGCTTTTAACACAATTCCGCATTCACAAGATCTAGAAACAACTAGCCAAGTTCGAAGTTACCTCCGCCCTAGACGTGAAAGGTTATAATATCTGAGGGTTTGGTCCCTAATCTATATTTCAATTATTTACTTTAATTGTATGATTTTATTATTTTCCTTGAAGTTACTAACGCGTGTATTTTGTTATTAGAAAGAGGCACGAGGCATCAAAGTATGTAATCTTATTGCTCTATTCTTGTAGAAAGCATGTTTAAATTTGGTTAATTCCTAGTATCATGTTAGGATGTTTTTATTGCTTTCTAGTATCATGTTTAGGGTGCTTCCTATGCTTTCTAATATCATATCAATATCATGTTAGTATCATGCTAGGGCTAAAGCTTTGATTTTTATTGCTTAGTGACATGCTAGGGTTTGTTATTAATCTTGTTAGTATCATGACTAGGATCTTACTATTATATTTAAGCTTTATGATTAACATGATTATAATTGTTATCATGATTATTATTATGTTTGTTATTATGTTGCTTGATGTTTATTTATTGTTATTGCTTGATCACGCCTTTTATGCATGTTTAAAGGGAATTTGTACTTGTAATCACGCTTAATAAGATAATTAATAATCTTGTTTAGGGTTAATTTGATTATAATTCAAGTGATCACTAATAATAGTTTTTCTTGTGTATTAAATTCAACCAACGAACATAGATAAACAGGTTTAGGGTTAACCTATTGATTGCATGTTAGTCAGAAAGCGCACATGTATACGAGAAGAATAAATAGAGGCCTATTATTAGGGCAGGTTCAATCTCTTTTAGGTTGGATTTGTACCTTCATCCCCGAACCCTATTTAGTTCAAGACCTTTTGGAGTTGACGATCTCATGGATCGTTATGGGGTGTAATCTTCACCTTGTGAACGGTTTACAAGAACCTAAAACTTGTTGGCGACTCTTTTGCTCTAGCTTCCTTCCCTTTGGACGCCACCATGCTTAAGTGTATGATCATAGTGGGGTTCAAGCTTGGGGTTAATGCTTGAAATATTCCCTACAGTTTTTGGCGACTCCACTGGGGAGGATTTCTATTTTAATTCCTGAAATTTATTTCGGCAATGATTTAGAATGAGTGGATGAGACTCGAAAAGTTCTAAGTATTTCATGTGCGTAATTTTGATTAGCATTATTGTCATATGCATAAAAAAGGTCCTCATTGGATAGACCATCCGAAATGAGTCAAAAACATAGGATTTTTACACGTAGGAAATTTGAGAAATATCTTTCACAACTAGAATTGAAATAATGCTGCGAAATCTGGAAAATTCTAAGAACGTAGATACCTGCTGAGGCATGTAGGAACTAGCGTCTAGAAAACAAGATTGTCGCCTGTAAAGTGCTTCTGTCGCTTGGCGACAGGGGTACTTTTGCGGCGACAGTCCCTGTAGTCTGGCGCCAAGTTCTTCTAATACCGAGCCAGAACTCTGCCTTCTTGTTTTGACCATTTCTAGCACTGTTGGCTCGATTCTACTTCCTGATTGAGTTTTTCTCACTTTTCTGAAACCCATATGTGTTCTACATATGGACATAACCCTCTGGGGGTTCACGCTCCATCTACCCAATCGAACGCTCCTGGCAACGACGGGTACATCCGAGTTTGTGAATCCACCAAACCGTGGAAGCAAGTTTTTAACTCGCGGGGTCCCATCCACTTGCTCCAACCCTTCCAAAGGTAAGGCTTCTGCGCGGTGCATCCGGACTCATAACCATGGACCCTCTTTGACTAACCCATATCCTGAACTTTAGAGAACTAGAGCCATGGTTAGGTTGCAGACTCATTGCATCATATTGTGACTATTTGAACTACTTGTGCATTCTTTGCTTGTGCATACCTTATATGTGCTAACCGTTTGTTTGACTTGTGTTTAAGTCTAAATAAACCAATTAATGACTAAAAAGGACTTTGTCTAATTAATTAATTAATTTGGCTAAATAAAGACTAATAAAGTAATTAATCTGACTTAGTACGACTGTAGGCATGTCCCCTTAGAGTAAAATTACTGGAAACAGTCCCAGATTAATGTTCCAGAAATGGCGCAGGAGTTTGGGCTGTGGCGCCACAGTTTACTGTTTGTCGCCTGGCGACAGATTTGTCGTCTGGCGACAAGCTTTAAACTGAGGCGACAGTTCTGTTGTTCCGGCGACAGTCCAGATTCTTTACTCGAGTCATCACGACGAGTGTAATTCACTAGTCTGCTAATCAGTTTAACCAATTTGTTAATGGCTTTAGCCATGTTTAAGTCCTTAATTGAATTTAGGCACTTAGTCCCATGATCATACACAATAGTCAAAGCATGTCACTTGCACTCACTTATAAAGCACACACTTAACATGTATGTCACACCTTAACCATGTCTAGAGAGTCTTGAATGCGTGTTTTCCGTCATTTTTTTTAAGGGGGGTAAGTCGGATATTAATCCTCCAATTAAACCACTTGTTTGAACCCATTCCCAAAAATATGCACCCTATTTTTTCTTTTTTTTAACCATAAAATCAAAGTCAACCTGAGTCAAGTCATTAAAACAAATATGGTTTAATCTACAGCGCGTGGTTAAGAAAGGAAGGGCATTTAATCAAGGACAACACTTTCGTTCAAATCTCACTTTTTGATAAGCCAATCGGTCGAAAAAGAAAAGCTAAGAAAATAATGGCAAGTCAGGAAGAAGTCAACGAACTCAGGGGACAGGTGGCTAACATGGCTGAAATGTTGAAGAATCTGACTCTTCAAATCAATGACCCTGCGAGACAACAACAGATGGAGCTCATTCAGAAAATTTTAAGCAGACTATCCAATGACTATAGATCGCAGGGCAATAGCTCACAAGGGATCTTGGTGGACAAGGATCTTCTTCCGCAGAAGTTCAATGCCAACGACATCCCGAAATTCAAAGCAATGGATAACCCTTATTTTCATTTAAGAGCTTTTGAAACTGTAATGAATATTAAGGGAATAGACAAGAAAGCTTTTCATTCTGTGTTTTCTCTATCTTTAGAAACTGTTTGTCAACAATGGTACTTTTCTCTTGATAAAGAGAAAACCTCTAGTTGAGAGTCAATTGTAAACGCTTTCATTGATAGATATAAATGCAATATTCAAGTTGAAACTGATCATAGGGAACTTGAAATACTTAAGCAGAAAGAGAATGAAGGCTTTACTTCTTTCTTTAATAAATGGAGGGAAACCTATGCAAAGATGGTTGAGGTGCCTAGTGAGAAAGAATCTGTGAGAATGTTCATCAAGAATCTCCAGGAAAAATATTCCAAGCATCTCAAATACCAAAATAACTTGCACACTTTCAAGGCCGTCTATGACATTGGTATCAATATTGAAGACGACCTAGCTAAACAAAAAACTGCTAACAATAGTAACTCCAATAGTGGCTGGAAAGGCAAGAAGAACGACAATCCTTCTTCTTCCAAAACCACCCACTCAAATAATGTTAGCACCTTTAATTTGAATGAAGTCCTCGCTATGAATAATTAAGGACAAAAGAAACCACTTAGGAGGAACTTTACTCCTATTGGTATGAGTTATGACACCGCATTCGATCGCTTACATGCAAAAGGTTTTATAACTCCCATTGGACCGTTTGGGGACCCACCTTTCGAGAAGAGAACGGCTAGCTGGAACCCCAATGCGCATTGCAAGTATCATCAGGGTAGGGGCCATCTCACAGAAAATTGTTGGAAGCTAAAGGAAGCGATCTAAGATTTAATTGATAACAACAAACTTCCATTGCCCCCTGCAAGCAAGAAGCCAAGTATCAATAATGCACCACTGCCGGATTCCTTGGCTATTTTCGATGAAGAAAATCAGGTTGACCCCTCGAACCTCATCAAACCTGTCGAAACTATTGAAGAAGAGGAGGAAGTCTTCGAAGATGCCGAGGATCATTTTCCTTGTGGACAAGAACCTGCGACAAAACAAGAAGTGTGTATCATTATTCAGGTTGTATTGGAAGCAAGAGAACTATTACGCGAGGCCATGGAGGTGGTAAAGGAACAAAATGAACTATTCAAAAGTAGACCTCTACCTAAAGAAAAGAAATCATTCTCCCTCCAAGTAATTGACACACCCAAAAGGAGCAATAGGCCATACACTCCAATTGGAACTTCTTATGCAAATATGTTCAAAATGCTCTCCGAGAATGGTAAAATTCAACCTCTCGAACCGAGACCATTTGAATCACTAAAAAGGACAGATAGGTACTACTGTCCATATCATCAATCGGGAGGACATACTATAGAAAATTGTTTCAAGTTCAAAGACTTGGTTCAAAGATTGATCGATAACAAGAAACTAGTTCAAATCCCACAAGAACAAGATACTACCATTAATGGGGTTTGGGATAGCGATGACGAGGATGTCTACCTCAAGGACGTCGAAGAAACTCCACTTTCGACAATATATCCAGTAGGTGACATTTGGGATGAAGAGGATTCACCTATAGATGTCCTCACGAGATATGGGAGAATGTAACCTCCCATTACTACACAACCTATTCCCACTACTTAGCAAGTTCCCATATCAATCATAGAAGACAATAATGTTGTCAAACAATTAAAAAAGACTAAGGTCGAAATGAACGTATGGAAACTTCTAGCTACATCCCGAGAACATAGAGTTGCGGTCATGGATGCCTTAGCTAAAGTAGGGATAGAATCGGACACCACTCCTGAGGGGTTGGCTAATTTCCTCACGAGTGATCTCCCAAGGCCTACTAATTTGATCACTTTTTCCGACAAAGATCTACCGCCGGAAGGGGACAAGCACAACAAAGCTCTCAACCTCACAGTAATTTGCAAGAGAATGAACGTCCCTATGACTCTTGTAGATAATGGATCGGCAATTAACGTTTGCCCACTTAGAACTGCGAGGATGTTGGGGATAAGGGATGAAGATTTATCTCCATCAACACAAGGAATAAGAGCCTACGATAACTCACGTCGCCAAGCATTAGGTACAATTACTATGAACATAACGACGGGAGTAATCGAACATGCCACCACATTTCAAGTGGTAGATATTAAGGCCTCGTTCAACTTACTGTTGGGACGCCCTTGGCTTCATGACCTCAAGGCCATCCCTTCATCTCTTCACCAACAAGTGAAAGCCATAGTTGGAGGAGTACCAATTACAATCGATGCTTCACCCATGAGGATCAAAACAGTAGAAAATCCACTAATCAATGTGGAGCACGATGAGAATGACGAAGATTTGTGGGGCTTTAATGAAGAGGTATCCTTGATCGAGGAAGATGAAAGGACCCCTCTTCGCTACGACTTCCACTCTAACATGATAACCAATGCTATCCTGAGAAAACAAGGACACTTCCCTGGAATGACTCTAGGAAAGAAGAAAGGGATAGCAAAACGGATGAGACTACCTGGCCTCCCTAAATTAGATACTTTCGGACTTGGTTTCGAACCGACTCTCGAAGATCTAAAGCGAGCCCAGGAAAAATCAAAAGCACGTAGAAATGCTCGCGCACAAAAGAAAGCAATCCCAATGGATCAATATCCCCTTACTTTAAATGGACAGTTCATAAGAGAAGGAGAAGATTATCCATGTTACGAATTTCCAGAACCCTTTGTTGTAAACGGCATAAGACAACCTGGATTCGAAATATTTCTGGATTGTTGCTTTCTAGATGAGATCCCAACTCCTAGCCATAAAGAAAAAGCACCCCCATGCTTTGACTTTAATGTCATGGGACTTCTCTTTGGGCAAGAAAAGAATGAGCCAAGATATATAGAGGATAACTCTTCACTCATTCAAACAGTCCTACAAAGCGAGAACTTTGATCCCTCCAAGCTCATCACCCCAGCAGAGGATTTAGTGCGAGGATGGCGCAAGACAGTGAAAGTGACTACTGCAAGCGGAAAGAAGATCTCAATAACTACAGGACAAAGGCCAATATTCGAAGAATCGTCTGAGTAAGAGTCTTCCCATATCGAGTCATCTAAGTCTCTAGCTGTAGCACCTCCCTCTAATTCCTCTATTTCAGCATCTACTCCTAGGATAGTTAGCAATCAAGTCCCAACAGACATTTCTTTATTCGATGTAATGATTTTTGAGTTTAATAATATGTCTTCTTCCCCTTATTCCTCGTGTCTTTCTTTAACTCAAGATGACGAGTATTGCTTAACTAACGATGAAAATGACAAAGAAATCATTAAAGCAATGGAAACACTTGAAAATAAGACACCAATAATTGAGGACACTGAAACGGTTGATATCTCAAAAGATCCAACCATTAACAGAGAAGTTAAAATCGGACTCACACTAAACAAAGATGAAAGAACCGATTTAATTAATCTACTTAAAGAATTCATCTATGTATTCGCTTGGTCATATGAAGATACGCCAGGCATTAATAGAGAAATAGCTCAGCACACTATACCACTAATCCCAGGAATGAAACCTGTAAAACAAAAGTTGCGTCGAATGAAACCCGACGTAGCTCTTAAAATAAAGAAGAAGTACAAAAACAAATAACTGCAGGTTTTGTCAGGTATCCAAATACCCCGAATGGGTTGCAAATGTAGTCTCAGTTCCAAAAAAGGATGGTAGGGTTCGAATGTGTGTCGACTATCGAGATCTAAATAAGGCAAGTCCAAAGGATGACTTCCCTTCACCACACATCGATATTTTGGTAGATGATACAGCAAACCACGCGCTTCTCTCATTTATGGATGGATACGCAGGGTACAACCAGATTCTCATGGCCGAAGAAGACATGGAGATAACACCTTGGGGTACTTACTGTTACACGATAATGCCATTCGGGTTGAAAAACGCGGGTGCCACTTACCAACGAGCAGCAACTGCCCTACTCCATGACATGATGCACAAAGAAGTCAAAGTATATGTGGACGACATGATTGTGAAATCTAAAGACCGTCAAGGACATCAAGTGGCCTTGAGAAAATTCTTCGAGAGGCTAAGAAAATACAACATGAGGTTGAATCCATCCAAGTGTGCTTTCGGAGTAACCTCAGGAAAACTCTTGGGATATGTCATAAGCTCTAAAGGAATAGAGATAGACCCAACCAAGATCAAAGCAATCATGTCAATGCCACCACCCAAAACCGAGAAGCAAATTCGAGGATTTATTGGCCGGTTGCAATATATAAGTAGGTTCATATCTAAGCTAACAACAATATGTGAACCGATATTCAAAAAGCTTACGAAAAACGTGCCAGTAATATGGGACGACGAGTGTCAAAAAGCCTTTGAAAAGATCAAAGCCTATCTCGCCAATCATCTCGTATTAGCCCCAGCACTTCCAGGAATTCCTCTAAGGCTGTACTTAACAGTCACCAAAGAAACAATGGGAGCTATGCTCGCACAAGAGATAGAAGGAAAAGAAAACGCCATATACTATCTAAGCAAAAAGATGCTCAAATATGAAGCACGCTATACACCACTTGAGAAATTGTGCCTCGCATTGGTGTGGACCACAACCAAGTTAAGACACTACATGCTTGTTCACATGGTCTTTATAGTGTCACGAATGGATCCTCTCAAGTACTTGTTCGAGAAATCCACGCTAAACGGACGCATCTCAAGGTGGATAGTCAACCTAGCCCAGTTTGATGTGAGATTCATGCCTCAAAAAGCTATCAAAGGATCTGTAGTCTCGGACTTCTTAGCGGACTTTCCGATAGAAGATTCGACACCAATACACGATAATGAATTACCAGATGAAGACTTAATGGTCACGGAAGATTATACTTGGACTTTGTACTTCGATGGAGCCTCGAACCAAAAGGGATGTGGCGTAGGAGTCCTATTAGTATCACCTAAAGAGGAGCATGTTCCAATTTCAATAAAATTAGATTTCGACGTTACCAACAACGTTGCAGAATATGAAGCATGCGTGGTAGGCCTCGAAACAGCCTTAGCATTGGGTGTAAAGAAACTTCGAATATTTGGAGATTCTTCTTTGATCATCAACCAAATCTCCAAAAGATGGAAAGTAAGGAGCGAAAGCTTAGCCCCTTACCAAACCTATCTGGAAACTCTCACCGATCAACTGGAAAAGGTAGAATACACATATCTACCTAGAGAAGAAAACCAATTTGCCGATGCCTTGGCAAGGCTAGCCTCAATGGTTAGGATTCCTAAGGAAATTGAGCAAATGCCTCTAACTATAGAGAAAAGACACAAACCAGCATACATTTAAGCTATAGAGGATGATGAAACAATCCAAGAAGAAGAAGAAGAAGAAGAAGAGCCATGGTACACCGACATACTCAATTATGTCACCAAAGGAGAATACCCTCCTCATGCTGACAAAAGAGCAAAACGAGCTTTAAGACTTTTGGCTTCCCAATACGTACTCATAAATGATGAGCTACACAAAAGGGTACCTAAAGGTCGAGCCCTATTATGTGTAGGCAAGAAGGACGCTCAAAGAACTATGAGAATAGTCCACGAAAGAGTATGTGGAACACATGTTAATGGCAAAATGCTAGTCCAAAAGATAATGCGAGAAGGATATTATTGGACTACCATGAATAGGGATTGTCATCAATATGTAAAAAGATGCCCTAAATGCCAAATTTATGCAAATTTGCAACATATTCCTCCATCTCTTCTCTACACCTACACCTCACCATGGCCATTCTAAACACGGGGAATCGATATAATCGGAAAAATCACACCTCCTGGAACAAGAAGTCACGAGTACATCTTGGTAGCAATCGATTACTTCACAAAGTGGGTTGAAGCACGATCGTATGCTAAACTCACTGCAAAACATGTAGCACTCTTTATCGAAAGGAACATAATTTGTCGATACGGAGTCCCACATGAGATGATAGCCGACAATGGAACTCACTTTCAAGCCAAATGTGAAGAATTATTACAAAAGTATGGTATTCAACATCACCATTCTTCCCCTTATAGACCTCAAGCAAATGGAGCAGTTGAGGCAGCTAATAAAAATTTAAAGACTATCATCGAGAAAATGACAGAAAATTACAAGGATTGGCCTAACAAACTCCATTTTGCACTTTGGGGTTATCGCACGTCAATTCGAACGTCAACAGGAAACACGCCATTCGCCCTAGTCTATGGAATGGATGCCGTGCATCCTGTAGAGCTAGAAATACCTTCTCTATGCATTGCGTTAGAAAGTAAACTCGATGAAGTTGAATGGACTAGAGCACGGTATGAAGAGTTAATTCTACTTGACGAAAAACGACTAGAAGCTCTACATCATACCCAATGCTACCAAACTCGTATGGCTAGACACTTCAACAAGAAGGTCAAGAAAAGAAACATCAAGGTTGGAGACTTGGTACTAAAAGCACTAAGGAAAAATGTTTTGGATCCAAGAGGCAAATTCAGGCCCAATTGGTCCGGACCATACATTGTCAAAACGATCTTGTCAGGAGGTGCAGCTCAATTAACTGACATGGATGGCAATGAATTCTCAAACATGACCAATCTTGACCAACTTAAGAAGTACTACCCATAATTACTTGAGTAGGACACTCAAGAGAGCTACGTTTGGCCTGATTCCTTAAGAAAGGATATGTAGGCAACCCTTTAAAGGGTGCGACCACTTTAATTATCAAGCATTTCGTGTCCCAGCATCGACAAAAGCATTAAAAAAAAAAATTGTCGCCAAATGACAAGCGCGTCGCCAGGTGAAAAGGCGAAAAGTCTAGCGACAAACTCCTATGAACGGCGCCAATTTTCTGCGAACATCTGGACAACTTTGGTGCATTCTGGAATTTTTTTTCGACTTCCGTACTTGAAGAAAATTTTTCGGAAAAAATATTTTAAGCTGTTTTCATTGCTTTAAATGAACAAATGTAAAGTTAATTTAATTAAAAAGCTGAAATTGCATTAATAAATAAAGAATTACATTATTGATGGAATTTAAATAAAGCTTAAAAAATTAAAATTAACTTAAATTGTCTAATAAATCGAAGGAAAAGCAATACTCTAATCTTTCTTTTCTTTCTTCATTCTTTTCCAATTTTTGTCAGAAGCTTCTTCTTCATCCATCACTTTTGCTATGAGACATCCATTAGAGGCTCTACATTCGATTTTAGTATGGATAGTCTCTCCCACGGCCAAAACTCTATGCTTCTTCTCTACCCAAACCTTCTTTTCTGTAGAGTCCACCTTTCTTTTCCCTTTGTCTTTTTTAGCACCCTTCTTTTTAGGCGTCACAGGAGTCTTAAACTCAACTCTTTCACCCAGGCGTTCCTTCGCAGGCATTTTCTTGTCACCAAGGCGAGTCTTCACATTGGTCTTCTCTATTTTGGTTCGGTGCTTTTGAGATCTACCAGTCAACCATTGCTTCACATCATTGGACAAAGAAGGTGGAGCCTTTGGGTAATCACTTTCCATAAAGGCCTAGCACACCAATACCCGTCAAATCGTTCAACTTCTTGTGAAACCGGGAATTCATAAGGGCGACAAAGATCTCCCGTAGGAATGGTTTGCGCAATCCCATATTGCCTCTTTACTCTACAGGGATAATAAAAGGTTAATTTTGACAAACTAGGAAGACGGCAAAAGGGTTGGGTATTACAACCAATCATCTTTTCAAGCTTCCACCAAGGAACGACCCATTTAATGGAGAAGTCACAACAGGCAAAAACTTTGCTCCACTCTCGACAACCCATCTTCAAGGAGAAACGCTTCTTTCGCTGAACAAAGCAATTGGGGGTATATTTGTCAATATTATTAGGAGGACTAATCAGTTCTAGTCTCTCCATGAGCCATATGTGAAAAAATCAATGCACATAATCAGTATTGCTATACAAAAATATGTTTTTAATTTCCGTAATTAAGAATATTATTTTTCTACCTGTAATAAAATTGGAGAGCCTCGAAGGGGTGCTTCTGGATTCTTTTTCAATTCATCAAGACTAAGCATAGTCTCTCCAACGATTAATGACATTGGATTTCTCCCAGATTCGATTTGTTCTAGCACAGATATTATAATTGCTTGACCATCATTATTTTTACCATTAGTAAGAAAATATTGGCTAAGCATGCAAAAGAGGAAAGCTCTTCTCCTATAAACATGAAAAGATTCAGAGCGTGGTCTATCAAAATAAAAACGTGCAAATTCCTTTAAATCAACATTATTACCATGCACGATGTTTTTTAGATCTTTACCCCTAAGGTCAAGAAAACGCTCATAATCTTTGTAAGAATACTCACTCACCGTAGGCATTACCACAAGATTTAATGGAGGAAAGCCTAGAATGGCACCAAACTCTTCTGGTAAAGGGCAAATTTCATCATAGCCTAATCTAAAGCAATGAGTATTAGAATCCCAATATTATAAGGCAGTATGAATAAAGTCTATATCAAGATCAATCCCCTTTATGCCATAAATACCCCCCATATGGAAAAAGTCAAGTTCTTTTCTCTCCTTAGCAGTTAAAGAATGAAACCACTCACGAGTGAAATCACAAAAACTCTTCTTAATTAAAGCCATAATTAATTTTTGAGTTAATCTGTTCGAATTATACGGAAATTGACATATTTGGGGGCTATTTATACACAATTTTTGGCAGATTTCGAATTCTGAAAGGATTTGGAAAAATTAATCCTGTCACCAAACGACAAGTTTGTCGCGTGGTGACAACATGTGTCGCCTGGCGACAAAAGGATACGCGTGGCGACAACGCGTCTAAGCCAGCGACAATTACGTGCTATGCAAACCGCGTTTTTCTGACTTCGATTCGACTTTGATTTTGCACATTCCACCCCGATATTCAATACCCCTATATACAAATCCATTCCATATTGCCTTTTTCTTTTGACTAAATTAAGCTAAGGCTTATTTTAGTCGAAATCAATTATTTTTCATTTTTTCTTTTGGGGGAGAAAGCCAGATACCCTCCATTGATAATTAAAATGACGGAAATTTTTGCACAAATATTAAGTCACAATTGCACACACTCACATGCACATAAAATGAAAAATTAAATGCAAAGATAAAACAGGCTTAATATAAAAATTTTGTATATACAATATGTGAGTCATATGATACAAAAGACAAAGTCCTATGAAAGCAAAAAATAAGCACAGGTACAAACTATGGTGCCGGAGGCCGTAGATGATGAGGTACGCCCATCATATCAAAGAACGCTGTAGTCGAAGGTGTATGCCCCTCACCATCCCCTGATCCACCAGTCAACGGAAACCTCAGCTCAGGGCCAGTCCACCCAAGCTCACCAATTGACAACGGCTGAAGCTGCAAGGGTTGCTGCAACGACGAGCCAACCTCGTATGTCCTACCACCCATTGAAGGAGCCGATGTCACGCCTCCTTGGCCCGTCGGCCCAGCAAAGACATCCTCAGGTGAAGAATCCGAGCCCTCGGTTGGAGCAGCCTCAGACCGGCCACCTCGGCCGCTGTCAGAAGTGCGACGACGCCTTGAGCCAGATCTACCTGGCTCTCTCCTAGCCTCGGGGCTCGACCGAGTGCGGGGTGAAGGAATAGGCTGTCCCTGCAAAGGTAAATTAAGTCAGACACTAAGGAAAGAATATAATGAAAGGTGATACAAAAGAAAGACAAGAGAGGTACCTCCTCAACATCATTCCCCCGACAGGTAGCTCGGTTCCGTAACCTCACGAGCTGGCTGCGAAAGGCGTCTATACACCTCGCCATAGCTGTCACCACCTCGCGAGAAAACTGTTAAAGGAATAAAGTCAGTGATAATACAGAACAAATACAAAAGCAAGAGAATAGATAAGCTCACCCGAGTCTGGTGACGAGGAATGGATCGCTCCACAAAACGCTGATCCTCGGGGGCTGGAGGAATCATCTCCTCGATCGGTCCGAACGTACCCTGGTAATAGATAGACATCCTCGGAGGGACGAACTCCCTAGGCCCAGCCTAATAAAATTCAAATGATCAGAATTCACTTGGGGGCTACCTAAAGAAAAATAAAAACTAAGCATACCGCTGCCTCCTCAAACAAAACAGGGGCCGGCGCTAGCAAAGGCAGCAAGTCATCCTCGTAACTCTGCTCCAAATGGACATGAGACCGCCAGGGAGTGCTAGGAGACGACCAATTCGCGCAGTCACGCATCAACGCCTCGTGAAACATATGTTGAGGCGGGCAAGCGGGGACGACAAAAACATCCGAGGAGTGCTGAATAGCTACTCTCTCGCCAAGATACATTGTAGCGTCATACGTCCCCTGAAAATAACGACGCTCGATAGTATACCGCGCGGCCAGCGCATGTGTAGCTAAATCAGCCCACGGTCGGTATACCACGTCAGGCTCCTACAAAACAGTTATGTAAGATAAATGCACTTAAAAGAGTAATATCAAAAAACAAGTGTTCACGAGAACCTACCGAGAGGATCAGATCTCGAACACGTGTAGTCTCGACCTGGCCAGTAAGACCTCCCCAACCAGCGCCAACGGGGAGCTCGCGAGGTTAAGGTCTCACCAGCGCAAGCGAGGGGAAGTACTCGTAGAACCAAATCTACATAGATAAGAGAAAATCAGCAAATGCTTGCACAAATCTAGAGCTAATTTCAAAAGGATAGAAATATACCTCTACGACCCTCCAAAAACTGGAAAGTGCGACCTCTCCAGACAAGGCCCTGTGACGGCAGGAACGTCACAGGCCCAGAAGAAAGTCAGCATAGGCCAAGCTGGCCCAATCATACGTCCCGACTAGGAGAAGCCGCTACCAAGGTGGAACGGCGGATGCACCGAGAACTGAGCTACCCCGGTTGAGCCTCAGCACGGGACCGAACAGCAATCGGACCCAATAACTCCGAAACCATCTGTGAGTAGACAGTAATATCACTGTCAAATGGCAGTGGAGAAGAACGAAACTCCAAACCTGTGATGAGACTGAAGTCGGCAGGAGTGACCGTCATCTCACCCCAGGGAAAGTGAAAGGTGTTGGTGGTATCCCAAAAGAACTCCACTAAAGCTCGAACGACGAGGTTACCCCCATCATAGGAGTACATAGCCTGAGTAGCTCGAAAGAGGGGAGTCAACCCACAGGACTCCCACAGCTGTCGCAGCGCCTCGTCTCTACTGAAGTACGCTTTGTATAGCGTACCAATGACGTTGTTGCCAGAACCATGACTGCGAGTTCTCCCGCTGATGAGCCCGCGACGCACCCGCTCAGAAATATGGTGCTCGAGAGAAAAGAAAAGAGTGTGCTCATCCCACTCTGGAAAAGGTCCAAGTCTAGTAGAGGGGTCCTCACCCTCGCTGACAGGCTCGTCCTCCTGGCGCGCGTCCCTCGATTGAGAACCAGAGCCGCGTTGCCTAACCATGCTATATTATGCAAATAATAAAGATTAAGGTTCTATAGTATCTAAGGTTCACCTAGTCGCATGATACTATGTTCACAAATAAATGGAGTACGTAATACTAAAACAGAGCACAAATTCAATATAAGCATAATTAGCATTTTCGAGCAACCAAACAATTTCTTGCAATACTATGACAAATATTGTGACAAATTGTACAAGAAGAACTAGTAAAAACACAAAGAACGGATCACATTGTTCTTCACGACCTCAAGAGGTCCAACAATGGTGAATCGCTCATTTCTTCACTAAATTGAGTCAAACAAGTCTCAAAACACTCCCAAGGCAATGCATAAGCATAATCAAGCAAGTTCAAAGCATAAAATTCGACAAACGGAGTAAATTAAGCAAGAACATATTCGAATTTTCGGAAAATTCGTGAACAAAGAACGCATAATTCAGCAAAAACCGAGTTAAGTTTGAATAAAACTTACATGGATCAGGAAAATAGATGAAATAAGCTTTGATTTGCAACAAGTTTGAGCGAATTCGGTCGAGAATTGAGCGACAACGAGAAGATCGAAGTTTTAAGCAAATGCGAAAGACAGAACAACAGCAGCGGAAAATGAAGAAGAAAAGGAGGGTATTTAAAAAACCCGACCCTGTCGCCAAACGACAAGTTTGTCGCGTGGCGACAAAGCCTGTCGCTTGGCGACAAGCAGAAATAGCGGCGACAAGCAGTTCCGGCTAGCGCTGGAGCGGCGCCAAAGTACAGGGCTCCATAATATGGTTATGTGAACCTCGTGCAGCGGTTTGGGTTCCTTGGTACGCCAGTTAGCCCCTCTAAGAAACTTGACATGATTTAATGATCGACTCGATTACGATTAAATCAAGTGATCGACCTGATGAAAGATCGTCTCACTTAGCTTAAAGCGCCTAAACATTGGCTCATTGCAAAGGCACCAACATAATGGTTCATAAACAGTAAAGGCACCGACGTAATGGTTCACAAGCAGCAAAAGCACCAACGTACTGGCACAGCGGAAGCAAAGTTCAAGCGAACTTTAAGGGATCAACAGGCATTGGTCTTCGGTGATACTCTTCGGAGTATTGTCGCAACAAATGAGGATGACTTCAGGCGAAGATATCTTCGGCAGCGTTCCCTAGCTTGTGGAGGGTTGTCACAAACAACTGAAGATGGCTACAAGCAGAGTTATCTTCGATCGTGTTCCCTAGGATGTGGAAGATGGTCACAAGCGGCGGAGATGACTACAAGCAGAGTCATCTTCGATGAAATAGGAGGCAGCTACAAGCAGAGCGGTCTTCAACAAATGCAACAAATCGGTTACCTTCAGAGACGTGTGCTTGACGGTGCAAGATACGCGTTTCTTAACTCTTTTATCTGTTTAACTAATGCTAGTTTGCAGGTATTGGCGTTATAAGAGTGATTTGGGATCGCAGAACGTTCCGAATCATTCTCCGTCCCTATCGCTACTTTGACTTTCGTTTTCGAAACTTGCGTTTCTCCAAACTCAGTCAAAGTGGGGGCTTCTGTAGACACCCAAATGTGTCTCCCCAAAACAAAACCCAATGATGAATACCTTTCGCGTTGAATCATAATTGAATGAGGTGAAAGTGTGAAATGTCAAGTGTTGCAGTTGGTTTTTATTTAAAAATTCTTTCTTTCTGTTTTCGAAAACAACTCTATTTTATGAAAACAGTCAATCCAGTTTAGTTTGGTCCATGACATGGGTCCAATAATAGTGTAGTTGGATGGGGCTTGCAAAGAGTTTTCCAACGATATATTATAAGCCCAATTCCGATGAATAATGAGGAAGTTATGGCCAAAATACTAAACTGGGCGCGGCTTGATCTTTACATGCGGCCCGATGATATAGGGGAGGGTCCAATGTTAATTATTATTCCTAAGGTTATTGGAATTAATTATAGTCCTCTAGAATTCTCTAGAAGGTTCTCATTAGTCCTAATAGAATTAGAATTAATAATTATATGAGTTTTATTTGGAATAAAATATTATTTTATGAAAAATACGATTTCAATTTCCATACGGACTTTACAAATCAATTTTGATTCATAAGTGGACTCCGTGTTTGAAAGCGCGTAGGAATCAAGGCTGTCGCCAAACGACAGGCCTGTCGCCACGCGACAAGCCTTGTCGCCACGCGACAGACCCTGTCGCCTGGCGACAAGGTCGGTTTTGCAGCGACATAGTGGAGTTTTATTCCTCATCAAATTCTACCTATTTCCGGACTGTTTTCTTATAAATAGGGTCCTGAACCTCCGTTTTTATTCATCCACAATCAATCATCAATCATCTACAATTCTCTCTATGCTCTCATCTCTCTAGCTTTCAACACAATTCCGCATTCACAAGATCTAGAAACACCTAGCCAAGTTCGAAGTTGCCTTCGCCCTAGACGTGAAAGGTTATAATTTCTGAGGGTTTGGTCCCTAATCTCTATTTCAATTATTTAATTTAATTGTTTGATTTTATTATTTTCCTTGAAGTTACTAACGCGTGTATTTTGTTATTAGAAAGAGGCACGAGGCATCAAAGTATGTAATCTTATTGCTCTATTCTTGTAGAAAGCATGTTTAAATTTGTTTAATTCCTAGTATCATGTTAGGATGTCTTTATTGCTTTCTAGTATCATGTTTAGGGTGCTTCCTTTGCTTTCTAATATCATATCAATATCATGTTAGTATCATGCTAGGGCTAAAGCTTTGATTTTTATTGCTTAGTGACATGCTAGGGTTTGTTATTAATCTTGTTAGTATCATGCCTAGGATCTTGCTATTATATTTAAGCTTTATGATTAACATGATTATAATTGTTATCATGATTATTATTATGATTGTCATTATGTTGCTTGATGTTTATTTATTGTTATTGCTTGATCACGCCTTTTATGCATGTTTAAAGGGAATTTGTACTTGTAATCACGCTTAATAAGATAATTAATAATCTTGTTTAGGGTTAATTTGATTATAATTCAAGTGATCGCTAATAATAGTTTTTCTTGTGCATTAAATTCAACCAACGAACATAGATAAACAGGTTTAGGGTTAACCTATTGATTGCATGTTAGTCAGAAAGCGCACATGAATACGAGAAGAATAAATAGAGGCCTATTATTAGGGCAGGTTCAATCTCTTTTAGGTTGGATTTGTACCTTCATCCCCGAACCCTATTTAGTTCAAGACCTTTTGGAGTTGACGATCTCATGGATCGTTAAGGGGTGTAATCTTCACCTTGTGAACGGTTTACAAGTTCCTAAAACTTGTTGGCGACTCTTTTGCTCTAGCTTCCTTCCCTTTGGATGCCACCTGATCCGTGCCATTTATGGCACATTTAGGCTATGTTTTCTTTATATTTTCTATGCTCGTTTTTAGTCGTTTGTGTCGTGTTTATAGAGAATAATGCTCGATTTGTGTTATTTTGTGTTAGTTTAGAGAAATGCATGCTTTTAATAGTTTTCTTATCATTTTATTCATTTCTCGGCTATTTCTCTTGCTTCTATGTTTCTTTGTGTTGTTTTGTAGGTGCGTCGCGGGCTATATGCATGGAAATTGAAAATAGCACCCACTAGCATCAATATGCACTTTTCGGAATTGAATTTGAGTTTGAAACAAAGGAAAACGAAGTATTGCAAAGTATCAAATAGGACCTTTGTGCATTGTTTCATCCATATCTCAAGTTCTGCAGTTCGGATTGATGTGATTCAAGTTGGGTTGGAAACTAGACTTAAAGAGCTTTCCAATGATAGGTCGCATGACCTCATACGATTCATAGATTGAGAGTTACAGCCTTCCGAAGTTGGCCCTGAAATTCTGCCGCGGGCGCGGGCTACAGTACCCGCGCGCGCGGGGTTGCTGCAGCTCCAAAACTGCCGTTTTTGGGCAGTAAGCACCCGCGGTTGTCCCGAGGGCGCGGGCCTTGGCCCCGCGGGCGCGGGCTTGAGCCGCGGGCGCGGCTATCGGGGTTTCCGTCTTCATACGCGGGCACGGGTTTCCGGGTCTTTTACGATTTTAAAGCTTCTTTTTTCCTTTTGTTTATATAGTTTTTGGTTTCCATTATTCTTTATTGATGTAATTCTTTAGTTTTAGCTTAGTTTTCTCTCTCTTAGGTTGAGAGCTTCTCTCTCTAGATTAGGCTAGTTTAGGAGTAGTTTTAGAGAGAGAAAGTGAAGAATTTCAATGGTGATTGAGAGATTGAAGATGCAAGTGTGACAATTGTGTTTGAGATCTTCCTAATTATCAATGAGAATTTCTAAACTCTATCTCATTCAATTGCTTTGTTTAATTTGATGTTTGTTTGGTTTGATTTTGATATTTGATGTTTGATTAGAGTAATTGTTCTTGATATTTTGTTGATTCTTGTTCACTATAGTTGATAGTAGATTTGATGATGATGTTTCTTGAGTAGTTTACTTGCTAGGGTTTGGGTAAACATGTGTGATTGATGAATTTAGGTTGATTTGGGAATTTGAGTAGTTCTTGTGTTGTGATTAAATTGATTCATAGAGGTTTGCATGTTGCTTAGTTGATTGGAATAGCTAACCATGATTGCTAGCATTGATTGCATGATTGAATTGATTGACATGGCCACTTGATATTGATTTGATCATAATTGGTTGAGTATTTGATTATGTTTCTTCCTATTTTTTTAACACTAGAGAAATCTATGTTAGAAAGTATGAAGATGATTAGTTGAATGCTCCTAATTGCTCCTACTATTTGTCTTTGCATTGCTTGGATTGCTTGACTCCCTAATTAGCTTGATTATCATGAATGCATGTTGATCCCCACTCCCTAGTGTTTCATTTGTTTGCTTGGTTTAGGAAGTAGAATAGCACTACCTTTCACCTTAGACTTCGACCTAGCTTAGGCGTAAATTAGAAATACTTGAACATAACCATTCCTAGTGGTTCGACCCTTGACTTACCTCTATACTTGTATTTAGGTAGTTGAGTGATTATAAATTTGTTTGACCGTAGGGAGGATTAGTTCAACGACATAGTTTTCCCCACGTCAAAATGGCGCCGTTGCCGGGGAACGGTGTCTATGTTTGAGTGTTTTTGATTGCTTGAGTCTAGGTCTTTGTGTATACTTTTCTTTTATTTCTTTTTGTTTGCATTGGAAAAAAATGGCATGTCTCTCATTTCCTCAATTTGACAATGAGCCTTTTTGTGAATATTTTAATAGACTAGAGGGATTTCTTGATTGTAATTGTTGTAATATTTGGGAGGCTTGTGAGACTTGTTATTTTGGTTTGAATGAGCAAACTAGGGAAGAAGTTGAATGCATGTATAATGGTGAATTTAGAGCATTGTCAATTGATGATGCTTGGGATTTCTATGTTTGGTTTGCTAGGGATGTTTATAATAGGGGTAATCATGATCCTAATATTGATATGCAATGTGTTGATTCTTCTAATATTAGCATGATTTCCCATGATTTGTCACGTGATCCCATTAGTGAACCTAGAACACATGATTTCAACTCTATTTCCCCTTTTGTTCATAATGATGAAGTACATGCTCAAGTTGATGCTAATGCTGTGTTTCAATATTCTTCATTATTTACCATGCCTTCTTGTGATGTGCTTCGTTCCCTTGATGATGAATCTCATGTTCTTGATTGTACCCCCACTCCCCAATGTGATGTATATGCTCATGATCTTAATGTTGATTCTTCCAATCTTGGTTGTATTTCTTCTCCTCTTGTTGAACCTCAACCTTCTACATCTTTTAAATCTCTTGTTGATGTATTTGAATCTCAAATTAGGCACATTGAGCTTGATAATGAGTTTGGGCCTAGTAAGGAGATGATTCTTAATTCTATGAGAGGTCAATTAGAGATAATGAAAAAGAGTAAGGAGCGTCTTGAGGAGGGAAAGAGAAGAAAAGAAGAGTTAGAAGGCCAATTGTCATCCTTGATGCTTATTTGTGAAAAATCCCAATTTAATGTGTGTGTTGAGGATGATGATGATGATTTGAGCAACCAAGAGAGTGTGAGGATCCCATTTGTGAGCATTTGAGTGATGGTGAAGGAGTTGAGAATGAAGAGAGTGTTGATTTTGAAAATCCTATCCCTCTTTCCCATCTTGACGAGTCTCTAGTGCATGATTGTGATTCTTCTATCCATGAGTATTTGGATTCACTTGAGGTTATGTCTAATATGTTTTTTGAGTGTCAAATGAAAACCCATAGCCTTTTGAGTGAGTTTATTAAGAATGCTTCATGTGAGAGAGATGAGTTTGAAATGAATTTACATCCATTCATGCATGGCTTTGAGACTTTAGGCTTTAAGGAAATTGAGGGAGTTGTTGTTCATGGTTGTGATGGAGGGGATTATATAGTTCCTCTTGGAAGTTGGATGTTTGAGGGAGATGTTGATCATGAGTGTTCTTCTTTTGAGGATTCTATGATTGATTTTCATGCTCTAATTGGTGATTTGAGGCATGGTGGTGAGGAAGAGTTCATTTGCGAGACCATAGCTCCTATTCCCTCCTCACATGTCCCTTTTTCAAGGAATTTCAACCATATCCCCTACACTCCTATGTCCCTCCCTTCCTTTGTTAATGAGCCTATTGGGGACCCTCTTGTCTATGATGGTTTTTATGTGGCTCATTTGTCCCCGATTGAGGAAATGGGTGATATTGTCACCCAAAAATATTCTAGTGAGGAGGATTTGCCTTTTTCTTTTTCTTTCCATTCTTTTATTCCCCCTTCTTCTTCTTATTTTCTTGTTTTTCCTTTTGATCCCTCTTCTTCTTTCTTTTGGCATCTCCCTTCTCACTTGCGTGCAACGATCTTGTTGCACGTCCTTATCCCGTCATTTGCCTACCTTCTATCATATGAAATGTGTAGTAGTGCATTTGACAAGCTCTTGCGTGCATTGAATTATTATTTTCTAGAGCGGTCAAGCTTGGACCTTAAGCAAGCCTTTCTCGGGAAGTAACCCGTGTTTTATTGCTTTCATTTTATTTTCTTTTTAGACTAGATTATATCTCATGGAAATGTTTGTATGCCTTTTGTTAGGTACATGACTTGATATACTTTGGTGCTTCAATATGGATCAAAAATCAAGGAAGGTTGACTCCTATTTTTGCTAGCATAAGGAAGGCAAATTCGATACTAGAGGTTATTAGCTTTGAAAGGTTAAATTGGGTCATTTGCGGGTATTTACACCCACCTTATATCCGGTAATATCCTTCCTTGCTCTTTCTCTAGTGGATGATGACTTGTTCGACATATGTTGGTTTGTTTGGATTGATCTCCTTGTTTTCCCCTCCCTTGAATTGTTTGATTTATGTTTGAGTGTAATGTCTCATTCAAGCTTGGGGGAGGGTATTCTATCATGTTTGATGGGATGTTGATTCATATATGCTATGCACCTTTGTATATGCTTTTCCATGTTCTTATATTTTGAAAAACTCCAAAAATATTTTTGTTTCTATCAAGGCAATTTTGCAATGTGTTTTGTTTTATTCTTGCTTTGGACATAATAACATTTGGACTTGTATAATTGAATGCTTTTCTTCCTAAATGGTAGTGGTGTGCACGGTTTGAGATTACGTTTGGTTGATTCTAGGATAAAGCATGCTAAGGTAGTTGTCTAGAACTAGGGGGATCATGAAGCCGGATTCTACTTGTTTGTGGCATGTTTGGTAGTTGCTCCCTTTATTCGATTTGACAATCTTAGTGAGTTTTTGCTACAACCATGTGAGATTAATATTTGTTCAAGCTTTCATCATATTCTTGCATGAGCGGCATGGATCCTTGACTTTGCAAGCCTAATCTATAAAGCTTGATGTATGATTCTTAAACCCGAGACCGAGCTATCTAGGGAGGACAAAGGCACCTTTTTCGGGGTGGTATTTTTTATTTTTAGGTTAGTTTGATTCATTTTTGTTTTTGGGTTTCCATTTGCCTTCTTGCAACCATTTGAGCCTATTTCCTTCTTTTCAAGCCACATCTTTAGTTCTTTGGCCTTTTGTTTCATTTTCTTTCTATTCTTGGTTTTTTGTGAAGCAAATTGATCATGTATGATGGAGTTTGTGGTGGATAAGTTGGAAATTTGGTTTTTATGAGTGCTAGTTTGTGATTAAATCTTCTTTGTGAATAATGGCAAGTGTTTGAGTAAAAGCCGTCCTTAATCATAAAAGGCATGGACTAATAAATTGCATTATAAAAAAAGCCGTCCGAATTTAGCAAAAGGCGAGGACATTGCAAGTTGAAGTAAAAAAAAAAAGAAAAAAAAATTGATTGAAAAAGTGAAAATTCAAAAATATTTTGATGTATTCTTTTCTCCTTCTAAGCATTGAGGACAATGCTTCATTTAAGCTTGGGGGAGAAGCGTTTACGCTTTTTGTATATATTTCTTGTGAGTATAGCTTCAAATAAGCTTTGGGGTGTTGCTTTTAATTTGTTTGGTGATCTCTTGATCGTGTTGTTAAGGATTGATCACCCTTTTGCTTCACTTTTTAGGAAAACCGCCAAATTTTAAATTTTAGCCTACCTTCACCCTTTATGCCTTACGTTACAACCTTGGGGAAAGACCTTTCGACCTAGAAAGTTGAGTCACTATTCGGGGGAGGGAATCATGGGTCATTGCCTAAGGAAAGGGGATGCGAAGTCAAGATGTCGAGTAGCCTAAAATTTTGATCTTTTTCCGGTTCCTTCGCGGAATCTATGAGATGCTCACTAAGGGGAGATATGAGATTAGTAGGGGGAACGCGGTAAGATCGTTTGGGAAGAAAGTGGAGTGTGATAACTAGTTCTTATGCTTAGCATATTTATGTTTCAATCAACCTTAGGTATCTTATAGCGTGCACTCCCTTACTTGTTTAGAAAGATTTGCATTCACTTGTGCTTGTACATTTGCAAAAGTCCTCTCATGAACATTTGTTTGCTTTTCTTGTATTTTGTTTTCTTTTTCATGCTTTGCCTTGTTTGTTTTATTATGAGAGTTATGGGTTAAACTCTTAGGATACCCTTACGAGAGCATCACTCGTCCTCTAGGGCGATCTAGGGGTTTAAATGGCTTGTCTTTAGTTGCTAAAATTGACCGTGATTCCTACGAAAGTGAGTTAGTGTATATTCCCATCTTCTCTAGTTTTCTTGTTTCTCTCTTTGCTTGAATAATGTCATCATTTTTCCCTTGGGTTGGATTTTGTTTTGCTCGAGGACGAGCAAAAGTTTAGCTTGGGGGAATTTGATCCGTGCCATTTATGGCACATTTAGGCTATGTTTTCTTTATATTTTCTATGCTCGTTTTTAGTCGTTTGTGTCGTGTTTATAGAGAATAATGCTCGATTTGTGTTATTTTGTGTTAGTTTAGAGAAATGCATGCTTTTAATAGTTTTCTTATCATTTTATTCATTTCTCGGCTATTTCTCTTGCTTCTATGTTTCTTTGTGTTGTTTTGTAGGTGCGTCGCGGGCTATATGCATGGAAATTGAAAATAGCACCCACTAGCATCAATATGCACTTTTCGGAATTGAATTTGAGTTTGAAACAAAGGAAAACGAAGTATTCACTAGTAGAAAAAATGAAAAAGACAACGCTCAATGGCCACCGGTTTTTAAGAACCGGTGGCAATAAAAAGGAGAAAAATGGGCGGGGATAGTAATGCCACCGGTTCGGTTCGAACTGGTGAGGAAAATATTATTGCCACCGGTTCAAAACCGGTGGCATTGTAATATTAAAAAAAAAATCGCCCCTTTATAAAACCCAAACCCTACTCTCTCCCCTCTCCCCTCTCAGCCGTTTCTCTCTCCCCTCTCCTCCTCTTTCTCTCTCCTCTCTTTCTCTTCTCCTTCAATCGATCTGCCCCAATATACCCTTCTCCTTCAATCGATCCACCATACCCTTCTCCTTCAATCTGCACCGTACCACCTCTTCTCCTTCAATCACCACCGTACCACCTCTTCTCCTTCAATCTCCACCACCACGGCACCACCTCTTCTCCTTCAATCTCCACCACCATACCCTTCTCCTTCGATCTCCACCACCATATCTTCTCCCTCGATCTCCACCACCATACCCTTCTCCTTCGATCTCCACCACCACCACCAATTTTTCCACCACTCCCGCAACAATAACACCACCGCCGCTACAATACCACCACGAACACATGCATGAGTAACACCTACTTTAATCGAGGTTAGGGTTTGATTTTAATCGATTTTTTTTAATTTTAATTCAATTTTAATTTGGTTTTACTCGATTTTAATTCGAACTTTATTTGATTTTAATCTATTTTATTCGATTTCTTCTTGGTTTTTCTGGGTTTTTAAATCCAATATATCTGGGTTTTTAAATCGAATTTTTCTGGGCTTTTTAATTCGAATTTTCTGAGTTTTAAAATCGACTTTAATTCGATTTTTATTTGATTTTAATCGATTTCTTCTGGGTTTTTTTGGGTTTTGAAATTGATTTTTTCTGGGTTTTAAATCGATTTTTTCTGGGTATGAAATCGAATTTTTCTAGGTTTTTTAAATCGAATTTTCTGAGTTTTAAAATCGATTTTATTTGATTTTAATTCGAGCTTCTAGGTTTAATTCGATTTTAATTATGGGTTTTTTTTCTGGGTTTTTTTTTCTGGGTTTTTTTAATGATTGTAATCGATTATGCATAGTGTTCTGAGTTTTTTTTTTTATTTTAATCGATTTGTTTTGTTTTTTGTTTTAATTTATGCAGGTATATTGATTTAGATCTTAAATCGAAGAATCAAGATTTAGGATTATTGATTTAGATGTTTCATGGGTTTTTTTTTTTTAATTTTGATGTTGTAATTTTTTTTTTGATTTATATGTTGTAATGGGTAGATATTGTAATTTTTTTTTTTGATTATATGTTGTAAGTTTGCGATTGTATTGAATGATAAATTGATAATATGATATTGGGAATTTTTTTGTTGGTTTAATTGTTTGATATTGGGATTTTTTTTGTTGGTTTAATTGTTAAAGATTGCGATTATATTTATATTTTGATACTGGGAATTTATTTTGTTGGTTTAATTGGTTTAATTTCAAGTGAATAAAAAAAAAATTAAATGGGAGAATTGCCACCGGTTAACCGGTGGCATTAAATTTAATATCAAAAAAAAAAAAAAAAAGTGGGAAGTGAATATTGCCACCGGTTAACCGGTGGCAATAATTAATTTTGCCACCGGTTTTGAACCGGTGGCTTTTAAAGGAGCTATTGCCACCCCCCAACTGACCACCGGTTCAAAACCGGTGGCATTGGGGGGTTTTGAACCGGTGGCCAATTCATATTTTCGCCTAGTGATTGCAAAGTATCAAATAGGACCTTTGTGCATTGTTTCATCCATATCTCAAGTTCTGCAGATCGGATTGATGTGGTTCAAGTTGGGTTGGAAACTAGACTTAAAGAGCTTTCTAATGATAGGTCGCACACCCTCATACGATTCATAGATTGAGAGTTACAGCCTTCCGAAGTTGGCCCTGAAATTCTGCCGCGGGCGCGGGGTTGCTGCAGCTCCAAAACTGCCGTTTTTGGGAAGTAAGCACCCGCGGTTGTCCCGAGGGTTCCCCGAGGGCGCGGGCCTTGGCCCCGCGGGCGCGGGCTTGAGCCGCGGGCGCGGCTATCGGGGTTTTCGTCTCTCCGCGGGCGCGGGTTTCCGGGTCTTTTACGATTTTAAAGCTTCTTTTCTCCTTTTGTTTATATAGTTTTTGGTTTCCATTATTCTTCATTGATGTAATTCTTTAGTTTTAGCTTAGTTTTCTCTCTCTTAGGTTGAGAGCTTCTCTCTCTAGATTAGGCTAGTTTAGGAGTAGTTTTAGAGAGAGAAAGTGAAGAATTTCAATGGTGATTGAGAGATTGAAGATGCAAGTGTGACAATTGTGTTTGAGATCTTCCTAATTATCAATGAGCATTTCTAAACTCTATCTCATTCAATTGCTTTGTTTAATTTGATGTTTGTTTGGTTTGATTTTGATATTTGATGTTTGATTAGAGTAATTGTTCTTGATATTTTGTTGATTCTTGTTCACTATAGTTGATAGTAGATTTGATGATGATGTTTCTTGAGTAGTTTACTTGCTAGGGTTTGGGTAAACATGTGTGATTGATGAATTTAGGTTGATTTGGGAATTTGAGTAGTTCTTGTGTTGTGATTAAATTGATTCATAGAGGTTTGCATGTTGCTTAGTTGATTGGAATAGCTAACCATGATTGCTAGCATTGATTGCATGATTGAATTGATTGACATGGCCACTTGATATTGATTTGATCATAATTGGTTGAGTATTTGATTATGTTTCTTCCTATTTTTTTAACACTAGAGAAATCTATGTTAGAAAGTATGAAGATGATTAGTTGAATGCTCCTAATTGCTCCTACTATTTGTCTTTGCATTGCTTGGATTGCTTGACTCCCTAATTAGCTTGATTATCATGAATGCATGTTGATCCCCACTCCCTAGTGTTTCATTTGTTTGCTTGGTTTAGGAAGTAGAATAGCACTACCTTTCACCTTAGACTTCGACCTAGCTTAGGCGTAAATTAGAAATACTTGAACATAACCGTTCCTAGTGGTTCGACCCTTGACTTACCTCTATACTTGTATTTAGGTAGTTGAGTGATTATAAATTTTTTTGACCGTAGGGAGGATTAGTTCAACGACATAGTTTTCCCCACGTCACCACCATGCTTAAGTGCTTAAGTGGATTTCAAGCATTAACCCCAAGCTTGAACCCCACTGTGATCATACACTTAAGCATGGTGGCATCCAAAGGGAAGGAAGCTAGAGTAAAAGAGTCGCCAACAAGTTTTAGGAACTTGTAAACCGTTCACAGGGTGAAGGTTACACCGCTTAACGATCCAGGAGATCGTTAACTCCAATAGGTCTGGAACCATGACTGGAAGTTCGGGGATGAAGGTACAAATCTAACCTAAAAGAGATTGAACTTGCCCTAATAGGCCTCTACTTTATTCTTCTCATATTCATGTGCGCTTTCTGACTAACATACACTCAATAGATTAACCCTAAACCTGTTTAATCTATGTTGGTTGAATTTAATGCACAAGCAAAACTATTATTGGCGATCACTTGAATTATAATCATATTAACCTAAACAAGATAATTAATTATCTTATTAAGCGTGATTACAAGTACAAATTCCCTTTAAACCTGCAAGAGAGGGCGTGATCAAGCAATAATAATAATATAATATATATCAAGAAACATAATAATAACAATCATAATCATCATAATCTCATCAAAGCATAATAATAATAGTAAGATCCTACGCATGATACTAACATGATTAGTAACGAATCCTAGCATGTCACTAAGCATTAAAGATCAAAGCTTCATCCCTGACATGATACTAACATGATATTAGGAAAGAATTAGGAAGCATCATAAACATACATAATATCAGAAATATTAGTTAACCCTAAACATGATACTAGGAAGCAATAAAACATCCTAACATGATACTAGGAATTAACAAAATAATCTAAGCATAATTTCTATATCAAAAGATCAATAAAGTAATTAAATTACTTACTTCAATGCCTCGTATCTCTTTCTAATAACAAAATACACACGTTAGTAACTTCAAGAAAAATATTAAATATAACAATTAAATCAAATAATTGAAATAGGGATTTGGGACCAAACCCTCAGAAATTATCAATCTTTCATATCTAGGGCGAAGGCAACTTCGAACTTGGCTAGGTGTGTCTAGAACTAATGTATGTGGAATTTTGTAAAAGGGAAGGTTTAGAAAAAGAATAGAGAGAGAATAAGCTTCTAGCTTTTAGAGAGAGAAAGAAGAGATGACTGTTGTGAATTGTTGATTGTTGATGATCGAAAACGGGGAGATACGACCCCTATTTGTAGAAAAATAATCCGGAAACAAATCAAGTCCTATTCGGAATAAAACTGGCATCTGTCGCCAGGCGACAGACATTAGCGCCAGCGACGGGATTAGCGCCAGGCGATAGATGTTGGCCCCCGGCGACAGACTTTGTCGTTTGGCGCTAATTAAAAGATAAAACGCGTTTGTACGCGGAATCCTCTTCTTAATCTGATTAAGCAGCAAATTTCGTGTTTACCATGTTAAAATCAGGTTTTTCATAAAACACTTATTTTGTTGCAAGTAAAACTCTTTAAAATATAATTATTAATCCTAATCTTATTAGAATTTAAAAGAATCTTCCAAATATTCTAGAAGATTAAAATCAATCCTAATAACTTTAGGAATAATAATTAATAGGCCCTCCTCTAGATCACTGGGCAGCATATAAAATTCATTTCGGGCCAAATTTAGTTTAAGCCATAACTTCCTCATTATTCATCGGAATTGGGCTTATAATATATCGCTGGAAAGCTCTTTCCAAACTCGATCCAACTACACTATTATTGGACCCTACATCATGGACCGAACTAAATTGGACTGGCTATTTTCATAAATAGAGTATGAAAAGAAATGTTTTCAAAAATAGAAAGAGAGATATTTTTAATAAAAACATCCACATCACTAGACTTTTCACACTTTCACCTTGTTCAATAATCAAATGACGTGAAAGGTATTCATCACTAGGTTTGGTTTTGGGGAGACACATTTGGGTGTCTATAGGTACCCACAACAATAGGCTGAATACCACCACCAGGCTTAACAAGTGGCGTAAGAGGAGCACTAGCAATGTATTCTCCCAACTCAGCAGGACATTTCCTTACGAGAAAAAGATTAACCACCTGCGTAATAGAGTCCACCAACTCATCCGAAATAGCAACTGCAGTACCACTCAAACAATCCATAAGGTGTTGAGCACACAAGCCGTCTCTACCGCATGACGTGCCTCGCGGAAAACCCCTAATCTGATCTAAAACAACAGCAAGAGTAGCAATAAGGTGCTGATCAACGGGAATATCCGGTAAGATAGGAGTCGGAAAGGAAGGGTGCTTAGCTTGCAAATCTGCAATAGTAGCATCATTGTAAGGGGCAAGACCAGAAGACGAAAGAACCCTAACCGCAGCAGTGTAATGTTCGTCAGAAATCTTTCTCTTACACTGCTTAATATTACGCTCGGACAAATCATGGTCCTCATCAACATCCAACAAAGGTGGAGATACATCAGCCAACGTGTCTCGCACAAGCTGCACATAACCACCAGGCTCACACCAAGAACGAATAGCAGAGGTAATACTCTCTTCCTGCCACTGACACTTGACACCCGAAGAACACTCTCGACTACTCCTCGGAGAAAAGGTTTTAAGGACACAGAGAGGCAATACAAGCAACTGAACCCAACCAGAAATGTCATCAGGCTTGTCAATCGCCTTATCAAGGGCCCCTTTGAGTACCCAAGAAAAACCCAAGCGACACTTAGGAGGGATAGATTTCACCGAACGAAACCGCTAAGATAGCAAACTATCAAGAAGAGCAAAATCAAAAGCAAAATGAGGCTCAAGAGGCACACTAGGAGATGCCACCGAAGGAACCTGCGGTTTAGGAAAACCGTAAAGAATAAACCGAACAACACCATCTCCCAAGTTAAGAGGGGTCACAAAATCATCTGAATCGGAACCATGTCGACACTTTGTACAAAGAATATGTGTCTTGAAACACTCCCCCCAAAGCCAAATTCCCATACGACAGAAGGTCGTCTCAGCCTCCAAGAAAATAGCCAAATCCGAAGTAAGAGAGTGTCGGGTCACATCCCGTGCATCTACACAACAATGACGGTCACGAAGATGAGTGATCAAAGAGGTTTTAGTGAGCCCGTTACCCCACCCATTTTGACACCCATTAAGACCCAAGAACGGGTAATGAAAGAGAACAGTAGGAGGCATAACATCCACCGCAACTTGGCACAAGAGGACCGCAATACAAAACACAGCAAATTGCACCAAAAATGTCCCAAAACAGCACTAATTGCACACCAAAACAGCACCAAAAACAGCACCCAAAACTGCACCAAAAATAGCACCAAATGCACACCGAAACTGAACCAAAACAGCACCAAAAACTGCACAAAAAACAGCACCAAATGCACACCAAAACTACACGAAAACTGCACCCAAAACAGCACCAAATGCACACCAAAACTGCACCAAAACTGCACAAATTGGACTCCAAAACTGCACCAATAACACCGTAAAACAACCCACAAAACTGACCCAAAAGTAGCCTGAATTAAGCACTAAAAATGACCAGAAAATACAGCCGAATATCCCCTAGAAACAGTAGCAACTTAACACCTAGAGACTACCTAGAATCCGCAAAAGAAAAAGCACCCAAATAACCCGTAAAATAGCAAGTAAAAACGACAGGAAACCTACCAAAACCACGCTAGAAAACAGGGCAGATCACGCCTGAAAATACAGCAGAACACCGCTTATCGTAAAACTGCTTCCCTGACCCAAAAACACGCCTGACAGTCGCCTGAAATTGCACCAAACTACGGAGCAAAACGCACCAAACTAAAACCCCCAAAACCGCATGTAATTCACCGAGGAATACACCTGACTTGAAGACACTTGAAAAGCCGCTTAAAAGACACTTGAAAAAGACGCAAACCGCCTAAAAATCACCACGAAAACGCCGCTGGCAACCGTTGAGTCTGCCGGAATCCTCACCCGCCGCCGTGGTAGTCGCTTGATCGTGGTAGCCGCCGGATATGGACGTGGAAGGCGCCGGAACGTGGACGTGGAAGCAGCCTTAATCACCCATGATGAACGCCGTTTTGTTATTATTATTATTAGTATTATAATAATAATAATAATAATAATAATAATAATAATAATAATAATAATGTTTTGCGGTGTTTGAGTAGGACACAATTGTGTTTTGAATTGGTTAAATGGCGAGGTCGTCTTTCACAGGAGAACCTCGAATTGATTGATGGGATTTAGTTGTCTCACTTACCCGGGATTATGTTTAAGCATCTTGATTGGCCGTTGATTTCTGCTTTTGTTGAGAGATGGTAGCCAGATACGAACACATTTCATATGGCATTTGGGGGGATCACGATCATGCTGCACGATGTGTACTATATTCTTGGGCTTCGTGTCGATGGTTCCATGGTTACCACTACCCCTAGCACGGATGCCCTACGGGACGCGTGCTCGGTTACCATGGATATGACTGCGAATGAGTTGAATGAGAAGTGCGGTACTAAGACTATTTGGCAGGGTAGTGGGGTGCTGACTGAGAGGATTTATGGTACGACGTTGGAGGCTCAGAGGCCCTTTAGTGTCCATTACACTGCATGCATGTGGTTAGTGCTTGGAGGTTCACTGTTTTAGAGAAGAGTGGTAATTAGACTTATCCTTCCTTCCTCCACGAGCTTGTTGTTGAAGGAAATCCTATTAATGAGTACTCTTGGGGTGTAGCTACTCTAGCTTACTTGTATTGGCAACTGGGCACGGCATCACAAAGAGATGCTGATTTGATCGCTGGTTGTCTCACGTTCCTGCAAGCGTGGATTTACGAGTACTTTCTGTGCTTTCGGCCTCAGTAAGGTACCTTGACGAGGGACCTTAATATCCCCCATGAGTTTGCTTGGGATGTTGGAGCGGGATGCCCTAGCAAAAACATGGAGCGCCTTTTATCTTTTCGTGCTAGACTGGATGCGCTGACTGACGTTGAGGTTAACTGGCTCCCCCATCCATCAAAGCTTTGCTCGTGGTTCTCAGTCCACCAACCTGCGATTGGCGGCAGAGGTGAATCAGGTGCAAGTTCAAGATACGAGATACATTTCGAAGTACATCAGGATCACTATCCATGACCTCATCAACCAGGGAACGAAAATGTGCAGCTTCCTCGGTCGAATCGTGAACCAAATCAGGAATATTAACACCATCACCAATAACCAAGGTCTTCCAGAAGGGATGAATTTGTGTAGTATACAAGCCTGTCTGTGCAACTAGCGAATCATGTATCTGGCAAAGCACATGGTACACCATGGGTCACACGCATTGCACATCCACAACGCTCATACACCTGGTAACTCAACTCCCGCATCCTTGTCGTCTCATGCATCATCGAGTACTTTCAAACAATGTTGAGACACTTTGCCATTTATACGTGATAGTGGCAATTGTCTGTACTTCTCACCAATTTTAGATCTTGATGCCTTCAAACCATTACGAATTGAAATGATTTGATTACCAATATGACAATGGACTCGGGCCCATATGATATCCAAAGAAACTACCATTGATTCAGATTATTAAAAACATTATAATTTTTTATTAAAATTATAATAACGAAGTAAAGAAACAACTAATATAGTAAAACAATGAATCTGTCGATGATTCAAACCACGTCTTCACTGCTGAATGCTGGCTCTCAACTCTACAGTTGCTCGTGTTACCAAAGTGAAGAACTTGGCTCGTCCAATATGTCACAAATTTGGTTTTATGACAAAGCCATGTTCTCTTAACATAAAGAATCACTACCGAAAAACTTGCCCACCTAGCTTTTATTGTAGCTAGAGCATAATCATACTCCGCCTCGGTTGTAGCATCCATGATACATTTCCATTTTCCATTTTTAAAACTCGCACCAATCTTCTTATTTTTAAATATATCAGTCACCCTAGCCTCCACATCTTTGTTAATGTGCCATCGACAGAGTAAATGCGACGTCCTTGGAAACACTTCTTTCAAAGCCGCACAGAGGCCAAGTTCACGGTCTGACAAAAATACCGCTGGCTCTTTATCAAACCCAATCAACTCCCTTAATCTTATGCAACACCCACTGATAGCTTGCTGTGCACTCATTGCGCATGAACACATAACCAACTAGGAAATTCTGGTTTGTCGGTGTCACACCTACTATCTCAAAGAACGGCATCCTATATCGGTTGGTCTTGTAAGTCGAATCCATACCTATTACATGTGGGTATGTGCAGAGTATGTTGACCGTGATTGGGTGCACCATAAATGCATGTTGCAGGATGCCGAGGTCATCGGCCATGACCTAGTAAGTATACTTACTCTCTCTCGCCAAATGAAGAAATTGCTGAACAACTGCTCTTCCTTCGGTCATCTCCGTCCTCAAGTCATTTCGGCAATTGTAAATGTGCCTAATGTTTGAATGATCATCAGGAAATTGCTCTGCAATAGTTGCCATGATGTTACACGGCGCAACCTTGGACTTTGTCATGTCACGCACAACCTTTTTTGCACCCGGGCTCAATCCACTAACTTTACGATAACCCTCCTGATACACAATCATTGGATGGTTATGGGTCCCGGTTTCATCATTTTTTGCACGGATTTTCCAACTGTCAGTGGTGAATTCATAATATATCTTGATGTAGAAAGGACAAGCATTAGCTTTGGTTTATGTGTCCTTCCGTATCGCGTTCTCCGAATCTCTCGGCTTGCTCCTCCGTCCCCGATCACATTTCAAATATCAATATGGCCGACCATCTCTGGTTTTTTTATAAGACGATTTCACCAAAATAAATCCTAGATTTATGGAACAAATTTATGGAAACAACATCCGCCCATTTAACTACATCATCAAACGTTGGAAATAACGTGTCCGTGACGAAATTCACACAATAATTCACACCATCACTGCCGTCTTCAGATTCCAAATCCTATAAAAATAAAATAAACAAAACAAAGGTCTTAGACATTATGTTCTTTTTTATAATATTTATAATAATAATTATAAAACAATATTAGAACTAATAATATCACTATTCACAAAATAATAATAATAATAATAATACTAACATTAATACTAATAATAACAATAATAACATTAATACTAATTACAACAACAATAATAACATTAATACTAATAATTCAAATTATCAAAATATTAATAATGACCACATTAAAAATTATAATACTAATAAGAAGATTAAGTTAATAAATTTAATTAATTCAAAAATAAATATTAATAATATTAACAATAATAACATTAATACTAATAATAACTATAATAAAAACATTAATACTAATTACAAGAACAGTAAGAACATTATTACTAATTACTCAAATTATCAAAAACATAATAACAACCACAGTTAAAAAAAAAAAGTAATAACCACGTTAATAAATTTAATTAATTTAAAAAAATCCGGAAAAACATACATCCGCCCCAAAAAAATCGGATTTACCTAGGTTGATCCGCCTAAAATTTTCGGATCCACCTAGGCAGATCCGGAAATTCTAGGCGGATGTGGAGATTCGCCTAAAATTTTCGGATCTACCTAGGTGGATTTGGAATTTCAGGCGGATCCACCTAAGTGGATCCGATTATTTTGGGCGGATGTCACTTTTCAGAAAAAAAAAAAAAAAACACAATCACTTACAGAATCATCAGACGACATCTCCAGAGTACGAATGTTGCCGTCGTCCATCGTCCTAAATCCGTCGCAAAAACTTGATAAAAACGATTTTTTTGGTGGTGGATCGAAAAAAGTGGGGTTAGATGTCGTGGGGACCGATATGGTGGGCTCGAGATTCACGTGGTACAAATTAGAGGGGACGGTATGATGTAATAATGGTCATGACCCACAAAGGACCATTTTATAGTTTGCAAAAGGGCAAAATTGTCCATTCATGTAAAAAAGGGAGCGTTCCCTTGTAAAATGGGAGCGACATTTAGCAGCTCACTTTGACTAGATTTTTTTTTTAATAATTGTGTTTGACTAGTTGATAGTAATTAGTTGTTTCTGTAAAAGTGTTTGATAAATAACTGTTAATTATTAGTTGTTTTAATGTGTAAAACCAAAAAAAAAAAAGATCTTTTTTAAAAAGCTCATCATGTTTTTTATACCCATAACCAGACAATTTACAGAAACTTTTATATGTGGCTGCCCCCATTGTGTGACTAGCCACATATTTTTTTTGAACTAATAGTCGGGTTACATAGTCAACGGCTACTCGTTTAGTCTGGGGTTACTCACTCGGTCAGGGGTTAGTCAGTCAAGGGTTACTTGGTTAGGGGTTACTCGATTAGTCAAGGGCTACTTGGTCAGGGGTTACTCGGTTGGTTAGGGATTACTTGGTTAAGGGGTTACTCGATCAGGGGTTACTCGGTCGATCAGGGACTACTTGATCAGGGATTACTCGTGTTAGCTGGCCACACGGTGTGGCCAGCCACACACAAAAGTTGCTTAACAATTTAAAGACCATTTTCTTGTATTTAAACTACTAAAAATTTCTAATCAAACACCCCTTAATATATCAACTAGTGTATGACCCGGGCTTTGCCCCGAGTGATACTTTGAATAATTTAATTTTTATATTATTAGACGCTTTAAAAGACTTATTAATATTTTTAAGGGCTGCATATAAACATTTAATATACTTCATTTTTTAGTATTAAGTTGGGAATTTATCGATAATTCACGAGTAAATCGGTGTAATAAATGTTAATTGTATGTTTATTTATTCCATTTTTAGCTCCTAAAGGGCTGCATATATCTTTTTCCTTTTTTAAACGTGTGTAAATTAGTATACAATGACAACAATAATTTATTCTACATTCTAGTACATGTATGTATTTATTTATAAATTTGGATTGATAGAGCATGAGTCAAAATAGTAATACATATGATTTCCATTCAATGAGGTTTGAGGATACCGGTGCAAGAAGGGATATATGTGATATATACAATTTATGAACACATTTTAGTATACTCGTAGATTATAGATAGATTCAACAATTCACTTCAGTAAAAAAAACGAGAGCTGCCTATGTTTTATGCCATAATTTTAATTTTGTTGAGTGAACTTAGGGCGTGTTCGGCGCTAGCTTTTGAGTAGCTTTTAGGTAGCTTTTAGTGGTTTGACCAAGTCAAATCACTACTTGACAAAAAATATGAGTGTTTGACAAAGTAGTGGTTAGGGTAGCTTTTAGTGGTGGAGGTAGCTTTTATGAAAAGTTAGAAAGATTAACTTTTGAAATTGGAGGTAGCTTTTAAGGTAGCCGTTGAAAATTTAATCTAGAGTTTTAAAAAAAAAAATGTTGATTTTTATATGTAACAGCTAGTCAATCGCTACTTTACCGAACACACATATCTAAATTATCTATCCTCACACCTAACAGTTTGTTGACAGCTAACAGCTACATACAGCTCACAACTATCACCACAGCTACAGTTACTTTCACAACTATATTTTGGCGAACATGCCCTTAGAGGAAACAGATTACTGCGAAATCAAACGCTGTCTCTGTCCAGGTGCTCTACGCCTCCACCCTTTTCTCCCCTCTTCCCTTCTGGATTTTCTTTTCGAGAATTCTTGTATTTCTGGATTTGCATAAACCCTAGGCAACAAATTCGAAAACTTCACTGCCAAATTGACAGTTTAATTTCTTCAAAAAGAATCAGTGTAGAATTTGCGATTATTGTTATCTACTAATTGAGCAGCTTTTTCTTGGTAACCTTTTCATATTTCTTTAATCGACTGCTATATTCCTAGTGCTGATTTCATCCCAATTTTGTAAGCTTTGAATTTTGATGTCTATATGCTGATAATTTTGATTGTATGTATAAATTGGGCTTAATTTGGTGCAACACTTGGTATCAATTCTTGTGTGATATAATAATTTTTTTTTTGGAAAATAAAATTGTTTGATTGCTTACCAAAAGATGTTTGGTTATAATTATGATTACTGTAATTTCAATAATTTGCCAAATTGAACTTAAAGACTGAATTTCAATGAATTGCCTAATATGGTATGAACAAGGGCGCAGGAATGGAATTTGCTACCTAAATAAATTAGTCTAAAAGCGTATCATTCACATGTACCCATCGTCCCATTCGTATGTTTCGGATTGCAGTTGGCTGGACAGTATTAATTGATGATTTGTAGCTTTACACAGATGATGTATTTATTTAGTATGTTTTATTTGGAAATGCTGCAGGCTAGATCAGTATCGCGTCCGTGCTTAACTAGCGAGGTGGGAGGTATCAAGAGAGGCAGTACTGAATTAAAGGTATCATCTTATCACATTGCAATCCTGTGTTGGCATTTGTTCACTACTTATCGGGGATAGTTAAATCTTAAAAGTTTAAACCTGGAGTTTTATTCGGTGTTTGTCAACTATAATAGTAATTTCTTTCAATGTTGATTACTAAGGTGGCGGCTCCGAAATTTGGTGAATTTTTGTGAATTGAGGGGAATTCATTAATTTGATGATAGTAATTATATGGATTCAGCAGTGCTAAATTATGTACTAAATCTGTGGCCTTTTTCGGGCCTCAGACTTGATGACGTGAAATTGTCTGATCGTTTGGTTAGGAGACTTTCACTTCCTGAACACACCCAGCAATTTGTTTTTGCTATTAGTGAGCCAGAAAATGAGGCCATTGTATATATTCTTGCTGCACAAAATTTGTCTGAAAGATCAACTTGGGATGCTGAGTATTTAATAAGGGAAGTACAACCTGATGCAGTTGTTGCCTTAGTTGGTCATAATACATTGTCTGAAATTCATGATCATGAAATGGTTGACGGTATGGATGATCTTGTTCCAACTTCAGTTTTTAGAGTTTTGATGAGGTGTTTTATGGACAAAACAAACAAAGACAATTATGAAAATCTTGCTGGAAACTTGGTTCTGAAAGAGATATTCGGTGTTGGCTTCTATGGGCACTTCTTTGTTGCAAAAAGGTTGGCAGAGGAATTTGGTTCTTCATTCACGGTCATTGAATCTCCTTTGATAAAGACAGCTAGAGCTGACATTGATCCTTCTACTGAGACTAGTAAATCCAGTAACATGCTTCAAACTTTGGCCTTGCAGCCAGCTAGCTTGGTTCCTCAAGATTGGGGCTCCTCCTTAGTTGGTAGTTCCCGAAGACTTATGTATAACAGTGATATCCACTCGCAGATGATCACATTGGTTTGTCCATTTTTATCCCAATCATTAACGAACTTGAGTATTTCTGGCTCTCCTGAGAATGGAGAGACATGTATAATGGGGTCCAGGTGCAATTATTGTCCCCCACCATTTGCCCAAACGGTTTATCCCTTACTCATGGATCTTCATAACATTTTTGCTGACATTCCATCTATGGATTGTGCTCTGGCATATGCACAGAAAATGTTTCTTGATGTGGGTAAAGGAGAGGGCATTGATGCTGATCTATTGTCTGAAGTTTATACCTTCAGAATTGCAGTTGAGGGGCTGAGGATTGCTCTGAATAACGCTGGTAGACTCCCACTCCATAAATTAGGTAAATGTATGCCAAGCAAGATTGATTTTAACGAGTTATCAATTGAGGAAAAATCCCATTGTCTTCTTGCACAAACCCTACGAAGTCAGGCAAAAAAGTCTAAGACTGTAGTAGCAGTAGTAGATGCTAGTAGCTTAACTGGTCTTCGGAAATTTTGGAACACTCCAATTCCCGAAGAAGTTAAGGATATGGTTGAAGAACTTATTGTATGCCAAGACATTGATGCAGAAAGCATCAATGATAAAAGGAAGCGTCTGTTGTCTGGTAAGCCTGTAGTGGCAGTTGCTTCTGGTGCTACTGCAGTTCTGGGGGCATCTTCCCTTTCTAAAGTTGTCCCTGTGTCATCCATTGTAAAAGTTGTTATGGTTAATGTTCCAGCATCTTTAAAACTTTTCCTTACACAAACACATAAAGCAACTTTATTTGCACTAACCAAGATTCTTGGTCCATCAAATATTGTGGCTCCTGGCTTTGCAACTTCTGGGGCTAAAGCATCTACTGCACTTAAGGCAGCTGCTTCTGCGGAGAAAATTCGAGTCATTACTCATAGTGTTATAGCTTCTGCTGAAAAGACTAGCTTCTCAGCTATGAGAACTACGTTCTATGAGATAATGAGGAAACGACGGGTTCAACCGATTGGTAGCAGGCCATGGGGTACCTTTGGCTTTAGTGTGGTTAGCTGTGCGGGTTTGCTTGTTTATGGTGATGGAATTGAATGTGCTGCTGAATCTTTCCCTGCAGCCCCTTCCATTGCCAGCTTGGGCCGTGGTATCCAAAATTTGCAGCAAGTGTCACAATCCATTGGAAACTCGTGTGGAAATAAGATTCAGAAAGCTATAGAGTCGCTGATGTACAGGTTTAAAAATGTGAAGATCCAGTAGAGTGAGAATCTATGACTTCCTTTTTATATTATCCTAGCTGTTAGTGGTGTTGAATACATTGATGATACGTCATCCCATTGTTAGGAGAATTAGGAGTACATACATAATCCAACGAAGGGTGGGGGTTTGTATTGATGACTGGTATTTTCCAGTTTCTTTCTGCCAAAATTTCTCAATAATTGATAACGTGCCTCTTTTATCTACTTATTTTTTGTTGAGTCTACAAATATAATGTTTGCTTTTTATAATATGCATATCCGGCTTGTCAAACTATTCTTATAAAGGCAAAGGCGAAACAATAGAAAAAAAGGCATAATTCCTCTGTCCTGAACTGGTATGTAGAAATAAGTTATTATCTGATAGTAGTGACTTGTGATAAAATTTCTCAATGTGTCACGACTTACATAGTTTAACGTAGTGATACAAATAGGATACCAATGGCCCAACTATCTAAGAGTTATCTTTCGTAAAACCATGTCATTTTCTTCATTTTTGATGGGTAGGACAATTTGACAAGCAGTTTTCAGGAGTCAGGACCCAATCAAATGGTTGTGCATTATTGCATTAGGCATAACATTTTGTTGTTTATGGTAATAGACTTATCACTTATGTGCTTGCTTTTTCTTGAGTAAGTGGCCTTCCACTTCTACCTCTTATAAAGCTGAGGGCCCTTCCCTGTGTAACTCTCTCTTTACTTTCATTTCTTGGGTTGTATATTTATTCATTTACTTCCTCTGTTTTTTTTTTTTTAAAAAAAAAAAACTTACAACACTTTCCTAAAATGGAAACGTTATAATACTATTAATCTCATAGCCCACTTAATTATATACCTAACAATCTTTCAACCCCATTACAAGTGTGTTGAATCATGTGAGACTCACTTTTCTCAAGTACCATGAAAAAGCGTGTGTTGCAAGTATTAAAAAATAAAGGAAGTATCTATGTAGAATTGTAGAGAGAGCCACAAGGGCAATGGTGTAGACAAGATTTGATCCTAGGTTTTGGGTACCACCCGCCAAAACTTTAACCAAGCTAGTTAGCATTAAAGGGTTCTGTAGATGAGTAACTCACATAAGCTTGGTGTGGTGGTTGCAAGTGAATTTTTTTTGTTTAGCAATTTAGTTATCTTAAAGAAGCACAACAATGGTTGAAATCAAATTATTTTATGATCCGAGGGTAAAAGATTGGATATAACACGGACTTCTCTGTAAGCCTGTTTTTCCTTATGGTAGCATTTCTTGCGTGTTTGTTGGGACCTCTGGTTTCTTTCTTCTGCTTAGTTTTTCAGTATGATATGAAGAATAAATAATTGATTTGACTTGAATAATTAATAAATTTGAATAGGGTTTAACTTTTGAGTAATAATTTGAAAGACTACTCCCATAGAAAGGTATTCTGAAGTTTCAATTGCAAAATTGTGTAGCAGACTGATATTATCACCCTCTTTTGACCTTTTAAAAGCGGAATAATATGTAGTGTCTGTTTTGTGCTCTAGACCCATTTTTGAAATGAGATCATAAACGAATGTTTTGGTTTGCTTGATTTGCTCAATTAGTTTATGGTGATGTAGCATTTGTACCTGGCAGGGCTGGCACTAATGATGTGAACGGCGGAACCCCAGAGCCACAGTTCTATGGTCCATCTGGTATCTCCCCCTATGTTCAGGCTAAAACTTGTGATGCTATGAATTGTCTTTTTTTTTTTTAATAATTTGGGGAGATGTGCTTTCTGTCATATGTGCATTTTAGCTGCAATTTGATTCTGATATATTCTATTATCACGTCTTTGGACTGAATTTCTTGCTCAATTTAGCTATCTCTCATTTATTGTTAACCCGCTAAATGCCTCCTTTGTTTCTTACGATCTTTTCACGCTTCACTGACATAATTCATTTTTTAGTATACAATTAGTTTGTACACAGTAGCACAGTATGAATTTTCGGAGTAATAGTATTGGTATGTTTCTTTGAGTTTTACATGCATGTATAGCATATAACCTAGAAGCTTTCAATAGGGATGGAAGACATATATTGGCTAAATTGCAGCATCTTGTCTTTAGTAAGTAGGCATTGATCTACTCTTTTATTTGATGATCCCTCCCTCTTTGCTGCCCCCCTCTTAGGTTGGGAGGAGTGGAGGTGTCGCCAAGATGTTAATGGCCATCCTTCCATGCTCTCACCTTGTGTATAAAAGGTGTGCTACAGCTCCAATAGGGTCAATCACTCAAGCGCCTTTGGCTGAGGCAGCACAATTTCAAATAAAGTGGCTTACTAAAGTGCATTAATGTGAACAACTGTTTATTCAAAAAATTTAATTTTAAGTTGTACATCCCACTTCAATGAGGCACAACTAAGGTGTGTAAGGATCCCTATCACCTCAGTGCGCCGTAATTTTTTTTTTTTTTTTTTTGCTCTCTCGAAATTAGTATTGGCGGATGTTTATTTTTATTTTTTCTCAACTCCAGTACAATTCTTTATTTGAATTGATTAATTCTTTTTTTTACCACTATCAGATTATTGTTTGGGAATTGTGGCAAGGCAACAGACCATGTTGTTTGTGCTGCTTTATTTTTACCCTGAAAGGCGAAGTGGGTTATGGTGATTCAATCGTCTCCTCCTCGTACAATGAGTACATGGGCTTCAATTCCCAATTCCCCAGTTCAAACTACTTTCATTATCTAAGAATTGCTTCTCTTTCCTCTTCTGGATCTTGAGCTGTAAACCAGGAAAAAGAGTTTTTATGTTCAATAAAAAAGTACAATAAGGCAAATATCTACTTGCTCTATACTGAACAATCTTTCTGCAAGTGCCTTACAGACAAAAAAAAAAAAATAAATAAATAAATAAAACAGTACTTTGCCGTGCTCTTGTTCTTAAAGATGATTGTGACAAGTATCTTCTGTGTTCTATTGCTCATCATATATTGCCTGGGCTTGTTTGGGGATGATCAGTCAATTTGTATTTTCATTTAATAATGACCATTTGATTGTGGAAATGACAGCTCTCTTTTCCAAATTATCTCATTACGCTTCTTCCATATTTCAAGCTCTTACCATGTTGTAAATAGTATGATATTTTCAGTCAGACAAATTAAACAACTAAGTTGGAAGAACACTTGAAGTGATGGTGTGATCCTCTTGAACAATGCATTAAAGAATTATGTTCAGCTGTTTGACGTGGTTGAGAAACCCCTTCTAATTTTATTTTCAACATCAAGTCATTATAAGCTTTCCATTGTAGAATTTTAACAATATTGGTCTGTTCTGCGGATAAATCGTCATTTAATCGTGAAGTTGCAATGGTTATTTGGAGTTTGGATGATAAACCTTGATTCTAGTGTTATGAAGCTGATGAATTTGATGATTTCATCGTGAGTGGAATGGCAAGTTTATGTGTCTTTGAATTCTGAAATGAATATTTGCAGTTTTGGTGTTTTTCCCCCTGAATTTGTTATGTTTACAATGCTCTTAGTAATTCTAGAATAAGGTCCAGAGCTTCTAGAAATTGTAAATTTTCTTGTATTTCCCAATGCCTTCTACTAACGCCTTCCATAGTTAACGACTGCTACATAATGTTAGTTAACGCTCTAGCTTGTAGGGCTGGAGTAATAGGGCGGAGCCTGCGGTAATGGAGTAGGGGCAGAAAAAGCAAGGTCTCAAGAAATCCAATGAGAAGAGGAAAATTAAAGAATAAAACATCAATCTGCTGTACAGGAAACTGTACAACCAAAATATCTGCCTTATTACTACTACTTTAGAGATGAACCAGTTGAACTTTGCTGCAGTCTTTGTATTTTTCCTTTGGCTGAAATGTTGATGCTTAATGTCTTTTGCTGGGTGATTGAAAGGTATTTTTTGTCATTTGATGTTTTTCTGAGGTTGTAACCGATAACTATGCATGTCTCTTCTATTTTCGGCTCCATAAATTGAGCATTTCTGATTTATTACTTTGGTATTCGTATGATTAAAGGCTCTTCTATTTTGTCTCGTTTATTGATGCTTTACTATTTGACTTTCATGACAGGCTGTTTTACTATCAATTGAAAGGTCATTTACCTGAAACCAGAGGGACTACAAGGTCTATGCATTTTCCCAATGGCAGTAGCTGCCAAGAAAAGACAAACAAAGGTAATTTATTTGTGTTTTTGCCATTAGGATATTTGTTAAGGGTTAATCTTCTGCATTTTCTGCAGTAATTTTCTCATTGACATGCCTATGTGCTAACTTGGCTGTCTGGCTAGATTACGATATTTTTATTAAATTTAAATTGATATTTTCTTCCATAGCTCATTTCAAATGCACCTAGGCTACATTGATTACAGTCTACCACTTGTGCTTTTATTCACTAGCCATTCAAACGGCTCTAATTTCAAGCATTGTTATCTTACTGGTTTGTTTGGAGATGTTTGATGCATGCAGCTATAGCTTCCTGGGAGGAGAGAGAGAGAGAGGAGAGGGGGGGGGGGGGGGGGGACCTGTTAAAAAAGATATAGTTTGCCTTTTCGAATGTCATTTGATTTTCATTGTTTATCCTGTATAATTTTTTTATTAAATATCGCTGTACTCAAAGTCTATACATTGCCAAAATCGTCCAAATTTAATTGAGTTGTTGCTGGCTGCCTGCTCATTTCCATTTCTTCTACTCATTTCATTCATAATACTATTTCTTTGTTAGAAATAGATGGAATTTATATTATATACGTTTGGGATGTTAAAATGGTTGTTGATACTAAAATTCCAAATGATATACAAAAGTGAACCATAACAATTTGCAAATTACAGAGCATGTCATTTATACAAATGAGTTTAACTCACAATTGAAAGAAATTAATTACAACTTAAATTTTTTCTGATGGTTCAGCATTAATTCCCTCCAAAATTTACAAATTCAAAAAACTAATGTCTCAATAAAGTAGGTGAATAATCTATTTCCTGGAAGAATTGATTGAAATAATTAATTATTGCACTAGACAGAATATAAATTGCAGTTAAAATAATATTACTTCCATAAAGCACTCATCCATATACTTTCTCGTGTCTTGAGGGTGGAGAAGAGAAATTTTTCTTCGACAAGCGGTTTGCATTTGGTGACAGTGAGTAGATATAAGAGGTAATTACCATACTTTTCTTCGACAAGCGATTTGGTGGGTGAGTAGACATTATAGGTAATTACCATTAATTGTTGGTATCAGCTAGGCCTAGAAAGATAGAGGTGAAGGCAAAGTATTTAGTGAGATGAAATAAGGAGATAAAAGAGTCACAGGTAAAGGAGGAGAACAAGCTTGCTGCTGTATTGGCTGTTATTTGTCTGTTCACCTGGTGGTGACCGATTAAATCACAAGAGGAGAGATGATAGAAAGGAGAAATTAGAAAAGCAGCTAGGTAGGTCTGGCTGTATGAGTTTTCAGTTGAAATTCTCTACTTATGGGCCTTTGTAGATGATTATTAGGACAAGGAATTATTCTGGATATGCAATTCAATGGGCATCCCAACACTAAGTTTAGTCAATTCCAGAATTTCTGATGGTGCATGTATTGTGTAAGTCAAATAAGGGTCTGTTCATATTTACTAAACTGAGCTGAACTGAACTGAACTGAACTGATTGGAGCTGAACTGAACTGAACTGATTGGAACTGAACTGAACTGAACTGAACTGAATTGAGCTGAAATGAATATTTTATGTGAGAGGGAAATTAAGAGCTGAACTGAACTGAACTGAACTGAACTGATTGGAACTGAACTGATTGGAGCTGAACTGAACTGAACTGAACTGAAATTAAGTAAATGTGAACAGGCCCTAATTTATTTATATACCTGAAATCCTTTATCCAGTTGCACCATTAGCTTATTTTTAGAAATTGTTGTATTGGAGTGGTTTGATGTCATTAAGATTTTGGTTTGAAATGTGTACACCAACAAAAATAGTGGTTGCTTAACAAGTACTCCGTATGATTACTTTAGATAGCTCTTCCTTGCCCTTCTTATGTGTAATGACTGTAACGTCTGTGAGGTTTTTAATACTGGATGAGTTTTGGCTGGGTTGGATTTAAATTTCAGAGTTAATCCTTAGGCATAATATTTTGCATGTCCTCTTGTATGCCTATCTTCCACTTGTCAGAAAATTCATGGGTGCAAAATTTTACACTTAAGACTTCATCTATAGACCAACATAGCTAAACTACTGATTATACGAAAAGGAGAACAAAATATAGTCATACATGCACAGTTCATGTCCTCTCTCTTCTCTCGAGGATGCACAAACAAGAACTAAACCAAGCATATAAAAACAAGATGGAGTAGCATTCAAATATAGGAAGGGGATTTTTTGTCGATTAAATCTCTTGAATCTATTTCAAGCAAGTTTAAGCACAAACATCGCCAAATTATTACTCTAAAGAAACCACAACAATGAATAGACTAATGAACACAACAATCAACAACCAAACTCAATCGCTAAATCAAGAGCCTACAATCTAGCATCATCTCTAAATGACTACGCTAGGAAGTAGCAAGTAAGCATTCATATGGCCATAATAAACACTAACAATAAACTTTCAATTTAACAAACTACAACCAATCATACAATATTCCTTGATATTCAAATGATCTTGGTTCGTAGAATGGTTGACCTTTCACCCAACCCATAACTAGTAAACTACTAACTAATCATACTAATCAACTCATACAACTTTCTAACATAATTGGTTTCCATGGATATCCTATAGATGAATTAAAAACAATCAAGATTGCAAATAGTAAGATAACCAACCCTGATTAAGATTAATTCAACCGTAAACAGTCATTAATGTGACAGGAAAGCAAGTTAAGTCAATTAAAAGTCGACAACAAAGAGAATAGAGTAGAGAAAAAGATTACTATGAGCTTTAAATTCTAAAATTTCACTTCAAATTGTTTAACTTCAATGTTTCTAATCCAAGATTACATGAACTAAGGAAGAAAAAAGACTAAAGCGGCTAGACCTAGAAATATGTGCTTAAAACCTAAACATCTCTCCTCATTGGCGATCTCGCTGCTATGTATGCTAACCTAGAAATTAATTACTACTCCCTCCGTCCCATAATATAGTTCTTGTTTTTCTATTTTGGAAAACCAAAATGTTGTTCCTGTTTCTATTTTTGGATAGTATGTAAAGACTATTATATCCCCCACTTTTTTAACTTTATTCGTTATACTTCTTAATTTACCCTTGAATTTTGGTCATGTCTTCTACTTTTTTCCACTTTCTCTCTCTAACTTTTGTTTATGATAATACTTTTCACTTTTATTAATGTACTTTATTCACTTTCTCCTCCTATTTTTTAAATATCGTGAAAAAATACAAATAGGAACTACATTATGGGACGGAGGGAGTATATAAAGATAGAAAACAAAGGTTTGAAACTACAATGGAGGCCAGGCGTGAATGTGTTAGAAAGATTTCAAAGATGGAATTTGTAGATACAGGACATTGTAAAACACAACTAAGACTTCATTAATTAATTTCCATGCTTTATGAGTACAATAGAGAGGCTATATATAAGCTTAACATTAACAAACTAAATCTAGAAAGTAGGACTCTTTAACTAACCCACTAACTGATCCACCACTAGAATAGTCCACTAAGTAAAACTGTCCACTACTATTACTAAGCCATGCACACCTCCACTAACCACTCAATAGCTATCACACGTTCCTATACATAGGAACTTAGTTTTAGCTTAGGATCGAAACTGGATTAGCTCAAAAACCATCACTAATGATCTTATTGTGAGTAAAGTGTTAAGAAGTCTTTACAAAATAAAAGACTATAAGCATGTTATTACCACAATTTTAGAGTTTAAGGACTTATCAACTTAAACATTTGATGAGTTGATAGATCTTTGAGGGCTCATGAAGAAAGAATGAATAAGTCTACGAATGTAAACGTTGAGGAGAATGTCTTTCAAGTTATGGGGCAAATGTCGGATGATTGGCATTATGATGAAGGTCGTGGTTGTGGTCGTGGTTGCTGTATGAGTAGTTGTGGTTGTGGTCGTGATGGAGATGGAGATGGTCGTGATGGAGATGGTCGTGGTTGATTCAAAGCATTCAATGCTACTATTGCAAAAGGTATGGCCGAAAGAAGAAATTGCCAAACAAATGAAGAACTTGGCGCTTGAGATTTTGAAGGTTCAACAACGGAAATTTGCTCTAAATCCATAATTGCATGATATATATTGCCTATAATCCCCGAAAAATCAGCTCAAAAGTGCTTAAAATCAGGTGATTCATACCCATAGGTGCGATCACTCCAAATAGCAGGGCGATCGCTCCTTTAAATGGAGTGGTTGCTCCCGCAGATCCAAATGTTATGTAAAAAGAGATAAATAAAGGCAAATGATAAAGCTTAATAAATAATAATATGATATTGCTTCTTCATAATTCTACGTGATATAAGCTTAAGTACAAAAGAAATTATATCATTTAAATAGGCTAACACTAAGCACAATTACTTCCTAATATTAAGGCCCACTAATAACAAACTGCTGCTCAAAATTGGAGAAGCATACTCCACGTACTACCACTAACAATTCTTATCAACTTAATACAAAATCAATTGACTCTAAAATTAAGCCACTAAGTACCTAAGGAATAGGAAACAATAATTACTAATTATTTTGAAGGAATACACCAACACCAAATAAATCACTAGGTCGTTCCTTTGAAATCATTAGGAGTGACCGCTCTTAATTTAAAGCGGCCGCTTTAGGCCTTCTATTCGAGCACTTGGAGACCCAAATACACATAGATTATAGCGCTTGCTCCTCTCCTCTGTTGCTCCTTGTATTTTTTTTTCATTTCCAAAGCTTTAGGCTCTAAGTGATGTTCCTGGATCTTAATAATGATGTTCCCGAGCATTCATTTTGAGGAATCATACAAACTTGTGAGCAATAGAGAAGGGATCAGGATAGGAGGGAAAGCGAGCATAAATCATTTTAAATCACGTGATTATAATCAAAGTACTACGAAGTGAAGAGAGTGAAGAGATTAGGCCGAACTACAAAAAAAGGGGATAATAATGCGAGAGAAAGGACTAAATTACGGGGTTAATGAGTTATAAAAGTGGCTTAAAAAACCACTTATTATACACCCTTAACTTACTCCCTTGCTCTTGAGCAAACGAAACAAAAAAAGAAAAAAAAAAATCAAACAAAGGTAGGAGACACAAATGTATACTAACTCACTTTCGTTGGAATCATAATTGTTTTTAGCATAAACAACAAGCGACTTAAATACCATAGAATGCTCTAGAGGACAAGTATGCTATCGTAAAGGTTTCCAAAGAGTTTTACCCACAACTCTTACGGAGCATGTTCAACATAAACCAAAAACAAGGAGAACAGAAGATGAAGAAAGTAAACAAAAATAACACAAATCATAACTAAGAGGCACTTTTTTAGGAAGACAAGATGGATAACAAACTTTCGAAGCAAAAAAGAGTGAGCATGCAAATGGATGCCAAAGGTTGATTGAAGAATAAACTATGGTAAGCATAGAGAACTCTATCAAGCTCCACTCTGCCTACATCCCAACCATTCATACCGCATTCTCTGAACTAGATCCCAACCCACCATTTCTCTCAAAGTTAAAATAACAAAAACAGGGGAACTCGATATATCATCAAGACATGCTCTCTCCATATGCTTTCTCAACCAATCATATACTGTATGCTAGGGGGTAAAGGTGTGGAAAAATTTGGGAAATTCGTGTTAAGACTAATTTTAAAGCACAAGGGTGATCAAGCGTTAAACTCAACTACAAACTCTATGCCAATCCTTAAAAATAATTGATTTTCACTTTTTCTCATTAATTTTCTTTTTTAATTTCTGGCTCCTTGTTCACTTCACCTTATATATATATATGAAAAAAAAAAAGAAGTTGAGTTCAATTGAGTAAAATATATTTTATTCTGTAAAAAAAAAGGTTTAATTCAGTTAAATAATTTCAATTTAGTAAAAATCAGTAACTTAAAATAAAAACTTTAATAGAAAATCTGTAAAAATAATTTATGTTTAGCAAAAATAATTTCAATTTAGTAAAATTAATTTCAATCAGTAAAAATAATTTAAATTTAGCAAAAATAATTTCACCTCAATAAAAATAATTTCAGCTTAGCAAAATAAGGTAAATTGAATATGGCCTTGTTTGTCCTTCCTTTTTTCGGATATTGCACTTGCTTTTATTAATCGTCTTTTAACAGACATAACTCTACTTCCCATTTCAAACCAAAACCTTTTCAATTATCCTAACCAAAGTACCAACACAAACTTTTGTGACCACACAACTTCACTATAATTAAGGTTTAAAATAAAGCAAAAGGGACGCAAGATTTGCAATGAGCTCATAAACAAAAAGAGATAGAGTCAAATGACTGACAAAAGGGGAAAATTCAAGAAAAATGCAAAGGAACATAAGAAAGGAAAATCTAAACCTTGAAAATAAATTAGTCACCGAAAAAAAGTCCTATTCCTCCCTATAATAGTCCTTTGTTCACTGAGGACGGTTTCCCCTTTCCGGGGGGGAATTCTAAGACTCTATTAGTTAGAGTCATAAATGACTCTAATAAGGGTATATCCGTCCATTCACTTTTATCGCACTTGGAAAAAAAATGTCATAACATGCGTTGGTATTTCATTATACTTTAAATGGTATCATCATCATACCAACAACCTTATTTAGTGATACCAACGAGTGCAAAAATATTTTGTTGATTTCGATATAATTTGTTGTTGGCATCGTGTGAAATACCAACGTGTGCTATTAGAGTAATCCATGACTCTAATTGTTAGAGGGTAAGAATGCCGGAGAGGGGGGGGGGGGGGGGGGGGGGGGAGCATTTGCTTTTGGGGTGTCCTTTGCCAATTGGGGCCCGTTGCAAACTTGATGCTATTTGATTGCTCTTCTCTCTCTTTTGATCAAAATATTTGTTGATGTTCATCTTATGAAAATCCAAATCCATGAATCCAAATCGCTTTCCTTAGTTTGTATTTTTGGTTAGCTTTGTAGCGTTAGATTATTTTTGTTATTTTTGGACTCTTTGAGAGCATTTGCTTTTGGGGTGTCCTTTGCCAATTGGGGCCCGTTGCAAACTTGATGCTATTTGATTGCTCTTCTCTCTCTTTTGATCAAAATATTTGTTGATGTTCATCTTATGAAAATCCAAATCCATGAATCCAAATCGCTTTCCTTAGTTTGTATTTTTGGTTAGCTTTGTAGCGTTAGATTATTTTTGTTATTTTTGGACTCTTTGAGACCCTTTAGCTTTTTGTGCAAGGTGCAAAGCAAGATAATTCCATCGGAGCCGATATTGTAAAGAATGGTAATCTATGATGGAATTGCAATTTGGTGCACGTTTGGTGAGATTGTTCTAACTTGACTCTTTTATACTTGATTTGGTTGCATAGAATAAGATTAGTTTAGAACGAAGTTGAATGGTTCAAGGATGAATGCAATTATTATTTGAGGACATTGATTGGCTGTTAGCGATGTGGTCACAATCTTGTTTGTAGATTAGGTTTATAATTGATTTGCTGTATCCTTGATCTTTTATTTTTTAGAACTCGTAAGGCCCATCTATGATGGTGTTTGTGGTAAGATGGTGTTTCTTGCATAGATAATATGATGTGTTCCTGTGAAGATGTCTTTGATCAGAAGCTGATGGATGCATTCATCTCACTCAATTGACTAGTTGACATCATTGTGGAAGAGGGCTGTCAAGCTAAGAAACTGCACTTGCAAGGTGCATCCAGAGATGTGTGTGAGTAAACAAATCTAGGTATTACAAACTTTCTTAAACTGTATGCTTTTAACATTACACTGCTGCCTTTGCAAGTATACTTTATTTTGAATGATACTATAGAATGAAATCTTAGACCTAGCATCTAGAGCTTATGAAAAGGTTAATATTGTGATGAATGTTCAATGATCTTTAGTTTGTTGCTCATATGGTGCTTATAGTCATCTCTGATACTCTTAACTTGGCTTGTATTTGTCATGTAAAAAAAGCTACCTTTTTACTTCTTGGTGCAGGGTGCATCGAGTGTTTGAAAGTTGAATATAATATTTTTGAAGGGTTTGTGCTATATTGTAGGGTTAAAAAAAAGACCTGTCTCTTTGTTTTATTGGGTGGAATATATATTCTTCTGTTGACAAGTAACTGAGAACTACGAATTTATAAGTGGTTACCAAAATTATGAACTCGTTTACATTCTTGCTTTGTGTACCATAGCATTGTAGACACATTATACTTGATTTTATATTTTTTGAGCTAAGACAGTACCAACTGGAAGAATTTGGTGTCCTATATTCCACAAGTACCTGTTGATCCAAAACAGTCCATGAACATTTGTTTTTGACTTAAAAATTTGACATAGAGGCTTATGTCCCATTGCCACTTTGTCACTTTGTGTCTTCTCATGAGGGATTGTATGGAAAAAATTAAAAAAAATTGCTGATAAGCTCCTCTCTAAAAGCCTTAAGTATGGGAGGTGAGCTTGTAAGCTATTCCCTCCTCACCATATCTAACTTTATCACTTGTCAAAGTTCATATATTATGACCATGAATTACTTGTATATATTATCAAGTGAGGTCTTGTTAGGTTTTTTTTATTTGTAATTTTTTACCTTCCAGTAATTTTAGTCAATGCATAATTAGAATTACTAATGGTTAATTTTTTTCCAGATTTGAAAATAATACGTGGGAAGCTAAATGTGGGATGAAGAGGTATCTTGTCTGTTGCTGTTGTGTGCTTAATTCGGTAATTGTACTTATTTCTCTTCCAGTGATGCATCATTTAGTATTCTTACTTTCGTAGTTATTACACATAGCATGAACTCATGAAATGCTTGTACATTTCCCTTACATCATTGTGCCACTTGTGCAAATTGTTGTAATAAGAAGCATAGCATAAAAGGAAATAAGCGTTGGAAAAATACTAGTGCTGCCTCTCATTGAAATGAACTAATGGAAAATGCATAAAATGAACTAATGTTGTAAATGTGTGAATATTGTTTGTTTGGTTGAATGTAAATATGATAAATGTTTTCCGGTATCAAAGAAAGTATGCCACATCCCCGCCCATCCCCTTCCCCTCCCTCCTTTTTCTCTTTTCTCTGTATAAAATTGGTGTCCCTTTCTATTAAACATATACTCCCTCCATTCTTTTAAATTCTATCTGATTATTGTAGATGTTATTTAAGAAAATATTGAAAAATGTAAGTAGCTGTAAAATTAAGAAGAATGTAGTAAGAGAGTATAAAAGATGTAAGAAAAGGACAAATAAAGTAATAGAGGGTGTAAATGTGGTAGACAGTAGAGGTATGCTTAAAATGAAATAAAACAAAGTGATAAAAATAAATATGAATAGAGGGAGTATGTTCCATGAAAATCAAAATTTAATTCTAAATGATTTTATTGATCCAAACATAACATAGGTTTTACTCCCCGAGTTCCTACTTGTTTCTCCCATTTGACTTTTTACGGTCTTTAATATCTATTTTAAAATATAAACCTCTAATTCTATACATGCAAAAATTATAAAAATTTCATATTTGTAATGAATCCAATAAGATCCCACTTAATTATATTATTTCTTATAGAGTATGGTATACAATGGGGCATAAAAATAGGGATTGAGAGAGGGTGGGGGGGGGGGGGGGGGTGTATTTAAGTTTCTAGCTTCAATAGTAATATGTATTAAGTTCCATGAAAAATATAATATAATTCCATGGGAGTCTTCCAAACTGAACATAATCATAGTTGTATTTGAGTTGCTAGCTCACTCTTTCATACCTTTCTCAACTCCTATTGGTGTTAACCCTCAACATATGAGGTTCAGATTAATGGAATTTATATGCAAGTATGCAACCATCTCATATAACTATATTATAACCTAAAGGAACAGTGAGGAAGGGATAGTTACTTTACAAAAGTTTCTTCAGATTATCACAGATTAGCTTCTTATGGTTTTAAGGAATGGTACTTTATGTGTCATCATGGAGTTTCTGGTGGCTGCTCCTGTGTGTAGATATAATCAAGGTGCGCCGCCAGAGACCTGAACAAGCATTCATCTTTCTCCAGCATCTTACAATTGATTTCGTCTCTGATTTCAACTTTGCTTGTGTCCTGTCATGCAATCAAAAACTATTTAAGTATATCATGACTTCAGACAATTTTAGCTCATAAGCACAATTAACTTCAATTTAATTTAGAGGTTATTGGTTGGAGAAAGATAGAAATTGATATATACCAGGTTTACTCTGTGTTGTTTTTGCAGTACTTGATCAGTATGCACGAGTCGAGCAGCAGTAAAGCTTAGCATGAAGAGGAGGATGAAGGTGATACAAAAGCTGACCACTTTGGACATTCTTGTATTGTTTGCACTTAGCTAGTGTATAGCTTAAAGAGGTTACTTGGATATGATACTTGGGTGTGGTATATATGATCAAAGGTAAGATTCAGTAGACAGGGTACTGTTTGGTGTGTCTAGGTCCCAGTAGGAAGACGTCGTAATAACATTATCAAACATTCAAAAATAGGTGCGTGAGAATTGTACATATGTCTCTAGATTAGACCTGAAAAAATAAATTATATTGAAATAAGAATATATCATGAAAAGCCAATAGGTAAGATATAATTCTCGTGAAATGTGTGAACACCTTTTGTTCATATATACTTTATGAATTGACGAATTCGATCTTTATAAATTCTGGAATATTGAAAATTTTCTATTTAATTTTGTGCTGTTTTTTTGGAAGATGATGTGAATTTTTTTGCTTTGCTCGTGTCAATATCATTTGTGACCCACGGTTTGGTGGTTTTTCCGGTATCAAACAACCGACTTTCTTTTTTTGTTGTCCAAAAAGGCTAAAACTTCTGTCATGTGAGTTGCTCGAAAATAGGATAATATTACTACAATTCTACAATTTCTACAAAATACCATTCTAAGTGGGTCATCTCTTATACGAAGTATGTTTTTACATGGAATTTTATGCAGGAGATTAAATAAGACAATGGCCTGAATGGAGTAATCAGGATTTGTTGCTCAAGTTTCCATGCAGAAAAATGATGCGTGTGGAGCAAAATTAACATCTCTCTTTCATACATACATATGCATATATCTATACTATCTCCGTTATATATTATTTACAATAACCGACTTAACTCATTTTTTTTAGGCAAATTTTTTTAAGGGGTGATTATTATAGTTAAAGGTATGTGATTAGGAGAAGTAGGAGAGAGAAAGTGTATATCAACTTTTTATAGGAAAAATTAAAAAGAATAATCCCACCTTTGCTCGACCTGCTCTAAATGAGGCGACCTTTGCATAATCTGGGAATATACTCACCTTTACCCCTTATTTTTCTTAAATGGTCCTTTTTACAGGCTATTAGATGAAAATGTAAACTTCTTTTATTTTTTAAAAAAAATTCTTTAATCATCTCCTCCCACTTCAATCACCAGCACCATTCACCATAACCACCACATCACAACCTAACCCCATTGCCACCTCTGAACCAAGCTAACTCCACAACCACAACCACAACCACAACCACAACCATTGACCACCACCCCTACACCCCACAACCCCCTTAACTGAGAACTCCAAAGTAATCAAAAAGAGAAAAAAAAAAAAAAAAAAAAAAGGAGATACAATATGTGTTTCAGGTGTAGTTCTAAAGCCTAGGTGGTGGTCACAACTTGATGCTGGTTGGGATTACCTACACAATGAAAAGTGGTTATGCCATCGGGGGTGGCTTCAAGGAACTCCCCTCCGAAGCTTAAGTTAGTATGGTATTTGGGTGAATAATAATGGGTAAGTGATGAAATGTGATTGTCTAATCTCTTTTCCGTTGTACTTGACTTGCTATTTATAATTGTATTATTCTTGGTGTTGCAGGCTCGGGGCTTGCTGAGGTCAGCCATGAGGCTGAGCCTCTAGGAGATTGATCTGACTCCGGGGGAGCCTGTTGGGGTGAGCTGTGAAGTTGAGCCCTTGGACTAGACTGGCGAGAGTGCGCACCTCTTAAGTGGTGCTGGGAGCGTGGGTCAGCATAACGGGAGCTACCCTAGACAACTAGCCCCTCAAGAGGCTGACTGGAGACGTTCTTCTGATCTAAGATTCGGAGCATGGGAAGAGCTCTGCCAGAGATTCCCCATACAACTAGCCCCCCCAAGAGGTGGTATAAAAGACCCGTGCTAGCTCTTCCAATTGGCTGACCGAAATCTTCCTCATACACTATGTATTTGGTATAGACCATAGATGTATGATTGGATCGCTTCGCCATGGCCAAATTCTAGAAAAATAAAAAAAGATTGCTTGAGGGGTGGATGTTAAATGGCGAGGAAGGGGTGGGGGTGCTTTCGGTCCAGTGGAGTATGGTGAGGCGACTCTTGCAGGGAAGGGGTAAGCAGGAAAGAGGTTGATTTGGGAGTTGGGGAAAATGGAAGGGGAAGATATACTAGTCGTTCAGACAAGGGCAGCAGCGGTAGCGGGGGAATGGGTGTCTCTTAGGTGCGCGCTGCGTTGGTTTATTTTTTTATTTTTTTTATTATATGTTTTTGTTTTTTTTTTTTTTTTATTATTATAAAGATTTTGAGCATTTCCTAAACCTTAGGGATAGGGAATTAAAAGATATAGTGCATGGGAACGTGGTTAATTTGAAAGAATTTGCACGTTTTTATTTTGATAGACCACGCTCGAAGTCTTTTCATGTTTATAAAAGAAGGGCTTTCCTCTTTTGCATATTTAGCCAATATCTCCTTACCAGGGCCGGCCCGGAGGGGTAGGCCTCGAGTGCAACTGCCTAGGGCCCACGTCAGAAAGGGGCCTAAAATTTTTTTTTTAAAAAAAAATCAGTTTGTATAGCGGTAGAATTTTACTTTGTAGTTTTTACTCGTTAAAAAAAAAAGCTAATTTTTAAAAAGATAATTACTACATTTAGTTAGCAATTAACATTAAATTACTTAGATGTCAATTAGGTGGAGATAACAATGCAATATAACCTCTTCACTTCTTCTTCTAATCTTCCGATTTCTATGAGTATTTGCTCTAAAATATTAATCTTTTCAATTACACCGTTTCATTTTTATTCAATTACCGAAATATTATGCAAATTTATTACTCCAGTATTGTGTATGGAGACTTACTATTCAAATAATATAAGCTATTTTCATTGTCTTATATTTAAAGCTATTACGTGTAAAAAAATTTGTTACGTAAGGGGCCCATTTCTTACATTATGCTTAGGGCCCATAAATTTCCAAGAACGGGGCTGCTCCTTACTAGTGGTAATATTCGTGAGGGCCAAGCAATATTAGTGTCTGTCATGGAGCAAATTGAATCAGGAAGAAATCCAATGCCATTAATTGTTGAAAAAACTATGCTTAAATTTGATGAGCTAAAAAGAAATCCAAAAGCACCTTTTCGAGGTTCTCCCATATTATTACAGGTAGAAAATTAATACTTTTAATTACATAAATCAAAAATATTTAATTTTGTATAGTAATACTAATTATTCGCATTGAATTTTTGCAGGTATGGCTAATGGAGAGGCTTGAATTAATCAGCCCTCCTGACAATTTTGAAAAATATGCACCAAATTGCTTTGTAAGGAGGAAGAAGCGTTTCTCCATAAAGATGGGCCGCCGGGAGTGGAGTAGAATCTTTGAAACTCGCGACTTTGCCATCAAATGGGTTGTTCCTTGGTGGAAGATTGAGAAGATGGTTGGTGTCAATAGCCAACCTTTTTGTCGTCTCCCTAGTTTGTCCAAGTTGACCTTTTATTACCCTTTTAGAGTGAAAAGACAATATGGACTTGCTCAAACCATTCCCTCCGGAGATCTTCATCGCCCTTATGAATTTCCATTTTCACAAGACATAGAGAGGTTCGATGATTATTGGTGTGCTAGACCTTTGTGGGAAGTTGTTACCCAAAAGGTTCCTTCTTCTTTACCCAGGGATGTGAAGAGTGGTTAATTGGTAGATCTCAAAAGGACAAGAACAAAGTCCGAAAGATGAGCATGACTAATGTGAAAGATCGCCTAGGAGATAAGAGAATTCCTCCTAAGGAACACTTAGGTGAAAGAGTTGAACTCAAGACCCCTGTTATGCCTAAGAAGAAAAGTACTACCAAGGGCAAGGGGAAGGGAAAAATTGATTCTACAAGAAAGAAAATATGGGTTGAAAAGACACATGGTGTAATGGCTATTGGAGAAACTATTGTACTAAAATTGTGTGCAGATCCTCTAAGGGATCCTTATTGATAAAAAAGATGGACGATGAAGAAGAGGCGAAGAAGAATTGGAAAAGGGCCAGAAAAAAAGAAGATAGATTAGAGCATTGCTTTTACTATTAATTTATTAGCCAATTTTATTTTCAATTCAATTTTATTTTTAAGCCTTTATTTAATTCCATCAATAATGTAATTTTTATTAATGCAATTTTCAGCTTTTTTATTTAAATTGACTTTTTTACATTGAATTATTTATTAAAGCAATGAAAACGACTTGAATTAAATTTCAAAAATTATTCGAGTACGGAAGTCAAAAATTCTCGAAATACACCGAAATTCGCCCAAATGAATGAAGAAGTATTGGCACTGGAATTTTGAACTTGTCGCGGTGCGCTGAATCCTGTCGTTTGGCGACAGCTGTTGTCGTGCTGCGCTGGACTTGAATTCTGCGTGCTGTTTTTTCTGTGTTGTCGAACTGATGCGGGGATGCGAGATTTGTAAAAATTAAAGTGGTTGCACCCTGTAAAGGGTTGCCTACGTATCCTTTCCTAAGGAATCAGGCCAAATGTAGCTCTCTTGAGTATGTTACTCAGGTTATCATGGGTAGAAATTTTTAAGCTGGTCAAGATTTGTCATATTTGAGAATTCATTACCATCCATATCAGTTAGTTTTACGGCACCTCTTGATAGTATAGTTTTGACAATGTATGGTCTGGACCAATAAGGCTAAAATTTGCCTCTTGGGTCTAGATCATTTTTCCTTAATGCTTTTAACACTAAGTCTCCGACTTTGATGTTTCTTGCCTTGAACTTTTTGTTAAAGTGTCTAGCCATGCGAGTTTGATAGCATTGAGTATGATGTAGAGCTTCTAGTCGTTTTTCATCGAGTAGAATTAGCTCTTCATATCTTGCTCTAGTCCATTTAACTTCATCGAACTTACTATCTAACGCGATGCATAGGGAAGGTATTTCTAACTCTACAGGCTATACAACGTCCATCCCATAGACTAAGGAGAATGGCATATTTCCTATGGATGAGGGAATTGACGTGCAATAAGCCTAAAGAGCAAAATGGAGTTTGTCAGGCCAATCCTTGTAATTTTCAGTCATTTTTTCGATGATAGTCCTTAAATTCTTATTGGCTGCCTCTACTACACCATTTTCTTGAGGCCTATATGGGGAAGAATGATGATGTTTAATACCATACTTTATAAGCAATTCTTCACATTCCGCTTGAAAGTGAGTTCCATTGTCACTTATCGTTTCATGTGGGACTCCATACCGACATATTATGTTTCTTTCGATAAAGAGTGCTACATGTTTTGCAGTGAGTTTTGCATATGATGCTGCTTCAACCCATTTTGTGAAGTAGTCAATAGCTACTAGGATGTATTCATGGCCTCCTGTCCCGGGAGGAGTGATTTTTCCAATAATGTCTATACCCTATGTTGAGAATGGCCTTGGTGATTTATAGGTGTAACGGAGTGATGGAGGGACATGTTACAAGTTTGCGTATATTTGGCATTTAGGGAATCTTTTTACATATTGATGGCAATCCCTATTCATGGTAGTCCAATAGTATCCTTGACGCATTATTTTTTGGACTAGCATTTTGCCATTCATATGAGTTCCACATGCTCCTTCGTGGATTATTCTCATTGGCCTTTGGGCTTCCTTTTTGTCTACGCATAGGAGAGCTCTACCTTTAGATACCCTTTTGTGCAGCTCGTCATTTATGAGCAAATATTAGGAAGCCAAAAGTCTTAGTACTCGTTTCGCTCTCTTGTCAGCGTGAAGTGGATATTCTCCTTTGGTGACATAGTTGAGGATGTCAGTATACCAAGATTCTTCCTCTTCTTCTTGTTCTTAAACTTCCTCATCATCTTCTATAGCTTGGATGTAAGCTGGTTTATGCCTTTTCTCTATTGTTAGAGGCATTTGCTCAATTTCCTTAGGAATTCTAACCATTAAGGCTAGTCTTGCCAAGGCATCAGCAAATTGATTTTCCTCTCTTGGTAAAAATATGTGTATTCCACCTTTTCGAGTTGATTAGTAAGAGTTTCCAGGTATCATTGATAAGGAGCTAAGCTTTCACTCCTTACTTTCCATCTTTTGGAAATCTGATTGATGATTAAAGAAGAGTCTCCGAATATTCGAAGTTTCTTTACTCCTAATGCCAAAGTAGTTTCAAGGCCTACCACACATGCTTCATATTCCGCAGCATTGTTGGTAACGTCAAAGTCTAACTTTATGGAGATTGGGACATGTTCTTCCTTAGGTGATACCAGAAATACCCCTACGCCACAACCTTTTTGGTTTGAAGCTCCATCGAAGTATAATATCCAAGTATCATCTTCCGTAAGCATCAAATCTTCGTCTGGAAAATCGTTTTCATGCATTGGTGTCGAATCTTCTATTGGGAAATCTGCTAAGAAGTCCGACACTATTGATCCTTTGATAGCCTTTTGAGGCATAAACCTTAACATCAAACTAGGCTAAGTTGACTATCCATCTCGATATTCGCCCGTTAAGTGTAGATTTATCAAAGAGATACTTTAGTGGGTCCATTCGAGATACCACATAGACTGTATGAATGAGCATGTAGTGTCTTAACTTGGTTGTGGCCCACACTAATGTGAGGCACAATTTCTCTAGTGGTGTGTAGCGTACTTCATACTCAAGCATCTTTTTACTTAAGTAGTAGATGGCATTCTCTTTACCTTCTACTTCTTGCGCAAGCATAGCTCCTATTGTCTCTTTAGTGACTGTTTGGTATAATTGAAGAGGAATTCCTGGAAGCGCTGGTGCTAGTACATGAGGATTAGCGAGATAGGCTTTGATCTTTTCAAAGGTTTTTGGCATTCATCATCCCATATTACTAGTACATTCTTTTTAAGTTTCTTGAATATTGGTTCACATATCATGGTTAGCTTGGATATGAACCTACTTATGTATTGAAACCGGCCAATGAATCCTCAAATTTGTTTCTCGGTCTTGGGCGGTAGCATTGACATGATTGTTTTAATCTTAGTTGGGTCTATCTCTATTCCTCTAGAGCTAATGACATAGCCCAAGAGTTTTCCTTAGGTGACTCCAAAAGCACACATAGATGGGTTTAGCCTCATGTTGTATTTCCTTAGCCTTTCGAAGAATTTCCTTAAGGCTACTGGGTGTCCTGGACGATCTTTTGACTTTACAATCATATCATCCACATAGACTTCTACCTCTTTGTGCATCATGTCATGGAGTAAGGCAGTCGCTGCTCTTTGATAAGTGGCACCCGCGTTTTTCAACCCGAATGGCATTACCGTGTAACAGTTTGTGCCCCATAGTGTTATGAATGTAGTCTTTTCCATGTCTTCTTCTGCCGTAAGAATCTGGTTGTACCCTGCGTACCCATCCATATCGAGAGAAGTGCGTGATTCGCTGTATTATCTACCAAAATATCGATGTTTGGTAAAGGGAAGTCGTCCTTTGGACTTGCCTTATTTAGATCTCTGTAGTCGACACACATTCTCACCCTTCCATCTTTCTTAGGGACTAGTACCACATTTGTGACCCATTCGGGGTATTTGGATACCCTTATAACACCTGCTGTTATTTGTTTTTGAACTTCTTTTTTTATTTTAAGAGCTATGTCAGGTTTCATTTGACGTAACTTTTGTTTTACAGGTTTCATTCCTGGAATTAGTGGTATTGTGTGTTGCGCTATTTTTCTATTTATTCCTGGCATATCTTCGTATGACCAAGCGAACATATCTATGAATTATTTTTGTAGATTTATTAAATTGGTTCTTTCTTCTTCACTAAGAGTTAGACCAATTTTAACTTCTCTTTTAATGGTTGGATCTTTTGAGATATCAATCGTTTCGGTATCTTCAATTACTGGTGTTTTATTCTCAAGTGTTTCCATTGCTTTAATTATTTCTTTTTCACTTTCATTGTTAGTTAAGCAATGCTCATCATCTTGAGTAAGGGAATGACACGAGGAGTAAGCAGAAGAAGACATGTTATTAAATTCGGAAATCATTACATCAAATAAGGAAATATCCGTTGGGACTTGGCTACTAACTATCCTAGGAGTAGATTTTGAAGTAGAAAGGAAAGAAGGAGATGCTAGTACATAAGGTTTAGAGGACTCGACTATAGAAGACTTGAATTCAGACTCAGACTCAAACTCAGATGACTCAGAATCGTCGAAAATTGGTCCTTGTCCTGTTGTTATGGAGATCTTTCTTCCACTTGGTCCTTTTCCTGTTGTTATGGAGATCTTTCACCATCCTTGACCTAATCCCTCTGCCGGAGTAATGAGCTTCGTGGGATCAAAGTCCTCGCTTTGTAAGGCTATTTGGATAAGCGTAGAATTGTTGTCGATACGCTTAGGCTCATTTTTCTCGTAGCCAAAGAGTAATCCATGACATTAAATTCAAAGCATGGAGGTGATTTATCCTTATGGATAGGAGTTGGGATATCACTAAGAAATTGCAATCTAAGAAGATTTCGAACCCAGATTGTCTTATCCTATTTTTGACAAAGGGCTCAGGAAATTCGTAACATGGGTAGTCCTCAACTTCTCTTATGAATTGACCATTTAGAGTGAGAGGATATTGGTCCATTGGGATTGCTTTCTTTTGAGTACGAGCATTCCTTCGTGAATTAATCTTTTCCCAGGCTTGCTTATAATCTTTCGAAGTTGGTTCAAAACCAAGTCCAAAAGTATCTAATTTAGGAACCCAGGCTATCCAATTTGCGTTGCTACTCCTTTTTTCTTTCCTAGAGTCATTCCAGGAAAGTGTCCTTACTTTCGGAGTATACTATTGACTATCATGTTTGAATGGAGGTCGTTTGAAGAGGGGTCTTTTCATCTTCGTTGATAAAGGAGACCTCTTCTGCGTTAAAGCCCCATAAATCTTCATCGTTTTCATCGTGCTCCACATTTATAATAGGCTTATCAATTGCCTTAATTCTCATACGATTGTGACAAGAATTCCTCCAACTATGCCCTTCACTTGTTGATGAAGGGATGAAGGGACGGCCTTAAGGTCATGAAGCCAAGGGCATCTCAACAACAAATTGAAAGAAGCTTTGATATCTACCACTTGGAAAGTAGTAGCATGTTCAATGACTCTTGCCGTGACATTCATAGTGATAGCCCCAAGAGCTTGGCTACGAGTTTTTTCATAAGCCCTTATTCCTTGAGTAGATGGAGACAAATCTTCATCTCTTATTCCTAACATCCTCGCAGTTTGAAATGGGCAAACATTGATTGCTGACCTATTATCTACAAGAGTCATTGGGACATTCATTCTCTTGCACATTAATGTGAGGTTTAAGGCCTTATTATGTTTACCACCCTCTAGAGGTAGATCCTTGTCAGAAAAAGTGATTAGGTTGACGGGACTTGGAAGATCACTCGTGAGAAAATTAGCCAACCCCTCAGGAGTGGTTTCAGAATCTAATCCTACTTCAGCCAAGGCATCCATTACTGCAACTCTATGCTCACGGGATGTGGCAAGTAGTTTCCATACGTTCATCTCGACCGTAGTTTTCTTGAGTTGTTTAACAACATCATTCTCTTCTATGATTGGTATGGGAACTTGTTGGGTAGTAGGAATAGGTTGTATTGTAATAGGAGGTTACATTCTCCCTGATCTTGTGAGGACGTCTATGGGTGAGTCTTCTTCATCCCAAATGTCATCTACTAGATAGATTGTGGAAAGTTGTGTTTCTTCCAAATCTTTGAGGTAGACATCCTCATCATCACTTTCCCAAACTCCATTGCTACTAGAATCTTTTTCTGGACTTATTTTAACTAACTTCTTGCTATCAATTAGATCCTTGAACTTGAAGCAACATTCAATGGTATGTCCTCCTGATTAATGGTATGGACAATAGAATCTGTCTGTCCTTTTTAGTGATTAAAAAGGTCCTGGCTCCGAGAGGTTTAATCTTCCTACTCTCAAATAGCTTTTGAAACATATTTGCATAAGAGGTCCCGATTGAAGTATAAGGTTTATTGCTCCTTTTGGCTTTTTCGACTACTTGAAGAGAAAAGGGTTTTCTCTTAGTAGTTGTCATCTTTTCTATATCGCGTTTATTTTGAACCATTTTTATATGGTCGAGGGTCTCGCGACATATATCAATTGCCTCATTCAGCGTGTTTATGAGGTGTCATACCTCTTCATTACTTGCAGGTAACTCACCTATAGTATGTTTCTTGGCATTGAAAAAAGTTTCCTCCTCTTCTTCGATGGCATGAATTCCTTCAACTGGTTTAATGAGGGTTGTTAGATCAGCATGATTTTCCTCATCAGAAATAGCGAAGGAATCTAAAAGTGAAGCACTATTAATGCTTGGCTTCTTGCTTGCAGGAGGCAATGGAAGTTTGTTATTGTCGATGAGATCTTGAATAGCTTCCTTTAGCTTCCAGCAATTTTCAGTGAGATGGCCATTACCTTGATGGTATTTGCAATGTGCATTGGGGTTCCAGCTAGCTGTCCTCTTTTCGACTGATGGATCCCCAAATGGTCCAATAGGAGTTATAAGACCCTTTCCATGAAAGCGATCAAATGCGGTGTCATAACTCATGCCAATAGGCGTGAAGTTTCTCCTAAATGGCTTCTTTTGTCCTTGATTGTTCATAGCTAAAACCTCATTCAGATTAAAGGTGTTAACATTGTTTGAGTAGGTAGTTTTGGAAGAAGAAGGATTGTCGTTCTTCTTTCCTTTCCAGCCACTGTTGGAGTTGTTAGCGGCTTTTTGTTTTGCAAGGTCGTCTTCAATGTTAATTCCTACGTCATAGACAGCCTTGAAAGTGTTCAAATTGCTTTGATATTTGAGATGCTTAGAGTATTTTTCCTGGAGATTCTTGATGAACATCCTTACAGATTCTTTCTCAGTGGGCACCTCAACCATTTTATCAAAAGTTTCCCTCTACTTATTAAAGAAAGAAGTAAAACCTTCATTCTCTTTTTGCTTCAACAAATCAAGTTCTCTATTGTCATTTTCAACTTGGACGTTGCATTTGTATCTATCTATGAAAGCGTCTATTATGCCATCCTAAGAAGAGGTCTTCTCTTTTTCGAGGGAAAAGAACCATTGTTAACAAACGGTTTCTAGAGGTAGTGAGAACAAAGTGTGGAAAACCTTCCTATCAATCCCCTTAATGTTCATTATAGTTTCAAAGGCTCTTAAGTGAAAGTAGGGGTTGTCAGTTGGCTTGAACTTAGGGATGTCATTGGCATTGAATTTCTGCGGCAGAAGTTCCTTGTCCACTGAGACCCCTTGTGAGCTAATCCCCTGGAACTTATAGTCATTGGAGAGCTTGCTCAAGCTTTCCTCCATTCGCTCCATCTGTTGTTGTTTCGCAGGGTCATTGACTTGAAGAGCAATGGTCTTCATCATCTCGGTTAGACTAGCAAGGTTTTGCCTAAGTTCATTGACTTCTTCCTGAGTTGCCATTTTCTTAGCTTTTCTCTTTTGTCAAATCAGTTTATCAAAGAGTGAGACTTGAATGAAAGCTTTGTCCTTGATTAATCGTCCTTCTTTTCTAGACCAAGAGCTGTAAATTAAACCATATTTGACTTAATGACTTAACTCAAATTGACTTTAACTTTATTGGTTTTAAAGGCAAAAAAAGGCAAAAATAGGGTGCATATTTTTGGGGATCAAGCTAGGGTTCAACAACATGGTTATGTTTGGAGGATTAATATCCGACTTACCCCCCTAAAAAAATGACGGAAAAAACACGCGCACAAAAGTCCCTCTAGACATGGTCAAGGTGAAACATATATACAAGGTGTGTGCTTTTAGACATGATTTGACACTTGTGTAAGATAATGGGACTACGTGCTTAGACTCAATTAGGGACTAAATATGGTTTTCTGCCATTAATAAACTGATTAATTAGACTCAGTGTGAAGACTCAAGTGGGAAATTGGATCATCGTTCAAACAATAGAACTGTCGCAATGCGCCAGCACCATTGCGGCGCGACATTGTTGTTGCGTCGCGACGGACACTAGTGTGTCGCGCCACAGGCCAAACCTCTGCGTCATTGCTGAAACATTGGTCTGGGCCTGTTTCCAGTGTTCTAATTTAGAGGAAAAAACCTATAGTCGTACTAAGTCAGGTTTTATCAATTTATTTAGACTTTAATTACTTATATTAATTGGTTAATTAATTAAGCAAAGTCCTTATTAATTAGTTTATTTAGACTTAATCACAAGCTAAACAAAAGGTTAGTGTAAATATGCACAAGAAAAAGATGCACAAGTAGTCAGGTAAGCACGATATGATGCAATGAGTTTGCAACCTAACTATGGCTCTAGTTCTCTACAGTTCAAGGATAAGGGTTAGTCAAAGAGGGTCCATGGTTATGAGTCCAGATGCATCGCACGAAAGCCTAACCTTTGGAAGGGTTGGTGCGTATGGATGGGACCCTGCAAGTTAAACTTGCTTCCACGGTTTGGTGAATTCACAAACTCGGATGTACCCTTCGTTGTAATGAGCGTTCGATTGGGTAGATGGAGCGTGAATTCCCAGAGGGTTATGGCCATATGTAGTAAACATATGGGTTTAGAAAAGTGAGAAAAACTCAATCAGGAAGTAGAATCGAGCAAACAGTACTAGAACTAGTCAAAGTAAGAAGGTAGATTTCTGGCTCGGTATTGGAAGAACTTTGCGAGAGACAACATGGCCTGTCGCGAGGCGATGACCATGTCGCCACGCGACATTTCTGTCGCACAACGACAGTGGCATCGCACTACGACGGGCACTGTTTTCTCAGCACCAGTTCCTACAAGCCTCAGCAACTTTCTGCTCTTAGAATTTTCCAGTTTTTCGTAGCGTTATTTCGATCCTAGTTGTAAAAGATATTTCCCAAATTTCCTACGTGTAAAAAATCCTATGTTTTTGACGCATTACGGATGGTCTATCCAATGCGGACCTTTTTTATGCTTATGCCAATAATGTCAATCAAAATTACGCACATGAATACTTAGAACTTTTCGAGTCTCATCCACTCATTCTAAATTATTACCAAAATAAATTGTATGAATAAAAATAGAAATCCTCCCCAATGGAGTTGCCAAAAACTGTAGGGAATATTTCAAGCATCCCACACTTGAACCCCACTGTGATCATACACTTAAGTATGGTGGCGTCCAAAGGGAAGGAAGCTAGAGTAAAAGAGTCGCCAACAAATTTTAGGAACTTGTAAACCGTTCACAGGGTGAAGGTTACCCCCCTTCACGATCCATGAGATCACTAACTCCATAATGGTCTGGAACCATGACTGGATATTCGGGGATGAAGGTACAAATCTAACCTAAAAGAGATTGAACCTGCCCTAAAAAGGCCTCTACTTCATTCTTCTCATATTCATGTGCGCTTTCTGACTAACATACAATCAATATATTAATCCTAAACCTATTTAATCTATGTTGGTTGAATATTAATGCACAAACAAATCTATTATTGGCGATCACTTGAATTATAATCACATTAGTCTAAACAAGATTATTAATTATCTTATTAAGCGTGATTACAAGTACAAATTCCCTTTAATCCTGCAAGAGAGGGCGTGATCAAGCAATAACAATAATAATATCAAGCAACATAATTGATACAACAAATCATCATAATAATCTCAATCTCAAAGCAATAATATTAGCAAGATCCTAGTCATGATACTAATAAGATTAATAACAAATCCTAGCATGTCACTAAAAAAATAAAGATAAAAGTTTTAGCCCTAACATGATACTAGCATGATAGAAGAAATAGGAAGCAACCTAAGCATGATACTAGAAGCATACATGATATTAGAAATATTAATTATTACCCTAAACATGATAATAGGAATCATAAAGACATCCTAACATGATACTAGGAATTAATATAATTAAAGGAACATGATTTCTATATCAAAAGAATAATTAAGAAGCAATCTAATTACTTACTTTGATGCCTCGTATCTCTTTCTATCAAAACAACACACACGTTAATAACTTCAAGGAAAATACTAAACCAAAAAATTAATTTAAATAATTGAAATAGAGATTTGGGACCAAACCCTCAGAAATTATCAACATTTCACGTCTAGGGTGAAGGCAACTTCGAGCTTGGCTAGGTGTGTCTAGAACTTGTGAATGTGGTATTGTGTATTTGAAAAAGACTAGGCTTAGAAAGAGGGAGAAAGAAAGAATAAGCTTCTAGCTTAAGAGAGAGAAGAGAAGAATTAGATGATTGTTGATGATTGAAAACGAGGAAATATGACCTTATTTATAAGTAAAATAGTCAGGAAACGACCAGAAAAAGACCGAATTTGATCTGGAATAAAACTACTTCTGTCGCGGCGCGACAGTTGTGTCGCGGCGCGATAGAGTCCAGCACGACACGACAGATTCGTCGTTTCGCGATAGTTTACGCATTTTCTAAAATCCGTATAGAGTCCTTAATCTAATTAAATTAAACTAATTAACATCCGTACTTATCTTTTAAAATCAGATTTAATTCTTTTAAAAACACTCGTTTTATTCAAAATAAAATTCTTTATTTTTTTAAAAGATATAATTATTAATCCTAATCCCACTAGAACTCAAAAGAACCTTCTAGATTATTCTAGAAGATTAAGATCAATCCTAATAATTTTAGGAATATTAATTAATGGGCCCTCCACTATTATTCATCGGAATTGGGCTAATAATATGTCATTGGAAAGCTCTTTTCGAGCCCAATCCAACTACACTATTATTGAACCCTTACCCCACCAAACTAAATTGGTTTGGACATTTTCATAAATAGAGTATATTTTCGAAAACAAAAAGGAAGTATTTTTATTAAAACAACCGCATCACAAGACTTTTACACTTTCACTTCGTTCGATAATCAATGACGTGAAAGATATTCATCGCTGGGTTTGGTTTTTGGGGAGACACAATCAGGTGTCTACAGTCACCCAACCCCGGCCCCATCGAAAATTCCCAGCCAAACCAACTCCGCCCATCACCACCGCACACCTTAAACAACCTCTACCCACCACCACCAGCCACCCTAATTTACCCTTAACCCAAAAAAAATAAATTTATAAAAAAAAATAACCCACGAAACTAAACCAACAAAATTATGAAATTAAACATAAAACCAAAAATTCATATGAATATCAAACCCAAAATAAACAAAAAAAAAATCAAACAAAATAACGAACTAAAATAAAAAAAAAATATTAACGAATTAAACAAAAAACAAACAAAATAAAATCACAAAAATCAAACAAATTTATCATGAACATCAAACCCAAAATGAAAAAAAAAAACTTAAACAATAGAAATCAAACAAAAACTAACGAAAATTAAACTAAAAGCATGCTAAACTCCCGATTAGAACAAAAACGAAATAAAAATCACAAAAATAAATATTAACTAAAATTAACGAAAAACAAACAAAAACCAAACATAGAAATTTAATAAAAAAAAAAATCCAGAAAAATCAACATACCTTTACAAATATTTCATCCTCATTGGGTTTATATGGTCAAATTCGACCATGAAAACTCTAGATCTGGAATTTTCATGATTGAATTCGACCATGAACACCAAAATTTGTTTGTTCTCGTTGCTCAAACCCTTGGACCAAAATCCGAAAAGGAACAAAGAAAGAGTGAGTAAGAAAGGAGAGAGGAGGAGTGCCGGTGAATTGAATAAGCCAAGCGCCGATGAAGAAGGCGAGCGTAGCTGGAACGGCGTTCAAAGAATAAAGGGAGGAGGAAAGAGAAGAGAGAGAAAGGAGAGTGAAGAGGTGTCTGGAGCAGTGTTAAGAGAATAGAGGAAGGAAGAAAGAGAAAGGGTGGTTGGAGCAACGTTCAGAGAACAGAGGGTGGAGGAAAGACAAGAGAGAGAAAGAGAAGAAGTGCGTGAGAAAAGAGAAAGGAAAGAGGAGATGTAGCGGCGTGAGAATGAAAATTAGGGTTAGGGTGAATTGGGCACCCCTTTTATACCTTATTTTATTTTAAAAACGTTATTATGACAATTAAAAGTGGTTGTAATTTTGCGACCGTTTGCGACCGCTTTTAACGGTCGTAAAAGAATAATTTTTTGTACAATTGTTTTAGACATGTTTTTAAAAAAAAAAATTGTTCAAATACTGTTGCGACCGTTTTCTAGGACAAAAACAATCACAATTCTGCGACCGCTTATAAAACGGTCGCAATATTGCGACCGTTTGAAAAACGGTTGCATATTGCAACTTTTGCGACTGGTTTTACGGCGGTCTAGAAAACTGATCGCAATTTAGCCGAATTTTAGTAGTGTTAGAGGGTTTGGGCTTTGATTCCTAGTATAATTATAATATTATTATAAATAGACTAGGTGTATAGGGTTGAACATAGAAGTGAGGGATGGCAATGGATCCTAGACCCGACCAAGACTCGGCTGGACCCGACCCATATTTAAGGGTCTGGGTCCTTAAACTTTAGACCCAATGGGTCTGGGTCTAAGTTTAATGGGTCGGGTCTAGGTCTGGGTCTACACTTTTTAGACCCACTGATGAGTGTCATTTATGGCACTCATTTGATCCCTTTTAAGGTGAATTTCATTCTCTTTTGTAGCTCTTTTTATTCCCTTTTCCTTAATTTTTCTCTTTATTTCTTTAGTTTGCATTTTCCTTAGTTGATTTTCCTTTTTCTTGCATTTCTTGGTTTATTTCGCCTTTATCCCTTTTGTTTGTTTGTTTTCTTTTATTTTCAGGAGAAGATCGTTCCCGAGGATTCTTCCCGGGTTTTGCATTGATTGGGATGCTTATTGTCTTCCATTTGAAGCCCAAGTATGGAGATGTACAAGTTTCAAGTTTCCTTAGGGCGTGCATTCAAGCTGTGGGGGCACCAATTTTGGTGTTGAACCCACCGTCAAGGTGTTTAGAATGTGCCATGTTCTGTGTTCTTCAAGCACACCAAGTGGAGCGCACGAGGAGCGTCAAGTTGAAATGGAAGAGAACTGCCCTGCTCCTAGGCGCGGGCGCCCGCGACAATGGTACGGCCGCGCAGTGTGGTGGCGCGGGCACGCGGTGCTCAAGCGCGGCCGCGCCTATTGCTCCCCCTGTTCTGTACCCTCTTCTCCACGGCCGCACACCTCTAAAAGTGAAGGTCGCACCTGTACGGGTTCTTTTGGGACGACTAACTACTTTCTCCTTTGTTAGTTTTACTATTAATAGTTTTCTCTTCAATTTTGGAGAATGAGAGCTTAGAATTAGAATTAGGTTTATAGAGAGAGAAACTCTAGGTTTTTAGGTTTGTAGAGAGAGACACTTGAAGATTGGTGATTAATGATTGATGATGGTACAATTGGTTTGATTTCTAGCTCATTTCCTTTGATTTGATCAAGTTGTAAGAATCTTCTTTACTTTAATTCAATCTTTAGCTTTTGATTTCAATAACTTTGTTGATTGTTCAAGTTTATTGATTGTTTGATTGAATTGGTTTGATTAGAATGATGATGATGAATTTGATGAATTGTATAGCTTTGTTCTTGATTTCTTTAATGGATTGTGAGTAGTTTGCTTGCTAGGGATGTGGTGAAGCATGTATTAGTGATGGATCATAGCTAATTGGGGTGGGTTTTGATTGGTTTAGCATTGTGATTAAATTGGTTGATTGATTTTGTGCATATGTATGGATTGTAAGGAGTGATCAACCTTGTTCTTCATGCTAGATTGCATTGTATGTCTACATTGATATGGACCATTGATTTCTAGCTCGCATTTGTCGATTGAGCTTGGTTTGTGACGTTTCTAGTTAGAGTCTTTCGTAGTTGGCGCTAGTTAGACCTCTAGGAGATAGCTTGTCGAGCTCTTTTAATTGCATTGTCTATCTTCCCTCGCAATACTCGAATTAATCAATCTCCAACCCGATTAGTGTGTGTTCATTGCAAGTACGTGCGGATCCTAAATCCCTAGTGTTTTGGTATATTGATTTACTTTGTTTGTTTAGTTGAATTTAGATAAGCTACACTACCTCTTACACTTCGAAGTAGCTTGACATTGACCGTAGCAAATTTTCCCCCATTCCTAGTGGTTCGACCCGAACTTGCCCTATTAATAGGTGTAGGTTTGGTTATATTTTTAGTTTGATTGGCGGAATTTTAGTTTCCAACGACCTAGAATTCACCTTCCATCAAAATGGCGCCGTTGCCGGGGATTGGCGTAGTTGTTTGCTATTGTTGTTGAGTCTATTTCATTTTATCTCAAAAATACAAAATGATTTTTCTCTTTTAGGCTACATTTGTAGCCGTGCTACTAATATTTTCCTTTGAGATTGTGTGTGCAAGCGAACATGGGAGAAGTCCCAAGGGTGACATTGAAGGAGTTGGGAACTCCGGGTGCATATAAGTATGAGAGCGGGATAGCTCCATCTTCAATTCCGGAAAGTGACTTTGAAATCAAGCCGGCAATGATAACCTTGATTGAAAGGCAACAATATAGTGGTGCAATAAATGAAAGTCCCCTCAATCATCTTAAGGAATTCGAGAAATATTGCAACACAATTAAGGTGAGCGGGGTCACACAAGAATTCATAAGGCTTAAGCTATTTCCTTTCTCTCTAATTGGAAGAGCTCAAGAGTGGCTAGATAAGGAAGTGAAGCCTAATTCCTTTAGAACTTGGGATGAAGTCACTAAAGAATTTCTTTCCCGTTTCTTCCCTCAAAAGAAAATGGCAGAGACTAGAGCTTTGATTCAAAGTTTCAAGCAAAGGACTAGTGAAAACCTATATGAAGCATGGGAGAGGTACAAGGAATATCAAAGAGAGTGTCCTCACCATGGAATCCCCACTTACCAAATCATTTAAATATTTTATGGTAGTTTGAGTCCTCAAAGGAGGTCAAGTCTTGATGCTGGAGCCGGAGGCCCAATAATGAACAAGACGAAGGAAGAAGTTGTTGATATTATTGAGGATGTAGACACTACATGAATTTGCAAGAGGTTGAGAAAGAGCCGACAAACAAGAGTAGCACCACAGGGTGCTCGATTGATCAAATCAATGCTATCAACAATTTGTCCACCTAAATTTTGGACTTAGGGAAAGAGGTGAAATCTATCAAGGCTAAGCTTGAGAGTGCAACTTCACAAGCACCGATTCTTCCCTCCCAAATTAAGGGGAGAGGTACACCTCCGATTCTTCCCTTTCCTTGTTTTATGATTAGTAAATGTTGGTTTTGTGATTTATGTGGAATGAATGATCATGATGCTTCTATTTGCCCCAATGTTTCTTGTGATAAAAATGATGAATATGATGGAAATGAGAGTGAGCATGTGAATTATGTTGCCAATAATGATTTTGGACCTAGATTTGATGTTCAAAGGAATGTTGGGAATAGGAATTATCACAATCACGGGAACTATGATAATTATAACCAAAATAGTGGTTACAGGAACCAAGGAACCCAAGGGTTTTGTGGTAACTATAACAACCATGGTTATAGTGGTCAAAGTCATGGCCAAGGATATGGAGATCATAACCAAGGTTATGGTAACCATAATCAAAATCATGGACAAAATCAAAGTAGGGTAGTTGGAGTAATCAAAGTAGGGGAAATTTTCAAAACAATGCTCAAAGAGGTACTCCATTCGGATTTACTCCAAAGACCCAAGGCCAAATTGATAGTTTCTATGCTCAACCATCTTCATCTAGGAGTTGGTTAGAGGATGTCATTGAGAACCAAACCAAGGTGTTGAATACTCATATATCCCTTAGTAATGAGAAGTTTAATGACATGATGACTAATAGTAAGGGGTTAGAGAACCAATTTCTCAATTGGCTAGTGTGTTGAAAGAGTTTGCAAATCTTTCTTCTTTGACTTCACAAAGCTTAGATCCTAAGAGTCCTATGAATGATATTGTAACTAGGAGTGGTAGGATTCTTGAGAGTGGAATGTCCAAGAAGAGTGATGCTAAGGAGAGCCCTAGTAAGGATCCGATTGAGAATGAGGGAGATTAGAGTCCTTTGATTGAGAAAGTTGATGAGGAACAAGTTGAGAAAGTGAGAGAAGTTATCAAGCCTAAGCTTCCATACCCCCAAAAGTTTAATAGGCACAAATTAGATGAACAATTTGGCAAATTCATAGAGATGCTTAGGCAACTTCATCTTACCCTCCCATTTACCGATGTCATTGACCAAATGCCGAATTATGCAAAATTCCTTAAGGACATTTTGAGTGGGAGGAGAACTTGTGATATGAAGAAAACGATTAGTTTGACCGAGATTGTAGTGATATCATAATGAACAAGATGCCGCCTAAGTTGAAGGACCCCGAGAATTTTTCTATCCCTTGTGCTATTAAAAAGACACAAATTGTATGCCTTGTGTGACCTAGGAGCTAGTGTTAGCCTTATGCCATACTCGGTCTATCAAAGACTTGAGCTAGGAGAACTCTCACCTACCAACATTACCTTACAATTAGCCGATAGGTCCTTAAAATCCCAAAAGGTAAGGTAGAGGACGTTCCCTTGAGGGTAGGGAAGTTCGTGATCTTGGTAGATTTTGTTGTGCTTCAGATGGACGAAGATTCCAATATCTCCATCATTCTTGGTAGACCCTTCCTTGTAACATCGGGCGCTATGATTGATGTCAAGAATGCTAAAATTTCTCTCAAGGTGGGGGAAGAAGAGATTGAGTTTGATTTGAATGAGAGTATGCAATACCCTTCTTCTTCATTAGAGAAATGTATGAGAATTGAAATTTTAGATGACATTGTGAATTCCATGCATGAGAACTTGCTCACCTCTAATGATCCTCTTGAGTGTGTTTTGTTGAACAAAGAGAAGATAGGTGAGCATGGCAAGGAAATGGCTTTCCTTGAAAGAGTCATTGATGAAAGCTTGGAAGAAAGTGATGATCACATTTGCATGGGAATCTTAAGTTAAGAAGCTTTGCAAGCGGCCTCAACCAAGGAAGGTAAAGGTTTTCCCCTGGTAGAGGTCAAACCTCTACCATCACACCTTAGGTATGGGTTCTTAGGCCCAAATTCTACTTATCCCGTGATTATTAGTGCATCTTTGAGCAAGAACCAAGCTCAAGAGTTATGTGGTGTTTTGAGAAAGCAACAAGGTGCTTTAGGATATACCATTGATGACCTCAAGGGTATAAGCCCTGTTTTATGTACATACCACATAACCCTTGAGGAGGGCACCCTTCCTTCTATTGAGCGACAACGGAAGCTACATCCCCAAATGGGGGAGGTAGTGAAAAAAGAGATTACTAAGCTTCTAGATGCGGGAATTATATTCCCCATCTCAAGCTCTAGTTGGGTCTCTCCCGTTCATGTTGTTCCAAAGAAGGGGGGCATAACCGTCGTCAAGAATGAAAAAGGTGAGCTTATTCCGATAAGGACGGTCACGGGTTGGCGAATGTGTATAGACTATAGACGTCTAAACACATCCACCAAGAAAGATCACTTTTCCCTCCCTTTCATTGATCAAATGCTAAAAAGACTAACAAGGCACAAGTATTATTGTTTTCTTGATGGTTACTCGGGGTTTTTCCAAATTCCTATCCACCCCGATGACCAAGAGAAGACTACTTTTACTTGCCTATATGGTATATTTTCTTATAGGAGAATGTCATTCGGACTTTATAATGCTCCCCCAACATTCCAAAGATGTATGATGAGTATCTTTGGGGTTATGTTGGAGGAGGATATGGAAGTGTTTATGGATGACTTCTCCGTAGGCGGAGTTTCCTTTAAGGCATGCCTTGAAAATCTTGAGAATGTTTGGCTAGGTGTGAGAAGGTGAATTTAGTATTGAATTGGGAGAAGTGTCAGATTATGGTTAAGGAAGGCATAGTCCTTGGGCATAAGATTTCTCACAAAGGCATAAAGGTGGATAAGGCAAAGATTGAGGTTATTGAGAAGTTGCCACCTCCGGTTAATGTAAAAGGTGTGAGATCATTCTTGGGACATGCCGGGTTCTATAGAAGGTTTATCAAATATTTTTCCCTCATAGCAAAGCCTCTCAACGATCTTCTCCAAAAGGATGTTTGAGTTTATGTTTGATGACAAATGTTTGGAAGCATTCAATAAATTGAAGAAAGCGTTGATCTCCACTCCCATTGTCCAAGCCCCTAGGTGGGATTTGTCTTTTGAATTGATGTGTGATGCTAGTGATATGGCCATTGGGGGTGTATTGGGTTAAAGAGTTGATAAGAAGCTTCATGTCATCTATTACATGTCGAAGACTCTTAATGGTGCTCAAAGGAACTACACAACAATGGAGAAGGAGTTCTTGGCAATTGTTCATTCTTTTGAAAAATTTCGTTGCTATTTGCTAGGGTCTAAGACAATTGTTTTCTCTGATCTTGCGGCCCTAAAATATCTCTTTGGGATGAAGGAATCAAAGCCAAGGCTAATTCGTTGGGTGCTTGAGTTTTAAACTTTTGACCTTGAAATTAGAGATAAGAAAGGAGTGAAAAAATGTGGTTGCGGATCATTTATCTAGACTTGAGGATTTCCAAGTTCAAGATGATGGGTCTCCTATTGAAGATAGAATGTTGGATGATTCTTTGTATGCTATAAATGTGAAGGAACTCCCATGGTTTGTCGATTGGTTAACTATCTTGCTTGTGGGGAGTTTCCTCCTTCATTTACCAAGAATCGAAGAATGAAGCTTAAAAGGGAGGCTAGGCATTATGTGTGGGATGAACCAATCTTGTATAAGAGAGGTGTTGATGGTTTGTTGCGTCGATGTGTGCCAAATGAGGAGATACCTAGTGTGTTGAAGAAGTGCCACTCGGATCCTAGTGGTGGTCACATAGGTGTTCCTAGGACGGCTTCCAAGGTGATTCAATGTGGATTGTGGTGGCCAAATCTCTTCAAGAATACATGGGAATTTGTCAAGAGTTGTGACCGGTGCCAAAGAACCGGAAACATTTCAAAGATGAGATGCCCCAACAACCTATCCTAGAGTTGGAAGTTTTTGATGTATGGGGAATTGATTTCATGGGTCCTTTCCCTTCCTCATATGGGAATCAATATATTCTTGTTGCCGTTGATTATGTGTCGAAATAGGTTGAAGTCATTGCTTCACCAACAAACGATCATAAGGTAGCAATGAAGATGTTCAAGAAGATAATTTTCCCGAGATTTGGCATTCCCAAGGCGGTCATAAGTGATAATGGATCTCATTTTGTACATAGTGCTTTCCGCAAGATGTTGAAGAAGCATGGAGTTAATCAACGTTTTGGACTCCCCTATCATCCTGAAACTAGTGGAAAAGTTGAGGTGTCTAATCGTCAAATCAAGTTGATTCTTGAGAAGACGGTTGCAAGAAATAGGAAAGATTGGTCGGACAAGCTTGATGATGCTTTATGGGCATATAGAACAGCCTTTAAGACTCCTATTGGCACCACTCCTTACCGCTTGGTTTATGGGAAGTCTTGTCATCTTCCGGTTGAGCTTGAGCATCGTACTCATTGGGCTATTAAGAAAATCAATTTCGATTTGGCAAGTGCGGGTGAGCAACGTTGGCTTGATCTCCATGTTGGAAGAACTTCGTTTGGATGCATATGATTGTGCTAGCATGTACAAATCTCGTACCAAAGAGGTGCATGATAAGCTTATTGAGAAGAAGGAGTTCAATGTTGATGATAAGGTGCTCCTTTACAATTCAAGGATGAGATTATTTCCCGGAAAGTTATTGTCTCGTTGGAGTGGTCCTTTTGTGGTTCAAGAGGTTTTCCCCAATGGTGTTATTAAAATCCCTCCTTTGGATTTCTCAAGGTCTTTCAAAGTCAATGGCCATAGACTCAAGCGTTACTATGATGGAGTTTTTATCGGAGTAATTCATGATATGACCCTCTATAACCCACCTTGAAGGGTGGAGAACGTCGAGCTATGACATTAAACAAGCGCTTCCCGGGAGGCAACCCGATTTTCTAACCCTTTCTTTTGATTTTTCAAATCTTTCTATTTCTTTTATTTTTGAGAAATTTTCTTATCTTTCTTTGTTTTCTTGACTTTAGGTACCTCGAGATTGAGTTGATTAAGATTTTCAACGATTTTGGTGAATATTGAAGGTTTTAAGAGGTTTGAGTTGAATTAAGATGAAGGAGAAATTGATGTGCAAGTGCGCTCTTGTGCTTGTGTTCTCGTAAATTTTAATCATGAAAAGTGATTTTTGAAAATTTTTGTGTGATTTTTGGTCTGCCCCCCCTCGTGGGTATCACTTGATCATGACGCTCGTGGGCGTCGATGACGACGTAAGCACGAGAGTAAGCACAAGAGGGAGCAAGCCCCCCTTGGCCTTGGCTAGTGCGCACGCACCAGCAGGGGCAGAGTTGCCCTCTTCTTTTCGAGAAAAAACCAAGCAATAATTTCAAGAAGGGAAGCCACGCAGTGGCGCGGGCACGCCAGGCAAAGGCGCGGCCGCGCAAGGCACGGGCGCGGTCGCATAGGCCTAAGCTGGTGCGCAAGCACCATGGAGTTGCGCACGCGCACCAGCAGGGTCAGAAATTTTCCCCTCTTTGCGTCCCACACCCAAGCAAATAGACCCCTCTAGCCCCGAGCTGGTGCGCATGCGCACCAACTTGACCAGCCCACCCCCATTTTTTCGTGCCTCAAACCCCAACCAAACCCCCTATTCTCACTTTCTCTCTCCCCGACCTTCTTCCCCCATCAGCCTCCTTTATCCTTTCTCATCTTCCTCCTTCCAAATCAACTCCAAACTTCATCAAATTAATCATCTTATCTCATCCCTCACAAATTACAACACATCATCAATTTCATTCAAAAACAAAAAAAAAAAATAAAAAAAAATTCTGAAATTTCGAATTTAATTTCCAAAATTTGGGTCAAAATTTCGAAATTTTGGGTACTTGATTTTTTGTTTGGAACTTTCTTCTTGGTGTTCTGATTAATCTATAATCTTCATTTGTGTAATTTTCAAGAGTTTTAAGGCTTCATTGAGGTATAATTTCTCACTTTCTAGTCATCTTCTTCCTCATTTTTGAAGCTTGAAAACCTTGTTTGTGCTTTAATGGTGGAACTCCATTATTGGTTCTTTTTGCTTGTATTGTGTGTTGAATGATGTTATTTGATGATAATTTGAAGCTTTTTCTTGTTGAATTTGTTTTCCTTGCTTGAATCCTTGAACTACCATTGTTGGATATTTTCTCTCTCATGGGTATATTATGTGATAGCTTAATTTCTTTGATAATTCAATGTTTTTGGATTAATTTGCATAAAATGATTCATGATTTAGTCTTTTGTGTCGCGTTTTGCCTTTGACTCATGACTAGTTGCCTCTAAATTTCGCTTCTATATTCATGGCCCAGTTCATTGTGACCATTTCTTGTTTCATTTTTTATTGGATTATATTTATGCTTGATTCTTGTGCATATTTCTTAAACAAGGATAATAGTTGATGAATTGCTCATGAATTGCCTTACTTCTTGTAGATGGCCCCTATACGTCGAAAGAAGCGAGCTAGAACAACCGCAAGTAAATCCCGACACGTTGTTCCACCTCCTCCCGAGGTGGTGGAGACGTATGGCATTGAATTTTCTAAAGAAATGCATTGGGATAGGTTCATTCAACTAACAAAGAGGAAGCTTAAATCCACAAGGTTCTATGATCAAGCAACTACCAAATTGCTTGGAATTGATGATGATGTCCGTCTCCTTGCCAGGAATCTCGATCTTTTAGAGTTCTTGTACTTGAGTACACCTACTTATGTTAGGGTGACATATGAGTTTCTCTCGTCCCTTGAGGTGGTCTGTGAGACTAATGGTGATTCTTCAAGGACGTTGACTTTTCAATTGTTTAACAATAATCATCGGTTATCGGAGTCTCAACTTTGTTCATACTTCCGATTTCCTTGGGCCATCGATGAAGATCATATTGTCTATCCGGCCAATGTTAAGATGACTAGTGATCACGGGTATGATGAACTCAAGTGGTGGCGGCGAATCTCTGATGAAGGGAAATATGAACCTCAAACTTCAAAATCCGCATCAATCATTCATCCGGCTATGAGATACTTCAATCGTATTCTCACCTATGCCCTATGCTCTAAGGACTCATTGGGAGCAATTTCCCGTGAGGAATTATGTTGGCTTTGGGTAGCCGATCAAGAACCGCAAGAGCTTGAGCTTGTTGATTTCACTCAACATTTGATCAACCGATTTCTAGACATTAAAGATGGTATTTCACTTTCGGGAAGCATTCAAATTGGGGGCATGATCTCCATTCTTGCCCTATGCCTTGATGATTCATACAAGGATTTGCTTTGTGAACTTCCTCCGATAGTTGATCCTCAGGAGAAGACGCCTTCCCACTTCCTTAACATCTATGCTCTTGTCAACCAAAAGTTCATCGATCGAACTAAGAGACAAGATATTTTCATTTGGAAGGTCTCTCGTGTGAAGGATTGGTTCTTGATCCCTAGCAAGGAAGCTACCGACTGCAAGGCGAAGAAGAATTCATTTACTTGGAAGCCTCCAAAGTGCAACATTGACCCTTCTCTTCGACGGAAGACTAACCATACAAGAACCACTTCCAATGATGCTATCTCGGAAGATTTCCAAGGCTTGCCCCCGGTTGAATGGGGAGGTACTCCTATTCCTCCTTCTACTTCTTCTATTACACTTGAATTATCCACCTTGCATGCCAAGATAGATTCCATTGCTAATGTCTTGTATTCCATGCCTTTGGGGCGGAATTTATCTCTTGGGTATGATTTCCATGCTAATCAAGTGTATGATTTCTTTGTGAGGAGGGGGGATATTGAACCTTAATTGAACTATCCATACCTCCCGGTCCAACATGGACCTATCCCTCAGTGGAAACCCTTTGACCCATCCATTGGACCTAGACCTTGTCACCCCTATTAGGAGGGTCCTCATATCCATCCTAGTGCTATTGTTGGTACTACCCCGACCACTTACGACTATAGGCGGCCTGATGGATGCGACTATACTTATGATCCCGCGAACCCTATGCCTTTCGCGAACCCCGAGACATTTGGTAGGTGGGGATTGTCGGGCGAGCCAGTCTTAGATGATTGGTCTCATTTCTTTGCGATAGATCGTGCTAGGAGGGAGGGGAGGTTTAGGGGAAAGGCCCCTGTGGAGGTAAGTGAAATGGCTAGCTCGAGTCATGTTTTAGAGACCAGTGAGGGGAGTTCCCACTCTACCCCTTACCATAGTGCGGAGTGAAACTATCGTGTTTACCCCCCTTTTTATGTGCTTTATATGTTGTTCTCTTTTTGCCTATGTGTTATTAGGATTAGAGTTTGCTTTCATGCTTGGGGGTGATTTATGTCGTTTATGTGCTTCACCGTTTCCCCCTTCGCTTTTATAGTTCACTCTGGGTCTCTTATGCTTGTTGGTATTGATCACTATTTATCTCTTGCTTCTCTAATATTTAGTATGAATGATGATGTTTTTCTTGCTAATGGGTTCTCTGCTTCAGTTTCTGATTTTGTTGCTTATTTCACTTATTGTTGTATGATGTGTTTCTCTACTTCCTGCTGATTATGCTTCCTGATATCGCTTCATGATTCTGTTCTTGATGTTTCTACTTCTATCCTGCATTACTGTACCCCTATTGAGTACCTATATCTCTTTTATTTCTTTCTTTTCTTTTATCTTGAAGTTACTAACATTTTTCTTTGTATATAGTCTATTCTCTTTCTCACCTTGCCTCGTAGTTTGTGCTATGGTTATTGGTGCTCCATGAAGGTGGTTATTCTTTCACCTTATTTGTCATAGCATATCTTGGATGCCCGGTGAGATCCTTCTAATTTTCTTTCTTTTATTTCTTTACTTTTCTTGGATGCTTAGTTTACGTTTATATTAGGAGAAGTTGAACGGTTCGAGGTTGTTTGCAATTTAACACCTTAGCGTGTTTGGGAACATTGGCGTAGTAGCCGAATGTTCACTTGTTTGTCGATTGGGACATATGTGTTAGCTTGCTTCCTTATGACTTTCTATTTCTCCTTTGTTTTTCTATCTTTCTTTTTCCTCTTTTTATATTTTCTTTTTGTTTTTACTTTTTCTTTTTGTTATCTTTATCTCTTTTCCTTTACATTTCTTTTTTGCATTTTGCAATCATATGTTCAAATTTGAATTCAATAAAATTCAAAAAAAAAACAAAAAAAAAACAAAAAAAAAAAACAAAAAAAAAAAACTTTTTTAAGGCACTGCTCTTCTTTCTTAATTGTTTTGCTTTTACTTTGGACTTAGTACCACTTGGACTTGCACTTTTGGCTATCACCCTTCCTAAGGGCAATGGTTTGCACGGTTTGAGAGTATCTTTGGTTGACTCTAGGATAGAGCATGCTAAGGTAGTCGTTTAGAACTCTTGAGACATTGAAGCCGGATTCTATTGTTTTTGAAAATTCGCAATTGCTCCCCTTTGGTGAATTTGAAGCTTATAGTGAGTTTTTGCCATAACCTTGTGAGGTTTCATGCTTTTCTAGCCTTCTCCATATTTTGCATGTGCGGCGTTTGGATCCTTGACTATTGTATGTTTTATCTAGGATTTCACTTTCATCTCCCGGGATCGCGACCGAACCATTTTGGAAGGACGAAGGCATCTTTACGGTGTGGTAATTTTTCTTTTTCTAGAATAGTTTTCTATATCTTTATTTTGGGTTTTCATTTTCCTACTTGCTAACCATTTGAGCCATATACTCTTTTTTTCAAGCCACATCTTTAGATCTTGAGCCTTTTGTTTCATTTTTATTCCCATCATTGGTTTTTGTGAAGCATTTGGTCTCTATTATTGGAGTTTTGGTGGATGAGAATGATTGTTTGGTACTTATGATGAAAGCAAGTTTGTGTTGTAAATATTTTGTGAATAAAAAGCAAATACAAAAGTTGAAAAAGCCGTCTATAGTTAAAAGAGGCAAGGACAATGAATAAAGTGAAAAAATTGAAAAAATGAGAAAAAGCAAGGAAATTCAAATGCTTTGGCAAAAATGATAAAAATAAGAAAAATGAAAAAGTTCAAAAATTCTTTTGATGTAAGTGTCTTTCTCCCTATTGTAAGTATTGAGGACAATGCTTTGTTAAAGCTTGGGGGGAAGCGTTCTTACGCTTTTCGTACATAAATTTGTGATTCTTAGCTTTGAATAAGTGTAGGGAATATTTCAAGCATTACCCCAAACTTGAACCCCACTGTGATCATACATTTAAGCATGGTGGCGTCCAAAGGGAAGGAAGCTAGAGCAAAAGAGTTGCCAACAAGTTTTAGGAACTTGTAAACCGTTCACGAGGTGAAGGTTACACCCCTTAACAATCCATGAGATTGTCAACTCTAATAGGTCTGGAACCAAGACTGGTGTTTGGGGATGAAGGTACAAATCCAATCTAAAAGAGAAAGAACCTGCCCTAATAATAGACCTCTACTTTATTCTGCTCGTATTCATATGCGCTTTCTGACTAACATACAATCAATAGGATTACCCTAAACCTGTTTATCTATGTTGGTTGAATATTAATACACAAATAAAACTATTATTGGTGATCACTTGAATTATAATCATATTATCCCTAAACAAGATTATTAATTATCTTATTAAGCGTGATTACAAGTACAAATTCCCTTTAAACATGCATAAAAGGCGTGATCAAGCAACAACAATAATAATAAATATCAAGCAACATAATAATAATAAAAATAATAATCATAATTAAAATAATCATGTTAAAGCATAATATTAATAGCAAGATCCTAGGCATGATATTAACAAGATTAATAACAAACCCTAGCATGTCACTAAGCAATTAAAATCAAAGCTTTAACCCTAACATGATACTAACATGATATTAGAAAGAATAAGAAGCATAATAATAATATACATGATATTAGAAATTTAGTTATCCCTAAACATGATACTAGGAAGCAATAAAACATCCTAACATAATACTAGGAATCAACAAAATAATTTAAGCATGATTTCTATATCAAAAGATCAATAAAGCAATTAAAGCACTTACTTCGATGCCTCGTATCTCTTTCTAATAACAAAATACACACGTTAGTAACTTCAAGGAAAATAATAAATCAAACAATTAAATTAAATAATTGAAATAGAGATTTGGGACCAAACCCTCAGAAATATCAAACCTTTCACGTCTAGAGCGAAGGCAACTTCGAACTTGGCTAGGTGTGTCTAGTGCTAATGTATGAGGAATTGTGTTTGAGGGAAGGTTTAGAAAAAGAATAGAGAGAGAAAGAAAGAGATGATTGTTGATTGTAGATTGTAGATTATTGAAAACGGAGGTCCAAGGACCCTATTTATAATGAAAACAATCCGGAATATGATAAAAAAGGAATCGGAGTTCGAAAAGGAATAAAACACGACGCTGTCGCCGCAATAGCCTCTGTCGCACGGCGACAGAGTGCGGTGCCTCGCGACAAAGTGCAACGCCTCGCAACAAAGTGCAGCGCCTCGCGACAGAGTATAGCGCCGCGCGACAAGCCTGTCGTCCGGCGCTGCAAGACAGTTTTTGTGGATTTTGTTTTTATCATAACTTTTGATCCAAAAGTCCAAATAAGTCAGATAATATGTCGTTAGAAAGATCTTGAAGTCTAATTTCCAACCAAATTAGAATCAGATTAAAATATTTTGTAGATTAAAAGATATGGCCAAAATAGTGGAAGGGTGTCAGTTTTTGATAGAGTTTCGTATTCCATTCATATCTTTTTCGTTATAGCTCGGAATTAATATTATAATTTATCATTGGAAAGATAATTTCAAGATCTATCCAAACATATAATATTTGGATAAATATTATGAGGCACGAAAACAAATCTGACTGTCTTTGAACATCTTTAAATTCGAATAGAATTAGGACTTAAAAAAGGAAAGTTTTAAAAAAAGAAAGTTTTTATTCAATTTCAAACTCTATGGTCTTATCTTTTCAAAAAAGATAATTAAGATATTTTAGAAACTCATAAAAGCTTCTAATTAATCCTAATTAGTTTAGGAATAGGATTAAACCTTTGGACCCTCCACATGATCATTGGGTCGTAGGTAAAATCCGGTTTGAGCCCAATTTAGTATTTTGGCCATAACTTCCTCATTATTCATCGAAATTGGGCTTATAATATATCGTTGGAAAGGTATTTTCAAGCCTCATCCAACTACACTATTATTGGACCCTTATCATGGACTAAACTAAACTGGACTAGACGTTTTCATAAAACAGGGTGAGAAAAGAAATATTTTCAAAAACAGAAAGAAGAGATATTTTAATAAAAACATCCTCATCACTAGACTTTTCACACTTTCACTTCGTTCGATAATCAAATGACATGAAATATATTCATCACTGCGTTTGGTTTTGGGGAGACACATTTGGGTGTCTACAATAAGCTTGGGGGTGTTGTGTTTTTGTTTTTGGTGTTTACATGGTTTTGGTGTTGAGATTTGGCTAATCTTTGCTTCACAATTTAGGTATACCATCAAATTTCAAATTTTAGCCTACCCTCACCCTTCTCGCCCTTGCATTACAACCCTTTCCAAGACCTTTTGACCTTTGTGGTTGAGTCACTAGTCGGTGGAGGGAGATGTAGGTCAAGCTTATAGAGCGGCATTCAATAGTTGAGACGTCAAGAAACCTCAAATCTATTTCCTTTTCCGATTCCTTTGAGGAACTATAGAGATGCTTGCTAAAAGTAGATTTGAAGCCAATTGGGAGAATGTGCTAAACACGTTTTGAGATGAAAGTGAATAGAGTCTTGATAGTTCTCTATACTTAGCATGTCCTATGTTTCAATCAACCCTAGATATCTCGGAACGTGCTTACCATTGTTCGTTTAGGAAGCTTGGTATCTACTTGTGTTTTGTCCATTTGCAAAAGTCCATTGTAAGAACACCTTTCTTCTTTTTAATTTTACTTTCCTTTCTCTTATTGATTTTGCCTCTTTTTACTTATAAGAGTTATGGGTAAATCTCTTAGGAAACCCTTACGAGAGCATCACTCGTCCTCTAGAGTGATCTAGGGGTTTAAATGGCTTGTCAATTGTTGCTAAAATTGACCGTGATTCCTACGATAGTGAGTCTTAGTGTATATTCTCATCTCTTGTCTTTCTTTTTCTTATTTGAATAAGTCTTTCATCCTCACTCTTGCTTGCTTGGTTTTGCTCGAGGACGAGCAAAAGTTTAGCTTGGGGGAATTTGATGAGTGTCATTTATGGCACTCATTTAATTCCTTTTAGGGTGAATTTCATTCTCTTTTGTAGCTCTTTTTATTCCCTTTTCCTTAATTTTGCTCTTTATTTCTTTAGTTTGCATTTTCCTTAGTTGATTTTCCTTTTTCTTGCATTTCTTAGTTTATTTCGACTTTTTCCCTTTTATTTGTTTGTTTTCTTTTATTTTCAGGAGAAGATCATTCCCGAGGTTTCTTCCCGGGTTTTGCATTGATTGGGATGCTTAGTGTCTTCCATTTGAAGCCCAAGTATGCAGATGTGCAAGTTTCAAGTTTCCTTAGGGCGTGCATTCAAGCCGTGGGGGCACCAATTTTGGTGTTGAACCCACCGTCAAGGTTTTTAGAATATGCCATGTTTCGTGTTCATCAAGCACACCAAGTGGAGCGCACGAGGAGCGTCAAGTTGAAATGGAAGAGAGCTGCCCTGCTCCGAGGCTCGGCCGCGCAGTGTGGTGGCGCGGGCACGCGGTGCTCTGGCGCGGCCACGCCTGTTGCTCCCCCTGTTCCGTACCCTCTTCTTCGCGGCCGCACACCTCTAAAAGTGAAGGTCGCGCCTGTACGGGTTCTTTTGGGACGACTAACTACTTTCTCCTTTGTTAGTTTTACTATTTATAGTTTTATCTTCAATTTTGGAGAGGGAGAGCTTAGAATTAGAATTAGGTTTGTAGAAAGAGAAACTCTAGGTTTTTAGGTTTGTAGAGAGAGAAACTTGAAGATTGGTGATTGATGATTGATGATGGTACAATTGGTTTGATTTCAAGCTCATTTCCTTTGATTTATCAAGTTTATAAGAATCTTCTTTACTTTAATTCAAACTTTAGCTTTTGATTTCAATGACTTTGTTGATTGTTCAAGTTTATTGATTGTTTGATTGAATTGGTTTGATTGGAATGATGATGATGAATTTGATGAATTGTATAGCTTTGTTCTTGATTTCTTTAATGGATTGTAAGTAGTTTGCTTGCTAGGGATGTGGTGAAGCATGTATTAATGATGGATCATAGCTAATTGGGGTGGGTTTTGATTGATTTAGCATTGTGATTAAATTGGTTGATTGATTTTGTGCATGTGTATGGATTGTAAGGAGTGATCACTAGTAGAATAAAGTAAATGGGAAGCCCCAAATGGCAAGCGGTTATTGAATTCCGCTTCCAAAAACACCAAAAAAAAAAAACTGAAATAAGCAAATGGCAAGCAGTTTTAGGTGAACCGCTTGCAAAAATGTAAATGGCAAGCGGTTTGAACCTTAAACCGCTTGCCATTTGTTAGAAAAACCCTAAAACATGAAAAGCCCATCTATTTCCCTCAATTCTCACGCTCTCTCTCCTCCCATTACCCCTCAGCGCTCTCTCTCCTCCCCTCAATTCTCACGCTCTCTCTCCTCCCCTTACCCCTCAATTCTCTCTCTTCTCCCCTCACTTCCCGTCATCTTTTCTTCTCTCATCTCCTTCTCTTTCATCTCTCATCTCCTTCTCTTTCATCTCTCATCTCCTTCATGACCTCGACCACCGAGCAATACACCGACCACCGAGCAACAACAACCGAGCAACCCACCGACGCGACAACCACCACCAAAAACACTACCATCGCAACCCACCGACGCGACAACCACCAACAACACTACCGACGTAACCCACCGACGCGACAACCACCAACAACCACACTACCGACGCGACAACCACCAACAACAACACCACCATTTTCAGATCTAATATATATCTAGGTAAGAATTTAGATCTAGTTTTATTTATTTCAAATTTCAACTTCTATATGCATTTTGTGAACGGTTAGCTTATTTTTTGAGTAAAATTTATTTATTTATTTCAAATTTCAATTCTGCTTCAATTTAGTAATTATTTTGAGCTTTTTTTTTTTTAATTTTATTAATTTTTTTTTATGTTTCAGTTGCGGTGGTGGTTTGGACTTGGGCGTGGCTTCAGATTTGGGCGTTGCTTCAGATTAGCGGTGGTGGTTGGGCGTGGCTGCAGATTAAGTGAGGGAGCAGGGGAGTTTGGTTTGCTTTGGTGTGGTGGAGGTTAAGAAAGTGGGGTGTAGGATAGGGAATGGGCAATTACTTGTACAATAGTACTCCGTATTAATTTTTTTGGATGAAAATGTAATATTATAACAATTAATTAATGAAAATATTAACTTTTTTACATATATTTTGATTGTGTATCAATTTAAGTGAAAAAAACCCAAAAAAAAAAAAAAAATTTTGTTTTTTATAGTCCTAATGGGCAGCGGTTTGGCGCCAAAACCGCTGCCCTTTCTCTTCAAATGGCAAGCGGTTCTGAACCGCTTGCCATTTAAAAGCCCAAATGGAAAGCCCCCTAAGAGCATGCGGTTCAAAACCGCTTGCCATTAGGGGGTTTGAACCGCTTGCCATTTAGTATTTTCTACTAGTGGATCAACCTTTTTCTTCATGCTAGATTGCATTGTGTGTCTACATTGATATGGACCATTGATTTCTAGCTCGCATTTGTCGATTGAGCTTGGTTTGTGACGTTCCTAGTTAGAGTTCGTAGTTGGCGCTAGTTAGACCTCTAGGAGATAGCTTGTCGAGCTCTTTTGATTGCATTGTCTATCTTCCCTCGCAATACTTGAATTAATCAATCTCTAACCCGATTAGTGTGTGTTCATTGCAAGTACGTGCGGATCCTAAATCCCTAGTGTTGTGATATATTGATTTACTTTGTTTGTTTAGTTGAATTTAGATAAGCTACACTACCTCTTACACTTCGAAGTAGCTTGACATTTAGATAAGCTACACTACCTCTTACCCTAATTAGTAAACACAAACCCTAACCTCTCTCTCCCCTTGCGGCGGTGTGCGTGCACAGTGGTGGTGTTCGTTGTGATGGTCGGTTGTCCATAAAGGTGGTGATCAAGGTGCATTCCTCCATCATCCGACCAATATAACTTTGGTGGACGACTTATTCGAATCCAGTGGACTAAGTAGAGAAGCAACGCTTCAGTCAATCGCTACGTGAAAATCATGCTTCAAAGGTATAATTATGTGTTTCTTGTGTATTATGCATGTGAATATGTGATCCTATTTTAGGTGCGTATAAATAAGATTCATGACATTCATCTTAGAGTACCTAAATCCCTACACCTTGGAGTATCCTAGTGAATGTCCTAACCATCATTTGGCTATGTACAGATGTTCTAACTTCTAAGTGGAAACGTATATATAATTACAAAAATAGGAAGGGAAACATAAAGCAATAGGGTAAGAGGCTAGTCATCTTAGAAGACCTAGAAGGGTCTGTTGTACCTAGAGCTTTTTCAATAGGGGCAAAATGCTGATATTTTGAGAAATCACATCTTCCCTAAAATCGATGTTGATGACAGGGTTTATTTCCTATTCTTTCTTTATTTTTTCTTTTCCTATTTCTTTAAGACATGTTTAATTAAAAAAAAGAAATTAAAATAAAGTAAGGTCCCTAAACTAATAAAAAATTATTTTTTTAATAAATTCAAACAAAAAAATATGAGTCATAATTCCTAAATTAATGCTGATTAGGCTAGGTCCCTCAACCTTTTGGTCAAAAACACCAAGAGTGGTGGTTGAGGGACAAAAAATGCACAAATGAAAGTTGAGGGACTAAAAGTGCACAAATACAAAAGTTCAGATACTGTATTTATGCTTTACTACTGTTTTGGCAAAGTGGCTAAGTGTTCTCTCGTGCATGAATAGTCTTTTTCATCACATCCAAGTGCAATCCATTTTATCATTTAGCAATTAGCAAAAATACACTGCCTATTTCTAAAAAGGGATTATGGCAACATCCCTGGTTTTCATGGATTTGTGTCCTTTTTTGTTGAAGTGGATGTTACTAGTAAATTACTTCGTATAAAGCTTTCACACAAAAGTAATTGCATTTCTCTTTGAAGAAGTCAAGTATATATACTTGTATATTTTAGAATTTGATTATAAACAACTAAAATTAATTGACATCTCATTTGTTGCCACTTTGTTGATTTATTGGCAAACCAATTGGCCTCACTTATATAACTAATTTATTGTTTCCTCAAAAAAAAAAAAAAAAATTAATAGAGCACTTATAGCAGAGGAAAAATTCTCTTCTAAAATTTTTTTTTCCCCTCAAAAAAGTACCCCACCTACAAAATTTCTCAAAAAAAAGTTTAGAAAAATTGGGAATTTTTTCTCTTGGAGAAAACTTTCTCAATTTTCATCTAACTGGTATAGTCTGACATTTGGTGGGGTAGGGCGAAGTTTTGGTCTTTTTTTTTTTTTGATTAATTTTGTGTGGGGCCCACCAAAAAAAGTTAACATACAATAATTAATCAACAGTAGAATTGCAATGTTGTGGTGAGTTTAATTGTTAGCCATTGATCTTCTTACACGTGTCATTTTTTGGAAGAGCTTTATTCTAACAGTAAAAATGTTACCGATTTAGTATAAAACGGCTATTTTGTATACAGTAAATTTTTTTTTTAAAAAAAAACAAATATTATCAACAGGAAAAAAAAATCTCTATATAAATAGACATCCATTTTTCCATATTTTGATACAGATGAAAATATCGTTTTTTACTCTTAAAATTCCTTAATTGTATCATTCAAGTGTTTAATCAAATTTTATCTTCTAAATTTTTTTTTATTTTGTTCCCTTTTTTAAAAGTAAAAATGGATCCTAATAATCCCAATCGTTCACAAAATGTGAACGACTTTGATCCTTCATCACTTATGAATCTTCCACAATTTTCTCAGTTTTTTCAAATGTTTGGAGGTAATTTTCCAAATTTTCCTAATAGTCCTCCGCAACAACCACCTCCAGAAGAAACAACTCCACTAACTCACCAAAATTACAACCAATCTCCACAAATTTATCAAGGAAGTAATAGTCAATTCATTAGTGATGAAGAAGAAACTATTCCAGAGACACCACAGTATCCCCTAGAGCGAATAAGCCAATTCCAATTGCAACAAACACCCGTGATTGGTCTATTAAAGAAGAAGAAGCTCTAATTGAGGCTTATTTCAACAATTGCACGGACACAATTATTGGCAAAGATAGAAAATTTGCTGACCTTTGGAGAGATATACATCGAGAATATCATGCGGCTCATCTATCTCGACCACATGAAATTCCATAGCAGAACAAGAACATGTTGGAGACTCATTGGAGGAGGATGGCTGCCGACTTACTCATCTGGGCAAGTGTTATGGAAGAAGCTGGTAAAATAACATGAAGTGGGTACAATGATAGTGATGTGGTAAAAAATGCCCATGAATTGTTTTGAAGGTCTTGTCAAAATTCACCAAGGAATTTTAAATTTCAATATGCATGGGGAAAGGTGAACAAATATCCAAAGTGGAGAAAGCTCATGCGGTGGGGTCTGAATAAGGAAGAAAGAAAGAAAGGTGATGCTGAACACAAAGCGGAAAAAGAACTTGAAGAGAGCAGCGGTAGTGGTAAAAGAACTAGAGACGATGCTACTAGTTGCTTTGTATCCGGAGGTATGAGTCGCCCTGATGGTGTTAAGAAAGCCAAGGCCAGAAGAAAAGGCAAAGGGTTAGTATCAGAAGATTTGACTATTGTTGGTGAACAGATGAAAGTTTACAATGATAAACGCGATGTTGAGGTTGCCCTTAAACAAAAGAAACTTGATTTTGATATACAAAAGGAAATGAGGAAGCAAAAACAACCAGAGTTGGAGGAGAAAAATCTCCAAATGCAACAAGAGAAGATGGAGGCAGATAAACTTAATCGAAAATTTGATACATTGCAAGTCTTGTTGTCTAAGACATCGCTTAACGAAATGGAAAAGAAGTTTAAGCAGAAATTACTCCAGGAATTGTACGGGTAAAAATGAACACTTAGTATTTTGTCTTGGCATTGTGTATTATCGTTTTTTTATGGTACCATGTAATTTTATTTATGGCATTATGTAGTCTTGTTTCTAACATTATGTAGTCTTAATTATGACATTGTGTAGTCTTATTTATTGCATTGTGTAGTCTTGTTTCTGACATTTTGTAGTCTTTTTTATGTCATTGTGTAGTCATATTTATGTCATTGTTTAGTCTTATTTATAACATTGTGTAATCTTTATGGTACTCTGTCATTGCGTAGCCTTATTTATGTCATTGTGTAGTCATATTTATGTCATTGTTTAGTCTTATTTATAACATTGTGTAATCTTTATGGTACTCTGTCATTGCGTAGCCTTATTTATGTCATTGTGTAGTCTTATTTATGTCATTTGTTGTCATTGTGTAGTCATAATCACCTTAATAACATTGGAAATTTCTAGACCAACTTTCTGAATCGTATTATATTAAAAAATGTGCATCATTCATCCTATAAAGACTATGTGAATGGTTTGCAATACACATTGAAAACATCATCCACATAAATTTATTAAAATTAACACAAATGTTGTTTCAAAAACGCTCTTCAAGCTCAAGTTCTTCATCTGATAGTAATGAAGAATTTCACCAAGTTATTGACGACCTTGTCAATAATCACTTACCATCTAAATTGTACCCAACACCTCCACCTCGAAATCAACGTAATAATACAGATGCTCATGTTCGGGTTCAAATGGATAGAAATCATGAACAAGGGCACAACCAATTGTTCAACGACTACTTTACGGATCCTTCTGTATATAATGAAAGCCAGTTTCTGATGGGTGTCATAATGGCACCCATTTGATGAGTATTTAAGTTGTTTTTACCTTCTTTTCATAGCTTTTCTTCCTAATAAATGCTTAGTTTTATGCTTTAGCTCTTTGTTTTACCTTTTCTCTCTTATTTTGCGGTTTTGTGCATTTCTATGGTTTTTCTAGTCTTTTCTCCTTTATTTTCTCTCTTTTCGTGGTTGTAGGTATTGTACGAGGCTCGGGTCTTGATATGGATGGATTACTAAGGTGGAAGATGCTTTTGGAGCAAGCTTATAGCATTGGGAAAGCTCAAGGTGCAAGGAAGTGGATTCTCCAAGTTCTAGCTCTTGCGCTCTCAAGCCGTGCTCTCATGAGGATGTGGTGTCAAACCCACTATCAAGTGCTTTTGAAACTGCCTCTCTTAGTGTTCATCATCATCATATTGCGCGCTCACTCAAAGTCCCTTAGCGAACGCACGAAGCCTCGAGAAGAACTGAAGAAACCCAGAGGAGCGCGGGCGCGCTACCTAGCCGCGCAGGCGCGCCTCCCCGGGTCCCTGTTTTTGCTCGGTTTCGTTTCGCGCCTCCTATAAATATCTACTTGTAACCCGAATTAGAAGCAATTCTAGACATATCATTGATCATATTCTTAGCTTAGTTGAGAGCTTCTCTCTCTAGTTTTAGGGTTAGTTTAGGAGTAGATTTAGAGAGAGAAAGTGAGGAATTTCAATGGTGATTGAGAGATTGAAGATTCAATGGTGACAATTGTGTTGAAGATCTTCTCTATTATCAATGAGCATTTCTAACTCTATCTCATTTTATTGCTTTGTTTAATATTCTTGTTTGTTTGGATTGATTTTGATGTTTGATGCTTGATTAGTGTAGTTGTTCTTGATATTTTTTTGATTCTTGATTTCCTTAGTTGTTTGTTGATTAGATGATGATTCTTGAGTAGTTGTTTGGCTAGGGATGGGTGAAACTTGTATGATTGATTGATTGTGCTTAATTTGGGAATTGTCTTGATTAATTGTTAAGATTAAAGTGATTAATGGAAATTGTGCATGTGTGTAATTCGATTAGGCCTTGAGAATTATGCTAGATTGCATTGTGAGCCTAAATTGATACAGACCATTGATTTGTAGCTCACAATTGTCGATTGAGTTCGGTTAGTGACGTTCCTAGTTAGAGTCTCTCGTAGTTGGCGCTAGTTAGACCTCTAGGAGATAGCTTGTTGAGCTCTTTTGATTGCTTTTACCATTAGTCTTTGCAGCCTTTGATTTGCATGTTGTTCCCGAGTTGCTACAATTGTCTTGATTACTTGTTGATCCCCATTCCCTAGTGTTTTATTTATTTGTTTGGTTGTTTGTTTGTTAGTTGTTAGTGTTCTCTCTTATCTTTGGCTTCGACCTAGCTTAGGCGCATAATTGAGAGCGCTTGAACATTACCGTTCCTTTGGGTTCGACCCTTGACTTGCCTCTATACTCGTATTTAGGTTTGTTAAGTGTTTATAAATTTGTTTGGCTCTATGGAAGATTAGATAACGACCTACATTTTCCCTACGTCAGTTTCGCCAGAGGTTTCGGATGAAACAACCTCTGTTTTGAATAAGATTGTGGAAAATGATGAGTTTTTCCAGCAAAGGCGAAATGCATCTGGGAAGTTGGGGTTGTCTGGACTCCAAAAATGCACGGCAGCGATGAGAATGTTAGCGTATGGGGTGACTCCTGACGCCGTTGACGAGTACCTACGTATGGGTCAAACAACTGCACGGAAATGTCTAAAAAAATTTTGTGAAGGGGTAATCAAGGAATTTGAAGCTGAATATTTACAAAGCCCGACGGACGAAGACCTACGAAAGATCCTGTATAAATGACCAACGAGGTTTTCCAGGGATGATTGGCAGTATTGATTGTATGCATTGAGAGTGGAAGAATTGCCCAAATACATGGAAAGGTCAATATTACGGACGAAATAAGAACGCAACCCTCATTTTAGAAGTAGTTGCAGATGAAGATCTATGGATATGGCATTCTTTTTTCGGTATTCCAGGTTCTTGTAATGATCTTAATGTACTTTACCATTCACCGGTTTTTACTGATGTGTTGCAAGGTCGAGCACCTCCAGTGAAGTTTAATGTTAATGGCCATGAATACAACATGGCTTACTACCTAGCTGATGGTATTTATCCGAGTTGGGCTACTTTTGTGCAAGGATTTACCAATCCTCAAACTCATAAGCATATGCTTTTTGCTGAACGACAAGTTGTTGCACGTAAAGATGTTGAACGTCCATTTGGTGTCCTACAAGCGAGGTTTGCAATTGTACGGCAACCAGCTCTTGCTTACGATGAAGATGTGCTAGCTGACATTATGAAGGCTTATATAATAATTCATAACATGATAGTAGAGGATGAACGAGATACTTATAAAAATGCTAAAGTAACAAGAAAATATTACGAAACAGATCGCCCAATGTCGCGTCTAGGAGGTGAAGCTGGTACAAGTGGTACTCCAAATAATGATGAGACATTTCAGTTTCAAACAGGACGTCCTATCGACATTAATAAATATTTGGAGATAAGGGACGCTAAGCGTAATAGACGAACTCATCAATCCTTGAAAGATGACTTGACATAGCACATTTGGGAAAAGCTTGGTGACAATAATCCTTAAAATCTAATGAAGCTTTAATCATCATGTATCGTAATCATATTTCACTTTTTATTAATGTAATGCATTTCTAGTTTTATTACTTATGTCTTCCAATAATCATTGTTATTTAATTAGTTCGTAATTAATTAAAGTCACAATTTTAATTAATTACAATTTAATTATCGTCAAGTATATGGGTAGGAAGTATTATGGAATTATTATAAAAATTGAAAATAAGTAAGAGATAGAATATAGTGGGGTATAGTGAAAAGTAAGAAATAGAGTGGTGAGGGAATTTTTTGGTTTGTTGTTGGTGGGATAAAAAAATTCTTTCTGTAAAAATCTGATGTGGAGGAAAGAGAAAGTTAGAGAGAGAGTGAAGAAGATTTTTTTTTTTTCCTCTGCTGAAAGTGCTCTAATAAATTATATAGTGAACCTTCACCATGTGGCATCAAAATCTATCATTCAAAAACTTGTTCAAATATTGCCTTTTCAACTTTATTTTATTGGATTTCCTTTACTTTATCCTTTTGTTGCAATAAGTAATCTTCAACAATAGCAATAATATATTTAGTCATTTATTGGGCACGTTGACGAGTGCAAATTAAGAAAAGTGTAGTTTTAGAGTTTGTGTCCTTTGTTCATACACGGCGCCGTGCTTAATGCAATTATTTTGTGAGCCTAAAATTCTATGTTTGGGTGTACTTTAAATATAATGCATGCTTAATTTAATAGTTCACATAGTTTTAGGTATGTGTTAAAGATTGAGATGGGATTTTAATTATTTGTTCTTCGAGACTTTGTATGCACCCAAAATAAAAATGCACCTAATCGAAATTTGTTTAAAAAATACTACCTCCGTTTTATATCTTTTATAAATTTGAAATATTTTATATTTTATAAATAATACTCAAAAATTGCAAAAAATATGAAATGGATATAGTAGATAAATAAGATAAATACGTAGTATATAATTCAAAACTTTGTCATATGAAATCTTGTTTTAATTTTTCTCGATTTTATTTGTAACTATCAAATTTTTAAAAATATATGTTTTGTATTAAATGTCTAGAGGTATTGTTATTACAATATCTTATCTGAAATTGGGCATGACTCGAAATTAGACAATATAAAGGAAATGAAGATATAATGTATAATTATTAAATAGGTACTTGTAACAAAGAAATGTTATTGGTCTAGTGGTAAGGTGCAATTGGACATGAACAAAAGCATTAAGGTACAATTCATTGTTGGCGATATATGAAACAAAAATCATTAATTGAAGACTATTGTAACTTGTGTGCACATAAGCCACCCACAAAACAAAACAAAAAAATTTAAATAAATAAAAAAAAAACCTCTAAAGTGAGGTGATTGGGCTTTGGGCACGTTAGTAATACTCCAATTGTTTTATATTGTTCTTTCTACTTTGACCAATTTTGTTTCACAAAAAGATTTCAAAATAAGAACAATATAAAACAACTGGAGTTACAAATTGTGAATATTTTTTCATATTGTTATTGTCATATCGTATATTCGTGTTGGTTCATCTTCTTGATCCCATATTAGTTTATCGATCTTCCAATGAAAAAGATGATGATAAAGATATAGGACTCATCCTAAGAAAAATTTAAATGACAACCAAACTAGAGTCCAATTGAGTACCATATCCAAACAACACAAGCTTGAAAGAAGCTAAAAATCTAACCACCAAAACAATTTCAAAAAGCTAAAAATCTAACCACCAAAACAATTTCAAAATGCTAAGAGATAAAAGCATTCAATTGTACCCATCATATATAAGCATGGTTTAATCCTATCCTTCACTTTCAGACAATAACGTTTTCATAGGGACCATATAGTAGCATAATTATTTATTAGAAAATATTAACAAACAACTTAAATAATTAATTAATAGTATGGACTATATGACAGGATGGAAAAGGAAGTATATAGAGACATCATAATTATTCAAATTTTTAAAATAATATTAAAATAATATTAGGAATGAAAGATAGAAAATTCATGAATTTCATCAACCCTTTTTGCTTGGAGCCACTTCAATTATTTTTCTGTTTGCTGGCATTTAAATTTTACCTTCATATATATAAACCTGCATACTATGTTAACTCAGTTTTCCCTTTTTAAAAAATTCTCTAACATATTTTTTAATTTGTTTTTCTTGTTGTCAAGTCTCTAACAGATAGATATGTTTTAGCAACCCCAGTCAACTAATCAATGCATTGTTCTGCTGTATAATCTGGAAAGAGAAAAAAAAAAAAAAAAAATCTCCTTAAACTTCTTTGTTTAAACAACAAAAATCTTTTCTCGTTAAACTTCTTTAATTTAATAACTTTGATTTGATGGATATAGCTTCAACCAAAGAAGAGACTCCGAGGCGATTATCGGAGCTTCTTAACGAGCAGCAAGAACCGTTCGTGCTAGAGATATACCTACGTGAAAGAGGGTATCGAATAAGAAAAAGCTTGGAGTTAGAGGATGGATATACTGGTTATCGGAGTTCTACTACGTTGGATTATAATGTTAAGAACAGCTCAAGCAAAAAGAATTCGAAAAAGAGCTCGAATTATCATGTACCAAGGAAGAGTAGCTCTATTTCAAGCATCGCTAGGAGTCTAGTTAATACACTCGTTTCGAAGAAGGGGAGGAGAACTAGAGCAACAAAAGAGAATGAAGTCGAGCCTACTAATAAATATTCTTCTACTAGCGGCTCAACTACGCCGTCAAATTATACATGGTTTGAGGGCGGTACAAATGGAGATACTATCAGCATCTCATCTCCGGCACAGAACGAGCCTACTCGTGATGATAAGGTAAATTTTCGAGTACTATTTTGTGTATGTTATTGTTGTGAGGTCAGAAACTCATTTATATCTGCTGGCAGTCAGCATCAGATAGATTGATGATTGAATGGAGAATCGTCGAAGATAACAAGCAATGCAGTCCGGATTCAGTCCTTGATGAACTCGATTTTGAGGTTATCCCTGTTTATAATGGTAAGTTTGTTTTATCATAATTTTTTAGTGACATCAATTTAAGTTTTTACAAAGTCAACAATTTTCATGTGTCAAAATTTGTGTGTACGTAGTGCTAAATTGATTGTTGAGTCATATTTTTGGCACTCTTAAGAAAATTTGAATTCAAATACAAAAGTTAAAAATTGATCAATTCATAATGATATATGGCATTGATAATGTTTGTGGGGTTGAAACAGCAAACAAACCGCAAGAGAGAACACCAGTAGAATCAAGAATAAGGTTTCAGAGAAATGTTTCAGAGGATGCCATTGTATCGGCCTCGCTTTGGGAGCTGCTGGTGCAGTTCAGAAACAAGCCAAAGCAGCAAGGGAGGAGAAAACCGTTCCCCGAGTACATGAACTCGAAGAAAGCCTTACAGCACAATCGACAACTGATGTTCGACTGCTTGAGAGAGGCGGTGGAAAGTGGTAAGCAACAGAACAACAGCAACAGAGAAAATGGACTGAAAATGGGACCTGAAGAAATTGGGAAGTTCATTTGTAGAAACTTGAAAGAATGGGGGAAACTGTCTGGTGATAAAACGAACATCAAACAGATACTAAAAATGGACTTATTAGGAGATGATGAATGGGGTGCCTTTGAAGTATGGAAGAGAGAAATTGTTGCTGAAATTGGAAATTGTATCTTTGATGATATTACAGAACAGATTATCAGTGACATGATTGATCACTAATGAGTATTAACGTATTTTACATGGGTACATGTACAAGTGTCTGATTCGGTTGTTTTGCGTAAATATTTATGTGTCAAAGTCTCCGTATAAAGTCCATATCGAATTATCAATGACCCAACACGGCAACACAATACCCAAAGAGTACGAAAAATAAATTGAGAGATTTTTTTAGGGGGTTGTATTAATTTTATAATGTATATAATTAGTAATATTTGACAGCACTAGTAATAGGAAAGAATAATATAGTTTGGAATGTATGTTGGAAAAAAGAAGATTAGTACGTGGATGTTGATGTCATTAACTCAACCACCAACAATAATTAAAGTGATGCAGACATATTTCTGTATATATTTAGAGTTTTTAGACCATCTTTGTCGTTCCTCAATCCTCATTGACATGATTAATGGTCTTGGGTCACATTGCAATTAAATTAGAATAACACATAGCAAAAAAAAAAAAAATAAGGAAAATGCAATTTCAGCTACAATTCTACAAATTATCGAGACGATAAATATTATTAAGTCTAAGTTAGTTTTCATTAGCTAAGAAAATTGTTACATATATGGTATATCTGGTGTGGTCTTTGTACACATAGCAGATGACAAAAGTCATTATATTATTGTTTGTTGCTAGTGACCAATTACCTAATTCAATGTAAACCTAATTTGAGAGGCATACACATAAACATAACAAGGGACATGTCTTAAATTATTTGAGATAATTTGTTACAAAATACTTATATTTTCAAATACCAAGATGTAATTTTGTTAGCATTTTGTGTGAAATTAAAGAAGACCCATAAAGATATGAAAATACAATAATTGCCAAAATTAAAAAAATCAAGGTTATCAATCTTTGACTTTACACAAATGTTGGAAAGAAGCAAATTCAAGTTTATCAGAATGGGAAACAAGTTTATACAAAAATATCCATCATTTACTGCACAGAACAACGAGAAGACGAGAGCTAGGGGAGGAGTCTCGCTCTGGAGAATAGGGTTTCCTTTCTTGCGGAGGTCTGAGGTTGTGCTCTTGCGTATTCAAGCCTAACTCCCCTATTACGAGGTGTTACCAGTGATTGATGGCTGAGGAGATAGCTAAGAAGTGGTCAAATGATAGTTTATAAAACATATTCCTGGGCTTCAACCATCAGCTTAAGCTTTTGGTTGAGTTGGTCCACTAACATGGTATCGGAGCCAGCGTGATACAAAGGTCACGGGTAAGCTTTTGGTTGAGTTGGTCCACTAACATCAAACCTTAAAATTACGTCTGAGGAGGACGAGATTGCAGAGTTGTGCGATCCCAATTCGGATGCCCAAGATAGCAAAATCTCCCTTTCGATAGTTGCAAAATTGCTAACGATGAGATCGTATAATTTTGATGCTCTTCAAAGGACTTTGAAACAGATTTGGGCCTTGAAACGTGATGTAATTTTCCGTAAAATTGAAAATAATTTGTTCATCATCCAATTTTTCCATTGGCGTGACAAGGAGAAAGTGTTGGATGGTGCCCCTTGGAACTTTGATAATCAATTGCTATTGATGGGAGAAATTCATGGGGATGAACAACCAGACTCTATCGAATTGAAATTTTGCCCTTGCTGGGTGAGGCTTTACAATCTTCCGCTGGATTGTCGTTTGAACTCTGACATTAAAACCATGGCTGAGAAGATTGGAGTAGTTCTGGAAGTTGAACAAGATGAATTGGGTTGGGATAAATCCCGAAGAGTTCGTGTTTTGGTGGATACATTGAAACCTTTGTGTAGAATTCAAAAGAATTGGAATAAGAAGGGGATTGTTACTGCTGTTCAAATTAAATACGAACGGTTTTCTACCTTTTGCTTTGGCTGTGGAATTCTGGGTCATACAGAGAAAGACTACCCGAACACAATAGAGGACAAAGAACAGGATGAGAAGCAGTGGGGGTTGTGGCTTAGAGCATCCCCTCGTAAAGGGAGAGCTAAGCTAGAAGAAGAGGTAGGAAAGCTCAGGTCAGCATCTAAGAAAGCGTTAGTTTCACTCACAAAACGCAGGAGCTTAGGGTATTTTTACCCAAAACAATCTATTCTCCATTTCTCCAAGATCAACAATACACCAGCCAGCAATATCAACACATAAAATGCAATAAAGTATAGGCATATAGCAGTGAACGAGCACAAACAGCCAAGCAAAAAAATACACGATGATTACGTGGAAAACCCCTTCAAGTAGAAGAGTAAATACCAGGGACAATTAGGGAGTCCACCCAATTGCACTTATTATGATAAATGAATGTTACAAAAACACAATTTCAAGTCTCAAAAGTGGGTACACAATTACCCAACAACAATCATAAAAGCTAAACTACAAAAGAAGTAATTGAGAAAATATCACCAAAGATAAGAGTTCACTGATATCTCACAATCCGTGGTAGCAAAGGCAATCACAATGTTGTAGATGAAGCTTTTGATGCCCCAAACAAGTTGTCAAAATTTGAGCTAAATCAAACCATGAATGAGCTTCAATCGGAGGTGATTTCTAGGACTGCTCGCTGAAAAACATGAATGAGTTGCTCTTTGAAACCCTATGTGTTGTTCTCTCTTTCGCTCACTAAATTTGCTTCCTCTCTATCTCACTCTACTGTCCACAAGTGAGGTTACCAAAGAATTTTGTTACCAAAGACTTTTGTTCCCCAAAACTTCTTTGAGAAGCTACAAAATGCTTCACCAAATGAAACGAGCTTCTCCACATAAAAAGAGACCCATAGCCCAATGGATGGTCTTAAGGAAAAAAATGTTTAAATAAAAAAGCTTTTGTAGAAGATAGTTACTTGACTTTTATCTTTCAAATGGGTTAAAAAAAAAAAAAAACCAAAGTCATTTTTGGAATGATTGTGATCACATTTATATTTAGTAATCTTCTCAATTAAGGATCAATTTGGTTTCGCCAGCAACACCAAGGGCTTCTCATCATGTCAGAGAATTCTCATCTGAATTCTAAAGCAGGCTAACTTAGATAAATATAGCATGCATTAACTACGTGTTAAATGCAAGGGAGCTGATGACAAATAGACCAATACAATTGAAGGAGCCTAAGCCTTACATCAAAGCTCAAAATTTTGATTGAGCCTAGTCTTAATACACCCAAGGAGACACACAACTTATAATTTACACAGCCGACAATTCTATCAAATCTCACAATAAAATTCATGACAGATTAATTTAGAATGGTTGCAGGTTGTATAAACTAAGTCCGTCAATTGTCAAAATATGCAAGCTCATGACAAATATAGGGCAGATACTAACAATTCTAAAACCTGAAAGAGCTGACTTCCACAACTGGATTCTTAGACATATGATCCTCAAGCCTAGATTTACAATCACTGTGAAAGGATGCCATTGATCTTTGCCGAGAAACAAATGCCACTCTAAACTGTTCGATCCCTTGTTTGAGACTCTTTCTTTTTTGTACCTCAGACTTGTATCTCTCCAACAACATATCTCTCTCTTCTGATACTAACCTTAGATTTTGGCTGGATTTAAATACTTTATCAAGCAAGTTTTCCCTATCTTGTTGCAGAACCTGTAATTCTCTCTCAAGATCAAGGTACCTTGAATTTGACTCTTCCAGAACCTGTTTAGAATGATCATGATCCTTTTCAAGGCTTATGTATTTGTCTCTGAATGTGTTGATTTCATTGCTCAATTTCTCATTCCAACAAGCGAAATCTTCCCCAAACTCAAGACCCTTTACCAAAGAAAAAGGAAATGAAGCTAATTTAGAGATCCTCCTAATAGTTATCAAACAATAAGATTATAAGAAACCATGCATTCTACAGTACTCTCATCTTTCCCAACAACAGCAACCTACTGACTTTCAATATTATCAATTTATCATGCAATTCCCACCAGTTGGTTCAGTCATGCATAAAAAGTTTATTACTCCATAATCTTTCCTAGGTGAAACTCATTATAATATCAACAACATATGAGTATTAAATTAATTTTGCCACGTGATATGATAATTTTGACAATAAACAGTTCAGAACTCTGGAAGTGGCTTTTCTTTCATTTATCCCTATAACTTTGTGATTTAGTAATAAACATGAGATAAATTTGACAATAGAGTAATGAATGAATCAGTTTGTAGAGAGGATAATACAGGCATAAAGTTAGATGCTTAGATCAAAAGTCTGGAAAGAAATATAGTGTAGCCTAATGTCAAGGTAAGGAGTAGCACAAAAAATAATGAGTAAAATCTGGACAATATTAGCCTAGAAACTACCTTATAATCAGAGCCGCATTGTCTGGTTGTCGATTCTTTCTCCATTGTAGTTTGTGCATCTGATGATGCCAACAATGCAACAGAATTGTTCAATCTATCACAAAGAATTTTACACTGCTCTTGCAGTATAGAGGTATCCGTGCTGAAAGTTTGATGACCATCTACAGCCATTCTGCAGTGAGTTTCCAATGTTGAAAAAAGATTTGAGCCAATCTCAGTCATGCTGGTTAGCAAGATATTTGCAAAAGATTTTTCATCATCAACAGAACGCTGCAAAAATCTCAAAGGGTACAATTAAACACAAGCCGGATGGAGTCACTTCACATATAAATTTGTATATGTAGAGCATTGTGATATCAGTATACCTGCATAACAGATAAGACATCATTATATATGTCTTTACAAGTTGTCACAGAATCAGACAGCATTTGAGGAATTTCTCTTGTCAATTTGGCCTCCTCCCGAAGTTCCATGATCTCTTTGGTTAAATTATTATTCAACAAGACCTGATCTCTGTGATTTTTCTGCAAATACATCATACATGTAGATATGAATCTAAAAAAGGAATATAAATCTTTACGAGTATGTTTATAAGTTTAATTCCTAAATGTAATTCGGATTCACAAACCAAAAGAGCAACTAATTCTAGAAAAGTGGATACATATAATAACTTCAAACAATGATTTGCAGCAGATACATTATAATGTAAGTAATATGTAGGCACTAAGTGAAGTTTATGTGAGCAACAAGGATAAATTTCACCAACTAACCTCAAGTTCATCTTTCTCTTTAGTTGCAATTTCCATTTGCTTTCTGAGATTCTGAATCTCGTGCTCATAACGACCTTTTGAGAAAGCCTGATAAAGATAACTTTAACTTTGTTATATGTATCTTACAAAGCAAAAACCTTTTAAGTTAAACGTATCTTACAAAGCAATTAACTGCAAGAGATCCCAAACTGTCGATACCAACTCAATTTACATGAACCTTAGTTTCACTCTATCGCCATCACTCTCTTCACTGTTAGAGTCAAGTGTACTAGAGCAATGACACATTTTATCTATATTTGTAAAATGAGAAATACTACTAAGTTCTGACAACAAAATGAGACAGAAAATTTTTGATCTTCACACATTCTCACATCTTCAGTTACTTTACAATTTCTTGTAACTACTACCCTTTCTAGTTTCTACCCTTTTTATTTCTACTCCGTGTATTAGATTTTTATTAACCCACCTTCATTTCTTCATTTTGAAAGTTTTAATATATGTATCACACAAAATATACCACATTCCCACCCACTCTCTCTACTTATTTTTTTTTATCATTTCTTGCACCGACTTACCTTTCTACTTTTTCCACCTTTTTCTTACATCTACTCACCTCTCTTATAAACAAAAGTTTAAAACAAATAGATACGTCAAAAATAAGTTACTATTATTGGATTCTAGGATTTATTGGGATAGGACATTAGGGATGTTAGAAACTACTCAAAGGACACCACTAAGCTTCAAGAATGAATCTTACAGGACTAATGCCATCAGATGACAGGGACCGAACTTTAATTGCCGGAGTCATACAAATTGAATCAAGGTCGGCTACATATCCTTTATTCATCTTCATCCATGCATCTTCGTCTGCCACATCGTTGAATGCATCCGGAAAGGGGCTAGCATCAGAATCAGACACTGTGGCATAATTTGATCGTCGGACAACAAAAGATTTGGGAGCTTCTTTAAAGCCAGGGGTGCTGAAAGCTTCTTCTTGCCGCATATGCTGGCTATTAATGCTCCTCTCCCTCATTCCTTGACCTGATAAACTTTGGTGCTACAATAAGCAAAGAAAAACAAATCTCAGATGGATAAACACAACTGTCATCGGCCATTTAAAAAATGGTTTGATAATTCTATTGTCTCAAAGCACACCTGAGTAGTATTGCTCTTTCGCTCACTGTCTGAAAAGTTCACCATATTACTGAGGTTGTTAATTTTAATTTGTTGCTCTTTGATGTGCAAATCCCTTTGTCTTTGAAGTTTTCTCTCCTCTTCAAGCTCCATGGCAAGCTTTTCGTGCTCTAGTTCATACTAATAAGAGAATGATAAATGAATACCTCAACTTTATTGTTTTATCAAAGGGATAGAACAAGTACAAGAGACTACTCAGCGAGAGATACTGCACCTTAAGCAAGTCATTCCGCAATTTCAAGATTTCTTGTTCCATAACTACAGCTTGAGATCCCTAAACAAGAGAATATTAATTAGGTATATAATGAGCCACAAGCCCACGAAAGTCAAGGTTAGCAAATAAACTAACCTGAAGTTTTTGGCGTAGTTCCTCTATTTCCAAAGTTTGACGCTTCAACAAGGCCGCATCAGTCAAGATCTAATACAAAAATTATTGATCGGCAGGCCATCATCAATTGTATACATGAACGGTAAATAATAGACCCTTAGCTTTCATCAAAAATATGGTTCCAAAACAAAACGTTGATTAAAATGAAAATTTAGCCATCACACACTAATAAATAGAGTAAAACAACTGGATTTGTTAACAGCAGGTGAAAGTGCTAAAAATAATTAGTAGAAAGACTAATTAACTATCTGCAAAGTAACAAGAAATATGCATATGTTCTTATACTGTCAGAAGCAGTGCTTTGACGTTTGTAAGTTAGTACAGACCCCTACACCAAATAATTCCCTTTTCTGATGATTAAGTAGATAAATTCCCATATGAATATAGATTCGCTTCTGTCTCGAAAAATATTTAGTTCATCAGCAAGTTCAACTCTTTAATTTAGTTAACGCAGTAGCCAACACATATTTAAATATTGAATGAGATCAAATATGTTCCTCAATGGTGTCAAAGAGCGAAAAAAAAAACAAAAACCAAGCAAGAGTGTAACAAACCTCATTCACTTGCGCACAATTAGTAACACGTTTAGCTCTGTTAGCAAACTGAAGAGTGCCCCTAGTTTCTTCAACATGAACCTAACCATTTAAAGGCATCTAAGTCAAACAACTCAAAATAATCTTAATGCACTAATTCAAATCAACTGTTCTTAAAGCGAGCAAACCTCTTCAGGTGCTACTGTGCAGATAATTGAAGTTTTAGCATTGCCACCAAGTGAAAACTGGAGAATGCGAGTCAGCTTACTGTCACGATAAGGAATATGTCCCCTGCCAAACCCATAAATATGTGTGAACGACTTAACCAATGAGATCAAATTAATGCCAGTGAGTTACAAACCTTTGCTTAGCTCCTTCACTGAGCTTGTTGATGACATTGCCAAGAACCATCAGGCTCTTGTTAATGTGTTTTCCTTCCTTTAATCTAACTCCATCAGCACCAGTTTTTGCAATTCTCTCAGATCCCGCCAGATCCACCAAATTCTAAATTTTATTGAACAAAAGAAGCATATTAAAACCCATAACACTGAAAAAAGGAAAGTGATATACGAAGTATATATAAATGATAGAAAGAAATAACAAACCAAAGCAGAAACACGGATAGCATCTGAACTTGAACTATCCATCTCTTTAGTCTTACTTTCTATGACCTGTAAATGGAACCACAAACAGTTACAAAAGCTCGTAAATAACTATTAAAGCTCAAATCAGATTACAGCATTGAGAAACTACCATTCTAAAGATTGTGTGTGACCTGCTACTTCGTACGTTCATATTTGTTTCACCAAAATGTCTATGAACTGCATCATTCAATTCAGAAATCAAGCATTAGAATTTTTACAATTCACTAAATACAACTCGAGTGCATTTTGCAGCAAGGCTAAATAAACCTTCTCCTGCTTCGAGAAGCTTGTGCACTTGCTCAGCATCGCTCACAATTTCTTCTCTAAGGCCAGCAACAAAAACGCCACGCTACAATCAAATCACAATTAGTGAACCTTTCTCTCTTGAAACTGAAAATGAAATAGCATAGGCTACTAAATTTACCTCCAAACTTTCATGGATCTGCAGCTTCTGGTTATTAACCATCAAAAGATCATTGATTTCTTCATTATAAATTTCCATGTATGACACACGAATCAAAAACTCCCTCTCATCATGCTGAAAACAATAGAAATCTTGTAGCTTAGACAATCAAATACAAAATTATCGCAGTACTATGAGGTCTATGTCGTAATGAGGATCAACCAAGGCAAAGACCAGAATTTCACCTTTGTTATCATGTCAAAAACATCTTTGACAGCCCGGTGAATGATCCCGGGATCGTTTTCGGAACCATTCATGGTGAATGTCTTTCCGCTACTAGTTTGCCCATATGCAAAAACAGTGCCTACAATGCACTCAAACATACAAATAATCAGAAACAATTAACTACCCTACACAACATAATAATCATTAATCAACAACAAAAATTACAATCATACTTTATGACTGAAATCCAACAGAAAACTGCAACAATTATAATTGAAATCAACTAAATTAAATCATCCTTTTATAATCAATCAATTTTGAACAAAGAAAATTGATTTTCATAATTGAAATCAACAGAAAAACAACAATCAGCCTTTATTATAATCAATTTTACAAATTACGGCAAGAATATTAGATTTAATGCTCGAAAATTGCTACAACTAGCATGTTAAAAAGGAAGAAACAAACCGTTAAATCCTTCAACGGCGGCATTAATAATATCCTTAGTAAGAAGCTCATAAACCCTAGAATTTGGGCAAGATTGATCAAAAACATGATCTGTCAAAAGAAACAAGAGAAAATCAAGAAATATTCAAATTAAGTATGAATTAATTAAAAAATAGGAAGAAAAAGTGAAACAAAATTTCAAACCGAAGGTAAAGGCGACGCCGGAAATGGGTGTGCCGGAAGACTTATTAAGAGAAATGCGATTATCATCAATATTCCAGAAGGTTCCATTAAAGGATTCTTGAGTTACTGGAGGTCTCACTCTTACTGCAACACAAATCTTCTCCATTTTTTTCTCCCTTTTAATTTTTTGGTCAATAAATATTTTTTTTGTTGCAATGGGAGTTTTTTTGAATTGAAATGAGAGAGGGATTTCCTGGACGGGCTTTTGAATTAGATTAAGTTACATAAATACCCCTGTCAAAAGCCAATCAAATACTATCTCCGTTTTTAAATAATTGCTCCACTTTTCTTTTCCGATCGTTTTTAAATACTTACTCCACTTTCTTATTTGGAAAAGTTTTACAATATTTGATTTATTTCCTTCAACTAGTGGAACCCAATAGAATTATATTTTACTAGTTTTGTGTCACGTGCAATGCCCGTTTTCAAGCTACATGTCATATTTTAAAATGTATCATTGATACAAAATTAGTTAGGAATTGATGTGCTTTTGTGACAATTTAAAATATGTAGTAAGCATGTAATGACTAATAATAATATTGGTTAAAATGTTCGATTAAATACATAAAAAAAAATAAAAAAAATAGCAAATTAAGGATGAAATGTTAGAAATTTCTAAAAATTAGAATAAAAAAATAAATTAAATAAAAAAATTATTCTGAGCCTATTGAGTTAGCCCGAACCCACAACCTTGGGCTAAGGTTGAACATTTCTTGACCCGTAACCTGATATGACTCTATCCAAAATGACTCATGACCCGACTCGATTGACAAGCCTAAACTATTTTATTCATATTTTATTGAAAATAAAACTCTAAACTAACAATTTTGTCCTAAATTTCTATATAAATTTGATTGAAAATAGAATTCTAAACTGATTTTTTTTTTTATCCTATGAAGTCTATATAAACTTATCCAACGTAGTGCAACATTTGGCGAAAAACTAGAATGGCAAGTGTCGTTATCTCGTGACTTGGTTAAAAGTTTAGCTTTATATATTAGTTATTTGATTTGTACATCTGAAATATTGGTATATTATCAAAAATAAAACTCTAAACTAACAATTTTATCCTAAAATTCTATCCAAATAGAATTGTAAACTAACTTTTTTATTTTATGAATTCTATTTAAATCTATCCAACGTGGTGCGACACTTGGCGAAAAATTGGAACGCCAAGTGCCACTGTCTCGTGGTATGGCTAAAAGTTTAGCTTTATATATTAGTTATATGATATGATATGATTACCTTTACACTCTCTCTCCTCCAATTTACCCTCCAATACCCCCACTACCTCCATATTTTATCACTTTCTCCAAATTCTCTTAAAACTCCGCGCATGGAGAAGTAGAGCAAGTATTTCATGATAAAATATTTTTAAAAATTATATTATGAAACTTTATATTAATATCTATCAAATAACATATTTCATGATAAAATATGTTTTATTATATTAGTAAAAAATTATGGTCAAAGTTAATACATGAATAGTGAAAAAAGTCCAACGTCTCATGTATTTAGGGACGGAGGGAGTACTTCGTAATTTAGTACTAAAATTTGCAAAAAGTTGCAGATGAGGAGGTATGGAAAGTTTGCAAAGTTGCAAATAGAGTAATAAAACAGATAATCTGGTTATAATACCTATTTCAACCAGTTAAAAAAGCATAAAATAAATCAAATATATTTTTTTAGATATTCAAAACTCCTCCTCTCTCTCCTGTGATAAAGCATACTCTCCTCCATATCCATAAGTAAACCCACAAATCTAATATCATATCATATTAATTTGGCATTCTAGTTTGTTTGCCAAGTGTCACGCCACGTAAGCGACAACTATACATAAACATGCCACATAAGATGTCAGGTAATAATTATTAGATAGATTTGTTTAATACAAAAAAGTTATCTTTGAATTTTAATTTCGATAAACTTTTAATCTTTTTGTAATTTTAAATTCCTCTTTTTAATTGATAGAATATATGTAGATAAAATATTAATTGACATCTATATTGAATATCTAATGAACAATAAAATTTTATTTCTATCGGTACACCACATAATTATAATTAATAAGAGTACCCAATTAACACTAGAAAATTACTCCTATATGAATACACTACATAATTATAACTATTAATAAGGTCAAGTATCATTAATTTTTTAGTCTACCATCAAAGCTTTATCAATGAAGTATTCTTTATATTCAATTTTAATAATTTTTGTGTACGTTTATGATTTTGTTTTCAGTTTCATTAATTTTGTTTATGTCTTGACACCTTATGTATATTGTACTTATAGATTAAATAGTGTACGTTATGTAAATAGATTGTGTGCATTTGAGTACATGTCCTTTCCATTTAAAGGTGTCCAAGTACTTCTCAATTTATATCCAATTTTTCAAGATAATTCGACACTAACATCATAGATATGACACAAAAAACAGTGGAATGCATTGACACAAAAAAATAATATTAGTGTAGACACCTGATTGTGTCTCCCCAAAAACCAAACCCAGTGATGAATATTTTTCACATCATTGATTATCGAACGAAGTGAAAGTGTGAAAAGTCTTGTGATGCGGTTATTTTAATAAAAATATCTTTCTGTTTTCGAAATGTACTCTATTTATGAAAATATCCAGTCCAATTTGGTTTGGTCCATGATAAGGGTCCAATAATGGTGTAGTTGGATTGGGCTTGCAAAAAGATTTCCAACGATATATTATAAGCCTAATTTCGATGAATAATGAGGAAGTTATGGCCAAAATACTTAGTTGGGCCCGAAATAAGTTTTATATACGGCCCAATGATCTAGTGGAGGGCCCATTAATTATTATTCCTAAAGTCATTAGGATTGACCTTAATCTTCTAGAATAATCTAGAAGGTTTTCTTAAGTTCTAATGGAATCAGGATTAATAATTATATTTTTAGAAAATAAAGAATTTTATTTGGAATAAAACAAGTGTTTTAAAAAGGATTAAATCTGATTTTAAAAGATAAGTATGGACTTTAATTAGTCGAATTTAATTAGATTAAGGATTCCGTACGGATTTTAGAAAACGCGTTCTACATCACAAAACGACAGGACCCTGTCGCGCGGCGACGGACCCTGTCGCGTCGCGACAGAACCAATTTTATTCTAATTCGAATTCTGAATCTTTTCTATCGTTTTCGGACTATTTTCTATATAAATAGGGTCAATATTCTCCGTTTTTAAAGGACCAACAAACAATCATCAACAATCATCTATTCTCTTCTCTTTAAAAGCTAGAAGCTTAGTCTTTCCTTCTCTCTGGATTTTCTAAGCCTTGCCTTTTTCAAATGCACCATACCGCATTCACGAGTTTTAGACACATCTAGCCAAGCTCGAAGTTGCCTTCGCCCTAGACGTGAAAGGTTGATAATTTCTGAGGGTTTGGTCCCAAATCCCTATTTTAATTATTTAAATTAATTGTTTGATTTAATATTTTCCTTGAAATTACTAACGTGTGTATTGTTTTGATAGAAAGAGATACGAGGCAACAAAGTAAGTTGTTTTATTGCTATATTTCTATAGAAAGCATGCTTAGATTTTATAAATTCCTAGTATCATGTTAGGATATTATTTATTGCTTTCTAGTATGATGCTTAGGTTGCTTTCTATTTCTTTTATCATGTTAGTATTATGTTAAGGTTAAAACTTTGATCTTTATTGTTTAGTGACATGCTAGGATTTGTTATTAATCATGTTAGTGTCATGCCTAGGATCTTGCTAATATTATGCTTTATTGAGATTGAGAATATAATTATGATGATGATGATTTGTTGTATCAATATTATGTTGCTTGATATTATTGTTGTTATTGCTTGATCATGCCTTTTCTTGCAGGATTAAAGGGAATTTGTACTTGTAATCACGCTTAATAAGACAATTAATAATTTTATTTAGACTAATATGATTTTAATTTAAGTGATCGCCAATAATAATTTTGTTTGTGCATTAATATTCAACCAACATAGATTAAACAGGTTTATGATTAATATATTGATTGTATGTTAGTCAGGAAGCGCACATGAATATGAGAAGAATAAAGTAGATGCCTATTTTTAGGGCAGGTTCAATCTCTTTTAGGTTAGATTTGTACTTTCATCCCCCTATATCCAGTCATGGTTCTAGACCACTATGGAGTTAGCAATCTCATGGATCGTGAAGGGGTGTAACCTTCACCCTGTGAACGATTTACAAGTTCCTAAAACTTGTTGGCGACTCTTTTGCTCTAGTTTCCTTCCCTTTGGACGCCACCATATTTAAGTGTATGATCACAACGGGGCTCAAGTGTGGGATGCTTGAAATATTCCCTACAATTAGGCATCTCATCATAAAATTGATATCTAAACCAAAATCATAGTTATCCTGTCAATCCTAAAATTATATACCCTGCCTTAGTTCCTCAATGTTTTTGGTTTTGATATAATCTAGAGTAGATAATTATTTTCATCCTAATCATATTATTATTGTATTTTCCAGCTTATTTGAAGAATGGATGCAATAAACTGTAAAAGGTACTACTTATATTAGTAGTACAATTAGTTTCTATTTTGCTTTTTTTTTTAATATTAACTCAAATTTCTCAAAAACTTTTATTAAAAAAAATTCACTAAAACTATCTAGATTTGGGAATTAAGTGATTTATATATAATGTTTTAACCTAACAATTCAGAGGGATAAACACATCACATGAACAAGAATATACTATTTGATCAAGGTTAGAAATTAATAACGAGAGACAAGACTAGATTTTGAAAGTGAGGATCACTCGATTGTGGGAAGTATTAAACCTAAAGAGGAACATTGGTTGAAGTAAGTCAAGCTAATAGTGCCAAAAGTCCAAATGTGATATTAAAATAATAGAGGCAGTAGTAATTTAATTAAAAAGTAACAACAGTTAGAAATAATTTTCTTCAAAAAAAAATTTATAATAATAATTGGTACCATAAAAAATTACGAAGCATGTATTAAAATAAGTACACTCTTAAAAAAAACGAAAATCTAGGGCAACGCCCGGGGTATATACTAGTATATATATAAAGGAGAGTTTTTTCTCGAGTTTTTATAGAGCCACATAAGATTTAGTTTTCTTAATGCGTCATGTAGGATTATAAATTTTAGTTATAGCCAATTAAATAAGAGATTTGTGAGTTTTTTTAGAATTAAATAATTGAAATGTCACATAAGCAAAATTGACTAATGAGATTTTAAAGTATTAATTAAATATAAAATATTATCTTTTGAGATTAGGAATTTCATATAAATATATAACGAATGAGAGGAAATTCACAATATATATTAAAATAAAATTTATTTTTAAAAATACAAATAAAACATGTATCGCATGGGCTTCATCTAATCACATAAAATACTAAATCAATCTAAGATAGCAAATTGTCCTCTAAGTATTAGTAGTCCAAGACATAAGCATGGGACGAATAGCAACCCAATGTTTCATTTTCATTTGACCCGAATTAGGCTTCCTAATTGATCCATTAACGAATCCAAACTAGCCTTAGGCCCTGTTCTTTTGAGCTTCTGGGCAGAGCAGAGCAAATTTCAGCAGAACAGAGCAGAGTAGAGTAGATTTCAGCAGAGCCGAGCAGAGCAGATTTTATTATTATTATTATTATTATTATTATTATTATTATTATTATTATTATTATTATTACTATTTGTAGACACCCATTTGTGTCTCCCCAAAACCAAACCCAGTGATGAATGCCTTGCACATTGTGTTATTATCGAATTAGGTGAAAGTTGTTTGGAAGTTGAGTGTTGCGGTTTAGTTTAATTAAATTCTTTTCTCTCTGTTTTTGAAAATGACTTTATTTATTTGAAAATAGCCGAACCAGTTTAGTTTGATCCATAATTAAGGCCCAATAATAGTGTAGATGGATGGGGCTCGAAGAGACCTTTCCAACGATATATTATAAGATCAATTCCGATGAATATTGAGGAAGTTATGGCCAAAATGCTAAACTGGGCCTGGTTAATTATTTTAAATACGGCCCAATGATCTAGGGGAGGGCCCAATGTTAATTATTACTCCTAAAATTATTAGGATTAATTATAGTTCTCTAGAAGTTTCTAGAAAGTTCTTTTTAATTCTAATATTATTAGATTTAATAATTAATTATTTTTAATAGATTTTTATTTGGAATAAAATATCGTTTTATTATCTTAAAATATATATTTTATCTTCTGTACGGATTCCGTAGATCAAGTTGATTAAAGATCGGATTCTGCGTGAAGAAAAACGCGCTAATACAGGTTGTCGCCAAACGACAAGTCTGTCGCCACGCGACAGACCCTGTCGCCTCCCGACAGACATTGTCGCGTCGCGACAGAGTTAATTCCTGGCGACAACGTGGAGTTTTATTCCTTATCAAATTCTATGTTTTTCCGGACTATTTTCATTATAAATAGCGTCCGACTCTCTGTTTTCAGAATCATCAATTCACAATCATCAACTCTTTCTCAATTCTTTCTATTCCCTCTCAAGAATTACTTAGTTCTTTTCTTTCTCTCTCTTTCTAAACTACCTTTTTACAAAACACAATATTCCGCATTCACAAGACTTAGAGTCTCTTAGCCAAGTTCGAAGTTGCCTTCGCCCTAGACGTGAAAGGTTGATAATTTCTGAGGGTTTGGTCCAAAACTAGTCTAAACTTTATTTAACTTGATTTTAATTTAATTCTTTAATTATTCTTTATTATTTTCATTGAAGTTACTAACTTGTGTATTTTGTTATTTGAAAGAGATACGAGGCTTCAAAGTATGTAATCTTATTACTCTCTTTCAATGTAGAAAGCATGTTTATTATTGTTTAATATTTCTAGTATCATGTTAGATGTTATTTAATGCTTTCCAGAATCATGTTTAGGATGCCTTTACTCTTTCTAATATCATGTTAGTGCCATGTTAGGTTTGAAGCTTCGATCTTTATTGTTTAGTGACATGCTAGGATTTGTTATTAATCTTGTTAGTATCATGCCTAGGATCTTGCTATTATATTTAAGCTTTATTATTAACATGATATTATTATTATGATGCTTATGTTGCTTGATATTTTATTTATTGTTATTGCTTGATCACACCTTTTATGCTTGTTAAAGGGAATTTGTACTTGAAATCACGCTTAATAAGATAATTATCAATTTGGTTTAGGCTAATGTGATTTTAACTCAAGTGATCGCCAATAATAGTTTTATTTGTGCATTAATATTCAACCAACATAGATAAACAGGGTAGGTTTAATATAATGTTTGTATTTTATTCGAAAAGCGCACATGAATACGAGCAGAACAAAGTAGAGGCCTATTTTATAGGGCGGGTCCTTTCTTTTGTAGATTGGATTCGTACCCTCATCCCCGGACCCTGTTTGGTTCAAGACCTTATGGAGTAGTTGATGGTCCTTTTGGATTGTCTTTTGGGTTTACAAGTTCCTAAAACTTGTTGGCGACTCTTTTTGCTCTTTTTCTTTCCCTTTGGAACGCCACCGTACTTTAGTGTATGATCACAGTGGGGTTCAAGATTGGGGTTATCATAATGCTTGAAATATTCCCTACAGTTTTTGGCGACTCCACTGGGGAGGATTTTTATTTATATTCCTGAAATTTATTTAATTTTGGCAATTATTTAGAATGAGCGGATGAGACTTGAAAAATTCTAAGTATTTCATGTGCGTGATTTGATTAACATTATTGTCATATGCATTAAAAGGTCCTCATGGGAGCACCCCATGAGTCAATCCATAGGAATTTTACACGTAGGAAATTTGAGAAATATCTTTCATGACTAGAATCGAAAAGATGATGCGAAATCTGGAAAATTCGAAGAACACAGAAACTTGCCAAGGCATGTAGGAATTAGCGTCTAGAAAACAGGGCTTGTCGCCCGTAAAAAGTTTCTGTCGCCTGGCGACAGTTCTGTCGCTTGGCGACAGAAGCTTTTTTGCGGCGACAGTCCCTGTAGTCTGGCGCCAAGTTCTTCCAATACCGAGCCAGGGGTCTGCCTTCTTGCTTTGACCATTTCTAGCATTGTTGGCTCGATTTTGCTTATTGATTGAGTCATTTTCTCACTTTTCTGAACCCATATGTGTTCTACATATGGATATAACCCTCTGGGGGTTCCTGCTTCACCTTCCCAATGGAATATTCCACTATCATGTGCAAAGTTCAGATTTGGGTACGTGTAATGTTTGTGAATCCACCAAACCATGGAGTCGAGTTCGATTTCATCACGAACTCGCGGAATCCTGTCCATTCGCTCCAACCCTCCCGGTAGGCTTGTGTGCAATGCATATGGATTCTTAACCATGGACCTTTTTGACTTAACCCATATCCTCAAACTTTAGAGAACTAGAGCCATGGTTAGGTTGCAAACTCATCTTGTGACTATGTGAACTACTTGTGCACCCTTGCTTGTATTTATTATATATGTGTTAACCGTTTGTTTGACTTGTGTTAAAGACTAAATGAATTGACTAATGACTAAAAGGACTTTGTCTAATTAATTAATTAATTTTGAATTAATTAAAGGTTAATAAATTAATCAATTCGACTTAGCATGACTTTAGGCATGTCCATTTAGAGTAAAATTACTGGAAACAGTCCCGATTAATGTTCCAGCAATGGCGCAGGAATTTGGACTGTGGCGCTGCAGTTTAGTTTCTGTCGCCTGGCGACAAATTTGTCGTCTGGCGACAGGCTCTAAACAGTGGCGACAGTTCAGTCGTTTTAGCGACAGTCCAGTTTTCTTGCTCGAGTCATCACGACGAGTCTAATTAACAGTCTACTAATCAGATCAATCGATTTATTAATGGTTCAAACCATGTTTAAGTCTTAAATTGAGTTTAGGCACTTAAAGTCCCATGGTCATACACTAGTAGTCAAAGCATGTCACTCACATACACATAAAGCACACACATAACATGTTTGTCACATTATGACCATGTCTAGAGAGTCTTGAATGCGTGTTTTCCGTCATTTTTTTTTTAGGGGGGTAAGTCGGATATTAATCCTCCATTTTTTTAAATTCCCTTAAAATATATATATACCCCGTTTTTTTTTCTTTTTCTTTTAATCTTTTGAACATAAAGTCAAGTCAATTAGAGTCGAGTATTAAAACAAATATGGTTTAAATTACAGCGCGTGGTCAAGAAAGGAAGGGCGTTTAATCAAGGACTACACTTTTGTTCAAATTTTACTTTTTGACAAACCAATCGGTAGGAAAAGGAAAGCTAAGAAGGAAATGGCTAGTCAAGAAGAACTTAATGAAGTCAAGGGACAGGTAGCCAACTTGGCTGAAATGTTGCAAAACCTATCGCTGCAAATAAGTAATCCTGAAAAACAAAAACAAATGGACCTAATCCAGGAAAGCTTGGGCAAATTGTGCAACGACTTTAGATTTCAAGAGATTAGCTCCCAAGGGGTCTCGGTAGATAGGGACCTTCTCCCACAAAAGTTCAATCCCAATGACATCCCTAAGTTCAAGGCTATGGACAATCCTTATTTTCATTTAAGAGCCTTTGAAACTGTAATGAGTATTAAGGGGATAGATAGAAAAGCATTTCATTCTGTATTTTCATTATCCTTAGAAGCTGTATGTCAACAGTGGTACTTTTCACTTGATAAAGAAAAAACCTCTAGTTGGGAATCCATTGTGAGCGCTTTCATTGAAAGGTATAAATGCAATATACAAGTTGAAACCGATCATAGAGAATTAGAAATGCTAAAACAAAAAAAAAATGAAGGTTTCACCTCCTTCTTTAATAAATGGAGGGAAACTACTGCAAAAATGGTTGAAGTGCCTAGTGAAAAAGAATCCGTTAGGATGTTCATTAAGAACCTCCAAGAAAAATACTCTAAGCACCTTAAGTACCAAAGCAACTTAAACACTTTCAAAGCTGTATATGATATTGGAATTAGTATTGAAGATGACCTTGCTAAACAAAAAGTTGCTAATAACAACTCAAGTAGTGGCTGGAAAAATAAGAAGAACGACAATCCTTCTTCATCCAAATCTACCCACTCAAATAATGTTAGAACTTTTCCTCTAAACGAAGTTTTGGCAATGAACAATAATCAAGGACAAAAGAAACCATTTAGGAAGAATTATACTCCTATTGGTATGAGTTATGACACCGCATTTGATCGCTTACATGCAAAAGGTCTTATAACTCCTATTGGACCATTTGGGGACCCACCTGTCGAAAGGAGAACGGCTAGCTGGAACCCAAATGCACATTGCAAATATCACCAAGGTAGGGGTCATCCTACAGAAAATCGTTGGAGACTAAAGGAAGCCATTCAAGACTTGATCGATAGCAACTAGCTCCCACTGCCTCCTGCAAGTAAGAAACCAAGTATCAATACCGCACCGCTGTCGGATTCCTTAGCTATTTCCGACGAAGAAAACCAAGAGGATCCATCTAGCCTCATAGAGCCTATCGAGACCATTGAAGAAGAAATCTTCGAAGATGCTCTCGAATTCCATGGCCAGGAACCTGCAACCAAGCAAGAAGTAGTGGCATTGACATTAATATTGACAGAATTGAAAAAGTTGATCTCACAAACCTTTGAGGCTATAAAAGAAAAAAATGAGTTACTTAGAAGTAGACCCCCATCTAAACAAAAGAAACCTTTTTCTCTCCAAGTAATTGACACTCCCAAAAAGAATAATAGAAAATATACTCCAATTGGGACGTCATACACAAACATGTTCAAAATGCTCTTCGAGAATGGAAAAGTTCAACCTCTCGAACCAAGACCATTTGAATCACTGAAAAGAATAGACAAATATTATTGTTCATATCATCAATCAGGGGGACATACAATAGAGCAATGCTTCAAGTTTAAGGACTTGGTTCAACGTTTGATTGATGAAAAGAAATTAGTTCAACTTCCACAAGATGCCATGATTAATGGAGTATGGGACAGTGACGATGAGGATGTTTACCTTAAAGACATTGAAGAAACTCCTCTATCAACAATATACCCAGTAAGTGACATTTGGGACGAGGAGGATTCGCCCATAGATGTCCTCACTAGGTCCGGGAGAATACAACCTCCCATTTCAACACAACCTATACCTTCTATTCAGCAAATTCCCGTGCCTATTATAGAAGACAACGATGTTGTCAAACAGTTAAAAAAGACTAAAGTGGAAATGAATGTATGGAAACTTTTAGCCACATCTCGAGAACATAGAGTTGCAGTCATGGATGCGTTGGCCAAAGTAGACATAGATTCGGACACTACTCCTGAGGGACTTGCTAACTTCCTCACGAGTGACCTTCCAAGTCCAATCAATTTAGTCACTTTTTCGGATAAAGATCTACCACCGGAAGGTGACAAACACAATAAAGCTCTAAACCTCACAGTCATATGCAAAAGAATGAATGTCCCCATGACTCTTGTGGATAACGGTTCAGCAATTAATGTGTGCCCACTTAGAACCGCAAGAATGTTGGGAATAAGAGATGAGGATTTATCCCCATCAACCCAGGGCATAAGAGCTTATGATAACTCATGTCGTCAAGCACTAGGGACAATTACCATGAATATAACGGCGGGTGCAATTGAGAATGCCACTACATTTCAAGTAGTAGATATCAAGGCATCTTTTAACTTGCTATTGGGACGCCCTTAGCTTCATGATTTAAAGGCCGTCCCTTTATCTCTTCACCAACAAGTAAAGGCCATAGTTGGAGGCATTCCAATTACCATTGATGCTTCATCTATGAGAATCAAAACAGTAGAAAATCCACTAATTAATGTGGAACATGATGAAAATGATGAAGATTTGTGGGGCTTTAGCGAAGAGGTCTCCTTAATAGAGGAAGATGAAAGGACCCCTCTTCATTACGACCTCCACTCAAACATGACAACGAATGCTATCCTAAGAAAGCAAGGACATTTTCCTGGAATGACTTTAGGAAAGAAGAAAGGAATAGCTAAACACATGGGCTTACCTGGCCTCCCTAAATTGGATACTTTCGGACTTGGTTTTGAACCAACTCGCGAAGACCTTAAGCGGGCCCAGGAAAAATCAAGAGTACGAAGAAATGCCCGCACACAAAAAAGGAGATACCCATGGACCAATATCCTCTCACTTTAAATGGACAATTTATAAGAGAAGGAGAAGACTATCCTTGTCATGAATTTCCCGAACCCTTCGTTGTAAATGGTATAAGACAACCTGGGTTCGAAATCTTTTTGGATTGTTGCTTCCTAGACGAGATCCCAGCTCCAATTTATAAGGAGAAAGCACCTCCTTGTTTCAACTTTAATGTCATGGGACTCCTCTTTGGAAGAGAAAAGAATGAATCAAGATACACGGAGGATGATTCTTCACTTATCCAAGCGGTTCTCCAAAGTGAAAGTTTTGACCCCTCCGAATTTATCACTCCAATAAAAGATCAAGAGCGTGGATGGCGCAAGACGGTGAAGATAACCACTACAAATGGAAAGAAGATTTGAATAACTACAGGACAAGGACCAATGTTCGAAGAATCGTTTGAGTCAGAGTCTGAGTTAGAGTCTTTCCCTATCGAGTCTTCTAAGTCTTTAGTTGTGGCACCCTCATCTTCTATTTCTACTCCTAGGATAGTTAGCAATCAAGTCCCGACGGACATTTCTTTATTTGATGTAATGATTTCTGAATTTAATAATATGTCTTCTTCCCCGTATTCCTCTTGTTCTTCTTTATCTAAAGATGACGAGCATTGCTTAACTAATGATGAAAATGATAAAGAAATAATTAAAGCAATGGAAACACTTGAAAATAAGACACCGATAATTGAGGATACAGAAACGGTTGATATCTCAAAAGATCCAACCATTAAAAGAGAAGTTAAAATCGGACTAACACTAAACAAAGAAGAAAGAACCGATTTAATTAATCTACTTAAAGAATTTATCGATGTATTCGCTTGGTCATACGAAGATATGTCAGGCATTAATAGAGATATAGCTCAACACACAATACCATTAATTCCAGGAATGAAACCTGTAAAACAAAAGTTACGTCGAATGAAACCCGACGTGGCTCTTAAGATAAAAGAAGAAGTACAAAAACAAATAACTGCAGGTTTTATCAGGGTATCCAAATACCCCGAATGGGTCGCCAATGTTGTCCCGGTTCCGAAAAAAGATGGTAGAGTTCGAATGTGTGTCGACTATCGAGATTTAAATAAGGCAAGTCCAAAGGACGACTTCCCTTTACCACACATCGATATTTTGGTAGATAACACAGAAAATCATGCACTTCTCTCATTTATGGATGGGTATGCAGGATACAATCAAATCCTCATGGCTGAAGAAGATATGGAAAAGACAACATTCATAACACCTTGGGGTACTTATTGCTACACGGTAATGCCATTCGGGTTAAAAAACGCGGGTGCTACTTACCAACGAGCAGCAACTGCCCTACTCCATGATATGATGCATAAAGAAGTGGAGGTCTATGTGGATGACATGATTGTAAAATCAAAAGACCGCCAAGGACACCCAATAGCCTTAAAAAAGTTCTTTGAAAGACTAAAAAATACAACATGAGATTAAACCCCTCCAAATGTGCTTTTGGAGTTACCTCAGGGAAACTCTTGGGATATGTCATAAGCTCTAGAGGAATAGAGATAGATCCCACCAAAATTAAAGCAATCATGTCCATGCCACCGCCCAAAACCGAAAAGCAAATTCGGGGATTTATTGGCCGGTTGCAATACATAAGTAGGTTCATATCCAAGTTAACCACGATATGCGAACCAATATTCAAGAAGCTTAAGAAAAATGTACCAATCATATGGGACGATGAGTGTCAAAAAGCCTTTGAAAAGATCAAAGCCTATCTCTCGAATCCTCCTGTATTAGCTCCAGCACTCCCCGGAATACCCTTAAGACTATACTTAACCGTCACAAAGGAAATAATGGGAGCTATGCTTGCACAAGAGGTAGAAAGCAAAGAAAATGCTATTTACTACCTAAGTAAGAAAATGCTCGAGTATGAAACACGCTACACACCATTGGAAAAGTTGTGCCTCGCACTGGTGTGGGCCACAACTAAATTAAGACATTACATGCTCGTGCATACCGTTCACGTAGTCTCGCGAATGGACCCCCTTAAATACCTATTCGAAAGATCTACACTTAACGGGCGTATCTCAAGATGGATAGTAAATTTGGCCCAGTTCGATATAAGGTTTATGCCTCAAAAGGCGATTAAAGGATCAGTGGTCTTGGATTTTCTAGTAGATTTCCCAATAGAAGATTCGACACCTTTAGAAGAGAATGAATTCCCAGATGAAAGTTTAATGATGACAGAGGATGATACATGGACTCTATATTTTGATGGAGCCTCAAACCAAAAGGGATGCGGCGTAGGAGTCTTGTTAGTATCACCTAAAGAAGAACATGTCCCTATATCCATTAAATTGGATTTCGACGTCACCAACAACGCAGCCGAATATGAAGCATGTGTGGTAGGCCTCGAAACCGCTTTAGCCTTAGGCGTAAGAAAACTCCGGATATTTGGAGATTCCTCCTTAATTATTAATCAAATTTCCAAAAGATGGAAGGTTAGGAGTGAAATCTTAGCTCCTTACCAAACGTATTTGGAAACTCTCACCGATCAATTGGAAAAAGTGGAATACACTTACCTACCTAGAGAGGAAAACCAATTCGCCGATGCCTTGGCAAGACTAGCCTTAATGGTTAGAATACCTAAGGAAATTGAGCAAATGCCTTTAACCATAGAAAAAAGGCATAAACCAGCATATATTCAAGCTATAGAAGATGATGAAGTGATTCAAGAAGAAGAACCTGAAGAAGAACCATGGTTCATAGATATATTAAATTATGTCACCAAAGGAGAATATCCTTCTCATGCTGACAAAAGAGCGAAAAGAGCATTAAGACTTTTAGCTTCCCAGTTTGTACTCATAGGAAATGAACTACACAAAAGGGTATCTAAGGGTCGAGCTCTATTATGTGTAGACAAAAAGGATGCCCAAAGAGCTATGAGAGTAATCCATGAAGGTATATGTGGAACACATGTTAACGGCAAAATGCTAGTCCAAAAGATAATGCGAGAAGGATATTACTGGACCACCATGAATAGAGATTGTCATCAATATGTAAAAAGATGCCCAAAATGTCGAATTTACGCAAATTTGCAACATATCCCACCTTCTCTTCTCTACACCTACACTTCACCATGGCCTTTCTCTACATGGGGAATAGACATAATTGGAAAGATTACACCTCCCGGAACAGGAGGTCATGAATACATCTTGGTTGCAATAGATTACTTCACAAAATGGGTGGAAGCACAATCATATGCCAAACTCACCGCCAAACATGTAGCACTCTTTATCGAAAGAAACATAATTTGTCGATACAGAGTCCCACATGAAATGATAAGTGACAATGGAACTCACTTTCAAGCCGAATGTGAAGAATTGCTACAAAAATATGGTATTCAACATCACCATTCTTCCCCGTATAGACCTCAAGCAAATGGAGCAGTTGAGGCCGCTAATAAAAATTTGAAAACGATCATTGAAAAAATGACTGAAAATTATAAGGACTGGCCTGACAAACTTCACTTCGCATTGTGGGGTTATCGCACGTCAATCCGAACATCAACAGGAAATACGCCATTCAACTTAGTATATGGAATGGATGCCGTACAACCTGTAGAGTTAGAAATACCTTCTCTACGCATTGCGTTAGAAAGTAAACTCGATGAAGCCGAATGGACTAGAGCACGATATGAAGAGCTAATCCTACTCGATGAAAAGCGACTAGAAGCTCTACATCATACTCAATGTTATCAAACCCGCATGGCTAGACATTTCAATAAAAAGGTCAAGATTATAAATATCAAGGTTGGGGACTTGGTATTAAAAGCATTAAGAAAAAATATTTTAGATCCAAGAGGCAAATTCAGGCCTAATTGGTCCGGACCATATATTGTCAAAACAATCCTGTCAGGGGGCGCGGCTAAATTAACTGATATGGATGGCAATGAATTCTCAAACATGACAAACCTTGACCAACTTAAGAAATACTACCCATAAGTACTTGAGTGAAATACTCAAGAGAGCTACGTTTGGCCTGATTCCTTAAACCAAGGATACGTAGGCAACCCAGACAGGGTGCGGCCACTTTAATCTCTTCAAATTCTGTATCCCCGAAGTAAAAAACGCATGTCTGCAAAATCTCAAAACTGGCGCCAGACGATAGCCTCTGTCGCCAGGCGACAGAGCCCAATCGTCAGCGACAGTAAATCAGATATCAGCGCCAGCTTTCTGCGAGTGTCTAGACCAGTTTCACATATTCTGGAAATTTATTCGACTTCCGTACTCGAATTACTTCTCCGAAAAATAAATATTGTAATTGTTTTCATTGCTTTGATTGAAAGTTAATTAAAATAAAAGCTGAAATTTTATTAATTAATAAAGAAAGTACATTATTGATAAAATAAAAGCTGAAAAATTAACTAAAACAAATTAACTTTGTCTAATAAATCAAAGGAAAAGCAATGCTCTAATCTTTTTTCTCTTTCTTGATTCTTTTCCAGTTTCTGTCTTCATTCTCTTCCTCTTGATCCATAACCTAACATACCCCCCATATGACAAATATCTAATGCTTTTTTATCTTTAACAGTTAAATGACGACACCATTCATCCATGTATCCACAAAAAGTTCTTTTAGCTAAAGGCATGATTTCTAGTTAATTAGCTAAGTAATAAACTGGTTAAATTATGCAGTAAACGGATGATTCGGGGGCTATTTATAACTTTATTTTCATGGCAGACTTCAATTCCTGAAGGAAACAGGAAAGCGCGTCTGTCGCCAGGCGATAAAATTGTCGCGTGGCGACAAAGGCTGTCGCGTGGCGACAGACCCTGTCGCGTGGCGATAGGATGAATTACATGACACCGATTTATTTCTTTGCAGCGACACCTATTACGCGTAGGAAACAGTGTTTTTACGTACTTGATTTCCACTTTGACTTAACTTACTGTTTTATTCCTATTCATACACCCTTATTATATTATTATTATTATTATTATTATTATTATTATTATTATTATTATTATTATTATTATTATTATTATATCACATTAAGCTTAATTAATTTTTAGGCTTATCATATTTTCTGCCTTCTTTTTTCTTTTTTTTTATTTCTTTTTTGGGGGAGAGAGTCGGTACCCTCCACTAATATTAAAAACGACGGAAATTTTGCGCAAAAATTACACTTTCTCACACACTAATATGCACAACACATTTGTTATAAAATAATAATAAATCAGGCAAATAAAATGTTGATAAATAATAAAGTGCATATATATACAAATGTCTAGTACATAAGTCATATGAATAAGATAGACAAAGTCCTACAAAAGTCAAAAATAAATAAACACAGGTACAACTATGGCGACAGAGGCAAAACCTTGCGACAGGTGTCTCTGGTCAGCGCTGGAGCGGCGACAGAGTGTTGGGCCCCTCCTTATGGTTTTGTGGGTCTAGTTTAGTAATTTGGGTTCCTTGGTACGCCAGTTAGCCCCTTTAAGCAAATTGACATGATTTAGTCAGCTTGATTGCAATACACTGAGTGATCGACTTGATGAAGATCGTCTCACTTAGCTTAAAGCGCCTAAGTATTGGCTCATAATAAGGCACCGAAATATTGGTTCAACAGATATACCGAAATATTGGTTCAACAGATATACCGAAATATTGGTTCAATAGATGCACCAAAGTAAAGGTTTACAAAGGTAAAAGCACCAAAGTACTGGCACAAATATACAAAAGCGATGATAAATAACAATATATTAAGGGTCAATAGGTAAAATGATTCTTTGGCGATGTCCCAACATATAGAGGAGTTGTCTAGTGGCGAAGCACGGCCGTGGCGAGGTAGTGTCACAAATAGTGGAGATGGCGAAGCAAGGTCAACTTCGACGGTCCCTCAAGGTAAAGAAGAGATTGTCTATAGCGGCGACGTACTGCCGTGGCGACATAGGCCACAACCTAGAAGATGACGACATACAGTTATTTTCGACGATGTTCCCGAAATACTGTGGAGGATTGTCACCAAGATTATTGAAGGCGACGACATATGGTTATCTTCAACGATGGCGTTCACGAGGCACTGTGGAGGTTGTCACAAACAACAAATGAAGCAACAACAAACGGTTACGTTCAGAGACGTGTGCTCGACGGTGCAAGATACGCGTTTCTTAACTCTTTTATCTGTTTTAACTAATGATTAGTTTGCAGGTATCGGCGTTATAAGAATGATTTGGAATCGCAGAACGTTTTGAATCATTCTCCGTCCCTATCGATACTTTGACTCTCGTTTTTTCGAAACATAAGTTTCTTCAAACTCAGTCAAAGTGGGGGCTTCTGTAGACACCCATTTGTGTCTCCCCAAAACCAAACCCAGTAATGAATGCCTTGCACGCTGTGTTATTATCGAATTAGGTGAAAGTGGTTTGGAAGTCGAGTGTTGCGGTTTAGTTTAATTAAATTCTTTTCTCTCTGTTTTTGAAAATGACTTTATTTATTTGAAAATAGCCGAACCAGTTTAGTTTGATCCATAATTAAGGTCCAATAATAGTGTAGATGGATGGGGCTCGAAGAGACCTTTCCAACGATATATTATAAGATCAATTCCGATGAATATTGAGGAAGTTATGGCCAAAATGCTAAACTGGGCCTGGTTAATTATTTTAAATACGGCCCAATGATCTAGGGGAGGGCCCAATGTTAATTATTACTCCTAAAATTATTAGGATTAATTATAGTTCTCTAGAAGTTTCTAGAAAGTTCTTTTTAATTCTAATATTATTAGATTTAATAATTAATTATTTTTAATAGATTTTTATTTGGAATAAAATATCGTTTTATTATCTTAAAATATATATTTTATCTTCTGTACGGATTCCGTAGATCAAGTTGATTAAAGATCGGATTCTGCGTGAAGAAAAACGCGCTAATACAGGTTGTCGCCAAACGACAAGTCTGTCGCCACGCGACAGACTCTGTCGCCGCGCGACAGACCCTGTCGCCTCCCGACAGACATTGTCGCGTCGCGACAGAGTTAATTCCTGGCGACAGCGTGGAGTTTTATTCCTTATCAAATTCTATGTTTTTCCGGACTATTTTCATTATAAATAGCGTCCGACTCTCTGTTTTCAGAATCATCAATTCACAATCATCAACTCTTTCTCAATTCTTTCTATTCCCTCTCAATAATTACTTAGTTCTTTTCTTTCTCTCTCTTTCTAAACTACCTTTTTACAAAACACAATATTCCGCATTCACAAGACGTCTCTTAGCCAAGTTCGAAGTTGCCTTCGCCCTAGACGTGAAAGGTTGATAATTTCTGAGGGTTTGGTCCAAAACTAGTCTAAACTTCATTTAACTTGATTTTAATTTAATTCTTTAATTATACTTTATTATTTTCATTGAAGTTACTAACTTGTGTATTTTGTTATTAGAAAGAGATACGAGGCTTCAAAGTATGTAATCTTATTACTCTCTTTCAATGTAGAAAGCATGTTTATTATTGTTTAATATTTCTAGTATCATGTTAGGATGTTATTTAATGCTTTCCAGAATCATGTTTAGGATGCCTTTACTCTTTCTAATATCATGTTAGTGCCATGTTAGGTTTGAAGCTTCGATCTTTATTGTTTAGTGACATGCTAGGATTTGTTATTAATCTTGTTAGTTTCATGCCTAGGATCTTGCTATTATATTTAAGCTTTATTATTAACATGATATTATTATTATGATGCTTATGTTGCTTGATATTTTATTTATTGTTATTGCTTGATCACACCTTTTATGCTTGTTAAAGGGAATTTGTACTTGAAATCACGCTTAATAAGATAATTATTAATTTGGTTTAGGCTAATGTGATTTTAACTCAAGTGATCGCCAATAATAGTTTTATTTGTGCATTAATATTCAACCAACATAGATAAACAGGGTAGGTTTAATATAATGTTTGTATGTTATTCGAAAAGCGCACATGAATACGAGCAGAACAAAGTAGAGGCCTATTTTATAGGGCGGGTCCTTTCTTTTGTAGATTGGATTCGTACCCTCATCCCCGGACCCTGTTTGGTTCAAGACCTTATGGAGTAGTTGATGGTCCTTTTGGATTGTCTTTTGGGTTTACAAGTTCCTAAAACTTGTTGGCGACTCTTTTTGCTCTTTTTCTTTCCCTTTGGAACGCCACCGTACTTTAGTGTATGATCACAGTGGGGTTTAAGTTTGGGGTTATCATAATGCTTGAAATATTCCCTACATTATTGTTATTATATTACTATTGTTATTATTATTATTATTATTATTATTATTATTACTATAACTATTATTATTATTATTATTATTATTTATTATTATTATTATTATGATTATTATTATTATTATTATTACTACTACTACTACTACTACTACTACTACTACTACTACTACTACTACTACTACTACTACTACTACTACTACTACTATCACTATAATAATAATAGTAATTATTTTTAATTATTATTAAACATTAATTATTATGATTATGATTATTATTATTATTACTACTACTACTACAACTACTACTACTACAATTATTACTATTATTAATATTATCGCATTATTATTATAATCATTAAATTTTATTATAAAATATTAATTATAATTATTATTATTAGTATTATTAAATATTATTTAATTATTATTTTTATATTATTAAAAATTAATAAATATTATTTTATTATTATTATATTATCAAAATTAATAATTAGTATTATCTTTAAATATTAGTTATTATCTTTAAATATTAATTTTTATTATAAAAAATAAATTATTACTATTATTATAATTAATATTATTAATTATAAGTATTATTATTACTGTTATTATCATTATTATAATCATTATTATTATTACTATTATTATTATTAAATATTAATTATTATTATTAATATTATAATAATTAAATAGTAATTATTAATTATTATTATTAAATATTAATTTTTATTATTATTATTATTAAATATTATTTATTATTATTATTATTAGATATTAATTTTTAATAATATTATTATTATTAAATATTAATTAATTATTATTATTATTAAATATTAATTATTATTATTTTTTAAAATTAATTATTTATTATTACTATTAAATATTAATTATTATTATAATAATTCAATATTAAGTATTATTTTTAAGCAGAGCAGAGCAGGGCAGAGTAGAGCAGAGCAGATTAAAGAAGAGTAGAGCAGATTTCAGCAGAGCAGAGCAGATTTCAGCAGAGCAGCTCTAAAGAACGGGGCCTTATTCTACTCATCATCAAACGACATATAGCCTTAGCCCAATCATCATAGTTAAGACCTCGTAATTTTAAAGGTGTATGCTTCTTCTTCTTATACTGGCCCAATCATAACTACTAGCATGGATGTTCTTTCTCGTGTGCTTCTTCTTGCTGAGGATATTCATTGCCTTAAAGGGATTAAAATCTCAAGAAGGGCCCCCTCTATTTCCCATCTTTTTTTTTTTTGCGGATGATGCTATGTTCTTTTTTAAAGCTCGGAGGAGTCGTGTGGTACTATTTGGGAGGAAAGCTACCCATTTTGTGGATCTAATTGAGAATACTAAGAAGTTTCAAATAGCGCTAAGCTCATTCTCATAAACTCTGTTCTTCTAGGAATGGTTGCTCATGTTATGAAGAGTTGCAAAATTCCGATGTCTATCTCTAATAAGCTAGGTTCCCTTGTCACTAGATTTTGGTGGGCCAAAAGTGGGGACAAAGGTATCCACTGGATCAATAGGCAACGAGTTCAGCTTCCTAAAAGCATGGGGGGTTTAGGGATTCGATCTGCTAGTAGTTATAATGAAGCTTTACTCTTCAAAAATATCCACCGCATGCACACCAACCCCCAACTTCTTGCTGCTAAGATATTTAATGCAAAATCGGATTGTATCTTTTGTCCCCATTCTGATTTGCGCAAACCCCCTCCGGCTTCTTTCTCATGGGTTAGACGCACTATGCACTCTACGGCTGTTAAAATGAGGAAAGGTTTTGCCTGGAAAATTGGAACAGGTCATAATGTGTTGGCTTCTAGTTCTAAATGGGTTAACAACAAAATTCCAGTTGTTAACTCGAATCAGAATCTTAGACAGAGTGCGTTATGGAAGGTTAGTGATCTTATAACTCCTTCCCGCTCTTGGAACGTTGGAATTATTTGGGATCGTTTTGAGTGGGATAGCGCACAAGAAATTTTTTCTATGGCCCTTCCAACCGAGGAAGAGGAGGACTTCTTATACTGGCCCTGGCACAGTTCAGGGATCTATACGGTTAAATCAGGGTACGCCTACTTAACAAATCCAGAAGGTATGCGAGAATCTCCCCATAGGAAAGAATCTTATGATTTTTTCAAAATTTTATGGCATCTCGATATTCCCCCTAAATGGCGAATTTTCATGTGGAAACTTGCTGTTAATGGATTCCCTTTCAAGGCTAATCTTCGATCAAGAGGAATTACCCCTGAAGCCATATGTGACTACTGTGATCTAAAGGAGGAGTATGATTTTCATCTCTTTCTTGAATGTTCCATAGCTCGATATGCCTGGGATAACCGCCAGATATCGAACTGCAAAAAATTAACGGATGCCACTTCACTAGAGGATTGCATCCGAAGCCATATTCTACTTTTTTATAGTCAGGATGGAATCCATAGTAATCGCATTCAGGCATTTGTAGCCACTTTGTAGGCTATATGGATTACTCGGAATAAGCGTGTCTTTCAAGGTGACAATGGGTATTTGGGTTGTTACTTTGGTAATCTGAAGGAGGCCTTCCTCCTTTTGAATGATTACACAAAGGCGACAACTAGTTTAGAGGAAGTTGCTCAGTTACCAGATCCCTCTTATCGGGCCCCACCGGGGTTTCTACAGGTCTCGATAGGACAAGTGAATCATATCCTCCATTTCAATGACTCGTTAGCTCATGGTACAATTCGAATTGATGGTTCGTGGCAGAAGTCTAGCAAACGATACGGGGTAGGATGGACAATAGATAGGTATAACACAGGTGAATTGGAAGCTGGAGGAAACTCTGGAGTTGCGGCCTCAGCCCTACAACCAGAGCTCTTGGCTTGTTTACATGCTTTGCGCTGGGCCAAAGATAATGGCTACCGATCTATCAAGGTTTTAACTGATTGTGTCTCTCTTGTTACGACGCTTAAAAGCAAACGACCCTTGGATATTCACATTTACTGGACTTGGAAGGATATTATTACGATCGGAAGCACCTTCCAGCATTGCATCATCCTCAAAGTTGATAGAGCACATGTCAACCTCTCCCATCGTATCGCTAATCAGTGTCGAACTACTTTAAATTGCTTTTCTAATACTGTAGGTTTTGATGTTTTTTAGGCTAGTCTTTTTTCTTTACGTCCATTCTTTCTGTTTTTGTCAAAAAAAAAAAAAGAAGTAATTTTAAAGGTGTAATAGCCACATCAGGATGATCACGCGAGGCAAAATAATACTCAAGATCGTCCATTGATTGTGGTGGCGGTGGTTTCTCAGGTGGAGTTGATGCAACTTCTCAATGTTCACCATAATTCACGACTCTTCTCTCATTTGTGCATTTTTTTAACCTTAACTCTTGATACCATGACAAAATAATCTCAAATAGTTCGCTTTCTCATTTATCTAAATTATATATTTACAACTTGATTTGTTTTCTAAAACTCTATACAAATTACAATCGAAAGCAATATCATACTACATTACAACATTCAATTCTACGCGTGTATTCATAATATTCTCACGTTCAATTTTCTATCTTTGTTAACATGATAGTTAGCATTAAATCTTAAGTTCATGTAATACATACCCATAATTTTGAGGCTTTTTTCCTAATTAATTTAATTAATAATTATTTAAAGAAAGGGTATTTTATTAAATTATCCTAATTACTTAAAATTGGCGCCAAAAATATTAGAAGTATATAATTATTTTTGAAAGTTTATAAATTTAAGGTTGTGGTTTTTAAATATTAATTAATTTATTAAAATTGTCAATTTTATAAAAAAAAATTAAAAAAAAATTAAAAGAAAAAAGAAGTTATTTTTGTAATTTTATCATCTTTAATTGTTGATTCTTATCATTTGAATCCTAAGCTTAATTAATATCTAAGATCCCTATACAAATCTATCTTAAATAATTTCTATCATTTATCCTCCATTCAAACTATTGTTCATCTACTTCATCTTATTTTCTTATTCATCTTATATTAAAATCTCTATACAATTATCTAGACTTAATTCTACCTAGCTAGATTCATTTAATTACCTTTAGTTAAAGCCTATCTTTTCCTAACACTAATTCATCTTAATCTCTATCTTTTTACCTTTTGAAAACTACAAATACCCCCTCCATACATCTCATATTCTTTACACCATAACCCAATTCTCTTCTTCTCTATCTCTCTCTCTCTTTTTGTTTTTTTCCCTAAACATTTTCTTAGTTTTTTTTTTCAAAAACCTTTTTCATAAAATAATCGGCCCTTGTACCTTTAAAGCCAGTTTTTGGGTACTTCTGGTCGTTTTTAACACAAGAATCGCCCAATTCAAAGTTATATTATAGGAGTTAGGGCCTCTGCAAGTTCTTCCTATTCGTTCCAACATGAATTCATCCCCCTATTCCTTTAATTCTTCCATAATGGAGATTGTCTATGATTATAACTGGTGGGATAATAATTTTTGAAGGTCGAGGTACGTATATGTGGCTAGACCTTTGATATACTTTTGAATGCATGTTTGAAGAATGTTTTATGAATGTTTAGGTGAATGTTTGAATAAATGTTTTGAATAATGCATGTTAATAATGAGTTTTATGAATCAAATGTTTGATTTTTACAAGAACTAATTATTTAAACGGCTATTTCACCAAATGTCACTGAGCACTTTAATAATTCACCAAATACCATCAAGGTTTTTAAAATTCACCGAATTCCACCGAGTTTTTAAAAAAACTCACCGAGTGCCATTAATGACTACGGCCGTTAACTCCGTTAGTCATTAGGGTTTAAGCATGACACATGTCACGATACGATTGGTTCATTTAAATCATTTAATTAAATTAATAAAAATATCATTTTTTCTCAATTTTCGTGACGAAAATTGTTCGGGTAAATTTTAGGGTTATTTTGAACCTTTATGGAATTAAATTAAGCTCGAAATTAGCAAAAAATAACATAAATGCCCCGTATTGTGTGTCGAAAAATATCTCGATTAACGAGTCATTTTTTTAACCATGAAAATTGATTGGGTAAGGTTTTGGAGGTTATTTAATTTTGACCCTTTTATGGCTTCAAATTAAGTTCAGAGTGATAAACAAATAACATAAATACCCCGTTTGTGTGTCAAGAAATATCACGATTGGCGTGACTTTTTTTTTAACTTTGTAAATCGTCGAGGTAAGGTTTTGGCGGTCATTTGGGGCCTTTATGGAACCAAAATAAGCTCGGAATTTGCAAAAAAATAATGTAAATATCCTATTTTGCGTGTTAAGATCGTAATTTTTTTACCGTAAAAATTGCAAAACGGGGCATTTACGTTAATTTTTTGCAAAATATGAGCTTAAATTAGATTTAAAAGGTCAAAATGACCCCTAAAACCTTAACCGGTCAATTTAATGGTTTAAAAAAAGACACGCTAATTGAGATATTTCTTGACACACAAAACAAGGCATTTATGTTTTTTTTTTGTCAATTTCGAGCTTAATTTGAAATCATGAAGGGTCAAAATAACTTCCAAAACCTTACACGGTCAACTTTCATGGTAAAAAAAATAATGACTTGCTAATCGAGATATTTTTTCGACACACAAAGCGGGGCATTTACGTTATTTTTTTGTCAATTCCGAGTTTAATTTGATTTCATAAAGGCTCAAAGTAACCCCCAAAACGTTACCCGAACAATTTTTGTCACAAAAATCGAGAAATTTTTTTATTTTTATTAATTAAAATAAAACAATCATATCATGAAATGTTTCATGATTAAACCCTAATGACTAACGAAGTTAACGACTGTTAGTCATTAATGGCACTCGGTGAATTTTTTTAAAACTTGGTGGCATTTGGTGAAGGTTTTGAAAACCTTGATGGCATTTGGTGAATTATTAAAGTGCTTATTGGCATTTGGTGAAATAGCGGAAAATTTAAAAGTTGTTTATGATTACTTGATTTGCAAGTTATAAAGTAAAAGAAATTAATTATATTTTGAAGCTTGTACGTGTAGGGAGTATTTCAAGCCATTAACCCAAACTTGAACCCCACTGTGATCATACACTTAAGCATGGTGGCGTCCAAAGGGAAGGAAGCTAGAGCAAAAGAGTCGCCAACAAGTTTTAGGAGCTTGTAAACTGTTCACAAGGTGAAGATTACACCCCTTAACGATCCATGAGATCGTCAACCCCAAAAGGTCTTGAACCAAATAGGGTTCGGGGATGAAGGTACAAATCCAACCTAAAAGAGATTAAACCTGCCCTAATAATAGGCCTCTACTTCATTCTTCTCGTATTCATGTGCGCTTTCTGACTAACATGCAAACAATAGGTTAACCCTAAACCTGTTTATCTATGTTGGTTGAATTTAATGCACAAATAAAACTATTATTGGCGATCACTTGAATTATAATCAAATTAACCCTAAACAAGATTATTAATTATCTTATTAAGCGTGATTACAAGTACAAATTCCCTTTAAAAATGGATAAAAGGCGTGATCAAGCAATAACAATAAATAAACATCAAGCAACATAATAATAACGATAATCATAACAATCACCATAATCATAATCATAATAATAATCATAATAATAATAATATTCTCAATCTCAAAGCATAATAATATTAGCAAGATCCTAGGCATGATACTAACAAGATTAATAACAAACCCTACCATGTCACTAAGCAATAAAGATCAAACCTTTAGCCCTAACATGATACTAATTGATATTAGAAAAGAGTAAAAGGCACCCTAAACATGATACTAGAAAGCAATAATAACATCCTAACATGATGCTAGGAATTAATAAATAATAAACATGCTTTCTACAAGAATAGAGCAATAAGATTACATACTTTGATGCCTCGTATCTCTTTCTAATAACAAAATACACGCGTTAGTAACTTCAAGGAAAATATAAAATCAAACAATTAAATTAAATAATTGAAATAGAGATTAGGGACCAAACCCTCAGAAATTATAACCTTTCACGTCTAGGGCGAAGGCAACTTCGAACTCGGCTAGGTGTTTCTAGATCTCGTGTATGCGGAATTGTGTTTGTGAAAATCTAGAAAGATGAGAACTTAGAGAGAATTAACTGATTGATGATTGTGGATTGATATTGATGATTGTTGATGATAAAAAACGGAGGTTCAGGACCCTATTTATAAGAAAACAGTCCGGAAATAGGTAGAATTTGATAAGGAATAAAACTCCATTCCGTCGCCGCAAAACCGACTTTGTCGCTTGGCGACAGCCTGGATTTCTACGCGCTTTCAAACACGGAGTCCACTTATCAATCGAAATTGATTTGTAAAGTCCGTATGAAAACTGAAATCGTATTTTTCATAAAATAATATTTTATTCCAAATAATACTTATCAAAATATAATTATTAATTCTAATTCTATTAGGATTAAAGAGAACCCTCTAGAGAATTCTAGAAGACTATAATTAATTCTAATAACTTTAGGAATAATAATTAACATTGGGCCCTCCCCTAGATCATTGGGCCGCATGTAAAGATCAAACCGGGCCCAGTTTAGTATTTTGGCCATAACTTCCTCATTCTTCATCGTAATTGGGCTTATAATATATCGTTGGAAAGCTCTTTGCAAGCCCCATCCAACTACACTATTATTGGATCCTTGTCGTGGACCAAACTAAACTGGATTGGCTGTTTTCATAAAATAGAGTTGTTTTTCGAAAACAGAAAGAAAGAATTTTAAATAAAAACTAACCGCAACACGTGACCTTTCACACTTTCACCTCGTTCGATTATCATTCGACGCAAAAGGTATTCATCACTGGGTTTGGTTTTGGGGAGACACATTTGGGTGTCTACAGTACGGGTTGAATATAGTTCCCTCTATTCGAAACTAGTATAATCTAGTCTTTTCTCAAGAATTCTCTTTCTTCATAAAGATACTAGCTTGAGGATGTGCACACTTAGGCCTGCTCACTTCACCTTAAAAAAATAATATTAAGTAAAAATAAGTTCAGTTCAGTAAAAATAATTTAAGTTCAGTAAAAATAAGTCCAGTTCAGTAAAATTCAGTAACTATAAAGAAGAAATATAATTAAAAATCAGTAAAAAAATAATTTCAGTTCAACAAAAATAATTTCAGTTCAGTAAAATTAATTTCAATTCAGCAAAAGTAATTTCAATTCAGTAAAATTAATTTCAGTTTAGCAATAATAATTTCAGTTCAATAAAAATAATTTCACTTCAGCAAAAATAAGGTGAAGTGAACGGGGCCTTAGTAAAAGAATTGGATTAAAGGAAAGTTGACTTTCATTTATATTGAAATCTATTCTCGAAAAGAGTTACCAATTTTGACATATATATATATATATATATATATATATATATATATATATATATATATATATATATATATATATATATATATATATGAAAGGTTTGTATAAACATGGTTTATTCAAGTTAGTTGTTTTCAAAGCATGTTTAATTAAATAAAATGTATAGTTTTTAAACCATACACCCCTGAGTTTCAGTTTATTCACCATATACCTCTAGACCTTTTAAAAAATACATCATATACCCCATGTATTTTTACAAAAATGACTATATACCCTTAATGACCATGAGTTTTTACAAAATTAATGCATCGTATACCTTTAATGACTACAAAATAAGTGCAGTTTGGTTAATTAATTATGCCACGAAACCCACCATATCCCTTCCCCTACCACCGAAACCACCACCCTCCCTTCCCCAACCCCTGAAGCCACCCAAGATATCCAGAATCATGTTCGTATGATTAGTTTTGGGAGAGGGGAAAGGAGATCTAAGGTGGTTCCGAGGGTATGGGAAGGGAGGGTAGTTGGTTTCGAGGGTGGGGGAAGGGATATGGGGTGGCTTCATGTAGCATCCACAAATCGCCCTTTACGAAAAAAACTAGTATAATACGTATAATTATACCGTAGAGATAGATTTAGGAGTATTACCGCTGTGTGATTACGCAAGGCTACTCAAAAATACTTAACTCAATAATAAAACTTGCAGCGGAAATCAGCTTTCTTTTATTAATGCTTATAAAAATAGTAACATTGTTATGAGTACTCAAAATAAAGACAAAACCAACATTCTTAAACTAGGTGAAACAAATCCCGGGACTCCCATATGCTCATTCATGACTCCACTTGGAAATAGACAACACTGCATACCATTAAGGTAAACAGGGCAAACCAAAACAAATAGGAAATACAAATTAGCAAAATATGCTAAGTACGATAAGTGCAAGATAATGTAAACTCAATTTATTTGCAAACATGCTTTTAAAACCAATTCCAATAATTCCAAAACTCATAATTCAAACCAATTCTCAATATTCTCAAAACAATCTAATAATTCAATAAAAATGATTTATAAAACCAATTCCTCTTTTTAAAACCAATTCCTCGCCCAAGTGTGCATACCCCCCAAGCTAGTCTCCTTCTATTACAAGACTATTCTTGAGGAAAGACTAGGTAATGCAAAGTCCATAGTATTATCAACCAAATCTGCATAGTGGGATTACTATTAACATGCTTGTAAAGCTTTAATAATAATTCAATAAATCCTCTTTAAATTCCTCTTTTGAATAAATCAAACTTTATAATAGTACAACTCAAAAACTCGTTGTATTTAATTCAACAAGCTTTCAAAACCTTTTTAAAAACTCTTTAAATCTATCCAACATATTTTTAACAACCAAATTCCTTTAAACATAATAAATAAATTCAAACTATTCAAAACATGATATTAAAATCAGGAAATTTTGATTTTTAACACCACAAAAAAACACAAAAATGGTTTTTAACACTACAAAAAAAAAGTTTTTATTTTAACACCATACAAAAATCACAAAATTGGAAATCACCACCAATTAACACATCTTTGGATGAAATCCGCTAGGTAGGTCCCATAAAGTACACTTGTCACAATTGTGTTGGCTAAAAAAAGTTTTTTTTTTTTAAAAAAAGAACAAACCCTAAAACTAATAAAGCCACCCTACCACCACCAGGTCCACCACCGACACCCCACCACCATCAGCACTCACAACCACAGGCACCCTCTTCCCCACGCCATCTGCGCAGCCCCCGCCCCTAACCTTACCTTCGGCGTACCGGAAATTACCTCCCGCAGCCAGCCGATACCCTTTGTATCCCCAAAACGACCGAACTAACCCAAAACGTCTATGAAATCTGCCACTAACGGTCGAAATCGGCCGGTTTTGGGGCTGAGTGGTCGATTTCGACCCTAAAGTGGCCGATTTCGGCCATTAGTGGTTGTTTTCGTGGCCTATTTTAGGGAATTGAAGGTCGGGTTTAGGGTGGGTTATAGGGGTGTCGGTCAGGTTAGGGTTGCGGGAAAGGATCGGGGGAAGGTTTTCGGTGGTCGGCCTAGAGAAGGGATTCGTCGGAGATGGGGCCGGGAGTAGGGGCCGCGCTGGTTGGATGGTGGAAAGGCTGCTTGTGGTGGTGGGGTGGCTAGGCTTTTGTTTTTTTTTTTTTTTTTAATTATGATTTTTTTTAGCCAACTATATGAGACACGTGGCATTATGGCCCCACTTAACGGATTCCATCCTAAAATCCGTTAAGTGGTGGTAAAAAAAAAATATTGAGGTTTTTGGTGGTGTTAAAATAAAAGTTTTTTTTTTTTTTTTTTTTTTTTTGTAGTGTTAAAAATCATTTTTGTGTTTTTTTTGTGGTGTTAAAAATCAAAATTTACTTAAAATCAGTCCTTCAAAAATACATTTATTAAAACAAATATTAAAATCAATTCTTCTGAACATACTTTATTTCATAAATCATACTTCAAATTTATTTAATTCAATCAACAATAAAATCATACTTCTTATAAAACATGATATTCAAACCAATCACTTTTGAAGGTATCTAGCCACCTAAACGTACCTTGATTCCGAATATCAATCAACACTTTGCACTTTTAAAATTCAATCATGAATACATCTTGCAGTTAACATAACCATAAGGTTATCACAACATCTTTAGACATAAACCCAAATCTAATGTGCATAGACTATAAAACTCTTTTAAAATAATATTTTAATATAAATTATAGCATTGAAACAAGTACTTATATTTTAGAAAACTAAACATGAATAATATAAAGAAATAGAATTAAAGATAATTGAATTTGCATTGGAAAGAATAGGCAGAACTTGCAGACGCCATAACTCCTTCAATATAACTCCAAATTGGATGATTATTGAGCCTAACCTCAAGGATTTTTTGAGAGGAATAATTTTATGTGAAATAGAAAAACCCCAAAACTGACCAGAAGTTCCTGATAAATTGGATCAAAAGATATACGGGATGATTTTCTTTAGAAAAGAGGAGAAGAAAAGTAGGAAAACGTTGAGGGAAAAGAAGAGTAAGAGAGAATAAGAGAATTGGGTTTTGGTGTGAAGAATATGAGAGGTATGAGGGGGTATTTATAGGCTAGCTCATGCAATAATTATGGTAGGAGAATATAGGAAGAATTATGATAAATTGGTTTAAGGAAATTACTTGGAGAAGAGAGTTTAAAAATTAAGGAAGGTTTAATATTATGGTGACTAAGAAATAATTAATTATGAAAAGTGTGTTGTCATGAAAAATAATATGGCAAATGGCTTTGTTTGGGGAATAATCAAGAATGTTTTAAGGCAGGGAAATAAGATGATCAAATATTTAGGAGATAGAAAATAAGAATTGAGGAAAATAATAGAATTGAGGAAGATAACTAATATACAAAAATTACAAAAATAATTTTGCTCAAAATACAATATGGTGGCCAAAAATTTGAGCTTTCCTAAGCTCATATTTTCGGACCTCCCTTTAAATATTTAGGCAATTATTTTGCTAGTTTTTAAGGAATAAAAATGATTGTGTAAATAATATATTTTGTATAAAATAATTAATTAAGAAAATACCAATTATTCACTAAATAAATTCACTAAGAAAATCATATTTTCTACACTTAGAAAATCCAAAAATCATAGCTTATTATTTAGGAAATTCGAACCTCTTAATTAAATAATTAAAATATAATTTTGTTCAATTAAGATATCCCAAATATATATATATATATATATGTGTGTGTGTGTGTGTGTGTGTGTGTGTGTGTGTGTGTTTGTGTGTGTGTGTATGTATATATATATATATATATATATATATATATATATATATATATATATATATATATATATATATATATATATATATATATATATATATAAAATCCGATTTCTATTAAATAATAAATGGAAAATAATTCTTACCCAAAATCCAAAATAACAATTGAGTTTTGAAAAAAGTTGTTGGCGCCAAAATTTAAATATCATTTTAGCTCCAAAATTCAAATAGTAAAATAAATTACTAAAATACCCTTTTAAGAAAATACTAATTAATTAGAAAATACGTTTCAAAAATATGGGGTATTACATTTCAGAGCATAATTAACCCTAAAGACTGATAAAGCTTACATTTATTAGTCACTAAGGGTATCTGGTATATTTCTGAGAAAAATTGGGGGTATAAGGTGTATTTGAAAAAGTTTAGGGGTTTATGGTGAATAAACAAAACTTAATTGTTATATATATGATGAAAAAACCATGATATGTATTTACCTGTCTAGTATGTGTATGTACTTAGCGTTTTTGCTAGTACATTTTTCCTATTTGTTTTTTGTTTGCCCTGTTTACCAATTCGGTAAGCGGTTGTAATTTCAGGTGGAGTTTATGTGCTACATTGGGAGCTCGAGATTGATAACCTAGTCTAGGGTTCTTTTTGAAGTTTCATACTACGTAATAAGTTTGTAATTAAATTAACAACCTTATTGGTTAATAACTGTATTAATAATATAAACGTTGGTATATGTTTATGGTTGTAGAAGGAGTAAATTTCATGTCAATGAGGATAAGTTTATTAGTAACATTGTTATATATAAAAATTGTAAAATTGAATTTATTAGTCCCTTATTAATGGTAAACTTTTAGCTCCATATTAACCCTGCCCCTAAAGATCCTAGCCACACACCAACCCAATCTACTTTCTCCAATGCTAAAATACCCTAACCCAATCCAATAGCAAACCAACAGAATAAGAAGAAAAGGTTTGATAATTGATACCCAATTCCCTTCATAAGTTTACCTTTCACCGCTCACCCACCAGCAATTTTCCTCCAGTGGCTCGATCTCCTTTGTTCTAGGGGATAAAAAATTCCAAGATTGTTAATGGGCCCTTCTCCTTACAAAAATCATATCCCCTCAAATAACCAAAACCCCCTCTCAAACAGCCGGCGGCTAATTCTCCATCTCTGGAGTGCTGGACTGCAAAACAGAGGCGTCCGATAAAGAAGTTTCAGTCAGCACGTTGAATGGAAAAGGCCGTGACATTTTCCGTACTTGGGTCAAGAACGAGTGTCCTGAAAAGAGAAGGAGCTCTGCAATTGAGCCATCAGCTCCTACTCTTCTAGTTTCTCGGGCTTCTCAACAATAGGGTTGCTTCCCTTGTCTTCTCCCTTGCAAGAAACGCAAGGGTTCTCCAGGTTTAGATTCTCAGAGTTCTTCTTTTGTGGGGTTGGTGGCCTCCCCTAAAGCGCCACCCGATTATCCATGAAGATTATGGCATGGAATTGTAGGGGATTTAGAAAAGCGGACTCCCCTAAAATTCCTTATGTGCTCTCTTTAGTCTGCACTTTTGGTGTAGATATCGGGTTTCTTATGGAAACTATGCTTCCTGTTACTAGTGTAGTACAGAAATTATCCTCCTTACCTATTTTGGGCAGTTGTGGTATGGATGCTATAGGACTTAGTGGAGGGTTGGTTGTATTTTGGTTTGCTCTAATTCGTTTAAAGCGTGTTTATATTTCCTCAAACGTTGTACTCTGTAAATTGCTTTTGGGTAATGATACAAAATATTTAGTGTTTGTGTATGGTTCGCCGCACGTAGTTGATAGATTAGCGGTTTGGCATACAATCTCTGAGGTTCTTGACTCTCTCCCTAATGTACTATTGATAGGTGATTTCCATCAAGTCGAATTTGTTTCTGATAAAATTGGGGATGGGGATTTAATCCTTGGTAGACTAGATTTTATTAATTGGCGTTTAGAGATGGATTTGGTTGGTATTCCTTTTACCAGTCCACATTTTACTTGGACTAATAATAGAATGGATTCAAATCCTATTTTTGAGCGTTTGGATAAAGCTTATGCTTCTCGAACTTGGATCGAAAACCATCCTCATGCCAAGGTTGTCCATCAACCTATACTCCTCTCGGACCATGCAACCATTATTTTATCGGATTCCGAATCAAACAATATTGGTGCTAAGCCTTATAGAGTTGAAACTGGTGTTTAAAGGCACATGACATTCTTACGTTTGTTCAGGAAACTATGGCGCAATTTTTTGCTGCTTCTCCCATGTTTACCTTATCTCGTCGTCTTTCAATGATCAGGGACTTTTTGAAGAATTGGTGTGTTTCCCACCGTAAAGCTTGGGGCATTAATTGGAAAAGTTTAGTTAAGGATGTCGATCAAGTTGCCTCGAATTTAAATTCTCCTATTTTTAGATGTCTTTTCCTTACTACCAGAGAGGAAAAAGTTGCGGAAGCTCAGGCAACCTTTCTCTACTGGCGTCAGTGAGCAAAGGCTAAATGGGATACAATTGGAGATTCTCATTCTCGCTTATTGTTCTCTTCGGTGCAGTCTCGTCGTCGTCGTCGAAATGTGATTCACAGTACCCAAAATAATGAAGGGATCTGGGTTACTGATCCCGCGGGGATTCGGTCTTTAATTCTTTCCTTTTACAAGGATCTTTACTCTGGTGGTTCGTCTTCAGCTGATCCTGACTCTCCTTAGTGAGATGATCTTAATCTCCCTAGCCTTTCTTCAGAACAACAACAACAGTTATTAGTTCCTTTTTCCCATCTGGAGGTTCAGAAGGCAATGTTTAGTATTGATGATAATAAATCTCCTGGTCCGGACGGGTTTTCCTCTACATTTTTCAAGACTCATTGGTCGAAGGTTGGTCATTTTGTTGTTTCGGCGGTTCAATACTTTTTTGCCCATGGCCATATGCTTAAAGAGTGGAATCGCACTTTTCTGGTATTGCTTCCCAAGATAGAATGCCCGGAAATGGTGTCTCAATTTCGTCCTATAAGGTTGTGCAACGTGCTTTATAAGTGCATTGCCAAATGTCTTACCAATCGCCTTTAATTAATTCTCCCTTCCTTGATTTCTGGGTTTCAGAATGCCTTTGTTCCAGGTAGATTATTATCAGATAATGCATTGATGGCTCATGAGGTTCTTTCGTTCATGAATGCTTCTAAAGCCCGTGAGCGTTTTTATGCTGCGTTGAAATTGGATACGAACAAGGCTTATGATAGAGTCAGGTGGGTTTTTTTGTTTAGGGTGTTACAGACCTTTGGTTTTCCACCATATTGGATTCACATCATTCGCAGTGTATGTCAACGGTTTCTTATTAGGTATTGGTTAACGGTGACCCTTCATCGCCCTTTTATCCCCACTGCGGCCTCCGTCAAGGGGATCCTCTATCCTCCTACTTGTTCGTTCTTTGTATGGAGGTTCTTTCTGCTATGCTTAGGGCGGAGGATCAGTCTCTTTTTCAAGGTATCCGAATTTCTAGAGGGGCATAGTCCATTTCTCATCTGTTTTTTGCGGACAATTCACTGTTGTTCTTCCAGATCTCTCCTGATGCTTGTGATCGTGTGCTTAGCATTCTGTCTGATTTTTGTAATATATCAGGCCAAATGATCAACTTGCAGAAGTCGTTTGTTAAGTTTAGCCTGAATACTCCCCCTGATTATCGTGATTATTTAGCTGGCTACCTCAAGTTACAAAGTAAGGAGTCTTTTGGGTCTTATCTAGGTTTGCCGGTAGATTTAGGACGACGAAAGATTCCTTAGTTTCAATTTATGGTTGATAAAATCTCTAAGCATCTTGCAGACTTGGGTTCAGCTCACCTTTTCGCTGCGGCCAAGTTGGTTATCATTAATTCGGTCTTGCTGGCTTCTTTTAATCACATTCTGTCTGTTTTTAATGTGCTAGCTTCAATCTGTCGCACCATTGATAGCATGTTGGCTAGGTTTTGGTGGCGGTCCTCTAAGCCATCGCAAGGAATGGCTTTTCGTTCAGCCTCGTTGTTGCATCTTCCTAAGGGTATGGGAGGCTTAGGTCTTCGTAGCGTCGAGCACTTCAACTCTGCTTTGTTAGCTCGCCAGTATTGGCACCTTCGACAACATCCCCAACTTCTTGTTTCTAAGCTTTTGTCTGCAAAGTATCCCTCCCTCTTGGCTTTGCCTCCAGCTAGGACTGTTTGTAGATCTTGGGGAAGTAAGGGATTGGCTTTAGGAATGCAGACGGTAGTCAAGGTGTTGCTTGGAAAGTTGGCACAAGTTCTAAGGTGCGTATTTTGGAGGATGACTGGAAATCGGGGGGTCATGTTTGGTTTAAGTCTGGTGTTAGTGGGTTGGATGTCCTAACTCACATGTCCCGTATCTTATCAGCGGAACGCCCTCAGATGCTCATGGATGATTTTGTGTATTGGAAGTTTACGCGGGATGGAAGCTTATCCACTAAGTCTGCCTACACATTGCTCATCCGTCTCTCGATGGAGAATATTGTTAGTCAGCCTACTTCGGACGCTTGGTGGAAAAAGTTGTGGGGAATGCCTATTCTTCCAAAACTGAAGGTGTTTTGTTAGAAGATTCTCCATAATGCCCTGCCTCTTTTAGCTCCCCTGTATTTGAGAGGTGTTTCGATCAATCCCATTTGTGTTTTTTTTTTTTGTAGAGAAGCTCCTGAATTGACTTCTCATTTTTTTCGGGATTGTTCCTTTGTTCGACACCTTTTTACCTGCAGATTCCCATCGTGGGATGGCTCTTCCTTATCTAGGCGGCCTTTTGAATTATGGTTCTCGGATTTGATTACGGAGTTCAGACTTCTTAAGCAGTGGAAGGGTTTACGCTCTTTTTTATGCCTCTTATGGGCTATGTGGTTGTCGCGAAATCAATTCATCTTCAGGCATGCGCTTTATTATCCTACCACCATCTTTGCCATAGCAGATGAGTGGGTTTTTCGTGGCAATCAGGCTGGTTTGTTCTCTATTCAGTCCTCTTCTGATCATTAGGGTCGATTTAACCCTATTGTGCCTCGTTCTATTGCTTGTCTTCGAGGTCTTTCGACTGACCCTATGCAAGTTTGCCTGATTTTGGATGGAGCATACGTGGACTATTGCGGATTGTTCGGCGGGAATGGGATGGATTTTCCATAGGTTTGAATTGGATGAGATTTTAGGAGGTGGTTTTAGGGCTTGTCGTGCTGCGTCCGCTTTTCAGGCTGAGTTTCAGGCTTGTTTATGGGGCCTTTAGGTAGCTATTCACAGGGGTTTCATAGTCTTTTTATTTACACGGATAGCGCTACTATGGTTTCACTTCTTCATCATGATCGACCAGCTGATGTTTCTTTCTTATGGTTGTTGAGTGATGTTCGCCGGCTTCTTGAGGGTTTTTCGGTTTACAGGATATCTAAAGTGTCTCGGGACTGGGTTACACTAGCTCATTGGCTAGCCAGACGAGCTTGTGAGCGTAGGATTTTGTTCTGGTCCTTTTGATTTTTTGTGTGTGTTTGTTGTTTTTAGTTTGGTAGTTACTATTGTCCCAAAAAAAAAAAAAGTGACACTAATAAACATTGCAACAAATTTTCTAGAATATAAAACAGAATTAGGATAGGATTTAACTCATTTAAGATATTGATTTATCCTTCAACAACACAGCTTGCATGCATGTTTAATTTGTCTATGCCTAATAATGAATGAATCAAAAATAAATTGTGGGCCAAATACTAATTTTATGCTTTCCAAAAGTTAAATTGATAATCTATACAAGATTGTATGCATGCATGTGCCATTTTATTTGTATCGTCAAAAAGCATAGAATAGATGACTTGAAATCTTTTTATTTTTTGAACGTTTAAATAAAATCAGAATGGGACTTCTGTAGTTTTGTGCTCCCAAAATTTTCCTTGAGCACCAAAAAAAAAAAAAAAAATTCCTTGTCTTCTGACTCTTTATTTATTTATTTTTTAATTAAGATTAAGATTCTTTAACATTGTCTAGTCTTTGTTCTATCTATTAGATGAAAAAGTAGAACATGTCAACTTCCATTTTTTCTCTGGATATACTATTGTGGACCATGTAATACATACATGATCTAGAGAAAAGACTGGTTCATATGGCATATTGACCAGTCTCGTTTATATGAGGGCGCACCGGTCATTTCCACCTTTTTAGTAAGGGCAAAATTGTAAACATGTGAGAGGACCGTTAACTTCCAAAATGCCGGCGTTTAAATGGGAATTGTAATAGTACAATGACAGTTTCAATGGAATTTGAAGCTCACAAACATGTTCAATGGAGGAGGAAGACAAATCCTACCATTTGGGATTAACCATACCCTTTCTTTCTCCATATTTGTTAGGGTTTTTTGCTTAATATAGCGGCAAAGCCGCCGAAATGGTGAACGATGACGAAGAAGATGGTGGGGTGTGAGCCGTTAGCGACGAAGAAGATGGTGGGATGCGAGAGGAAAAAGATGGTGTTTCTACAACGGGGTTCAATTGAGTTTGTGAATTCGAAATAACAGGCAAATCAAGAATTAAAAATAATCGTTAACTTTTGTTGATAACGTGAAGTTATCTGCCAACTCAGCAGCAAAATAAATTAGCAATAAAATAATAGCAGCAACCTCTCAAAATTGCAATATTGCCGCTATATTAACATATTTTGTTAATATGCAATATTAACCGGGCATTGCTCCATGATCTAGTAGTAAGGGTTATATGTTAGAGTTTTTAATTTGTGGGATTAATCTCCACTGAAGACACTTTATGGCCATCCAATCCTTATAATAAAGATATGCCTGGAAGCACGGGTCCTTGGATTTTAGTTCTGAAGTTGCTAAATTTGCTCCCTTATGACACTAAATTAAGCTATTTCAAAAAAAAAATTGTACGAAGGAAGAACAAATTGTGTTGGAATGTGATGCGTCCAATGTGATGAATACCATTAACAAGGATACTCTACTTTGATGCTTTTCTATGAAGATATTAGGAAGCTAAAAGATGTGTTTACTTCTTTTAGTTGTTGTCATGTACGTAGGTCAGGTAATAGCTTAGCACATTTAGTGGCTAGATTTGGTACTAGCTAGTGAATCTTACTATGTATGGTTCAGTGATTTTCCCCAAATCTTTATTTCTTTGGCGGAAATTGATCTTATTTAATAATATTGCCCGGTTAACGGTTTCCTTCAAAAAAAAAAGGAAGAACAAAAAGGATAGAAAGAAATATACTCCGTAATAGAATCCTAAATTAATACAATAGTTTGTGAAAAAAAAAAAAGAAAAATCCATGCGTTTGCCTTTTTTTTTTTCCCAAGACCGACACTTAATTTGCTCAATCTCACCTTATTCTTAAAAGTTTCAACATCATCTTCAAAATTCATGTTACTATAATAAATATCAATTAATAAAAAGGTGCCATCATATTTTTGTCTAGGATCTAAAATGGAAGCAAAAATATAAATCATAGGAATATCGGTGTAATATTTACGCCATTTATCCTCCATGGATGGAAGATATCCACGATAAACATGTTATGATCGGTGTTCCGCAAAAAGTTGTGCAAGTAAACATGCATTGCTAAGAAAAGAATGAGCACAAGGATTATATACAGAAGAAAAACAATGTGTCATACCATATAGTAATTGTAAAAACTGCATATATTTTTCACAATTAGCCCAATCATCTTCAAGTAAAGCATTTTGTGGATATTTCATATTATAAAAAAGTGTTAAATGAACCTTGTACTCGATTGCCCGACTCAACATTTCATAGGTGGAGTTCCACCTAGTTGGACAATCCGGTGCTATTTTTATGGTTTTAATCCGTTGTTGCCTGCAAAAACCTTTCCATTCTTGATATCTCATGTTAGAGCTATTAATAGTGCAAATAGCACTCCGTATTTTGTGATAAAATGGACCAATTGCTTGTGTTCCATCCTTCACACACAAGTTAAGAACATGACAAATGCATCTAACATGAAGTGCATCTCCATCTAATATAACATCGTTCAATTGGGATTTGACCAAATTCGCACTATATGTCATAGAAGTTGCATTATCGAAAGTCATAGACATGATTTTATCCCTAAGACTATATGCATCAATGGCTTCCATTAAATGATGTGAAATGTTAAGACCGGTATGAGGGTATTCAAGCATTTTGAAATGAATGATGCGTTTTTGTAACATCCACTCATTATCTAACCAATGACAAGTAACACATAAATAGTGAAGTCCGTACCCACCATCCCATGCATCGGCGGTTAAAGAAACTCTACTAGGAAGATTAGCTAATTCATTTACTAATCTCAATTTGTACTCTAGATAAGTCTTCATGGCAGCAGATCGAACGGTTTTTCGGGAGATTTTTTTGTGTTTTGGTTGTAGTGCTCGGTTAATATAGTTGTTGAAGGCATCATTTTCGGCGAAAAGAAAAGGTTGTTCTGCATGTACAATCATTCTCCCAAGTTCATCCCTATCTCTCTCGTAATTGTAAATGAAACCTTGTGGATGGAATTGAGAAATTTTAGGTTGGGTTGGATCACTAGATGGTCCACCACATTTTTTTGTATGTCTAATAAGGTGTCCCGTCCCTCCCTTGGTATCGGCCGAGAAAATTTTACCACAAGTCCGACACTTGCATTTTTTTCCATCTTTACTTAATTGATAATGTGCCCAAACTTCACTCTTTCTTTTGGTTTGAGCAAAATCCTCTTCGGTACACCACTCTAATATGTTAGGATTTTGGGTGTTGGGCATGTGAGTGGATGGTTCACTCGACCCGGAAGCTTGTGTTTGGCTACCTTGGGAAGGAGGAGGAGGAGGAGGAGGAAAAGGAAATTCATATTGTTGATATTGGGTTTGTTGAAATTGGGTCCAAGGAGCCATATCATCCATTTGTTCTTGCCCTCCCATGTTTTGGGGATGAAAGAAAGGGGTGGAAGTGTTTGGAAAGGGCATGTTAGAAGAGGGAAAGGGCATGTTAGGGGGGGGGCATAGACATTGAAGTGTTTGGGTTTGGTGATTCCCTACGTGTTGACTTGGCTTTTCTAGAGGAGGAGGAAACGTTCGGGTTTGATGCCATGATTAATTAATAATAATAACACAACTAACAATAACAAAGTAACAATTAACAACAATGAGATCAATGAGAATTAATTAGTAAGTAGTTTTTATATAAATTAAATTTTCAAAAATAATTATAATAATAGTAGATTATCTAAATCAATGAGATCCCAGGTAGGAGAGGTTAGGAGAGACGTTGTCCAGAGCCCAAATCCCGCCTTAGACAGATTTCAACAATCCAAATAACCCACAATTAAAATAGAAAGTAGTTTTTATATAATTAAGTAGTTCCAAGTATACAATAATAATAATAATAATAATAATAATAATAATAATAATAATAACAATAATAATAACAATAACAATAACAATAACAAATTAAAAAAAAGTTGAGTTAGATCTTACAATGACGCTTCAATGCTTTCCCAAATTTATAATTTCTCGAATTTATAATTTCCCGAAATTTTAATTTCCCGAATGTAAATATAACAATTTTTTTTTTTTTTTTGGTAGTAGACTAATAATATTAAAAATGTAAAATTTATAAGAGAGTAGGAATTTTTTTTTTCTTTTTCACAAAAAAGAGGAAGATTGTATGATTTGTAGGAATTTGAGAATTGAGAATTTGGGAGTAAGAAAATTAGAGAATAAGAGAGGAGAGATGAGTTGATGAATTGTGAAAATTTTGGAGGAAAATATGAGGTATTTATAGGGGATTTGGGTGGGAAATTGGGTGGAAATTGGAGGAAAATATGGCCGTTTATAGCTGTTGGAAAACGGCCATAAACGGCCATATTTCCAACGGCTAGTAAAAGGCACGGGCCGTGCCGTGCCGTGCCGGGCCATGCCTGGCTTCGTGCCGGGCCGTGCCTGGCTTCGTGCCGGGCCGTGCCTGGCTTCGTGCCGGGCCGTGCCTGGCTTCGTGCCGGGTCGTGCCTGGCTTCGTGCCGGGCCGTGCCTGGCCGTGCCACGTGCCGTGCCGGCGGGTCGTGCCAGCGTGCCGGCCGTCGTGCCGGCCGCCGTGCCGCCCGCCGTGCCACGGGCCGTGCCCGTGCCAGAGCTGCCCACTTTTGTTCACGGCACGGCCCACGGCCCACAGGCGTGCCACCGTGCCGTGCCGTGCCGGTGGCCGTGCTTGTGCCGGGCCGGGCCGGAGTCGTGCCGGGCCCGTGCCGCCCGCGTGCCGGCACGGCCCGTGCCCACCTTTAATCTCAAGTTACTCTCTTGCGCTCTTACGCAGCTACCACACAAAAAGTTCCATACTGAAAATCCTTTATATGATACCAATGAGCTCTTTAATTACTCAATTATCATCTTGTGCTTATCAATTACTCCTTACACCATCTAATTGGTGTCATAAAAGTACTTCGTATAATTCATTAACAATATTTTTGTCCTCATGCGATGACCATCAAAAATAGCAATTGCCTTTGAATTTAATAACTCAAGAAGCAGACCCTTGCTCATAATCTTATACTGTATACTCCGTAAGTCTGTAGTAAATAATTAAAGGAAATTTTTAGATTTTAACACTTGATAATAACCCGAAATTAGTTTTTAACACCTCAAAAAAAAAAAAAAAAAAATTATTTTAACACCATAACATTTTTAAGAAAATTGATTTTACCACCATTTAACAGATTCCGTCCAAGAATCCGTTAAGTGGGGTCCACACTGCCACATGTCTCTTGTTGTTTGGTCAGAAAATAAAAATTTCTTTTTAAAACCCTACACTCCTACAACCACCCAACAACCACCACCACCACCACCACATCAACACCCTTTTGCGTAGCTTCAACCGGCTGGCAAAAAAACCACCCTCCTCGCCAGCCCCAACCACCAGAACCCATCCCCCTCCCTAGCCCCGACCATCGGAGCCCATCTCCCTCCCATTCCGCCACCGTAAACCTTTGTAGCCAAAACCCTAAATTCTAAAACTACCATGGAAATGGCCACAAAAACGACATGTTATGGCCGAAATCGGCCGATTTTGGGGCTGAGTGGCCTAAACCGGCCGATTTCGGCCATTAATGGCCGAATTTGTGGTCGTTTTTTGGGGAAGGGGGGTTGCAATATCGGGTTGGTCGGCGTTGTACAGTGATGGCTGCGATTATGGTAGGATTACGGTAGGGCTGGGGAGGAGGTGTGCCGGTGATGAGGTGCGGGTGGTGATGGTGGTGGTTGTTGCGTGGCAGGCTGTGGTGGGTGAGGTCGAAGAATAGGGAGGCGGTGGTGGTCCTGGGGTGGCTGGGTAGTGTTAGGATTTTTTTATTTTTTTTTGTTTTTTTGACCAACCAACAAGCGACACGTGGCAATGTGGACCCCACTTAACAGATTCATGGACGGAATCTGTTAAGTGGTGGTAAAATCAAATTTTCGAAAAATTTTATGGTGTTAAAATAATTCTTTTGTTTTTGGGAGGTGTTAAAAACCATTTTCGGGTTATTATCAGGTGTTAAAATCTAAAATTTCCATAATTAAATCATTTTGTGGAGTCTGATGCCGCCAAGGACAAAACTTAGGCCCAGATATCTTGAACTGAAATTTGTTGAATTAAAATTTGTTTCGCTGAACTGAAATTTGTTAAATTAAACTGGACTGAACTGTAATATGTTGAATTAAACTGAAATTTACAGAACTAAACTGAAATTTGCATAACTTAACTGAACTGGAATTTGATGAACTGAACTGAACTAAAATTAACTTATCTGAAATAAAATTTAAAAATTTCATAATAATAAGGAATAATAATAATAATATCAATAATAATAATAGTAGTAGTATGTACTCACCAATTTGTAACTCACTCCTTAACATGGTATACTTTAACAAATTATATTCCATATTATAATATGCTAATGGTTCAATTTGAACAATAGAAACGTTTGATAATAAAAATTATTAATGTTAGAATAATAATAATAATAATAATAATAATAATAATAATAATAATAATAATAATAATAATAAGAAATGTAATATTAATATTAATAAAATTTATTAATATAAAAATGATGATGATAATAATAATAATAATAATAATAATAATAATAATAATAATAATAATAATAAATTGAAACGAATTGAACTGAATTGAAATTTGCTAAACTGAATTGAAATTTGTAGAACTGAACTTAAATTTGCAGAACTGATAAGGTCTGCAAGGAAGTCTAAAGAATAAGGCCTTAGCTTCTCGCCCAGCTGGGAAATTATTACCTTCGGGGTGATCATAGTTAGGCAAAAACTAACAACCGTTCTAGGGGCGTTGAAATATTAGAGGGTAAAATAAACATTAATTATACCAATCGATGTGTGATTTTTGCATGTATTCTCAAATTCATATTTATTTAAGAATTATTTTAAATTATTAATAAATGCTCCAAGGAAGTTAGTTAGCAAGATCTTAAAAATAATCCAATGATGGAAATGTTTATTATTATCTTTCATTTTACATTTTTTTTTTCATTTTTTTTAAGTATACAGAGCCACAAGGGCAAGTGATAAAGTTTGATTTCAGAATCTCCTTGAATCGAGAGAAAGGGTCTAAACACTTGAACTATCACCCACTCTCTATTTTCCATTAATAATAATCCAATGATGGAAATGTCTATTATTATAATTACATTATAATCCCATTAACTTCTATATATTGTTCGGTTATTAATTCAGGAATATGAGAAAGATAGCCTAAAAGAAAAGAGGAAGCCCAAGTTAATTTGTATGAAAACAAAAATTGTTTATCATATGACATTTTAGTAAGTAAATCAATAACTCTATCCAGTTATCATTATTATAGGTCTATTTTTATGAAAAAGTTCTTGATTTATTTACAAAAATATCATGTGATAAAAAAATAGTTTATCTCAGAGATCAACTTGTATTTTAAAGGAAAAAAACCATGAGTCTAAATCAAACTTAGGCCCCGTTCTCTTCACCTTATTTTTGCTGAACTGAAATTATTTTTAGTGAAACAAAATTATATTTGCTGAACTTAAATTATTTTTCCTGAACTTAAAATTTTACTGAACTGAAATTATTTTTGCTGAACTGAAATTATTTTTACCGATTTTCTATTATAATTCTTCTTTAAGAAAACTGAATTTTATTGAACTGAACTTATTTTTACTGAACTGAAATTATTTTTACTGAAGTAAAATTAATTTTATTGAACTGAACTTATTTTTACTGAACTAAAATTATTTTTACCTAATATTATTTTTTAAAGGTGAAGAGAACAGGGCCTTAGGTTAAAAAAAAGCAGTAAAATAAAGTATTTTACATTATTAATTCGAAAATTTAAGAAAAGTACTTTTACACGAATATACCATGAACCATAAAGTCCCTCTCTTCTTTAGAATATCCATAGATTTTGTGGATGACTGGGTATTTAAAATGTATCCAGCAATCAACACTTGTAAAAAATTTGAATCAACTTTAGGCATATATATATAGTAATTATAATCATAATTAGATTAACCCCGTGCGATGCACGATTTTAAAATAAGAAATGAATTATAAACTCTTTAGCACATGTTGAAAGAAAACAACTACTTTCTCTGCACTACTTTCTAATTACATATGAAAACACAATTTTCAAAAATCCATTTTTTTCATATTTTTTTAGATTTAATTAAACTATATTATTAAAAAATTTTAACAACTACTTATAAATAATAAAATAGCGTAATATGTGTAGAAAACTTAAATTTTAAAATTCAATTTGAATTTAATTTTCAAAACAATGTTAAATAGGGTAGCTCAAAAAGGGAAAAAAAAAAAAAACAATATGATATCATCCTTGTATTCTGGCGGGAAAAAAATTAAATAAGAGAGTGACACATAAGCAGTGATAACGTCAGCGGTTGTTACTTTAGTAATATTTAAGATTAATTGATAATGGGAGTACTCTTTAATGCTTTTTGTACACTAATCAATCAAACTAGTTGGTTTTTTTTTTTTTTTTTTTTTTTTTTTTTTTTTTGTAAGTGTGATGATGCACAGATATACTCGTAATATTATTTTGGACACCAAGTTAATTATTACGAGTACGTGCGTTTTACAAACCTAAGCTATCCTAAACCATTATCAAGCAGGAATAGAGACTTTTAACAATACAATGAAACCATTATACGAGTAACATTTAATTTGATAAACCTACAAACCAAACTTAGGACCTACAAACCAAACTTAGGCTGATATTACAAACTCTGAGGAACACTAATGTAGAGCATAGGTAATAGTCTATTAATCAAAGGAAAAATTCACTTTAATAATTCCAATTATGGGTGATTTACTTTCAATAATCCCAACTAATAAGGTTTATTTTTTAATAATCCTAAGTATAGGGTCATTTTGCCTTCAGTAGTCCCAATGACCGCTGACCTGTTAAAAGAGGGTTTTTTTTTTTTTTTTTAAATCGCCATGTGTCAACACGTGAATGGTCTAAAATTAAAAAAATTAAAAAAAAAAAAACCAAAATCCAAGCCCCAACCCTCAATCTCGTCGGAACCCTAACCCCAACCCTCAATATCACCGGGAAACAGCCGACCAACCTCCCTTACCCACCGAAAACCGCCGGCCATCCTCCACCACCCATCCCCGACCCTTGAAACCACCCAGCCAGCCCTCCCCGACTCCGAAAACCGCAAACCCAACCTATGAAAATCAAGCCCTTACACTTTCTCCGTCGCCAATTCTCCGACGTTCGTCACACATCACCACTGAATTCTCAACGTCGACCTCATCTTCAACCTCCAGACCCAATCCACGCCTGTGACGACCTTTAAGGTGGTCGAATTCGAGGTTGGGCTTGCTAGAAATTGCAATATTTAAGGTCGTTTTGGGGGTCGGGGAAGGCTGGCTGGGCGGTTTCAGGGGTTGGGGGTGGGTGGTAGAGGTCGGTCGACCATTTTCGGTGGTTGGCCGGCCGGTTTCCGGCAAGATTGAAGGTTGTGGTTAGGGTTCCGACGAGGTTTGGGGGTGGGGGAGAGGGTGGCTGGGATTTTGGGGGGGTTTTTTTTATGGTTTTTATTATTTTTTTTTTTTAAAATTTGACCAATCACGTATTAACACGTGTCATGATCACCTGTTATAACAGGTCGTTGACCGGTTGGGACTATTGGAGGCAAACTGACCCCATAGTTGGGATTATTAAAAAATAAACCTTAGTTGGGATTACTGAAAGTAAACTGCCCATAATTGGGATTATTAAAGTGTATTTTTCCTTAATCAAACGAGTTAGGACATGTTGAATGTTGTAGCTCTGGTAGACTGACAGATAGAGCTTGAATTTCTTATATTGCAAAGAATGAGGTATGTCCAAACTCTTAAATAAATCTGGTTCACACTAATTTATTGTGGGCCACTAATATTAGAGACACTATGGTTGTTTTATTGATATATAAAAAAGTACTGTATTAAAATAAAAGTTATTATGTTGAAATAAAAGTCATTGTGGCATTATAAAGGCTATAAGAGGTTATTTTTCTTTTAATGAGATTTTTTTATATACTGGTCAATATAAATAATATATATTACTGTACTAAAATTAGGGTCATTATGTTTAATATAACGTCATATTTCAGGTTCACAATAATATTAAAGATCACACATTTTTGAAAAAGGTTATTATATTAAAATAAGGTTACTAAAATTAGGGTCACTATGTTCCGTTCAACGTTAGTAACATGCGTATAAACCTCAGGTTCACAATAATATTATTGTGGATCAGATCCACGCAAGATTTTTTTTTTTTTTTTGACAAAAAAAAAATCGAGTAAATACTTTATAAAACAAAAAAGCTATTGTTATTAACAGGCTCGTATTTGACTAAAAAAAGAAAAAGAAAAAGATTGAGTTAGAGAGAGTAGCTAATAGAAGCCTACAACACAAGATTAAAAGAAGAAATAGGAAATGCTAGATATCTATTAACCTATACTAAAAGCAAATTCTTTCATGACATTTGTCATTACATGGTGAAAAATTTTCCCGCCTTTTTCGACTCTCTCTCTCTCTCTCTCTCTCTTTTTTTTTTTCTCAAAATCATTAAGTAAACTATTTATATGTTATGTATTTTCTTTCCAGTTTGACAATCATATATCATATATACCCAAATGAATTATTTCAGAATATCTTTTATATACTTTATATTCTATAATATTATGATCAAAAATATTTAACAACCGTGCATTGCATGTGGTTTTAACCTAGTGGATGGCGGTCAAAGTGGAACAATTTTACAAAAGAGAAGGTATAAGGTATGGCAAGCCACACCAAACAATCTGTGTGTCAAACATATATGATATGCAGTATTTGATATAGGATATACAATCTTTGATAGGGGACATGTACAACTTGTTGGAGGATATGTGTTATTTAATAGAGAATACGTACAGTTTTATTATAGGATATGTATTGTTTTTATAGGATATGCAGTATTTAATAAAAGATATGTACAATTTATCTTTGGTAGATGATACTACAGTTTGTTAGAAGATATCATCATATAGCCAATAGAGGATATCATCCAGCCAATAAAGGATATCATAGACGCAATTATAAATGATATCATATAGCCAATAAACGATTCATCAAGCTATGATATCATATAGCCAATAAAGGATATCATCTAGTCAGTAAAAGATATCATAGGCACAATTATAAATGATATCATATAGCCAATAGAGGAAATCAGTCAGTCATGATATCATCCATCCAATAAAGAATATCATCCACCTAATAGAGGATATCATCAAGGCAATATAGGATATTATCCGGCCAATAGAGGATATCAAAAATCTGTTGGACTGACGAAATAGTTTATATTTACAAAAAGGATGCGTTAATAAAATTCAATCACCTAATTAATTAAAATTATGTCCCGATCAAATTACTTTAAACTTTTAAAAATAAAAACCTGGAAGGAGTAGCATATACTACACATAAATATTGTGTATTTGAACAATATACCTCCTCCTCCTATCTCTCTCTCTTTTTTTTTTTTTTTTTTTTTTTTCACTTGTTGATGATTAGTAAGTTCAAACATTAATATTATTTCTAGTCACGAATAAGTTAGTAGTCAATATTTTGAAATATGTATTGAGACAAATCTACTAATATCCGATTTCACGCATGCACATTATTGCTTGTTATTTCCTTAAATGCAAATCACTTACTACAATTCTACAATCAATATAAAGTATGGAGTGTACAAATAGTATAAATGTCAAATTACTCGGATAGTGTTCTGAGATTAATTTAACGGCATTCTTTTACTACGTAAATACGAAGTATAATACTCATAATATTTGGTGAGTGATGTTGTATAAATAGTGTACAGTCAAATTATTGTGATTCATTATAAAAGGTGGATAAGTTATGTAATATTAAGTGAACTTTTTTTTTTTTTTTTTTTTTTTTTTTTTTTTTTTTTTTTGGGAATAGTTAATAAGTGAACTAATTTGAGCTTATTTGAATTTGATTTTTTTATACAACTTAATACGAACAAACCCAATATACATATAGGAGTAAAAATGATTGATATAGATTTCAGAATCTCAACAATACAAAGTAAACAATATAAACTGAATTTGACGTATGAATTGAATGGTTTTATTAATCGTCGTTCCTCTATAAAATAACAAATATCCAATCATCTAATGCACAGACCTCAATTATTTACAACACATAAACTCCTAAAATCGGAAGTATTTGTAAATTAATGTACAAAAGCTAGAGGCGAAAACTCCTAACTTTAAAATATAAAAGTAACCTCAAAATTATACTACATACTCAGAAAAAGAAACCAAAAAGTTTTCCCTCTTAAAAAAGTATTAAAAAAAAAAGTGCCAAAAGTTTGGACATTCTTTTTAGCGCTAAAGTATATAATAGTAATAATTTTGAATTATTGACGACCGTTATTAGTTGGCTGGATACCAAGCAAAGAATGATAAAGATCATATAGTCTTTGCTTAAGCAAAATGTGCTCACAATAAAGCCGTTCATTTTCTCTCTTAACAATATGACGATGGTAAGTGTACACGCCCAACCGATTTTTTAATTCCCAATTAAGAGATTTTAATCGGTTTGCTTCGATTGTCAAATTTTCCAAGTATTTTTTCTTGCGCAATCTAGATCGCCTGGCTGATAGCCGGTTTGATAGCATGCGCCTAATTTTACGACCATTATTTTCATCGTAGTAACAGCGTGATACGTCTTGGTTTATATCATTTGAACCAGACCGGGGATCATCTTGGAAAAATGAAAGAAATTCATTGAGGTCATCAAAGGAAGTTGGTCGAAAACGAATCGGTTCTTCAGAAAACAACATATTTGAGAACCAATCAGAGAAAAGTAGGTAGAAATTTTTTGAAATGTGGTGGGAAGAGAGATTAGGAAGGGAAAAGGGAAGAATTGTGTTGATGGAGGGGGGTATTTAAAGAGTAAATTAGGGTTAATGGGTCCACTAAACATGAACATGGAGCACATTTTCACGCTTTAAAAAATAGTTTTTTCTTTGCTAGCTTTTACTTTTCTTTTTCTTCCCTCTTTGGATTTTATTTTTTTTCAAAGTTAGGGGATGGTGTCTAATGGTGGGTGGGTCAATGTGGTGCCACATTGCCTAATCAAACATTAGCTTAACGACGAAGATTGATAATAAAAGAAGAAACTAGACAATTCAACCATACAATATAATACACGTCGGTAAAAAATTTACTCGTACGTAGATTTTGTTCTTTTTACTGGACATTTTTTTTAATCTAAATTATTTGTATGCTAATTTCATTTCAAATTAACTTAGCAAGATTGGTATAGTAGACCATAAACCATTTTATATCTCTAAATTTCAATTTCAACATTAAATTAAAATTATGATACCCAATACCTATACCATAATACACATATTGTAAATGAATAATAAAATAATGTATAAAATATCACTATAATGAATAATAAAATAATGTACACAATATCACTATAATGCATTAAGCTAACTTTGGTTTCAATCTTCTCTCACAAAAAAAAAAAAAAAAAAAAAAAAAAAAAAAAAAAAAAAAAAACTTTAGTTTCAATCTTGTGAGATTTAATATTTGAACTATCAAACTGTGCAATTGCACAGGTATTATACTACTCCATATTTATCTATTTCTTTCATTCATCTATTTGTTATTGTCTAATATAGAGACATTTTAGGTTTTCGTAGTCTTCCTTTATTTATTTTTTAATTAAAGGTTGTAGTCTTCCTTGAGATATGGAAATTACTACTCATATACCTTTCCACTTAAAATTGAGGGAGTTGATATTTGTTTAAGTGTCTCATTTACTGCGATGTCCACACATTTTAATTATCTACTTCCTCTTTTCTTGAAAGATATTATAATTGGTGATTTTAAACTATAAAATAGTGGAAAGCACATGTCATATATATTAAGTATTCAGGCATCAAGTCAACATTGGAAATATGACTATTTTTGTTGGGAGTAGAAAATAATTTTGTAAATAGGAATAGTTTCAAGAACAGGGAGAGTAATAAAAAAAATTTAAAATTGATGCTAGTTTTTTTTATATTTTTTTTATTTAAATTTTAACATTGTTTATATTATTTCTACACTTAGTTCTTTCCTCATATATATGGTAAAACAAATATGTAGATAAATGCTATTATATAAAATGCTACTATTAAACCTTTATAACACAATGATTTTTTTTTTTTTTTTGGACATAAGTTTAAGCAAATTACATATATATATATATATATATATATATATATATATTAAAGGACGAAAGACTATTGTTGGCTATAGTAGCTAACTCATGAGCTTTCTGGACCAAGTCCCGTTGAACCTTATGGATGCAGCACCAATCAAAACATGTGCTCAGCTATCGAATTCGATCTGCTGTCCAATGAAGACCAATATCACTTACCTGTGTATTTCTCAGTAGTAGAATCATAGACGTAGAGTCCGTGTATATAGTTACTGCTGGCAATGACTTTGTTGCCGCCCGGTGTAGGCCTTGTAGACAGAAGTTCATCTCCGCATGTAGAGCAGATTGGGCCAAACCACTGTTAGCTCCCCCCAGCAGTTGCCCTTGTTCCCCCGGATCATCACTCTCTGGGCACCAACCCATCCTTGATTTATGAGTATGCTTATGCCAAGAACCATCAACCAGAATAACCATTGGAATCAAAATCATCCCACTATTATGAATTGAAGTACAACACGCATAAACCCAGGTGGGCAATCTTCAGCCATCTCTGGCGGGTGCAAAGATCTGAGAATATACTCAAGTTTTTTGGAGAACAAACCCTGTTGTCGCAATCCCTCAGATATTATCGCCGGCGTTGACAGGTTAGCCGGCGTTGAGGATCTAAAAATCCTGTTATTCCGTGCTAACCACAAACCCCACAAAGTTGCAATAAAAAAGTAGTCCTATGACCATTATGACCATCCTGGCCTAGAAATAGGTGGATATAATATAGAACCCAATCCTAAAAAGACTGGTCTGCGTTAGCTTCTGAGTGGATCTGCAAGATTCCACCCCTCCAAACATCCCGAGCAGCTATGCAAAACCTGAACAGATGTTGTAAATCTTCCTCCTATGACCCACAAAGGTTGCAATCCATAGAAATATGAAGCCCCCTTCTCCCCAAATTACTTTTTGTAGCTATTCCATTCCAGAGAAGTTTCCATATAAAAAGTTTCCACTTAGGAAAAATGTGGAGGGACCAAAGAACCTTAAACATATCCTGTTGTCCAACATCCCCCAAGCCCACGAAAGAACGTTTAAGGAATGTATACCCCGTTTTTACTGTGAATCTTCCTGACTTGTGAAAATTCCAGAACATGTAGTCTTCCTCTGCTTGCTCCGGTAATTCCAAGCTAGCAATAACCGAAGCATCCTTGGGTTCAGAGGCAGAGATTAGGCGGGCTTGGTTCCAGTCATGAGTTTGAGGGTCCAAAAAATGATTTACCCTCCAGGTTTTAGCTTGACGGAGCGTGATATCCGAATTAAAAACCAGAACCTTACCTTCCATCCACCTATCATTTCCTGCCAATATGGAGTTTCCATTCCCTATCTTCCAACCACAACCCCCAAGAAGGTTATTTCTGGCTCAAGCAAGACCCCGCATGCCCCAAGATAGGTTCCTGTTTGTCACTCTAACCCAAGTCCCTTTTAAGAGCAGAGATTGAAACCTTGCTGATCAGACCTTAGGCAGTAATAATTGAGGATTGTGAAATAATCTCCACGCCTGCTTCATAAGTAAAGCTTCGTTGAAGCAACCCAAGCTTCGGACCCCTAAACCCCCCTTCCCTTCGGAAAGTTGACTTTATCTTTACTTACCCAGTGCATCCCCTCATGGTCTCTGTTTTCCCACAGGAACCCAGATAGGAGAGAGTTAACTTTGTTTGAAATACTAGCAGGCATCTCAAAACAACTTAGCACATGGGAAGCAATAGCGATGAGAATGGAATTGATCAAGATGATCTTCTGATGTTAGGATAAAGGGACCCATTCCACCCGAGATTCTATTCCGAATGTTATCAATGATGAACTGAAAGGACGCCCCTTTACTACCCATCAAGTCAATAGATACCCCCAAATGGACACCAAATTGGTTAACCCGATCCATCTCCAAACATGATCTAAATCCATTCTGTATTTGAACCGGGGTATTTGGACATACCTTGAAATGTGACTTTGCAAGGTTCAGCTGCTGACCCGAGACCATGCAAAACCTGTTCAGAATGCCAGAAATGGTCATACAACTTTGATCCGACGCTTTGAAAAATAAGAGGGCATCATCTGCAAAAAACACATGTGAAATGGAAGGGCCCTGCTTTCCTAATTAATACCGTCGAAAAGTCTCATTTCACAACCTTGATGAAGCATCCTAGATAGTACATCCATACAAAACAAGAAAAGATAGGGTGACAAAGGATCTCCCTGGTGTAGATCACAAGAAGGCCGAAACTGGTCACTCGTCTCCCCATTTAGTAGAACTTTGTAAGAAACCGTTGACATACACTGTCTGATCATCCGAATCCATGTCCCTAGGAACCCTTAGTGTTGTAGTACCCTCTCTAGAAAAACCCAATTAACCATATCATAGGCCTTACTCATGTCGATTTTGACTGCCGCCAAAAAATCCGCACCTGACACCTTGCTATTTATTTTATCCATCACCTCGTGGCTCAAAATAATGTTATCACTCATTTGTCTTCCTGTAATAAAAGCATGTTGAGACTGTGAAATGAGATCCGGTAAAGCTTTCTTCAGACGATTAACTACACATTTGGAAACGCATTTGTAGACCGTATTGCAAAGACTAATTGGCCTCAGATTCGATGTGATCTATGGAATTTCAACCTTTGGTATCATAACCAAAATTGAGTTGTTCCACTCCCTGAGTATAAACCCTGTGTTGAAGAAACTCTGCACTGCAAGAATTACTAATTTTCCTACTGTGTCCCAATGTTTTTGGAAAAAGGTCGTTGTGAAACCATCCGGACCCAGACTTTTATCCCCATTTACACTAAACATCGCCCTTCGGATCTCATCTGCAGAGAAGGGTCTGGTCAAAACAGCAACCTATCTGTCGCTCATAGTTGGGATATCTAACTCCCTCAATAGTGCATCAGTTTGAGCAGTAGAATCTATCCCTTGTTAGGGACACAAGACCTTTGTCATTGAATCAACCACCAGATCCCTAACCTGTTGTCGATCCTCAATCCATGTGCCCGAATCATCCTTTAGAGTCAACACTTAATTCCTCCGTTGTTGCATCTTAACCCTCGAATAAAGTAATGATGTTGGCATGTCACCCGTTGCCACCCATGTTTCCTTCATCCTTTGTTTTCAATATGTCACATTTAAGGCAGTAGTAGTTAAGGCCTCCTCTACATGATTAAGGTATGACTGAGCAAGGGGAATATTTGTGGCGGCCAAGCCGTTTGGCTCTAACTCATAAGTCCAAACCTTCCAATCAACTCTCCAAAGTTTGGTGTTTCTCAAACACCATTGTCGCAAACGCCCCCTTAAAACAACTAACTTCGTAGTTAGATAGTACATAGGTGACCCTGTAATCGGCTTCCTCAAATTCTCTTCGATAATGGTTCGAATATCTTGAAAATCAAGACCCTAATTTTCCACTTGATATGGTCATTTTGCTATCCTTGCAAACGCGTCATTGTTAAAAACAATAGCTCCATGACCAGTTGCAACTAATGGTTGGTTTATAATCCGACTCTCCAGAAAGTTGTGAAACCATTCATTTGACATATAACCCCTATCTAAACGCTCCAAAATAAGACCTTTAGTGAGCCTTTTGTCAGTCCAAGTATATCGTGTCCCTGAGAAAGGAACATCTAATAAGTGATTTTGTAATTTCCAGTTAGAAAAAACATCATTACCGCTTATACTTGAAGTGCCACCTAACTTATCCTCAACTAGTTCAAGTTGATTAAAGTCACCTAACAATAGGCAATTAGGGAGTTGATGTAGATTAAGTAATAAATTGCTCCAAAACTCAAATCTATCTTTGAAAATCGGCGGTCCGTACACAAAAAACACATTCCATATCATTCCATTGCACTCCTCAATTTTACAGTGTACAAAATAAGGAGTCTTACTAACACAAGAGATAGCCAAACTACTTTAACCTAACAAAACTAAACCCCCACTTGCTCCAACTGAGTCTACCCCAAACACAAAAGAAGGCAACCTATCACTAAACAAACTTTCAACTGTATTTACCGAGCATTTAGTCTCGGATAAAAACAAAAACAAAGGCTTATGAACATTAAGTAACCATCTAATATAACCTAACTTAGGGGTGTCTATGGAGTTAAGTCCCCTAGTATTCCAAGCTATGGTCTTCACTTAGTGGTAGAGGAACAATTCCCTGATTCGTGGTCTCCTCCCTACTGATCAAAGTAGCATTGAATATCCATATCCGAAGAACCAAAATAGTCATCTGCATCTGAGTCCCCAAAGTCCGTAACCTTGTGTCTCTTGCATGAAGTAGAGATAATCTTAATGCCCTGCCTTTTACCTTTGTTTGCTTCTTTACCCTTTAAAGATGATGTTGAAGTTACCTCTAACCCTAGTTCAACTCCCATGTCCCCCGCAAGAGTCACATCAGTTATGCATTTAGAATTCAAAAACTTAGAGTTACCTTTCAAAGTCCAGCAGTTGAACCCATCTTTAATTTCCAGGAGCTCCAAGCGTAATCTAACGCGTTTCTGCAGCCAGTCAATAGTACAATAGCGAAGTTGTGGTAGGCTATCAAGAGATTGAGATCTTTCATAACTCCCTGCAAACGGTCTAGCCCGCTTCCGAGGCCATGAGTGGGTGGTTCAACCCGCATCTGTACCTGTAGAGATTCTTGAGCTCCTACGAGAAGAACTGGGAATCTACAATGTGTTGTGTGGTGTGTTGTGCGGCACCCTATAATCCTACAGCGGAAAAAGAAGCACTGTCTCCTCTGATGATGTCGGTGCAAAGTCTACAGTCGGAGTGGTAATAAGGATGGGAACTGGAACAGGGTAAACTTTGTTCCTGTTTTTAAGAGCACGAAGAAACGATCTCATCTTTCCCACAGCTTTAGATACACCCAAGATTTACGGTACATGTCCTTGAATTGGCGGTATGATTGGCCTATATCCTCCACCAATATTAACTTGAGACCATCCTTCGCAAAAATGTGTGTAAATCCCATCAATAAACACATACGACCCTACTTGTGTGACTTGTGATTGCGCCGACATCATCAGAGGAGACGGTGCTTCTTTCTCCGCTGCAGGATTATAGGGTGCCGCACAACACACCACACAACACATTGCAGATTCCCAGTTCTTCTCGTAGGAACTCAAGAATCTTTACAGGTACAGATGCGGGTTGAACCACCCACTTATGGCCTCGGAAGCGGGCTAGACCGTTTGCAGGGAGTTATGAAAGATCTCAATCTCTTGATAGCCTACCACAACTTCGCTATTTTACTACTGTCTGGCTGCAGAAACCCGTAAATTACGCTTGGAATGCATGGAAATTAAAGGTGGGTTCAACCGTTGGACTTCAAAAGGTAACTCTAAGTTTTTGACTTCTAAATGCATAACTTATGTGACTCTTGCGGAGGACATAGGAGTTGAACCAGGGTTAGAGGTAACTTCAGCATCATCTTTGAAGGGTAAAGAAGCAAACAAAGGTAAAAGGCAGGGCATTAAGATTATCTTATAGGATACAACTTATGTAAGTATACTATGTACCTTCATTGTAAAAAAGAAAAAAAAAACATATTTTCCATGAAAGGGCTATTTACTCCACTAAAAAGACCATTTTTGTAATAGCAAAGAGAATGCGGACAAGATTTCAACCCTCATAAATTTTTGGGTTCAATATTTGGGCTAGATACTTGAAAATTTGGTCAAATTAGACAATCAGATCAGACCAGATCAGATTAGTTGAGATAAGCAAATTAAAAATAAGATGAACTAAACAAGTCCTTAGTAGGAGTTAAACCTCAATTCTTATTTAGGATTTTAAGTATGAAACTAATCAAGTAAGCCATTACTTTGTTGTCCTAAAAAGACTATCATATTATTGTATTACATAATCATATTTATAATTTTTTGGAATGAATATTACATAGCTGTTGAAGTCCTCTCTATAACAACTTATGATTTTCCAATTATCAATGGTAAATTTTAGGTTGTACAGAATTATTTATCCATCAAAAGGACAATCATAGTGGCTATAATGTAAAGTAGTTGATGAATCATGATGACTTCATGCATTTGGAAACCATATCCATCAATCCATCTTTACGCGGGAATTTTTTTACCCACGTGTGGTTAAGTAACTAAAAGTAACTTCACCAACATATACATACGCCGTGTCAAACTTTGATAATAATCTATACTATTATTTTAAAACAGGAAAATTTAAAGGAAATTTAAAGTGTCCACATGTCCTTTTTTATTTTTCAAGTCTTTTTTTTTGGAAAAAAATAAATAATTAAAGTAAAAAAAAATAAAAATAAATTTGATGTTCAGTTTATTCCCCAAACAACACTCCATTTACTTATTAGTTTTCGGTAAATTTATACTTGAAGGGTTGCATTTGTTTTTTTTATTTAATTTCTTTTCATGAAGGGTTGCATTAGTTTTTTATTTTATATTTTTTAATCAAACTCCCATTTTCGTTAGCTATATATTCAAATCAAAATGCATTTTACTTTCTTCCCTAATTAAATTTCAGTAATGAATGTAATCACTCTTCCCTTCTTTCTACCCCAAATCATTTTTATTCATTCCAAATTTTTAATAACTAAAGCACTAATTTATTACTCTAATAATCAATACTTTCTTTATTACAAACAAAGTTAGCAAAAAAGGTACAGTGCAATTCATGATTTTGTATATATTTTTTAACTTATTTTTGCTTATTCATTCTAGGTTTATGTCAATTTGTGAAGTTTTTGGTTTGAATTGATATTATTTGTTGAAAGATTTTCGCAACCATCAAGGTATGTTTTTTTTTTTTAAAAATTTTTTTATTTTTTATTTTTTTGGAATAATTTATCAAAATTATAATCATGTGTCAAATTCAATATTAATATTGTATGTGTGATCATTCTTCTTTTTTATAATTTTTTTTTAAGTTTTTAGTTTGCATCTTTCCGTTCCTTCTCAATCTAAGTATGTTTACAGTAAATCAATTTTTAATGCACTTTTTTTGGGCATTCTACCATTAAATTTCATTAAACAAAGTAGATCTTTTTTTTTCCTTCGGTTTTTCCTCTTTTTGCATCTTAGTGAAATAGTTTAGTTGCTAATAAGATTAAAATCCAAGATCTTCCAAAATGTTGATTTCCTATTTTGCTTCATGTAATTGGCATATCAAATGTTGAATTGACTGATATTTTGAAAACTACGAAGGGCAGTAGCATGGCTAGCTTTCAATGTTGTTCAAGAGTTACAATCCAGTTTTTGCTTAGATAATTTTTCATACATATGTTTGTTATTAACCCTCCCTATTTTCACTTCTTAAGGCATACATAACTTGATTAATCCTTACATTAAAAAAATTATAGATAAAAATAATCCGTGCATCGCACGGGATGAATACTAGTTAAGTTTAATAAACTGTACAAATGTATAGGCAAGCATAGATTGGCAAAAGAGAACTTCATGACTTCATCAATCAATCAATCAATAACTACTACTCTCTCCGCCCCTTTTTATAGTTCCCATTTATAATTTTTACACTATTTATAATGTGAGAGAATATTCTAAATTACTCTTAATCAATAACTTAATATTAGCCTAAATAAAATTATTAATTATCTTATTAATCGTGATTTCAAGTACAAATTCCCTTCAATCCTGCAAGAGAGGGCGTGATCAAGCAATAACAATAATAATATCAAGCAACATAACAGTATCGATACAACAAATCATCATCATCATAACAATCTCAAAGCATAATAATATTATTAGCATGATCCTAGGCATGATAATAACATGATTAATAACAAATCCTAGCATGTCACTAAGCAATAAAGATTAAAGCTTTAGCCCTAACATGATAGAAGAAAATAGGAAGCAACCTAAGCATAATACTAGAAAGCAATAAAAGCATCCTAACATGATACTAGGAACTAAAGTAATCTAAGCATGCTTTCTAAAGATATATAACAATAAAAACAACTTACTTTGTTGCCTCGTATCTCTTTCTATCAAAACAATACACACGTTAGTAATTTTAATGAAAATATTAAATCAAACAATTAATTTAAATAGTTGAAATAGGGATTTGGCACCAAACCCTCAGAAATTATCAACCTTTCACGTGTAGGGCAAAAGCAATTTCGAGCTTGGCTAGGTGTGTCTAAGTCTCGTGATGGAGAATTAGTATTTTGAAAAGGGCAAGGCTTAGAAAGAGGGAGAAAGAATAAGCTTCTAGCTTTGAGAGAGAGAGAATAGAAAAATGAATGTTGATTGTTGTTGATTATTGTTTATTAAAACAGAGGAAATCGACCCTATTTATAGAGAAAAACGACCGAAAATGATTAGAAAAGAGTTAGAATTCGAATCGGAATAAAATTGGTTCTGTTGCAGAGCTGTCGCGGCGCAGTAAGACAGTTTTTTTTGCAGATTTTGTTTTTATCATATCTTTTGATCCAGAAGTCGAAATAAGGCATATAATATGTCGTCGGAAAGCTCTCGAAGTCTACTTTTAGAATCAGATTAAAATATTTTGTAGATAAAAGATATGGCCGAAATAGTGGAAGGGTGTTAATTTTGGATAGAGTTTCGTATTTCTTTCATATCTTTTTCGTTATAGCTCGGAATTAATATTATAATATATAATTGGAAAGATAATTTCAAGATCTATCCAACCATAAAATATTTGGATAAAAATTATGAGGCACGAAAATAATATCTGATCATCTTTGAACGTCTTTCATTTCGAATAGAATTAGGACTTTCAAAAAGAGAAGTTTTATTCAATTTCAAACTCTTTAATCTTATCTTTTCGAAAAGGATAATTAAGATATTTTAGAAACTTATAGAAGCTTCTAATTAATCCTAATTGGTTTAGGAATAAAATTAAGATTAATGGACCCTTCACATGATCATTGGGTCGCACATCAAACTCGTTTAGACCCAGTTTAGTATTTTGACCATAACTTCCTCATTATTCATCGGAATTGGGCTTATAATATATCGTTGGAAAGGTCTTTTCAAACCCCATCCAACTACACAATTATTGGACCCTGATTATGGACTATACTAAATTGGATTGGACGTTTTTCATAAATAGGATATGAAATGAATGATTTTCAAAAACAGAAATGAATTCTTTTTATTAAAACATTTTAGAAAATAGAGGGATCCACAAGACTCTTCAACATTTCACCTCACTCGATATACATGACGTGAAAAGTACTCATCACTGAGTTTGGTTTTTGGGGAGACTACACTAACCTAGTTAATTCATATATGTCAATCATATTATCCGTTGAGGTATGTAATTGACTTTTGTCAAAAAAAAAGGTAGGGTAATTGACTAATTGGATAATAGTAATAGGCATCACCCTTTTATTAATTTAACAACATGGTAAAATTAACAAAAGTTTACTGGAAATTCAGCTGGGATGGTCAATTCACAACAAAATGCTGGTTCGTCACTCGTTGGTTTCGACCACTAATGCTTCGGCATTTGCGTCTTGGTGGAAGCATTTTTGGAGGTTGCAGATTCTCCCGAAATTGAAAGTTTTGTCTGGAAGCTGCTTCACAATGCTCTTCCTTTGTTCGCCTCTCTTGCCTAGAGAGGTGTTCCTGTTAATTTTGTTTATGCTTTTTGCAGGGCCGTAGCAATGATTTTGGGGGCCCTGTTCCAAATCGAAAAAGAGGCCCTTAATAATGTGAAAATTATATAATTATTTTCATGTGTAATTTAGGCAATACGCAATTTCCCTACATATAAATTACAAATTGTGAATGCTTTTATATAACAATGATGTAACAATGAAATTGACCATATGCAATAGATGAAAAGATTATACCCAATACGGTATAATACTATCATAATTATAATAATAGTGTAACATATACAATGATTACAATTATACTAGACCCGTAACAACAATCAAGATTTTAACAGATATACGATGTACAATCTAACATTCTAACCCAAAGGCCAAAGCAAAAAATAGCAGCCATCAATATAAACATGCCCTTAGAAGAATTAATAACTAGCAGACCCTTATAAAAACAAAATATTGCTTCCATTGACATTATCAAAATTAGAAAAAAAAAATTATAAAAAACATCAAAAATTTACCTTTAATCAATGTGCAAAGCAGTAAAATTAATTGCTTCAATTCGTTTTTGTTTGATTGTTAGATGAATAGATGATTGAAGAATGATGGAAGATAACCCACCGTTTGATAAGAATAGTTATGGAAAAATCAAAATTAATTGCTTATTGCTATGGAAGAAAAATCGTTTGAAGAAAAATCCTTGAATGGAGAAATAGGAAATACAATATTCCATGGAATTAACTGATGTAATTATGATAATACTAAATTAAATTGATGGAGGAATTTGGAAAATTGTATAAATTAATATGGAAGTTTGAATAAAAAGAGGAAAATAATGAGCGTGATCAACAAGGAGACCTAACAGATTTTTTTATTTTTTATTTTTTAAAAAAATAGAATAGATAAAAAAAAAAAAATGGGCCCCTTTAAATTTGGAGGCCCTGTGCAAGGGATACCTTGCACTTGCTCTTCTACGGGCCTGGCTTTTTGTCGTCAGCAGCCTGAGACTTCAGTACACTTATTTCGGGATTGCTCCTTTGCTAGTGGCCTTTTTCTGGACGCTCCTCTGGGGTTTGAGTTCTCTGGTTCCTTCTACTCTCCCGTTGGAAAGTTCGGTTACATTGGTAATTTCCTGTTACGCACGAAGAGGATTTTGGGATGCCCCGTTCCTCTTCCTGTGAGGCTTTTAGGCAATCTAGTTAACTCGCAATAACCTTGTCTTTCGTTGTGCAGTCTACTCTCCGGCAACTATTTCTGCTATGGCGCATGATTGGTTTCTTCGAAGCAAACAGGCTGTCTCTTTTATTGCTGGGCGATTATCCCTGTCACGTTCTTCTTTTCATCATATTGTGGCTGCTCCCTCGGGTTGGCTAAGGGGGTCTGATCAGGATTTGCTGGAGGTCTGTCAGATTTTGGATGGGGCTTGGGATCGTAGGGATAATCGTGCGGGTGCAGGCTAGATTCTCCGAGATCTAGCCTTGGATGCAGTGTGGGGTGGGGGTTCTCGAGCTTTTCGGACCTTTTTCGCCCTTCAGGCCGAATTGCAAGCTTGTTTTTGGGCTCTCCGAGCTACTTTGAGGAAAGGTCTTTTGCGTATTTCCATATACTCTGATTGTGCTTGGTTGTTTGCTCTTCTGTGTGGTTCTGGTGCCGATAACATCGACTGCATGTGGTTGCTTTGGGACATACGGCTGACTCTGAGGATTTTCAGGCTTGCCGAATCCAAAAAGTTGCTCGGTCATGGGTTGCTTCTGCTCATTGGTTAGCGGTGCAGGCTCTTCGTCGGAATTTTCTTTTTTGGACCTTTTAGTTTGTCTTTGTTAGTTAGTTTGTTTGTTTACTTCTTAGTTCTATTTGTCCCAAAAAAAAAAAAAAAAAATGGTAAAATTCTAAAAAAAAAAAAAAAGAATTATGGAAAGTAGTCTATACACAAGCTCTAAGAAGCTAAAGTCAATCTTTGCATAATAATGTAAAAGGTAATTACTCCGTATATTGAATTAGTACTAGAGGTTCCTCGATCGCGTGTTCAAATGTCAAGTTTTGTACATTTAATAATTTTAGAAATTATGTAGAATGTTGAGTAAATTTAACTCAATAATAATTAGTAGCAATTTGTAATAATTATTGGCTTGTGCACTCGAATGGATAATGCAATAAATAAATAAATATATATATATATATATATATATATATATATATATATATATATATATATATATATAATCTCAACCATTATAATGGATATATAAAACAAAAGAACATGAGTATTTAGAGAACATAAGTGTTAAAAAAAATAACATGAATCTCAAAAAGAACAATAAAGAACATGTAATTTAAACCCAATAAAGACATTTAATTTCTAAGTATAATAAAGCATGGTCTGTATTTAAAAGAAATAAAGTAAAAAAAAAAAGAAATTTTAATTTTATTTTCAAAATATTAAGATCATTATCAAGATCATATACAAAATATTTTAGATCAACAAACTTTAATTTAGAACTTGAACTCCTATAGATTTGAAATACTTGATATCAAAAGTTATTTGTAATTTAACTTTATTGCCTTCTAAAGGAGCAATAATAACTATAACGGTTATTTTAATAGTGTAATTTGTAATCTTGATTTAGCCTTTGTAAAAATAAAAAAATAAAAAATTAACCAATGTAAAAATAATTAATGTAATTTGTAATCTTAGTTTAGCCTTTGTAATCATAAAAAGTAAAAAAATCAACCAATGTAAAAATAATTCAAGTTTAGTAAAAATTATTTCAATCAAGTAAAGAAAAATTTAAAATTCGGCAAAAATAAGTTTTTAATTTGTAAAAATCAGTAACTTTATAGAAAAAAATATAGAAGAGAGTCAATAAAAATAATTTAAGTGCGGTAAAATAATTTAAGTTCTGTAAAAATTATTTCAATTTATCAGAGATCATTTCAATTTAGCAAATATAAGGTATAAGGCCTAAGTATGCTAGCAAAAGATCAAGGCTTTTCCCCTATATATGCTATTTTTGATGATATTATTAGAGATAGAGCTTACTTTAATATTTGCTTTCTTTCACGCGTTAAACGAAATGGTAATACAGTTGCTCATCTTGTGGCTTGGTTGGATACTAGTGATAATGTGGAGGTTGTAAGATTTGCTCCATTCCCCCATAGCCTACTTACTTTGGTGGATTTGGATGCTAATTAATAAAATGCTCTATGGCCTAAGTATCAAATTTAAGCAAAATTTTAAGTTGTTCTTGTTTTTGTATATACGATGAAACATCCTTTACTTGTCAAAACATGTAATCAAGGTGTAGAATATATGTAATACCTTTTACGATAACTTTCTTACATTTAGAACAATAAATTAAAAGACTAAGGGTCTGTTCTGATTTATTGAACTAAGCTGAGCTGAACTGAACTGATTGGAGCTAGACTGAAATGAAATGAATTGTTTATGAGAGAAGGAAATTAGGAACTGAACTTAATTGAACTGAAATTAAGCTGAAGAGAACAGGCCCTAAGAACATGACTTTTAGCGGATAATCAACTAAATTAGTTGGGCGTTAAAGTTTTGAGGGATGTTGCTCAGATATGAGATCAAAATTCATTTACATCATTTATATTTGTGGCTCTTGTACACCAAAAAGAAAAAAGAAAATCTTTGAACTTAGCTTAGCAGGGAAGACCGCTTAGAGAGAGGAAGCTAATGATAAGGGAATTTTCATCCTTGAAGTGTCTCTTGTGAGTATTAAATTGTGGGATATAACATTGATTGATTATGTACTTGATGAAATTAATTACCTATGTAGAGGCCATAGAGGGTTTCTTTTTTTTTTTTTTTTTTTTTTTGAAGGGGAGGCGTTGTTTGTGATGTAGTTTAATGTAATTTGGCATTTTATGGCACTTATCTTAAAGAAAATCAAAGTACTATGTAACACTTTAATGCATGAGTATTAATATTGTACTCTTTATTCTTTTACCATGTCCAAGTTTGCTTAATTCGTTCACTTAATTAATATTGAGAGCTTTGTTTTTGCTTGTTAAAAGTTTAAAAGAAAGAACAAAGGTAACAAATGTATAGTTCTATTATATTAAACTTAAAGCCTTAAAGGCAGATAAATTATCTAAAACAACAGGACAAAAGAATATTTTGGAACGGTTTTTATTGTTGAAACACTGCTTTCTGCTTTACTACTATACTTGGCAGTTAGCTTGTGCTACTCCATGTTACTACCAACTTATAGACCACTAATGTAGGTCATTTCCTTAGGTGTATAGTATTCCCACTTTGTATTTTATATTGTCATCACATGTTGACTATGTCCTTGAATTGAAGTACCATAATTAACATTGTTTGTCCGAATGTTATCCATTGAAGTATCATAATTGACATTCTTTGTCCAAATGTTATCTATTGAAATGCAATAACTTCCTGATAGAGTTGTGCAGAAAAGTGTAATTCTCCTTGATTGGGAAAGTTATATAGGTATGTTAGCTTAGGCCCGTGCCATGCACGATAAGTCTAATTTATTAAATAAAAAAAATGATTATATCTAACAAATAAAATTTGATAAAATATACACATCAAATATATAGAAATTATATTATTGTTGCAATCCATATTAAAAGGCAAAGAAAAAGTATAATATATAATCTCATGTCTTTTTTAAAAACATCAAAATATTAATCAAACAACAGACTTAGTCTTTTTTTTTTTTTTTTTTTTTTTTGAAACATACTTAATCTTTAGTAAAACTATTAATTAGCACAACACAAGTGTAAATATATTACCGTTCAAAAAAAAAGTGTAAATATATTAATTACAAATAATAAATCATTTTTTTTTTTGAACGGATAATACATCATAGTTATATCTAACAAAATCATTTCAGTGCAAATAAATTGAAGTGATAGATGTTTTAAAGTAATTTATTTAATATCAATTTATTTAAATCAATTTTACTATTACTTTTTTTTTATTTGCAAAATCTAATAATGCACCGTATAAAGATAATTGAAAAGGAATTGGAATAATATTTAAGGTAAATGCGTATTCATGGAAGAAAAAAGAATACCAACTAAAAAGAAATATAATTATTATAAAGATAATATAAAAGATTTGGAATAAAATTATTATGATTATATAAAAATATTCCAAAAAAGAAAAGAAAAGATTTTTGCTAAAAAAAGAGGGGGAGTTTTGGAGGGAAAAAACAGCACCAGAATGTGACACGTGTCACTCTTGGTGTCTGTTTTAGTATTAAGTTATTGATTGATTGACTAGGGTTTATATAATTACAAAAAAATATTTTTTACAAAATTTATGCGGATAAAATTAACATATACTCTATCATATCCTTGTACAGGAGAAGGAAAAACTCTCAGACTGAATCTGAAGTCCAAGAAGTTGTCGAGGTATACCGTACCCTTAGAACATCTTCACTCATGGTATAAAAATTTATACCATCCCTCTCTCTCTACCACTTTCTCACTCCTCCACATCATCTATACCATAATACAATATACTTTCTCCAAAAATCATCCTACCTATGGTATAAAAAAAGTTTACTACCACACTTTCTCTCTCCTATTTGTATTAATGATACACTTAATTTAATTATAATTATATTTTATTTTATTATTGAAAATAACTAATTAATGTTTGTAAAGTTAATTAAATAAAATAAGCAATTTATGTAGTAAAAAGTGAATTCGAAAAAATATATAAAACTATATCAATATGGGTGTTTATGTGTAGTTCTTGAAAAATTATGAACAATGGTAATTTTTTCATAATTTTTTACTTTATAAATTTTTCTTAAAATGCAATTGAAAAAAAAAAAAAAAAAAAGATACATGATAACCAGGCCACATGGCGTGACCTAGTTGGTTCATGTTTCACGGGGACCAAAGCAATTGTTTACCATGAGATGGTATATACCATCAAATGATATAGTTTTATACCACCAATGTAGTAAAAAATTGCATGTTTTTTATGAGTTTTTTCACCGTGGTATAAAATTATACCACGAGTGATGATGCTCTTAGCGATGAAAATAGTGATATGATTCATATGAAGAACGAATATGTGGGACCCGACATGACCTGTAGCAATTTTTTCACAAACAAAACAGGCGATTTGCTTTGTTTGTTGGTGTTGAATTGGCTTGTTTGATAAGTAAGCGCATATGCATCATCAAACTAAGCCAGAATTGCCCAGCGAATAGAGACAACAACTCGACAAGGTAACTCTTCTTTTTGTATGCCAAGAAATGAGATTATCACCCAAGAGGACATAGTATCTGGAGGTAGAACAATGCCAGTCAGGACCGTTCCAATCGGCATCGGTTATGGAGATCATCCGGGTGGGTGCAGAGCGATAAAGATGAAAACCATGATCAAGGGTAACTTTGACTTGTGTGATGATGTGCTTAAGTGCATTAATGTGTGACTCTTGAAGGGAATACATCAATAATCAAATCTGCTGAATTATATATAGGCGATGTTTGGTTTAGAAAAAGTTAATTTTTAATTACTAAAGAGCACCTGCTACACTCCTGTGTAAGAAAGAATTAGAGATGACATTGCCATCAAGCTCCAAGGTCCGAGGGAACCACAACTAGCCAATAAGCATCTACATCTACTACAGTTGCAACACCTTCCAAAAAAAAAAAAAAAAAAAAAAAAAAAAAAAAAAAAAACCAAAGCCCAAGCTACAACCATTTAGGATAAAAACAAAAAAAAAAAAAAAAAAAAAAAAAAAGTCATGCTATTATTTTTGTTTTTCACATTATTCTAGCAGCGGCAACGCACATCAAAAGAGAAAAATATTGCTTCCCCCTCTGTACGTCCTTCGAAAATACAAGGGCACCTCAAAATACAGGAGCAGATTCAACTCCATCAGCTATTTGCCATTCCTATGCAAGTTTCATCCCATTTCTTAAGAAAAGACCAAGGCAAAAGAAAAGAAAAGAACTAAACTTCACATATATACAATAGTTGTAGTATGCAGTTTGCTCAAACTCGGGGACGCATTAGAAGATTTAGAACTATCCAGCACAAAAACACCACAAAAATCATGATTAACCCAGCTTCTGGGAGTTTCCAAACTAAAGATATGGACAGAAGATCCAACATCTGGAATAGTCTGCAAATTGTGTATTTGATAGTTATGCATTGTGCATCCTCTGCTCAGCAGGATAAAAGATCACATGCTCACTGGTGGACCACCCTGATTTTGACGAAAATAGAACAAGGAAACGTATAAGAAAAGGCAGCATACTGATAAGATGTAAAAAGACCAGCAAAGCTAAAATACATTCACTTTGAACTGACCTGGCAATCCTGACCCAAACCCGATAACCCGAAATTGACCCAAAAACATTGACCCGAAACCCGAAATTGACCCAACCCTACCCGAAAATGGAGTTGACCCGATCCTGACCCAACACCCAAATTGACCTGACCCGAAGTTGACCTGACCCGAATTGTTTGACCCGGACAGACCCGATACCCGAAATTGACCCGGACAGACCCGATACCCGAAATGTCCTGAACTAAAATTGCCTTATAATTGAACTTAAAATGTCTTGTACCAAAAATAACTGAAATTGTTCATCTTTAATCGTAGATAGGCTCATAAACTGAATTGGTAGTGTTTGTTATAACAATAACAAAATATATACTGCATATAAAAATTATTGATTTGAGCTTGATTCACAAAAGAAACAACCCGAACATGACCCAACCAGATTTTGACCTGACCCGAATACGACCCGAACATACTTGACCTGAAATTGACCCAACCCGAACTGGACCCGATTCCTGACCGTAAACCCAAATCAACCTGACCCATACCTGACGCGAATTTTAGCTGACCCGAAAGTGACCCGACCCAGACCCGACCCGAATGACCCATTTGCCAAGTCTACTTTGAAGTAAAAAAAACTTGCAGCACTAAAGTGCACAATAGTAACAATTTTCATAAACTGTTACCTTAAACAAGAGATCATGTGCAATGTGTTCCCAAGGCAATGATACAGATATTAAAGAGCAGTTAAGAGGCAACATCTCATCATCTGAATTATTTGAAGCAGCTGCATAAGCCTGTTTAGCAGCAACAGAAGCAGCAGATGCAGCTCTCCGGACAATTGTAGCAAAACCAAATCCACTTTTTGATTCAACAGGTGAAGAAGGCCTTGATGAATGCTGGCTTTGGTCTGGTTAAACAAGATAGTTTTTTCATCGATCACCAAGCACAATAATAAATTGCACAAAATTTTGAGAATGCATCTGAAATACAATTTACTGTATTCAGAATGATAACTTAAGCAGTTCAGCTACAATCTATATTCTATAGTTACATAATGTTTGTACTCCGTAATTTAATGTAACACTGATTATCTCTCTCATCATATTTTTTTTCTATATATCCAGCCACTCGGTATTAAAAATAATGACAAATAGCTTCCAAAGAGGATAATCTTTGTGTGATATTGGTTCATAAAGTGTATGTGAAGGAGTGTGACTGGTAGAGTTACAACCCTCATCGAGGGGCTAGCTAGAAGATATACAAAGTCAGAATGAGTTCCATCAAGGATTTCAGCAACATCAGCGGCATCTTAAGAGTGGATAATCTATTAAGAACGGGTATTAATTTCTCTGTGGGGACGAGGTAGTTGAACCATGGGCTTAGCAGCATCTAGAACAAGTTACAAGTCCCTAAAACATTAGTTTATAGCATGGCAGAAGATAGGAATTAGTAACGGTTCTAGCTGCTTGACATATGGGGGGCAGGGGCTGACTCACACTTTTTGAGTTCTCAGTATAGTTCTTACTCTTCTTAGTGTATAACTGCAGAGATGGTTTGGATACGAGTGTGTGTGGACTATATCAAATAGGATCTTCGTCATCTTTTTCAGTAGATCTAACAGATGAGGGTCCAATTTTTTTTTTTAAAAAAAAATGTTACTTTGAAAATAGTAGCAGCTAGTCTGCAGAATATGGTTTGCAGCTAGTCTACAGAATTATAAACTTAATAGCTTAATACTAAAAGGAAAATTGAACAGTAGATTAGAGAGAATACAAAATGTAGAATAAAAGCTCTAATAAGCAAGTTAGAAGAATGGATAATGAATGGTTCAATCAATTGTAAGTGTGAATATTGTAAGTGTGAATAGTGTCTCGATAAGGCTTTTAAGTTTAGCTTTAAGAAGCAGGGGAGTCATTCCTAGAAAGTTTTTCTCAATCCCCAAAAAGCTTAAAGTTGTACACTTGTATTCTGTTTTTGGGGAAGTTAGTACCATATTTACTGATCCAAAAAGAAATACGAGTATATAAGTTCAAAGATAAATAAATATATAGATAAACAAATAAATTCTTCCTAGGAGTCCGTGCAACCCTCCAAAGTTGCAAACAATATAACACGGAGGTAGTAATTTATTTGGAGTAAGTCGCAGCGCATATCTAAGATAGACTCGCACAGGGTAAATTGGTAATTTCACGCAAATATTTTTCGATATCACGGTACCAAAGAACCACAATTTTGTACCCAAAAAAGCTCAGTTGGTACCAAACAAACAATAAACCAAAAACAAGTCAATTGGTTTCTGTGCAAGTGCAAAATCTCACACAGATATACATTAGGACTTCCCTAATTGATTTGACGCATTGTCTCATAGCAGCAAATCAGATTAAATTAGACCAGTTCCTTTTAAAGATCCCAATTTACTGTAAACCCCCCCCCCCCTCCTCTCTCTCTCTCTCTCTCTCTCTCTCTCTCTACCCCACTGCCTTAGCCCAGTTAAACTAGTTCATGAGAGGATGTGTGCATTCCATTCTAACCACAGCCACCGTGAAGTCAGCATACCAAGCATTGCACCGCATCTCTTTTGCCCTTCCATGGCCCAAATGCAAACTTGCAGAAGACCAAAAACAACACGATGGATAACCTAATAACCCCAGTTTGCATACACCATATAAATATTACTCACCATCTCACAGTGAAGGAACGCATGGGAGCAAGACTCACCAATCTATTGCATTGGTACTATGACACAGCATGCAAATATTTGATAAATTAGCCATCCCTGAGGACCTGTTCTTCTCCTTTGGGATGTATCGTTAGTGCTGTTTCTACCCAATGCTAAGAGTCCACACAAAAGCTCTCACCAAAAGTGGAACTTTAGCCTTCCCAATCAGCCTGTCCAGCTATAAAGTTATCCCTAGATTAGATGGCATAACATGTACAGTTGTATACTATAATACTATAGAAAGTATGAAAGTTATACTCCCTAATCACCCCTGCACCAACATAAAGAATGTGGAAAGATCAATGTATAAAAAAGCTCAAGGCGCGCTGAAGCGATAAGGGTTATGCAGCACATAGATGCGCCTAAGGCGTGCCTCAGTGCGCCTCTTTGAAGTGAGGCGCAATATATAAACTGTTAAAATAAAAAGCAGAAATTTGCTTCAGGTGCGCCTAATTAAAAACGCCTCGCCCAGGCCAAAATAAGCGCTTACCCCCTATCGCCCTGCGCCTTAGGTGCGCTTTTTCAAACACTAGGAAAGATGTAGTCAATCAAAGCCTTAATCGTAAGCAATGGAGGAAGGTTTTTGTGGATGACTATACGGAATAATCACTATTGGTTCATGTAACCCTAGACTTCCCAATCAAACCTATATAAGACGAATACTAAATTAAGGGAAGATATATGCCTTTTCAACTAGTATCCATAAACAAATCCATAAAGAGTGAGAAGCTAAACATGCAATCTTTAAGACACATACGAAATTCATCTTTGTTATCTTATACCAAATTATTGAATTAATCTCGAAGAGCTACCGTCAAATTTAATAATTCTAACAAAGCAACACCACCTTTTTTTTTTTTTTTTTTGTTAGTAAGAAAATCAGAATAATTCCCAAAGTCTTGATCAATTAAGAGATTGAAAATTAGAGAGAGTAATTGATGAATTGTACCCAAAATTGGACAAATTTATATAGGGATAATAATATTTTAACCATTTGATTGATTGATTGATAGATTTGACTCTTTGAGTTTGGAAGGAGTTTCGGAGTATTAAGAGGAAGATATGAAGAGTCAAATAAATAAATTGATATATATGGAATATAGGATGTTTATCCATGGAAAAATGGGAAAAAATTAATGTTGAGCAAGAGAGATTTTTGGGAACAAGAGATGAAGGAATAATGGTGATTTTCCAAAATATTGAAGATTATGACAGTTGTTTACAGGTTTGACGCTAAAGGAAGAAGTAAAAAAGGGCCTCCTAAATTTTGGGCCCTGTCAGGCCGCACATGGTAAGGGCATACCAAAAAAAATACTCCCTCCGTTTTTTATATTCGCATCACTTGGGAATGCACAAAGTTTTAGGAAAGTAATATAATATTATGAGTGGGTGAATAAATTATTATAGTAAAAGTAAGATGGGGACTATGAAAGAGAAAGTATGTGAGAAATGATATATATTTATTATTTAAGTGGGGACCATGGATAAGAGAGAAATGATAAAATAATTTGAGTGATTTTTAAAGTAAGAGAACGAAATGATAAAATATAAGTATAAAATTACCAAATATAGAAGTAATGCATTTTAAAAAAACATCTATAAAAGGAAAGTGATGCAAATTAAAAAATAAAAAATAAAAAAAAATAAAAAAACGGAGGGAGTAAATATACAATAACATTTTCACCAAATTTTAAAGAAAGAGGTTTCCTTTGCTACACCCAAGCTTTATTCCCACTCAGATTATCTGCAATTAAAGGTTTCCCCTTATCATCCCCAATTTACACAAATAATTTCTTAGTTATTCATAAACAAATGGAGACAAGCATAACAAGAAATAGGTAAAGGTAACTTATAAAAATAAAGGAATGAGAAGCTAAATACAATCTCTAAGACATGTATTAGGACCTATATACACTTATACATTAACATTTTAAAAAATTTCAAGGAACTTTTGCGTCTCTACTCTCTATTGCCCATTAAGTCCAAAGAATTATAAACATATCCATCATTATTATGCTGCAAAAAACATAAACCATCTCCGGACCTTCATAGGAAATAATAGATGACTAAATGCACAAACTCTGGTGTGTGTGTGTGTGTGTGTGTGTGTGTGTGTGTGTGTGTATATATATATCAAAAAAGAACAAAAAAAAAAAAAAAAGCATACCACAAGGCAGTGATGCTGATGCAAGCACATATAAAAATTGAGCTACACCATTGAAGCAGTTAAATATTCTAGTACCTTCAACACCAGAAACAGCAACTTCAACTTCTCCACGTCCGCCTGGACCTTTCATGTAAATTCTGTCTAATTTACCTGAAGAATGACTGAAAGAAAGCAGACTCCCAAAACGATTTCTTCCTGCTGAAGAAGTGTAAAATGAAGAGCAATGAGAAGGCAAAGATAAGAGGAAAAAAAAAAAGCAGATATTCTTTAGTCTGATGTCAACAGAGATTTCCAAAATCTATAAAGAGCATATAGCAATGACAAAAGGTGGACTGCTTTTTGCAAGTCAAAGCTCATGAACTCTCAAAATTGCAACACACACGAATGCGAGCCAGTATAATCTTTCAGCTGCATAGAAGTTACATTGAATTCTCATCCACGATCCCACAATAATCAAATATCAAGACTAATCAGCAACTCAATTTTCAAAATCAAGGGCTGACTCAAACAACAATGTCCCAAAGTAGACCAATATGATTAGACTTAAGAGTGCTTAATGACATGTATTAGTATCACAAATGCATCCAAGTGATCTCATCATTTATGGACTGGAAGCACAAATATGTGAGGTTTAGTGCAGTTTGCTTAGGTATTGACCAAGAAAGAACTGTGACATAAATAGCATATTAATACAGCCCCAATGCCAATACAAGGTTGAAGATCATGTATGAAAAGACTGCATGGATGTATTCATGATAATTAACAGTACTAAGGAGTTCTGTCAAAAAGAATTCCTTTTTTGAGACATTGTTGCTTGAGGACACAGACAACCAGGATCCGAAAAGGGCACCCCCACTTATACATTATAACATATACGTACTATTGCTCATTTTAGGAATCTAAAGACTGCACTATTAAGTTCAATAAAATTATAAAACAAAGAAAACAAAAAAATAAAAATAAAAGAGAGAGAGAGTTGAAATTAAAGATTTTCACAAAACTAAGTACGGATATACCATCTAATAAACAGGACAAAAGGGTCTATTACTTTTAGCTTTTTTGGGGTGCTGGTGTTCTGCAGTTTCAAAATAATATTATTACAATAAACTTTCACTGCACATACTGGCGAACTGTGTTTTCCTAAACTTTGGCTCTATCTGCTCTAACTTAGTAAAATGAGTTCTAGCGAATAAGCCAAATTAAGCAAGGGATCATCAAAAACAAGTAAAGTTCAAGTTAGTTTATTTCGGCCAATATCAGCTGAGAAAACAGAGCCTGAAATTCAAGTGTTTCCAGATAAGTTTAAAAAAAATCCATGTTCAAGAATTTTGGCATTCTTAGCACATTCTCGTTCAACAACAACAGCAAAGCCTTAGTTCCAAAATAATTTGGAGTTGTCTAACATGTTCTTGTTCTCTAATCAAAATAATGTTATCAATTGCACAAGCGGAATTGAAATTCAAAAGGTGTTGTGATTAAAGAACAGCTTCCTCAACTCTACATCTATAATTAAAAAGCTTTCCGCAACAAGTTTGGTTGCCAAACTGATGATACGACACAAACTCTGGCTGGATTGGATAATATGAAGATCTCTCCAGAACAATCACGCACAATCCCTTTCAATCTCCACTAATGCATAAATTTCCTAAATGATTAACTTCAAACCACTTTCCTATTTTGCTTCTTTTTAAATCAAATCTAATATATCCTCCTCTATGAGTATTTTTGAATGAATAGTATGAAATCCTGAATCAGTTCCACTAATGCTTCTTTTTAAATCAAATGTTATATGTCCACCTCTATGAGTATTGCCTGATATAGCACCCCAACTTTCATTGCATCTTTCAATGTTAACCAAGTGTCTTATGTCCAGTCAACCTTAAACGAACATACCCAAATGTTTCTATGCTCCATTACTTAGTAATATTTCCACACGACAGATCCTCACTTAGTTCATAATTTCACCAAAATTTCTGAAAACTCCTTGTGATGTGACAACATATCTTCAAACTGAAGGGTTTGTCATCCTAATCATACGGTAGAAAACTCTTCAAGAATTAAAATAATAATAATAAAAATTAAAAAAAACACACACTCCAAAAAAAAAAAAAAAAAAAAAAAAAAAAAAAAAAAACCATACACGTATGGTTTGTGGTTATAAATGCTTGAAGCTTATCCAATGACAAAGTCTTCTAATTATATTCACAATGAAACACCAACAACATTAACATCCCAAAATTGTCACTCTTTGCAATAGAAAACATAGGTACTGGATTGTTGATTTGTAAAGAATTACCATCATATGCATCACGAACCATTTGATAGCTCACAAATCCAGAAAAAATAGTAACCTGCAGCCATAGTTGTGTCATTCAGTCAGAAAGCTTGTACGGAAGAGTACAGTGGACATTTCAAGTCTTTTCAAATGACATACTGAGTTCGATAACTGCTATAATAACCAGAAACGAACATGGTCACATTTCCTCAAGGATTGCCAAGTTCCAACTTTTAAGTCAAATAATAGCATTGCAATGAAGCATAGAGATATACCCAAGCCCTGGAACTTCCATCTCATATGCAGCCAATACTAGATTTCCTGATATGACCCAGCCAAAAATAAAAAGCATGTTGGCAATAACATTATCACACTTCAAAGTATGTGAGTATGTAACGTAGGCTACATGCTGACGGATGATTCATATAGCTAAAAATTTATGCTAAAATTGGGCGTCATGCATCAATATGGGGCCATGGGGACCATTAGCATGTAATGGCCCAACTTTTTAATCAGTTCAATGAATAAATTGTTAGAGAAATAAAGAGAGAAAGATGAATCTAGAATTTTAAGAGATGAATTGGGACAAGGAAGCGTGAGAAACAAAGTTCAAAGTTGAATGAAGAGCAATAAAAGGACGAGAGAGAAAGTATTAAAGTCATTAAACCCAAAAATACCGGCTAAAAATTTATTGATTGAACTGATTAAAAAAATTAGGCCATTACAATTGTTCAGGGCCGTAGATAGGGGTGTGCAAGGTGTACCCTTGCATAGGGCCCCGAAAATAAAAGCCTAACAACTGTAATGGCCCAATTTTTTAAATCAGTTTAATCAATAAATTGTTAACCGGTATTTTTGGGTTAAATGACTTTTATACTTTCTCTCTCGTCCTTTTATTGCTCTTCATTTAACTTTGAAATTTGTTTCTCATGCTTCCTTGTCCTAATTCATCCTTTAAAAGTCTAGATTCATCTTTCTCTCTTTAATCCTCTAATTTTTTGGGGATATTGAATATTGAATTCTAATTCTTGTTGCTATGATAAATTGATGTAAACATGGGGAAAACAATTTGGATTTTCATAAATAATTAAAGTTTCATGGAAAAGAGAGGAAATTAATTGAATTGATTGATAAAAATTTGGAAAAGAATGAAAATTTAGAGTCAAATTTAGAGAAGAACAAGAAAAATTAGAGAATTACAGAGGGAAAGATGAATCTAGAATTTTAAGAGATGAATTGGGACAAGGAAGCCTGAGAAACAAAGTTCAAAGTTGAATGAAGAGCAATAAAAGGACGAGAGAGAAAGTATTAAAGTCATTAAATCCTAAAATACCGGCTAACAATTTATTGATTGAATTGATTAAAAAAATTAGGCCATTACAGTTGTTTAAGGCCGTAGATAGGGGTATGCAAGGTGTACCCTTGCATAGGGCCCTGATAATAAAAGCCTAACAACTGTAATGGCCCAATTTTTTTAATCAATTCAATCAATAAATTGTTAGCCGGTATTTTTGGGTTTAATGGCTTTAATACTTTCTCTCTCGTCTTTTTATTACTCTTCATTCTTTGAACTTTGTTTCTCACGCTTCCTTGTCCCAATTCATCTCTGAAAAGCCTTGATTCATCTTTCGCTTGTTAATCCTTTAATTTTTCTTCTTCCCTAAATTTGACTTTAAATTTTCATTCTTTTCCAAATTTTATCAATCAATTTAATTAATTTCCCCTCTTTTTCATGAAACTTCAATTATTTATGGGAATTCAAATCGTTTTCCCTATGTTTACATCAATCTATCATAGCAACAGGAATTATATTTCAATTTTCAATATCCAGAAAAATTTCTGAGCAATGGTTGAATCTTTCCCATCTTCCCCCTAATCCCCTATATATATATCATCCGAAATTTTTGATCTTTTGTATCAAAAAAAAAAAAAAAAAAAAAATCAATTACATATATTAATATATTGGGAATATCCGAATATGGGGTAAAACAATACTACTATTGAGTTGGTTTCATCACTATTGCTAATCGGTCTTCAAGACTACATTATATTCTTGATGCAATTTGACAATTTGTGAATATGTATTTGGGGTAAGTATTGTATTATAGATATAAAAATAAAAATAAAAAAAAAAAGGTATAAATTTCACATTACGACGGGCCCCTTTTTTCAATTTGTAATAGGGCCCCCAAATTCATTGCTACGGTCCTGCAATTGGTAGGCTTTTATTTTCAGGGCCCTGTGCAAGGGTATACCTTGCACACCCCTATCTACGGCCTGACTAAAATGTCTATTTACTTATTTGCCTCATGAATGTTAATTGCATTTTTTTTTTTTAACTTTTAAGAATAGTGTGCGGAAATTTATACTCCTAAAAGTATTTGTTTGCATATTTCCCTCATTGATGATGCCAACAAAAAATATTGTGACACAAGGCCAAACCGAAAGAGCTCCCCGAACATGGCTAGATATGGCATGCACATCGCACGTTAGCCGCCCTAGTATTAAAAAAGTGTTTTGAGAAAAAACAAATACCGAGGTTACAAATCTAGCAGTGATTATTTTCTTCTTTTCTATGCCATTAGCTTGCTTTTACCATGAAGGTCATTTATGAGATGCATATTAAAAACGCTAAGCTTATTATTGAGAATTTTACTAACCATAAGGTTCCCAACCTCCCATAAACAATTTTCCGATATTCAATGGATTCAATTATTTTTGGCACCCAATCACTTTGTATTCTCAGAATGAAATGTACCAAACCTTTGTTTTATTATTAGTTCCAGAATCTTCTGTTTTCGGTGACTTGTCAGAAACTTCATTCTCAGGCATTTCACTAGGAAATGCTGCCCCAGCATGTGCATTAAGGACCACACAGTAGCAATGATCTGCATCTGACAAAACCTGCAGTAAAATAAAATTAAAAAAATAAAAAAAAAAAATAAAACAAAACAGGTTAGTAGATCAGCAGTCACAATGATGACTGAAATTGTATTGACACACTCAATAGTTATAGCTCTTTGATATTACGAAAATAATAACAGCTTCAGATCATATGATAAATTACCACTGTGTCAAATGTGGAATCAAAGTCATCGATGGCAAAGCATATATCAGGATATGCCGGGAATGTTTCTGCTTCCTGGACATAAGATAGACTAATTCAAATAATATAGTGAAACACAGCAGGAAATACTGAAAACTAGATCTAATACTGGATTAGACTCACCTTCCTCGAATCCAAATGAAAATTGACCCGGCTTGGTGATGCATAAACAGTCTTTACAACCTGGAAAAATATATTATTAAAAAACACTGCAAATTTCAAAATAACATGGACCAGTTTTTCTTGAGCTCGGGATTATAACCAGATTGTAAAAGGTTTTTATAAAATAATTACCTAGAAAATCATCCACCATCATAAAGAAAAAGTACACACCTTGTATATAGGACTCAATTTTGTATCTTGCCCCACTCGATGATGTTGAAGGACCTGATTGCTAATATAGATAAGTCTCAGATTAAATAATCATGAGAATGATCAAATGAGCTTAAAATACAATGTTTCAACCTTACAGCTCCTTACAGCTCAAGGAGATCTGTAAGCATCATGCATCCTTCCCACAAGTTTCAAATGAAAAATTACAGAGCTATGAATAATTTGGAGGCAAAGAAACCTTTTAACAACCTAGTGTAAAAGATTTCACAAAACCTCTACCACTTAGTTTTTCACATTTTGGAAATATATAAGGGAATGAATAAGTAGTTATCATTCTTGTTCTTCGACACCTTTAGTGGCTTCGAACTTTCATAACTGCCATGTATCTTTTACTATTTACAATCGGTATGCAGACCCATATATTGCATCTTTAACAGTAGCTTATATAGGCGAATCCATAAAGGATTGATTAGATATTTTTCGTGACGTTGGTAGATATTTTTCAAAGTTTCAAACTACTCTTATTCTTTTTCCATGTCAGCATTCCATATAGAGGTTATCATAATAGCAATAAGTCTGACAAATTCTTTGGATCCAAATAGAGTCTCCCTCAATAAAAAGAGTAGTCAATATTGAAGATCTTTAAAGTGAATACATGGACCTTAGGACTGTGACATGAAACAAAGGAATCCATATAGGCATCTGGATACACATTGAAAAATTACCATTAATATTAATCAACAATTTACAATTTTCCACCATATTTATTCTTGATGACAAGACTAAATTGCATTAAAACCACCTACTAAATCAAATGTGAAGAATATTGTTATGAGGAGCATATTCAAGCAACATCAGATCTTTTTCAACGAAAAGGGCAAAAGCTTTAAAAGGTCAACCAACATGCTATTGAGTAAAGATACATACATCCAACCCAAATCATAATTCACCATTGTAAAAACTCAAACAAGAGCAAGGGTTTTGCACATGTAAACATGTGTAAAGGCTCTTTTTCTACTTCTAAATTATTAAGTGTAGAGGAAGAAGGAAGGGGGGGGGGGGGGGGGGGGGGGGGGGGGTGGACCAAGCAAAACTAGCAAATTTGAAAGAGATACATGACAGTGCAAAAGAGCAGGAATCATTGTGGAAAAGATAGCAAAGCTACCTGCAAATAGCAACAGTTACTGTGAATGAAGTGTGAGCAATTAGGTTCAAATGAAATGATCGCCTCCAATCCACCTCCATCAAACTGTCACCAACCATACTATCCAACTGTATAAATAAGATAAACTATATTTAACACTTATATAAATTACAGAACAAATAAAGAATAGCACAACAGAAAACTAATACATCCCATATTCTATCCTTCACTTTATAATTCATCATTTGCTTTTGCAAGAGAACAACAGCTAGCTCCAAAGGCTAAAACAAATGTTCTGGTTATAACCATGAAAAGTGATTACTTCAATTTTCAATTTCAAAACTTCCATGGCATCTTCTTCTCATGATATATATGTCTACGAACATTGAAATCCATTATGAAACTCATACTAGTATCAATGCTAAATCAGATTGGTTTTTACCTTAGATGCCCACCTGCGTACAAAGTAAGGAGAATTGGCATTTAAGTCATCACTAGAATTATGTGCATGGATGTTCTGCAATGACAATAAAACAATACAAGAGTAGTGTAAGAATATATATCTTACTCAAAATGACTGATTGGTAAATATACCCATGCAGTACAAGGACAAATAAATATTTAAGCACCATTTTCCTAACAAAAAAAATGAGATCATCATCTTGGCGTCCTCTTGATTGCTTTCCTTGAACGAAATAAAAATTCAGAATATCGTGCCAAAAAGCTTGATCCAATTCAACATCTGATGCATCCTGCTCATCAACTATAGTCTTCCCCAACAAATTAGAGTGCTTCTTTACCATACTCAGCAATTCATACCTTCGAAGCAAACAGTCCACCAGGGAAAAAATTTATAAGAAGCAGGCAAAAAACTACCCAACGCAGCACATAATACAGCTAGTCAGCATCTTCACAATGCCATATAGACAAACAGTTGGCTCAAAGACTAATTTGTCAACAGGAATTTACTAAATGCAATGTAGCAAAATTTTGAGCAAAAAATCAAACAAAATAATACATCACCATGTATCAACTGGAAAAAAGAAAAAAAAAAAAGGTAATTTTACAGGAAAGTCAACTCTATGAAATTTCCATTTCATCAGCCAATAAACCAAGAGTCTCAACAACAATATTAGTGTGAAGTTCTGAACCCAAATCCCAAAAGGATGAGATCGGGTTCATCTCTAATTTTCAATAAATATGTTTAAATGCATATATCATTGTTTAGAGGTGGAAACAAGATAAACTGATTAGTAAACCCCCAAGTAATTATTATTATGCCATCTAAAAACTCATGATAGACGTGATAGGCTATTTAGGAAACCTCATGATAGACATGATAGGCTAATATGCAAGAGGAGAGGATGTGAAAGGTGGAGCTTGCTCTCCAGTTCTTGCTTTGACATAGGATGATGCGGGTGCAAGAGAGGATGTCACTTGCTCGTCAGCAGCTTTTATGGAGGATGATGCAACAAGAGGAGAGGATGATCTGAGAGAGGATGCGGATATAGATTTTGTATCACGTTTGACAGGAAAAGAGACAGGAGTCCTAATATCTTTGATACCGAGGACATTTGCCACCTCCTCACAACAAAAATGCATGCTTGTCTAATCGTATGTGTTCGTTTTCCTCATCATAACAGCGAGATTACACATAAACTAAAGTTCCAAATGAATTTTTACTATTTTCAACATTTACAAGTTTGTTGAAAATTGAAGAATTCACGACTTTTTCTTCTCATCACCCAACCCAATGGAAAAAATCTTATTTATGTTTGATGGACATTTCTGCTTGTTATCACACATAAACATGGTGACAATGTCAATATTTCTATCAATAATTGAAATAATTCTCTATATAGTGACAAAAATAACTATAAATCTTATCTGTGTCCAAAATATCATCATCCCATCCGGTAACTCATGATAGACGTGATAACCAATATAGGGAACCTCTACAACCCCCACCCCCACATCACTCAAAATTCTTTTGAGCCCTTTCATTAGTAACACTTACATTGCTTGCACCCTAGTTTCTTACTTAAGCATAGCATAGAAATCCTTAAACCTGCACCATTAACTGAACAATATTCCATACCACACTAAAGCTCTAAACAAGATAACTCATTGTTGCAATGAAGCAAGTGTGGACAGGTCCACCCTTTGATTATTTCACGGTCAATTTTATAGGAATTTTTATCGAATATAACTATTATTGGACAGAATCAGCCAAATAATAACCCAATCATTAAATATTTTTGATAAAGAAAAGCACAAATATAGTTTTTATTCAATTGTTCTTTCATTTCTGTCTCCATGTTCATTTTTTCCTTGCTCATTTATCAACGCCATTTTGACCCTTTAAACTTCCACCCTTTTATGATACAACCCACTACCCGTTCGATCAATTAACCGGGTCTCTAATCAAAAAGCACAAATTCATGTGCAATTTTTCTATCTTACACTCGCCCAATTATCATGTCATGCTCTCAACAACTATATAGCACCAAAAATAAATTCGGCAATATGAGGAACAACTTCAGTGTCAGCAAATTCTTAATAAATACAAAAAATACGACAAATTCATCCCAGCAATCAACTAATCAAACAATAACATCACAAAACTTGTGAAAATACGAATTTCATAAATAAGGTTAACAAATTGATCGCAGATAATAGTGAATTAATAAAGAAAAAAAAAAGAGAAATTAGGGGCGATGAGATGATACCTTGAAGGAGTTTTACCTCCATGAGAGAACATAATTGAGTGTTGGATGAAAAGATTGAAACTAAAATGTTCAAATGAGCATTGGAATTTCCGATTGAGAGAACCCCGTAAGTAAACGACAAACCCCAGAAGGAATGATGAGTCTGTAGAAGTAGACACCAAATTATAAAGAATTGAGCGTAAGAAATAGAGAGAGAAAGGAATTCTAACTGTTCATCGGCCTACGTTTGCTTGCAGTAACTTCTTTCTCGGAAAATCAATGTTATACACCATCGTAAGTTCGTATGTCGATAAAGTTAAACAAATTTTGTAATCCGTACCTTACAACATGGAACGCTAAACGTTGTTCTCGAATCTCCAATTAACGTCCGAAAAATAACTTAAAATTATATACTTACCCTTATTATATAAATAATTAATTAACTACCTTTTATCCCGTGCAATACACAGATGAAATGAATTTGGAAGGTTAAGGAATTTTTATATATAATTTTAGAGTTGTTTTTGCAACACTTTACCACATCACTCCAAAAAGGAATAATGCAATTTTTTATAAAAAAAAACATACAGAAAATTTAGAACATGATATGTGAAGCTTAATTTTGTCGGTCATGGTTATCAATAATGTAAAATAAAATTTTTAAAACAATTTAAGATGATGAGTTTTAGTTTGTTAAAATTGAGATGTGAAATTAATCTATAGTACTATACTAGGTTAGATCTTGTGCCATGCACGGTAATCTTCATAATTTATCATTAGTTTAATATTATATTCAATGTTTTAAGTCATTAAATTACCGTTAAAAGAGTGTTTGCAATTTTACTTAGAAATTATTGAAGATATACATAATTTTTTGCTTGAATTAGAATATTAAAGTGCAATTAAACTTGAATGGAATAAAGTTTATGATTATTTGATTTTTTTTTTTAAAAAAAAAATATTTCGTATTTGATTCTTTTGTCAATTAATTCTTTTTAAATAAGAAATAATGAAATATAATCTAGCATAAATCTAGTATAGAAAGTAGAGAATATTTTGGAAAAGAAAAAAAAAAACACTTTTGCTATGATTGATTTGCTACATAAATTCTTGCAATAATAATTTTGCTACCATTACGGCTATTTTCATTTTAGTTAATTCTTTTTTAACTTGATTAGAAATTTTTACCCAAAATAAGCTTTCAAATAAAAAAAAAATTAAGGATACACCAGAAAACGACACGTGTCACTACTGGTATGTCTCTTAATATATAGTTATTGATTATTGATAAAGAGAAAGGACTTTTTCGTCAATAAATTTTGCTTTTCCTAAAATACCCTTCTACTTTGTAAAAATTACATTATTTACCCACAATTAAAAATTAATTTTTTTAAAAAAACTATACTATCATAAATACCCATAAACATAATCCATTATTGAAAGTAAAAAGATATATAAATAATAAAAATAAAAATAAAATAAAAAAAACCCTATTATATCATAACTACCCACAAAATAGTAAAAAATATTAATAAAAAAATAATAATAATAATTGCTCATAAGTTAAACCACGTTTGAATTGATTAACTGTACATTTAAAAAAAAAAAGTAAAGGAGTTTCAATCACCAATATTTAACTCTTTTTTAAGTTTTTGTTTTTCAATCACCACGGCAAACACTCTTGGATATCAAGATATGATAAGCTTGCAAGAAATAATACGAGAGTATGGAATATTGGAGTGGAATTCTTAATAGTTAGCTTATTAGTTATTAGCAATATATAACTTGCCTTTTTTTTCCAATAGTATTTGTATCATTATCCATCAATAAAAGATTGATGAAGTTTTCAAATTTTAAAAGAAAAAATAATTGTATCACAATTTAAATTTGCAAGTAGTTACAAATAGTCAAATATCAATCATGTAAATTTAATTTTTCTTTTTTAATTGTTGATAAAAAGAATATGTAATCGATTTCTACTATAAAAATAGTTATAATTATTATAAGTCAAATATAATCTTTTCTTATTATTGCACACGCATTGTGTGTGTCTCTTAGCTTGTAAATTTAAAATGAAAAGACACGATATATTTTTTTTTTTTTTTTTTTTGAAAGAAACTGAGGGCTAGATTTTATTCAATTAAAGCAAATCAAGTTCCGCTAAAGCAGTGATACTTTGCGGAAAAGACCCAATACAAACTCGTTCCGTATGACTACCCATATCCCATCTAGCAACCATATGAGAAACGGTATTACAAACCCCTTTTACATGAGAAAACTTAATCAATAATCATAATTATTATATACTAAAAGACACATCAAAAATGACACGTGTCAATTTCTGGTGTGTCCTTAGTGCTACAATTTTTTAATAAAAATAAATAATTAAAAAAATATATAATTTTATTTAAGGAAATTTGTGTTTGTCAACAATATGAATTAGCAATAATATTTACCTTTCTAATGTTGATATGCAATCAAGAATAAGGAAACAAATAATCTTTTATAAGAAGATGTAATTTTGGTGGTATATATTTTAAGAATACAATCTTGATTAAAATATATAATAAGCATTCACAAAAATTTCGATCTATATTTTTTTTTCCTAGAAATCACTATAATATATAAAATGAGAAATTTTATCAACAATATAATTTAGTTACATGATCAATCACACATCTTCAAAAAAAATAAAATAAAAAATAAAAATAAAAATTAAAAATTAAAAATTAAAAAAAATAAAACACTACACTCTTCTTATTAAGTTTTTTTAATAAGAAAATTACTCCAATATAATATGTTCTTCGTTCTCATCATTTTAGTAAATCGTTGAGTAATGTAATGAATCAATTCGTCTACATAAAATAGATTTTTTTTTTATGGACTATTCATAGAGAGTAGAAATTAATTAATAGTGTATTTTTTTATCAGGATATCTTACTCTTTGATGATTGTGCTTTTTCTCATGCTAGGAGGACGTGTAAAACGTAGCTCGCTTAGTTGCTAGGTGGGATATGATTAACTACCTCGAATATGTTTGTATTGAACAGTTTCTACAAACTTGATTTGTACTATAAATTTAATTTTATAAATAAGTTTATCAAAAGAAATATATAGTGTAGACATCAAATTGTGTCTCCCAAAAAACCAAACCCAATTATGAGTACTTTTCACTTCATTGATTATCGAACGAGGTGAAATGTGAAAGAGTCTAGTGATTCCCCCTGTTTTTAATAAAAATATTTCTTTCTGTTTTCGAAAATATTTCTTTCGCATTCTATTTATGAAAAATGTCCAGTCCAATTTAGTTTGGTCCATGGGTCCAGTAATGGTGTAGTTGGATGGGGCTTGAAAAGAGCTTTCCAACGATATATTATAAGCCAAATTCTGATGAATAATGAGGAAGTTATGGCCAAAATACTAAACTGGGCCCAAACCAAATTTGATATACGGCTCAATGATCAAGTGGAGGGCCATTAATTATTGTTCCTAAAGTCATTAAGATTTACTTTAATTTTTTAGAATAATCTAGAAGGTTATTTTAAGTTCTAAAGAGGTTAGGATTAATAATTATATTTTTATTTGATTTAGAAAAGATAAATATTTTAGTTGAAATAAAACAAGTAATAATAAGTACGGACTCTAATTACCAATTATATTGGAAAAAGGACTCTGTACAGCAAATTTTATCATTTAGCGCCATCGAGTGGCGACAAGAGCTCTGTCGCGTCGCGATGGGAGCAGTTTTACTCCGATTGAAATTCGATCTTTTCTGATCGTTTACGGTCGTTTTTCTCTATAAATAGGGTTGATATTCCCCGTTTTCAAATTATCAACAATCATCTACTCTATTCTCTCTCTCAAAGCTAGAAACTTGTTCTTTCTCCCTCTTTTCAAGCCTTGCCCTTACAAATACAATATTCCTCCATCATGAGATTTAGACACACCTAACCAAGCTCGAAGTTGCCTTTGCCTTAGACGTGAAAGGTTGATAATTTATGAGCGTTTGGTCTCAAATCCCTATTTCAATTATTTAAATTAATTATTTGATTTAATACTTTTATTGAAGTTACTAACATGTGTGTTGTTTTGATAGAAAGAGATACGAAGCAACAAAGTAAGTAATTCAATTGCTCTATTTATTTAGAAACCATGCTTAGATTATTTTAATTCCTATTATTATGTTAGGATGATATTTATTGCTTTCTAGTATCGTGATTAGGTTGCTTCCTATTTCTTCTATCATGTTAGGGTTAAAGCTTTGATTTTTATTGCTTAGCGACATGTTAGGATTTGTTATTAATCATGTTAGTATCATGCCTAAGATCTTGCTAATAATATTATGCTTTGATGAGATTAAGATTATGATGATGATTGCTGTGTCAATATGTTGCTTGATATTATTGTTATTTCTTGATCACGCCCTCTCTTGCAGGTTTAAAGGGAATTTGTACTTGAAATCACGCTTAATAAGATAATTAAAAATTTGATTTTAGGTTAATATGATTTTAATTCAAGTGATCACCAATAATAGATTTGTTTGTGCATTAATAATCAACCAACATAGATTAAACAGGTTTAGGATTAATATAATGATTATATGTTGATCGGAAAGTGCACATGAATATGAGAAGAACAAAGTAGATGCCTATTTAGAGCAGGTTTAATCTCTTTTAGGTTGGATTTGTATCTTCATCCCCAAATATCCAGTCATGGTTCAGGACCACTATGGAGTTAGCGATCTCTGTGATCGTGAATGGTTTACAAGTTCCTAAAACTTGTTGGCGACTCTTTAGCTCTAGTTTCCTTCCCTTTGGACGCCACCATGCTTAAGTGTATGATCAAAGTGGGGCTCAAGTGTGGGATGCTTGAAATAATTTCCTACACGTAGTATTCAAAACAAACGTGCATGGCACGGGACTTAACCTAGTAAAATTAAAAGACAAAGCTATTTTGCTTAATGTCATCAACCAAGAGGATACGTAGGAGTTACTCCTCTATTAGAACTATTAATAGTCGTGATAATGTTCAAAGCATCTTATTTAACCCATATATTTTAGTATCCAAGCCTTTTTGCTACTTGCATCATATCCCAAAAAAGACAGCCATCGATTCCGCCATCTCCACACTAGTTGCATCGCTTTTTCGAGCTGCTACAACAAGGAGATCTCCCCTATAGTTCCTGAACACAACACCAAGTCCTACATTTCCACCACTCGGCACATGTGCATAAGTGCATCAACATTAATCTTAACACAACGAATGGGAGGGCGAGACCAAGAAGAGTTTCATGATGTACTGATCGCATTCTTTGATGGTAAGAACACTTTTTCAGCGTAGGTTTAGTATTGTTCCACAAACCTTACGAAACGTGAAGCCACGATCACAACATTTGGTTGTTCTTGCTCAAAAACCACAAGGTTGCAACACCTCCAAGCAGCCCACAACAGAGTTGCAATGGTTTTTAGATTACGAGCATTAAATTTCTTCACACACCACAACCAAAAATCTGCAAAAGAAGTGGTAGTAGGAGCATCCGCAAAAACAGTTACAAAATCACACTTATCCCATATAGCAGCAGCAGATTTGCAATCTAGGAAGGAGTGTAAAATTGTCTCACTAGGAGCATCACAAACCTGGAAATGTGTATCTTAGCAAATATGGCGGTATTGAAGGCGCTCTTTAACAGCTAGGTGCCCCTTACATGCGCTCTAGAGAAAATGACGAAGCTTGGGAGGGGCGTTGATACCCCATATTGATCTCAACATGATCGTACCATTTGAATTTCCCATACCATCATTTACATGAGTCACCCCTATTCTTGCTAGCCAATACCCTGACTTGACAATGTACACTCCTTTTTTTTTTTTAAATCTCCAGAAACGAGTGTCAAGACACAATAGTTTAAATATAAAGGAAATGGCTTAATTTTCCAATAGAAATTACTAGTATGTACCCGTTTAATGCACGGGTTGAACTTTTTATCAAATCATATGAATAATAGAACTTATTGCTGTTTATGGACATAATTTTTGCTAAAATACTTATTACTACGTATTATTTAAGATATTCTTTTTCAAATTATTAGTAAGTTAAATTATTAATTTATATCTTTCCTTTTAAAAAAAAATTGATGTAATATAAGTGAAAGTAAAATGCATTATAATTTGAATAGTTAACAAAAATGAAATTTTGTTTTTTTTTTTAAAAAAAATAATAACTAATGCAACCCTTCATGAAAAAACAATTAAATGAAAAAGAAAAATGAATAATTTACAAATTAAAATTATAGAACCAAAAAATAATAAAAATGACAAATTAAATCATCACAACCCTTCATAAAAAAAATTATGAACCAATAAGAATGTGACAAATGGCATAATAAACAAAAAGTTCCTATAATTATTAAACATTAGTAAAGATTGGAAAGGGGAAGTTCAAGATGATTAAGAAAACGAAATGAGGTAAGAAGCAAATAATTTTTTTTTTCAAAGTCTAAAAAAATAGAAAAATAAAAAAGGAATATTTATATTGTGACACGTGGCAGTTTGTATGGCTAGCAAATTTTCTTGTTATTAAATACTAGGTTATCCTCGTGCAATGCGTGGTAAATAAAATTAACCTTTTCTTATAATTTATATTCAGTTGCATTACATTGTGTATATGAAGATTAGAATTAAATATACCCCCTCCGCCCACAATTATCTGCAACATTTGCCATAAATGGGTGCTCTCTATTATGTGCAACTAATTTTTTTCTTTCCTTTATTTAGCAAATTTTAAAGAGTAAAAAGACCATTTTACCCTTATTTACTTGTTTTAATTTTGTTTAACATCTTTTAATTATCATTAATTATAACCTAATTATCTACCACACTCTAATGATTCCCACCAAAATTAAAACCCCTCCATCCGTCTCACATCCACACCCACTCATCTCCCAACCAACTCATTGAATGTTCTTCATTGAATTTGCCTCGATTATGTTGCCCAACATGAATATTTCTAGAGATTTCTCTAGAAGTTCATCAAAAACCCTCCCTTCTCTTTCATTTTCCACCATCTCTCTCCTGTTCTCTCTCTTGTTCTTTCGTCTGCAAAACCCTAATTTCAATTTCATCTTCTCTCCTGCAAAAATGACTAGCAACCCAGATCCAAATGAGTCCCCAAAAAACCTAAACCCTAATACTTTACCTGAGGGTTCAACGCTGTACAAGTTGCAGCGAGGAAGTGGTGTTCTCAAATCGGTTCGTCGCTGCACTGCTTTTTTCCATCGATACCACCGAGGAAAAATCGGAGCCAAACTCGCTGAGTACACTTCGAGTGATGAAGAACATGAGAAGGAAGCTGGTGTAGAGGGTGAAGTGGCTCCTAATCTGACTGCAGAAGGCGCAAATCTAGCGCTGAAGGAGGCTAGGGAGGTTAAAGTGGGTCCCAATCTGACTGTAGTGGGTGAAGAGGGCCCATCTAAGGCTCTTGCTGTGGTGGCTGACTCTTCTGATGAGTTAGATGTGGTTGAGGTTGCTGTACCTCAGCCCCCTGTAGAGGTGGTGGTGATTTTTGACTCCGCGGTGGCCGAGGGAAGGGTTTTACCTGCGTCCCTCAAAGCTCCTGCCAGTTCTAGCTCCTCCCCTGGGAAGAAAAGGGTCAGATCTATTTTTACTGAGGACTACAACAATTGGGACCTTGTTACATGACGTATCTCAGGGACAAATACCCTAATGACTTCCCTCCCAACCACTGACCTTGTAGCGTAACTATTCCTAAACCCTAATTTTGATTAAATTTGTTTAAATGTTGTTGGGTTGTGTTGGAATGGGTTTAAGAACCCTGTTTGATTATGTTAGATGGTTCATTGAGTCCCCTGTTGGATTATTTCATGCCATTTCTGACAGAAACCCTCTTGTTAATTCCCCACCTTGCATGTTGAGAAGGAAGTCATCAACCATTTGGCGTTTTGTCTGCACAATTAATTGCTTCCTACTTGTTGCATGTGGCTCTGCTTCTTCTTCCCCTTCACTGTTGTCCCCCTCTAAATCATCATCCATGTTGTCATCACCACTGATGTACTGAACTGGTCCCTCATTTAGTAGTTGGTCAATACCAAAAAATTCCTGATCAAAATATTCTTCCATGTGTTTTCTTTGCTGTTTTTTTTTTTTTTTTTTTTCCAGATGTGATGGATGGTGCTAAAGTTTTTTGTGGCTGTTGAAGTTTTTTTTGAAGTGTTGCAGAAGCTGAACCCTAATGTTGCCCTTAGTTTAGGACTAATCTTAGTTTAGACAGTAAATATTTTAACTAATTAAAGTTGTAATTAATGGGATTTTTTTGAAGAAACGGTCTGAATTTAATGCCTATGGTGGCTATGGTATGTAATGAATATGGTTATTGAATGCTCTATGCCTTTATATAGGAGGCACTTAATGCTTTGAAATGGAAGTACAATTTAAAATGAAATTTAAATTTTGAGTGAAATTTGCAAAGATTTGAATACTTTGGTGGAAATTTAAATTTTTCAAAATTTCACACCAAAAAATTAGAGGGAAAAGTACATTCCCTCTATTTTGGGGACTGATTTCCAGCCAAAAAAAAGGGACCACTTTTTCCCTAACTTTTTCCCACTCACTTTAACCCACTCAAACACTTAAACACATGGGACCATTTCTTTCCCTCCTTTTTTTCAACTTAATTAAACCCACCCAAAAGTAATTAAACAACACTAAAAGTTTTGCCTAGGAGTCCGTAAAAAGTGGGTTTGGTGCAGATAATTGTGGACGGAGGGAGTAAAAATAATTTACATACTGTAGAGAATATTTCAAGCATTAACTTTGAGCCCCACTGTGATCATGCACTTAAACATGGTGGTGTTCAAAGGGAAGGAAGCTAGAGAAAAAGAGTCGCCAATAAGTTTTTAGGAACTTGTAAACTGTCCACGGGTGTAAAGGTTACATCCCATTCACCATCACAGAGATCACTAACTCTATAGTGGTCTTGAACCATGACTAGATATTCGAGGATAATGGTACGAATCCAACCTAAAAGAGATTGAACTCGCCCTAAATAGGCCTTTACTTTATTCTTCTCATATTCATGTGCGCTTTCCGATCAACATACAATCATTAAATTAATCCTAAACATATTTAATCTATGTTGGTTGATTATTAATGCACAAATAAATCTATTATTGACGATCAATTGACTTATAATCATATTAGCCTAAATAAAATTATTAATAATTTTATTAAGCGTGATTTCAAGTACAAATTCCCTTTAAACCTGCAAGAAAGGGTGTGATCAAGCAATAACAATAATAAATCAAGTAACATAACAATATTGATACCACAAATCATCATCATCATCATAACAATCTCATCAAAGCATAATATTATTAGCAAAATCCTAGGCATGATACTAACATGATTAATAACAAATCCTAGCATGTCACCAAGCAATAAAAAATCAAAGCTTTAGCCCTATCATGATACTAGAAAACAATAAAATATTAGAAATATTAATTAACTACTAGGAATTAATAAAATAATCCAAGCATGATTCCTAAAGAAATAGAGCAATTGAATTACTCACTTTGAAGCCTCATACCTCTTTCTATTAAAACAATACATACGTTAGTAACTTCAATAAAAATATTAAATCAAACAATTAAAATAATATTAATTGAAATATGGATTTGGGACCAAACCCTCAGAACTATCAACCTATCATGTCGAGGTCTAAGGCAACTTCGAGCTTGGTTAAGTGTATTCGAGTCTCATGAATGGGATGATCAAATCAAGAAAAATCAAAGAGATGTGTTTAATGTGTTTAGGCTAGGCTTAGAAAATTAAGAGAGAGAAAGAAAGAATAAGTTATAGCTTAAAGAGAGAAAGAGATGATGATTGTTGGTGATCAAGCTTGTTGATGATTGAAAAAGGGTGATATGACCTCTATTTATAAGGAAAATAGATGGTCGAAAGAAAAAGATCCGAATTCGAATCAGAATAAAACTCTTGCGATAGGCGGCCGTCTTTACGGTTTTTGTTTTTATCATATCTTTTGATCTAAAAATTGGAATAAGATAAATAATATGTCCTTAGAAAGCTGTTGAAGTATACTTTTCAACCCAATTTTAATAAGATTAAAATATTTTGTATAATAAAAGATATGGCCAAAATAGTAGGACAGTGTCAGTTTTGGATAGAGTTTGGTATTTCATTCATATCTTTTTCTTTATAGCTCGGAATTAATATTATAATATATAATTGGAAATATAATTTCAAGAGCTATCCAATCATTTAAGATTTGGATAAAAACGAAAATAATATCTGACTATCTTTGAACGTCTTTCAATTCGAATAGAATTAGGACTTTTTAAAAGAGAAATTTTATTCAATTTCAAACTCTTTAATCTTATCTTTTCAAAAAGGATAATTAAGATCTTTTAGAAACTTATAGAAGCTTCTATTTAATGCTAATTGGTTTAGGAATGGGATTAAAGCCTTTGGACCCTCCACATGATAATTGGGTAGTAGGTAAGGTGGGCTTAGGTTCGGTTTGGGCTCAGTTTAGTATTTTGGCCATAACTTATTCATTATAACTCGGTTTTGGGCTTATAATATATCTTTGGAAAGCTCTTTTCAAACTGCAAATTATAACATGCACGGTAGGGAATATTTCAAACACCCAATTTTGAGCCCCACTGTGATCATGCATTTAAGCATGGTGGCGTCCAAAGGGAAGGAAGCTAGAGCAAAAGAGTCGCCAACAAGTTTTAGGATCTTGTAAATTGTCCACGAGGTGAAGGTTACACCCTATTCATGATCACAGAGATCGCTAACTCCATAGTGGTCCGGGACCATGACTGGATATTCGGGGATGATGATACGAATCCAACCTAAAAGAGATTGAACCCGCCCTAAATAGGCCTTTGCTTTGTTCTTCTCATATACATGTGCGCTTTCCAATCAACATACAATCATTGTATTAATCCTAAATCTGTTTAATCTATGTTGGTTGACTATTAATGCACAAATAAAGCTATTATTGGCGATCACTTGAATTAAAATCATATTAGCCTAATTAAAATCATTAATTATCTTATTAAGCGTGATTTCAAGTACAATTTCCCTTTAATCTTGTAAGAGAGGGCGTGATTAAGCAATAACAATAATATCAAGCAACAGATAATGTTAACTCCACAAATCATCATCAAAATTATCTCATCAAAGCATAATAATATTAGCAAGCTCCTAGTCATGATACTAACATGATTAATAACAAATCCTAGCATGTCCCTAAATATTAAACATTAAAGCTTCATCCCTAACATGATACAAGAAACATATATGATATTAAAAATATTAGTTAACTCCCTAAACATGATATTAGGAATTAATAAAATAATCTATACATGATTTCTATATCAAAAGAATATTTAAGTAATCAAATTACTTACTTTGATGCCCCGTACCTCTTTCTATGAAAAAAAAACACACATTAGTAACTTCAAGGAAAATATTAAACCATAAGTCTAATCAAAGAATTAAAATAGAGAATTGGGACCAAACCCTCAGAACTATCAACTTTTCACATCGAGGTCTAAGGCAATTTCGAGCTTGGTTAGGTGTGTCTAAGTCTCGTGAAGGATGTATGATGTGTTTTTATGAAAAGGTGTAGAAAAGTCTTAGAAAAGTAAGAGAGAGAGAGAGAGAGAGAGAGAGAATAAGCTTTAGCTTAAAGAGAGAGAAGAGAAGATTGATGATTGTGGGTGATCAAGATGGTTGATGATTGAAAAAGGGGTGATATGACCTCTATTTATAAAGAAAAAAGAGGGTCGAAGAATCAAGAAAAGATCCGAATTCGAATAGGAATAAAACTCCTTCGATGAATAGCAGTTTTTACGGTTTTCGTTTTTATCATATCTTTTGATCCAAAAATTGGAATAATACAAATAATATGCCGTTGGAAAGCTCTTGAAGTCTAATTTCCATCCCAATTAGAATCATATTAAAATATTTTTTAGAAGGTATGGCCAAAATAGTAGGACGGTGTCAGTTTTGGATAGAGTTTGATATTTTATTCATATCTTTTTCGTTATAGCTCAGAATTAATGTTATAATATATCACTGGAAATATAATTTCAAGGGCTATCCAACCATCTAAGATTTGGATAAAAATTATAAGGAACAAAAATAATATCTGACTGTCATTGAACGTCTTTCAATTCGTATAGAATTAGGACTTTCAAAAAGAGAAGTTTTATTCAATCTCAAACTCTTGATCTTTATCTTTTAAAAAAGGATAATTAAGATCTTTTAGAAACTTATAGAAGCTTCTAATTATTCCTAATAGTTTTAAAAATATAATTAATATTAATGGACCTTCCACATGATCATTAGGTCCGCATATAAAGCCCATTTTAGACCCGGTTTAGTATTTTGGCCATAACTATCTCGTTATAACTTGGAATTAGGCTTATAATACATCGTTGGAAAGCTCTTTTCGAACTACATCCAACTACTCATTTATTGGACCAATATCATGGATCAAACTAAACTGGATTGGATGTTTTTATAAAAAGGACACGAAATGAATGATTTTAAGGGACACGAAATGAATTATTTTGGGTTTAAAGGCACGAAATGAATGATTTTGGCTTAAAACATTTTAAGAAAGGTTAGAAAGGGAAATTTACGAGACTCTTCAACATTTCACTGTACTCGATAATCAATGACATGAAGGATACTCATCACTGGGTTTGGTTTTTGGGGAGACACAATCAGGTGTCTACACGCACCCTTGTGCATGTAGTTCTGTGTGAACCAGTAATTAAATGGTGCGTTTAATTGGGTAATTTCACAGAATTTCAATGTTCTTCTTTTCCTTTTGTATTTCGCGCGTCTTCCTCGTTTATTTCCTTAATTAAAACTGTCAATTTTCCGACTCTGTCTTCTCTTCTTCTTAAACTCTCCTTTATTTTTCTCTCTCTCTATTTTTCTCTCTCTGCTTTGAGTAGATTCCTTCATCACTTTGTAACTCAATAAGTTGATCACTCTGCTTGTATGAATTCGTTCATCGCCATTAAATTATTGAGCACCATGGATGGCATTCTTATACATACTTGACGAGATCGGCAATGTATGTTAGGTTTTTTTTTATTACAATTGATATTAATTTCTAATTAGGTCATATGTTCTTAATGCATTTTAATGGTTTTGCAATTGAAATTGATTTCATTAAGGTTTTGATGATTTGGCAATTTGAACTACGTACTCTTTCAATTATTAGTTGTAATTTGGTATACTTTCTTATAATTCAATTTTACAATCAATTAAGCTTTAATATAAGGATTGATGAATTTTATTTGTTTTTAGTATGATTATGAATGTTCTGTTCATAATTTGGTATTTTGAACATTTTTTGTTAAAATCATGAACATTTTATTTGAAGAAGAAATCTATTCTAACTCTATGAAGAAACAAGTCAGAACTGATAAAGAAGCCTTTTGAGCTATAATGGTTATGCTTTTTTATTTTAATTGCTTAACATTTTATGATTTTCAGTTTCATTTATAATTTAATTGCTGAATTGATGCTTTAATTTGTATTTTATGAATATAATTTGTTTATATCATGTTTTTGAACATTTTGTTCATATAATTCGAGTAACACACTTTCCATTGTATTTATTATCAAAATTGTTATTAGCACCTGTAAAAAAAAAAATTGTTATTAGCGGTATCGTATTATGAACAATGTTTCTATTTTTATGAACATTTAGGTTACTATAATGAACCTTTCCGTTTTACATAATTCTCTAAGTATGTATATATGCTTTTTAGAAAATAATTGTACACGTAATTGTGAACATTTTTTCCTGTATTTGAACTTTGTTGTTTTATTTTTGAACTCTAGTAATGGTTATTATGAACTGTTTTTGTTTATTGCAGTTTATAAGGACCGGAAAGTCGGAAGGCTGAGCAGCATTCTGAGTAGTGTCTTCATGTACAGAGTTTTCAAAGGGTGTTCAGTGGTTTGTGGTTGGGTTTCAAAAATTTTTGTAGGGGGTTCAGAGGTTTTTGGACTGTTTGTGAGGTTAGTTCTGATGTTTGTGGGGGGTAATTCAGATGTCTTTGGACTATTAATAAAAAAAATAAACAACATAATGAAAAACAATGAACAACCAAACAAATTTTAACTTCATAAAGGCCAAAATATATGAACATATAGCACAGTGAATATGAACATGAAACAGAAAATTTACGAACATACATAAATATTGAAGGGGTGGTTGTTTAGTGGTTTTTGGGGGATGTTCAGAAGTTTCTTGAAGGTGTTTAGTAGTTTGTCTGATAATTAAATATCAAACAAATGAAGGAAATTCACAACATCCAAATAAATTATTATTCATACCAAATTGATAAAATTTATACACAAATTATTACTTCATACATCACATATATATGGACATAAAAGACAACGTATATGGACATAAAAGACAACGTATATGAACATCAAACAGGAAATGTATGAACAAAAATATGAAGGTAATGGATATGGAATGATTAACATCAAATTTGCTAATTTTATTGCACAATCCACCAAAATTGGTCAAAAAGCTCCAAAAAAATAATAATAATATAAAAAAAGCAAATCACCATTTTTTTTTTGAAATAAGGTAAAATTTCATTATATCAAAAAGTATTTACACCAAAAGAGGCCTCAAAAGGCCACCCTACCACTTAGCAACTACAGATGCACAAAGCAGAAACAAAAAGGCACAACAAAGCCAAAAACAAACTACAAGAACCACAAAAATGAAGAGACATGCTAAGTGACCAAACACCTAACCCAATCTCTATTCTTCCTACTCGTATTCTTGGGCATAGTCACACTGATCCTATGATAAATGTCCCAAAGCAGCTTCCTTATAACATGCTGAGGACTCTGTAAACAAAGGTCCCAAATAGCTTTGTTTCTTGTTTTTCTGCTGCCAAACTGAGTACAACAAGTCTGCATAACAGCTCTGAACCACCTGTCTTCTGAATGTTCATGTTATAGCCCTTAATTTGTTGTTGCAGTTTTCCAGAGAGCTAGGATTACAGTTGCAACCAGTCACCTGATCAACAATCTTGCAACAAGCTTTGGTGTAATGACACTCAAAGAAAAGGTGATCAACTGTCTCTTCAGCCATGCCACACAAAGGACAATCAGTATCATCAATGATGCCCAACTTAGCCAATATTGCCCTTACTCTAATTCTTTTCCACATAATCATCCAACTTGTAAAGCTGTGCCTTGGAATGTTCATCCTATTCCACACCCAATTGCACCATGGAACATCTTGATTCTCTTCCTTTAACCACTAGCAACTGTATAATCCTTCCCAATAGCTATCCACTTGCTGCCAGAATAACCAGATTTAAGCCTCTCTTTCAACTTCCAAAACTGTTTCCAACTTCAGCTAGCAGAGCTAGAGTAGGGAACCCTTTTCTAGTTTCTGTCTTTAATGTATAAATGATTAATCCATTTAACCCAAAGACTATCCTGCTTACTAGCTATATTCCAGATTTTCTTACCAAGAGCAGCCAAATTCCACAGATAGCAATCATGGATTCCAAGCCCACCTTGCTTCTTACTTCTGCACACAATATCCCAAGCAATTGGTTGACACAACCTCCCCATCCCATAAAATATTTCTGCAGACTGCAACAATCCCATCCAACACACTCTTAGGCAAAATGAATATAGAAGCCCAATATAAGTGAAGAGACAACAAAACAGAGTTGACTAGTTGAGTCCTTCCTGCATAAGAAAGGGTCCTTAAACCCCAAGATCTAATTCTAGCTGTAATCTTATCAATAAGGCATTGAAAATCTATCCTATTAAGTTTCTTAGAGCTTACACTAACTCTAAGATACTTAAAAGGCAAAAAATCCTCTTTAAACCCAGATTCTTCAATTATCTCCCTTTTATCACCAGCATTAATATTACAGTAGTATAAGTTTGATTTACCACTGTTAGCAACCAAACTTGAAGAGGCAGCAAAAGTAGCAAGCCTTGTCAAAAGCAAAGAAACAGACTCCTTATTCCCTTTGCCAAACAAAATAATATCATTTGTAAACACTAAGTGGTTCAATTTTAACTTCCTGCATCTAGAGTGAAACTGGAACCTTTTATCCTCACCTACACACTTCAAAAATTCTAAATAAGTATTTCATGCATAGAACAAAGAGAAAGGGGGACATTGGATCCCCTTGTCTCAGCCCTCTCTTGCCTTGAAAGAAACCCTCCAGCCCCCATTGATATTTAAAGAGAAAGTAGCAGATGTAACACAGGTCATCACCAACTTGATAAACTTCTCTAGGAACCCAAAAGCATTCAACATTTCTTCAAGGAACTCCCACTTGACAGAATCATAAGCTTTCTTAATATCTACCTTCAAGAGACAGCTACTAGGAGCATTACTCCTTCCATAATGAGACACCAGATCCTGAATAATGCAGATTTTATGAATGATTTGCCTATTTTCAACAAAATCAGTCTAAGATTGAAAGATAAGATTAGGAAGAACTGCTTTTAATCTTAGGCACAGAAGCTTAGTAATGCACTTGTACACCACATTACAACAGGGAATGGGCCTAAAATCCACAACAGACTTAGGTTGATCTATCTTTGGAATCAAAGACAAAGTAGTGCAATTCACCTTCCTGAGCAGCTTACCTTTCTTAAAAAAATTCAAAACTGCAGCAGTATGTTCCTCACCAACAATACTCAAAGATTTCTTGAAAAAACAGCTTGAATACCCATTAGGCCAGGAGCCTTATCATCAAGGATTGAGAACAAAGCTGCCTTGATATCTTTCTTAGAGAAAGGGAGACCAATGATCTTAATTTGCTCATCATTAAGCACATACCCTTTCTGAACAATATCCACATTAACCTTCACTCTATCCCCAACATCAGTACCTAAGATCTTCTTATAATAATCCACAAAGCCATTAACAATGCTTTCAGAACTATTACAATCCACCCCCATCTCATTCTTCACAGCCACAACTTTCTTCTTGAACTTTTTCAGCTTAATACTTCTGTGGAAAAAGGCAGTATTATTATCACCACTTGAAGCCAAGAGATCTTAGCTTTCTGCTTAAGCTCAGAGAAATAGTGCTTCTTCACCTCTTGAAATCTCTTAACTTCTCTATCTCAAAATTTCTCAAGTTCTCATTTATAGGGAAACTTTGTAACTTATCTTGAATCTCACTAATCTCATCTTTCAGCTTTAAGTATCTAATATCCAGCTCAACAAACTCAGTTTTATTCAACTTTTTCAACTCATACTTTAAGTTCTTCAGTTTCACCAGCATTCTATACATTGGAATACCCTTCACTCTATTACTCCACACCTCCTTGACTATATCTTGGAATTTTGAATGATCAGCCCACATATTCATGAACCTAAAGGATCTTCTATTATTACACTTCTGATCCACCAATCTCAACAAAGCTGGACAATTGTCAAACCATTGCTCTGACATGTAATGCACATAGGACTCAGGAAACTACATGACCCAATCTTCATTAATCATGGTCCTATCAATTCTACTAAACACCCTATCTTCATTTAGCTGCTTATTATTCCAAGTATAAGTTGCTCCCATTCTATTTATGTCACTCAACCCACAATACTGAACACATTCTCTGAAGTTAACAGCTTCCCCTTGAGTGATGATTTTTCCCAATCTATCCTCAAAGTTGAGAGGACAATTGAAATCACCAGAAATAGCCAAGGGTCCAGTCATACTATCATTAATACCCCTTATTCCTTCCCGTAACCCCTCTCTTTCTTTCCCATCATTCATTCCATATATTACTGTAAAGGCAAAAGATTCATTTACTGACAAATTCTTAACAGTTAGATGCATCAGTTGCTTTGCAGTATGAACAACATTCACTTGCAAAAACCCAGGGAACTAAGCAACTAAGATCCTTCCCCCTTTCACCTTACTGAAATTAGAAGCTAAGCACCATCCTTGGAACATATTATTATGAATAATAGGGAAATTCCCAACTTTTATTTTTGTTTCCAGCAAACAACACAAACCAATCTTATTCTGCATAAGGAAGTTTTTAATTTCCTTCTTCTTATCAAGTCTATTTAAGCCCCTCACATTCCAAATCAGGATATTATCCATAATCTAGGCCTAAATCTACCCCCTTCCTAAGAGTAGTACCCAAGACCTCAATTCGAGCTTCATTCACATCTCCAAACTGAACCATCTCATCCATCTGCATATTTGCAAATGAATTCCTGATAGGTATAGGACAAACCGCACTCTCTCCAGGCACCTTACTTCTATGTTTATCCTGAGTGATTTTCCAATCACCCTTGTCCACCTCCTCATTCCCTTCATTATTCACTTTGTCAACCTGGGTATCTTGCACCTTTCCACCAGCCTGCATCTGTACCTTCTTAGATTGCCAAATCTTTTTCACCACCTTGCAATCCTTACTCACATGCCCTACCTTCTGACAAGCATCACATTTACTGGGTTTCCATTCACAAACTACTTTCTGTTGAAAAATCTCCCCAGTTTCAGTACCAAATTCTATACTCTCAACAAATTCTCCCTTCAGTTCAACTTCCACCAAGTATCTAGCATAAGCAACTCTGTCTTTCAATTGAGTAGCAAAATCAAGCTTAATTGGATTACCAATTAACCCAACTATCTTCTCCAAACAAGATTTCCCCCAATATTTCAATGGAACATTAGGAAATTGAACCCATACTAGAATTTTAGAAAATTCAGAGACATTGAACTCCATTCCATCAACCCATTATTTCAGAAATACAGGGCGTCTATCAAACATAACATGCAATGAATTCAAAGCCTTATCTCTCGCCTCAACATTCAAGAATCTTATCAAGAAAACCCCTTTTTTCAGCGGAATTACCTTGTCAACATTCTTCTCTCCCCAAATTCATTTACAAAAACCCAGAAAAGTAGAGAGATATGGATTACTACTCATAACAAAAGTAACAACCCCCAATTTCCAGTGATCAAGTTCATCAGAAACATCATCTAAAGGCAATTGCAAACGAGGTTTTGAATTGCTTACCTCTGTCACAGATGCTCTATTTTCCTCCGATCGAACAGTACCACTTCCCGAAGGAGCAATTACATTCAACCATTCATTCAGCTGAGATTTCTGCCTAGACCCTTGAATCAATTCTTGAATTGATTGAGCAGGAGATAGGATGAAATTCTCCAATTCATTAGCATCATCAAAGTTCAACTGCGGAATACCCTCTCCAGTCAATCTCGATTTTGTCTTCGAAACCGTGGTTAATGGATTCGCAAGCTCAATTCCTTCACGAATTTCAGTTTTTTCATGGCTTTCTCACACTCTAGAAGAATCCTTGTTCACTCGTTTCCTCGCCACTGCAAAGGTTTAGAGAGAGAAGCACCCTCTAGAGAGAGAAAGTTTCACAGCTTTCTTTGGTAATAATCACAGTACTTTTAAAACAAAATACAAGAAACTTTATATTAAAGTGGATATAGAAAGTAGAGTTTTCCCCATTGTTGAAAAATATAATTTAGAGCTTCTAAGGGAGAATAAAAATTGTCAATGAGGAAAACAAAAAATAATCTTCAGAAAAAAGAAAAAAAAAATGAGGAGAAAGAAAAATAAAAAATGATTGTTGAAAGTTTTAATTTAGGTTTTCAAAGAGTTTAGAGGTAGAAAAAAGATAATATCAAAATTCAATGGTGAAAACAAAAAAATTGACTGGGCTTCTTTTTGTTGGGCGGGCTTCTTTCTATTGGGCACGGATTCATCTGGGCTGGGCGGCGCCCATGGTGCATGTATTACTAATTGTTTTCAAACCCCATCTAACTATAAAATCATTGGACCCAGATTATGGACTAAAATAAACTGTTTTAAACATTTTTATAAAAAGGACACAAAATGAATGATTTTAAGGGACGCGAAATGAATTATTTTGGGTTTAAAGGCACGAAATGAATGATTTTGGCTTAAAACATTTTAGGAAAGGTTAGAAAGGGAAATTTACGAGACTATTCAACATTTCACCGTAAATGATACTCATCACTAGGTTTGGTTTTAGGGAGACACAATCAAGTGTCTACACGTACATTTAAGGAAAGTAAATAAAATTGAAACCACGATCAAACATCAAACAAATTAGGTATGTGAAACTATAATTTAGGAGTGAAACTTGGTTAATTGAATTTTAATAGACATTTATGCATTAAAGTCAAAAGTTTAGATTAAAAATTAAAAAAAAATCATTAATAATAGATGACATCATACATAAAATTGGAGGGAAAAAATTTAATGTGAGAATGACACGTAAGATTGTCAAAATTGATGATGTTAACAATGTTTTGTTTTAGTAATAGTTAATAGATTAGTATAGATTTCACCTCAACTTAACACTTTTACTCTCCACAAAAAATTTGACCGTTCTCTTTAGTCATCACAACCACCAGTTAACCGTAATTGAATATTAATAAAATATTTATTGAGAAAATTCCAACAAGTACCCACAAGATTATATCTATCGTTATGTATAAATAACAAACATTAGTCAAACTGAATTAGACAAATAGTGCAAAAAGTCAAAACGTTTTCCTTATTTAAATGCGAGAGAGTATGGAGTAAAAATAATTGTTGATATTATAGATATTATTCATTAATCTAAATGAAAAAAAATTACAACTTAAATTATTTATAGAATACCCGAATGAGATTGTAAATTAAAAAAAAATGATTTACGTAGTAATAAATAACTAATGTGATTTTAAAAAAAATAACACAATGATCTAGAAATCACAATAACTAAATATTGAGCATCACATGAGCATACATCTAGTTTAATGTATGATAAACATCAATAACCAATAACTTTAATATTAAAAACAGGCACCGGGAATGACACGTATCAATTTTTGGTTCCTTTTTTTTTTCTCAAAAACCATATTTTCTTAGACTTTTTTGTTTCCTTTATCATATCTCTTAAGAATATATAGTATACTACTCCCTTCATTCCTTTTTATTGGTTACGTTTCAATTTTTGACACTATTTATAAGATAATAAGGGAATCTTCTAATTAAATCCCAATATATAAGACATGCCATAATCATGTGGGTCTTGTTTGATTCGTCTCAAATAGTACTTTATAAACATTCAATCGTTATAATTTTACGACTTAGTGACTCGAGCTCATGAGATGGAGTTTACGATAGCTAATCGTGAAGACTGATCTGATTAGACGATCATGTACATTCAAGGGGGCAAAGATGAAAAAGTTGTCCTCAAAGATCCTAAGCAAGAACCTAAATTGCATAACAAAAATAAACAAACAAGCAAAAGTCACACCAATGGAGCTACATTTGGCTTGATAAAAAAAAGTAAAATTAATAATGTAAAAGTCAAACTGTTGCAAGTATACAAAAAGGGAGGAAGGCCCTGTTCTTTTGAGTTGTTCTGCGGAGTCCTACTCTTCTCTACTCTGCTCTTGTAATATCCTGGAAATTCCCTTTTTTAAAAATACACTTCCTACTCTAAATAAAACCCTTTTTAGGAAATATCCAAAATATTACCACCCCCATGATGATGGCTAAGGCTATTTTTCAAAGTCACACAGTGGAAGACTTAAATAAAAACCAAGTTTTAAAATAAAACTTGAGTTCACAACCTCAAAACAAAAGTAAAATTAAATTGTTCACAAGTTGGAACCAATCTAAACATGGCCCTTTTAAAATCAACTTAAAAATAAACATAACAATGTTAGTCTATAATCAATAATTCAATAATTCTATACATAAACTAGGAAAGCATAACAAGTAACTCTCTACACTCATTCCCATCATGCTCTTCATACTTCAAGTACCTGCCACTTTTCAACCCTTTACTCACCATATAAATAGGTCATAGTAAGGCAACCAAAGGAAAGCCACACAAAAGTACGAATCAACAAAAGCTGAGTACATATGCATCACACTAACATGAATATCATATCATCAATAAATTAATTAAAACATGCTCGCCATACAATCACAAGTCAACTTACCTTTGACTCAAAACTAACAATATTAATTATTATCAATAGCTTTGGATTACACATCAAACGGGTTTCCTTGCCTTAACTATCCTTTAATAATAAGGGACCCCTCAATTGGGAGCTAACTAAGTGAATACCAACTAGTTTCACGTTGTGACAGAATTCCAGCGCATAATAATAAATAAAGAACAACGTCCTGTACCCCTATAGAAGCTATGGTTAAATATAAAACCCCATAACTCCCCTAGATGATTGATGCTCATACTAGAGGTATATACGTTTCAAGAGTTTTGGTGCTTATCCTTTTACACTTTACGTGATTTACCAATTTAACTTGTGATGACTCCAATCAATCATTCAAGAATAAACATAACAACATTCAATACATACTTCCAATTCATTCTTGAATTAATTAGTGAGCACATAATATTTATTTTAATTAAGGTTCCTTGCCTAGATTTGTGCACATAATTGCTTGATTACTACCTTGGTGCATAAAAAGCAATACTAAACTTCCTTGAGTCAAACTCAACTTACTTGAGCGAGTAAATAAATAAACTAGCTTCTTGACTCAACACTAATAATAAATGGGTGAGAATTAAATTCATGATTCATGCTCAATAATTCTAATTATAGGTTTTTTAAACATACATAAGTCTTGCTTATTAATTTCATGCTTTCTTGGTACTTAAAAATAAAACATATTTCCATGATTCATACATATTCAACTTATATCATGCTTCAAATAACACGTTCTTATGCTTGCATAATAATTAATGCTCAATCAACATCAATTCCAAGCATATAATCAACCAAACATAGTACTAATTCATCACTTAAATCATACTTTACAATCCTAACATGATACTACGCATACACAAATATTCTTGTGCACACATACGTACCTTGAATATTGCCTAAACTCGGCCACACTCGCTAGAAATCACCTAGCTTGAAGCTTCGTACAAAGAAAAATACATAACTATAATTAATCCACTATTCTCATAAATTTCCAGCAACTATAATACTCTTTAAACCTTACTAATCAACCCATTTTATTGACATAAAATCCATAAAACCTTTTCTTTAAGTGGGTACTTTAAATCCTTTAAAAAAGACTAGTTTTTATGACTAAAATAAAATTCCAGCATACTTATTTAATATTAAACATCACTTTTAGACTAGAAAATCATATTTAAATCATTAAAACCTTTTACCCTTTTATGGGTAATCAAATCCTAACTCAATTATTAAAAGGTAGTGTGTATAATTAAATTACAGCATTAAATTGAGGGCTTTAAACCATGAATTAATCAATAACAACAACCTAGCATTAAACCCTAACCAATTACATAAAATCCCCAAATTCTAGGGTTCATAAATTAGGGTTCTTGATTAAATAAAAATCTCAAAATTAATATGAATAATTTAACAACATCATACACCCAAAATCAATACCAAAATATAATTAAAATCATGCTTTAAAAACAATAATACATTAGAATTAAATTAGAATTTTTTTTTTTATAAAATATCAAATCGAAAATGGAGGGAGGAGGAGGAGGAGGAGAGAGAGCCACGGCCAGCTAGGTGGTCGCCGATGCTGTTGCTGGCCGCTGGTGGTCGGTGGTGGCACACGGTAACGCCCGTGGAAGAGAAAAGGAGAGAGAGTGTGGCGTGGGAAAGAGAGAGAGAGAAAAAGGAGAGGAAAAAGAGAGGAAAAATAAAGAGAAAACTTTTTGAGTTTTTGTGAAATCTGACAATAATGATTCTTGAGTAGAAATTTTTGAGGTTTTAAAGTACTTATACGCCCCTTTTAAAACAAAACACATAAGTACAAAACTGCCATTACTAAATCCTACTCCCCCTTAACTTCTTCCTTTGGGGCCAACTTATTGGGCTCTTAAGTGTCCTTAATTTCCCAACAAGTTGGTCCAATCATTTAAATAAAGTTGACCTAATTCAAAATATTTTTATTGCCTCAATTAATAACTCATGTAATACACTTACATATTATTTACATAATTAATTTTATTTTTAAATGAAATGAATCATTTTAATTTATAAAAAAATAAAATAATAATTTTTATATATAAAAATATTATAAAAATATGGAGTATTACAGCTCTACTAAAATTTGCTCTGCTTAAATCTGCTCTGCTCTGCTGTTGCTTGCTCTACTCTATTAAAAATAATAATTAATATTTAATAATAATTAATAATAATTGATATTTAACAATAATAATAATTGATATTTAATAATAATAATAATAATAATTAATATTTAATAATAATAACTAATATTTAAAGATGATAATACTAATTAATATTTAATATTATTACTAAATATTTAATAATAATAAAAATAATTAATAGTTAATAATAATAATAGTAAAAATAATTATAAAATATTTTTTTGAATACATAATAATAATAATAATAATAATTAATATTTAATATTTAATATTTAATAATAATAATACTTAATAATAAATAATTAATATTTAATAATAATACTTAATAATAAATAATTAATATTTAATAATAATTATTATAATAATATTTAATAATAATAATAATAACAACAACAACAACAAATAATATTTGAAGATAATAATAATTAATAATTAATAGTAATTTTACTAATAATTAATATTAAATAATAATAATAATAATTAATATTGAATAACAATAATACTAATAATAATAATAATGCGATTATTATTATTATTATTATTATCATCATCATCATCATCGTCAATAAAATCTTCTCTGCTCTGCTTACTCCTGCTCTGCTTTGCCCAGAAGCTCAAAATAATAGGGCCGAAGTAGCAAACTAACAACACTCGTAGCTCGTAAGATCTTACGATTAAGAGTAATAATAGCCCTTAAAAAGATGACATTCTTTTGTTTCTATATCACCATATGTGGCTGTCATCTATTAATTTGCCATTAGTTCATTACTTATCGTCTCATTTGTATTCGAATTAAATTTTACGGATTTTTCACCAAATGTCTCTGAGTTATTTTTTTATTCACCAAATATCGATATAATTTTTCAAATTCACCAAATCCCCACGAGTTTTACAAAAATGTCACCAAATACCCTTGATGACTGACGGAGGTTAACTCCTTTAGTCATTAGGGCTAATTATGCCACGTGACAGCACCTAATTGGTATTTTTTTAATTATTTTATTAAATATAAAAAAATTAAGAAAAATATCTTTTAGAAAAATTTCAAAAAAAAAAAAAATAACTACCACTCCTAAACCCACCAACCAGCCACCTTAGCTTCCTGTTTTTGTTGCCACCCTCGCTAACACCGGCCATCCCCTGGTCACCGGCGCTAGGCCTTCTTGACACCGACCAGCCCCCTGCTCCCTCCCCCACCGACGCCGACCACCTGCAGTAGTGCCTGCCGAACCGCCATCAAACACCCCACACCATCTTTCCACCTTATAGTCGAACATTACTGAATCATTCCGGCCGAAAACCTTCAAAGACAGCCCATGTACCATCCTCCACGTAGCCGCCACCCACCTTAGCCGAAACCACGACCTCCAAACCCTTAAACCCCAAAACCAAAACCCTGAAAATCAAAATCTAGGATTTTGATTTTGGGGGTTTTTAATTTTGGGGTTTTGGCGTAGTGGTTCATGGGGTGGAGATAGCAGGGGGAGGGGCGGTTTGGGTTCGCCGGTGCAGGGATGAGAGTTTGGATGCCGGTGGCTGGGAAGGGAGGGGTTTTCGACGGAGATGGCAGGGGGAGGGGAGCCGCGCGGCTAGTAGGGTGGAGATGGCAAGGGGAGGGGCGCCGGCTGCTGGAGTGTCGAGTTCAGGGTGGCACCGACGCAATTTGCTCCATGGACCCCCGCGCCGGTGCAGAGTGGCGAGGATAGGGTGGTGGTAGGGGCTGGCTGTAGTGGGTGGTTTTATTTTAATTTTATTTTATTATTTTTTGATAGTTAAATGAATAATTATTATTTAAAAATTAAAAAACATAAACAGCCAATAAAATCCTACCACGTGGCAATTTTTAGCCCTAATGACTAAAGGAGTTAACGTTCGTTAGTCATTTGAGCATTTAGTGACATTTTTGTTAAACTCAAGGGTATACGGTGAATTTTAAAAATTACATGAGTATTTGGTGAATAAAAAAATAACTTACGGGTATTGGTGAAGTATCCATAAATTTTAATTTGGCTTAAAGATATAAAATAATGCAAGAACTTATATAATGAGAAATTAATACTTCGTAAGTGTAATGATACAATATGAAAAATGACACGAATGAATGATGACTTGATAGTGACCCAATAATAAGGTATTAACTTAATAATTACTCTAGTTTTAAAACGACTTTATTTGAATATTGAATTTGGTCAACTCGGCTAAACTTCAGCAAAACAAAAAAAGGATCTAAATCGGAATTGACCCAATAGTACTATCTTAGTTAAACAGACCTTAAGCGAATCAAACTAAATGGAACCGAAATCAACCCCACCCAAAGTCATCCGACCGAAATTAACCCGGTCAAACTCTTTTTGAACTTGATGATCCGACCCAAACCCAACCCAACTCGACAGACCATGACCCGAAATTGACTCGACTCAACCCGATGTGGGATAAAAGGGTAACCTTAATCCGAACATACTCGAACCGAACATACTCGACTTGTTGTGGGTCAACCCAAACTCCATCTAGTTATCCGAATTGACACCTGTACACCTAACTCCTAGTTTGAGAGGAAAAAGGGGGATAATGGAATTTATTCTATTGTTGAAGCAATTCAATCTCATAGTGAAGAATATTACAATAGAACTAAAGAAGCAAATATAGCAATTTTATTTGGCTCATCTATAATAATATTATTAAAAACTCAAAGGGACAAGATGCTACCGTCATGTGTCACCGTTCCTTCCATATGACTTGAGGCCACATGAGCACTATGTGTCACCTTATAATGTAACTACTCAATAATTGCACATTGAGACAATAATCACACACTAATGGTTGTGTGATTCCTTGAATGCTAATTTTCTAGATTCAATACTATTCAAGCAATTACACAAAGTATTATTTCGTAATATTTAAATACTATTCTTAAATTTATTATTATTATTATTATTATTATTATTATTATTATATTTTTATTCATTTATAAATATTGTTGAACACTAACCTTTTTAATTTGCTATATTTTTTTTTATCAACTTACAAATTTATAGTGATTTGGGGCAACGCTTGGACCAATAATTGGTTATTAATTCAAATATAGTTAATGAAAAATTAAATAATATTGAAAAACTATCAAGCTACTTCAAATAGTAGATTTATAATCATGTATCAACAGAAATTATACTAAATTTGATATCATAAAACTATACATAATTACAAATATAGCAATATTATTTCACATGACTATATATACTACCTTCATTCTGAAAGTTTGACCCACTTATTATTCATATGGTCAAAATAAAATAAGTTAGACCACATTATATGATTATACATTAAAAATAAATTAGCACGGGAGATTTTAATAGATTCCCCTTATTATAAATTTTGTAAATATCAACTTTTTATAGTTTTCATTTATAAAAAGCCGATCGAAGATATTCATAGCTAAAGTTGTTCATGAGAGACCGGTCAAATGCAAAGTGTGTCGAACTTTCAAACGAAGGGAATGTGTATAATTGTATGTATTACGAGTAATGATCATTTTTTGTCAAAAATTTTTAAAGTTTGACCATGAGAACTTAAAAAAGAGACCAAGGGAGTACCTATTGACTTAATTTTTTTTTTTTAAAATTATGAAATCTATATACTACATATTAAATGATTATATCAATAATTTTATGACTGATATAGAAATTTAAATTAATGAAAAAAAATGATATCAAATATCAATAATATATCATCATAATCATTAATAATAACAAATGTTGAGCAATGATAAAAAATACTTTAAATATGCCATATGAACTGAAAAAGTTGGTATCAAAATTCTAAAGGTTTAGTTATTAATATCTTAAATTTCAATAGCTGCTATCTAAGACCTTTGTTCTTTGTTTTAAAAAAAAAACACTTTCGTTCTGGAAAGTTCTTTACAGTTACTATTTGTACATAAATTAGTATAATTTGGTGAAAATATTGTTGTATTTAGAAGGTGTAAGAAAAAAAGGTGGATAAAGTACGAAAAAGAATGTAAAAAGGTAGATGGGTGTAATTTAAATGTGGAAAACTTAAAAGAGATTGTAAAAACTAAAAAGGAAGGTGGTGTAAGGAAATGTCTAACCCACATATCTATATCTATACTTATATGTGTCACATGTGCCACGTCACCACTCAATAATCAATGACATCATATCGTGCCACATCACGATTCAATATTTCATGGCAATGTTAACTAAAAAACGCATAGAAAGAGGTTTGAACCCATAACCTCATGGAATGAATACCATACGTCTTACCATCTTAACAAGCAATAATTTATGCTCCATTCATCCACATAACAGAAAAACACCCAAACTAAAAACAAATGAAACTCATATTACTCTTTCAATTCTTTTCAATATTTTAACATTTTATTTCTAAATTATTAATACAAAAAATTCAAACACTTTATTTAAAAAAAAAAAAAAAATCTAAGCAACATCCCAAGGCAATGCCTGGCTCAACACACCAGTTATTGATGGAATGCAATAGACTCGTTAACAATCTAGCTCTGTTTGTAATAAGGGGTGAGCATAATAGGGCACCATACTAAAATTCCTGAAATCAAAACCGGAACCATGTTGCAACAGGTTCCTTAAAAGGAGAACTGGAACATGTTGAACAGATTCCTGGAAAATGAGAACCGGAAGCAAAACCTCCATGTTTTGATTCTGATTAGGGTACCTTGTCTTTTGATTTACAACTCTTATAACTTGCAAATACAACAAACCAAAATAGCTGTTTAGCAAAGTTAATACTTAATACATATATTTATAACTATATATAATTTTTATTTTTATTTATTAAAAATTGGGCTTGAATTGATGTGTAATTTGGGATTAAGGGATACTTTTATCAGGTTACAAGGCACTGTATAGGTTTTGGTTCCAAAAAACTGAGAACCTAAACCAAAACTTGTTGCAACAAGTTCTCTATTTTACTACCTGGAACCTGAACCTCTTGTATAAGTTCCGAATCAGAACATGTGGTTCCTAACTAGGTCTAGTCCAGTAGTTAGTATAGGTACTTCCAGATTTCTATTTTATTGTTATGAAAAAAAAAAGAAAAATCACAAATCTATATAATAACTATAATTCAAGCTGTATTATACTCCCTCCGTTACATATTACTTACAACAAAGGAATATTATATATTTCACAAATCATACCCTTTTGTTACGAGTAATATATGTAACGGATGGAGTATGTAAGAATTGTAAGAAGTCAGATATAATTGAATGAACATTTTCGGAACTAGAATATATTTTTTTTCTCTCAAAACTTCTCATAAAATTTTATTCTAAATTCAACGGAAAATGTAGAACAACTTGCAATTTTAATAAGATTACTTGTCGCCTAATACTATACTCATTGTTGGATATATGGAGTAACAAAATTACGCGTGAATTGATACTACTATAGTATTTTTGTTTGAATGTTGAGGCTCAAGGGCCGTGCAGACGTGCAGTACAAACAATGGAAATGAATCAAATAAGAGGGGGAAAGGGATCATTTAGATCTTTTATTTTCATTTGTTTGGTTTAACTATTAGAAGAAATTACTTAAACTTAATCCCCTTTTTATCCTAAAAATTGATAATTGTTATTCAAACCTTCTAACAAAACATTTTGTATGGATCAATAATGGCGTAATAAAATGGTTTCCAACCAAAAAAGGAGTTCAATTTGAGATTAAATTTGACAAAATTAAAATTTATAAGAATTGTCTCAATTTGTCTATCAAAAAATGTCTCCATTCACATGTCGATACAAAGGCCAAACATGCTCTTTGCCTTTTCATTCTCTTTTTGATATTCATGGCCAGATAATTACAGATAAACTCTACACATTGTTAAATCAAGGTGACGTTTGTCTATTCAGTTTTCGAATTAAGATTAAATTCTACCTACAACTCTATTAGTAATAGCTTAAGACAAATTTCTAATTCCAATAAAAAAAAAAAAAAGTCGATCTGATTGAAATTAAATTAGTCGTACTACATTGTCCCACACTATTCATGATTTAATTTAAACGCCAAAGATGTTAGAACGGGGAACATTATGATAACAAATGCAGCATTGTTTGATGTATCACGAGGAAAAAGTTGTCTTCTTTACTAACTAAAGCAACTTTAACGCCTATATGAATTATTAGTCAAGAATTAGGCTACATGATTATCACTACTAATCAATTATTGCTCATGAATAGCATTCCTTGAGACTTAATTTCATTCTATACAATAATTTAAAGATGAGATGTTGGGTAAAGAATATACTAAACTTGTAATTAGATCTTCCTTAGATCTTTGACATCAGTTATTCTTTTGGATTTAACTCAAAATAATTCTTGCAATTTCTAAATTATAGCACCTAAAGATCATTTTATACAAGGATCATACATATATATCCTTAATAATTATTTTAGTTCCTCATTTACCAGTTAGTCACTTTAAATCAAAAGAGAGAGGTAATTGCATCATCACCTCCAATTAAACTCACATAATACGTTTCGAACTTCGAGTCTCTAAGTTAAGGTGACCCTTTTGTATGGAAGTCACCTAATCAACCGAACATAGACTAGTAGACTACCTCCTAATCTGTAAGGCTAAATTTGGGTGTCATCCATTTACCCTATTGAACTTTGACATAAGAGGAGTGAGGAGTGGAGGGACGGTTAGTGCCCCCCCAAAACCAATCTCCCTCAGGTGTGATATGGATTCAACTCCTCATCCCCCCTCCTATGAATTGTGATAGGAGGGGGAATCCCCCGTATCTTACCATTAAAAAAAAAAAATATTGAACTTTCACGTTATGAAAAATTATGCTCTACAAAAACAGATCAATTACACCCACAAAAATTAAAATATAAAGTCATAATCATTTACCATGACTATGAAAGTATGAAACATATTATAAAAAAAAAAATGGTCCATAGTTTTAGTTCAATATTCGTTAAAGACAATTATCACAAGAAAATTTGCAGCATTTCAACTTTCAAACTTTTTCATTTCCATGTTACACTACAATTACTTAAAAAGAAAGTAAGAAAAATATGTTACCAAGCATAACTTACCATGATGAAAAAGAATAACAAAGTTTTGACATAAACATTAATAATAACTTTTAGTCTTCATTATTAGTGTAACCTCCACCTTTCTTCCCTCGTACACGCCTCCTTCGGATACTACTATCCTTATCTTCATGTCTTGTGTTACCATCATTGAAGATCAATGGCATCTCGTTGATATCCTCGCCGTCGTCCTCAACCGTTGTCACACGGATACAAGAACATCTTTCTAGGGAAGCAAAGAATGCCGATGTTACACCGTTGATGAACCACATGGCCACCCCATCAACCTTTCCACAACTCGGGTGGCCCGACAACGACGATGACGATGAGGTAGAACGAACCTTGGTATGCCCACCTGCTCGGAAGTTCCAGAAGTTACTACAGCTTGATGAGGTTGTAGCTGCCATATTATGATCAAATTTGGTAGTGGTATAACACCCAAGATAATGAGCTAGTTTTAAGGATTTTTTTTAGTTGTACTGAATTGTGGATTGTTTACTTTCTACATAAAAAAATAAAATAAAAATAAATAAATAAAAAAAAAAAAAAAATTCCTTTTCTATGCGTCTAGCAGGCCCGTTGATGATTTTACGGATGACAAATTATATAAAGTTGTTAGCATGATGCTAGTCTCGTATAGTAATGGGGCCTTTCTAATTGTCTAATTGATGGTAGGGTCTACTTGAAAGTACATGGAAAAAAAAAATCTTGCTTCCACGTGAATCCGAGATTTATATGCACACAACTGACATTATATAAAATCTAATTACCCTAATTTTAATATAATAATAATTTTATTTTTTAACATAATAATCTTTATTAAAATTTGTGTGACCTTTAATATATATTATTGAGAACCCGAAGTGAACGTTATGTTGAACATAGTGACCTTATTTTCTACATAGTGACCTTCATTATTCATATTGACCCATATATAAAACATTTCATTAAAAAAAAAGTTAACCTCTTATAACTTTTGTATAGAATACCAATCAATGTCTTTTATTTCAATATAATAACCTTTATTTTAATATATTGACCTTTTTTTATTAATAAAACAACCATCATGTCTATAATGTTAGTGATCCACATATAATAAATTAGTGTGAACCAGGTCTATTTAAGAGTTTGTACCAAGGAAATTGACATGGTGTTAATTGGGGGTAATTAGGTCATATTCACTTCACCTTCTTTTTGTTGAATTGAATTTATTTTTACTGAAATAAAATTATTTTTGCTAACCTTAAATTAGTTGTAGAATTAAATAAATTTTTGCTGAAGTGAAATTATTTGTACTAATTCACTATTATATTTCTTCTTTAGAGTTATTGATTTTTACTGAATTGAAATATTTACTGAACTGAAATTAATTATACTAAAATGAAATGATTTTTACTAAAATGAAGGTTTTTTTTTTTTTAATGGAATAGGGAAGGGTGATTTCATTAAATAATAATAATAGTCATTCGACACTTACAATCATTCCTTAAGAGATCTAAATTCTCAATACAAGAATTAAACACTCCTAAACTAATGACATCACTTCCAAACTGCTCCTGAATAATTTTAGATGTCTTTGCATCGTTCTTGACAGAGCTCCGTTGATGTATAGTCGCAAAAGTGATAAAACTTGATTGGTCATCAAGATCTGCAAATTTGTAAGACGAATCTTCTAAATCTGCACACTTATACCGACAGACCCGCAATTCCACAAATTTATAAGACGAATCTTCCAAATTTGTATCCCTGCACACACTAAAAACAAACAAACAAACAATACTAAACTATACATGGAGGAACTGATTAAACCCTACATGGAGGGCCTGACTATAACACCAAACTATTGGTGATCTTTATAAATTAAAACATGAAATTAAAGAAAAATTTGGGGCTTACCATCGATAAAAATCGATGGCAGCCCCTAAATTACTATGGTGGCTAGGTTTGAAGAGAGAGAATAGAGAAAATTTTAGGGTTTTTCTTTTCCGATCTTACTAAAATGAAGTTAATTATACTAAATATTACAGTATATTTTTAACGCGAACCAAATAGGGCCTTAGAGTAACTTAGCTTTTGTAATATACTCCCTTAATACTAGCAACCATTAACTTCAATAATACTCCCTTCGTATTTTATTACTTGCTTTATTTATTCTGGCATGCAATTCTATATAAAAAATATATATATATATTATTTTATGATGGAAAAGCGGTTGGTTGAAAGATTAAAAAAATCTGAAAAAACAAAAGTGAATATAAGTCGAGAGAGAATATGAAAAATATTAAAATATAGTATGAGAGGACCACTAGTGGGGAGAAAAATAATAAATCTTGTTAAAAGTTTTCAAGAAACGAAATGGAGTAAGTAATAAAATATGGCTGCATAAAAAAAAGTGGAGCAAGTAATAGAATATGGCCGCTATAGAAAGAAAGTGGAGCAAGTAATAAATTACAAAGCTCATGGGGTATATTTATAGCTCCACCGTTTTTTAATAGCAACATATAGGATTTTGCACTATTAACAAACACTTCATTCACCATGTGAGGGTTTTCTTAGATTCATCTTGACTATATTTTCAAAATATTATCTTATTATAATTTTTAGGAAAATTTGTCAAAAATAAGCCAACCTTTACGTGATTAGCTCAAATAAGCCAACATTTCGGTTAACTAAAAATAAGTCGACTTTTATAAGATATTTCTCAAAATAAGTCAAAACCTACCCTGTAAGATTATAATGTAATCAGTTGAAGAGGTAAAGTATAACACGTGTCATTATGTGGTTGGTCCCTTTTTAAAAAATTAATTAAAATTTATTTTTTGATTAATTATTAAACTTTTTTAAAATTAACAATTAATTAATTCTATCAAATTAACTTAAAACTAATAAAAAATAAAAAAAAGCTAAGCCACCTCCTCCTCCCATCCACTGTCAGCGGCCGGCGGCCGACGATCACATCTGTCTCCTGGTGACGGCGACCACCCCCCTCCCTTTCCCATTTCTGCTTCTCCTACCACCACCCCTCCCCTCTTTCCTTGTATTGGAAACAGCCCCTCCCCCCTCCTTTCCCTCTATTGTGAGTTCGTGACCTTTGAATAAAGCTTCTTTAAACTACACAAAGCTTAACAGCAAAATGGTGAGTTTGCTTATTGAATTTTTTGAAAACGCTTTAATTTGGGTGAATCTGGATTTGCTTGGTTCGCCCGAACACGATTTCGGTTCACCAATTCTCTATTTTGTTCTACTTTGGGGCTGCTATGGAGTTTGTGGCGGTTGTTACTAAGTGCGGTTGTTGCGGTGGAGATGGGGGGCGCGTGACCATTCATTTGGGGTAGTAGTAGGCTGGCAGCGGTGTGTGATTTTGTGCGCGAGGCGGTTTGATTGGTGATGCGTGTGGGTGTTGGTGAATTGTGTTGTTGGCGTAGGAGTTTAGGTTAGTTTGTGAGAATTGGTGATCTATTGCGCGTGAGCTGGTGCAAGAAGGTGAGGGGTGGGTAGCCGGCGTTGGCGAGGGTGGTGGTACCCGGCCGCCGGCAGGGGAGGGTAACTGGCAGTGGGTGGGGGAGGGGATGGCTAGGCTTTTTTTTTTGTTTTTTTTTTTTTTTTTTAAAATTTAAAATTTTGTTTATTTAATATTATAGTTAAACATTAATTAAATTAAGTAATTTTTTTTAATTATAAAAATGAGTAGGTTATAGGTCATTTGACCTACTAAAAGAAAATACCTTTAAAAGTTAAATTATTTTGAGTTAATTGAAAAGTTGGCTTATTTTGAGATAACCCACGCAAATGTTGGTTTATTTTTGACAAATTTTCCTAACTTTTACTTAAGTATAATTAGTTTTTCTTGGTCATTTCATATTAATTTGATATATATCAAGAGCATTGATTATTAACGTTGAAAGATCCTACCTTTTTAATCCGTCTTTTCCTCTATCAAAAGAACTCACTTTCTTCCCACAAAAATTTTAACTTTTCTTTCTCCAAGATACAAACTTTCAATCTTGAAACATGGATAAAAGATACTTTTACTTAGATGAACAAAGTTACCATCATGAGCACTTTAGATAGGATGCTATGAAAAGGAAGTTTGATAGGCTTCTTGAAGTCTTGAGAAATAGAAGAAGCCCCAAATCGAAGAAGGAGAAGTAGTCCAAGAGGAGAAGATGGTTCTCACTTTCCTTACCGATAAGGGAACACGGCATCATGAGTACAACCATGACCGAGACTTCATTTTTGGAACTTCCTGACTTCAAAGGTAATTTTATCCTAATGAATTTCTTGATTAGGTTGAAAATACGGAAAAAAATATATATGATTGTAAAGGCTATAATGATAAAAAAAACATCGTAATTGGCCATGTTTAAGCTTAAAAACATGCATCTTTATGGTATGAAATCTTTAAGAATCGTAGGAGGAATCAAGGAAAAACAAAAATCACTTATTGATTGGGATAAATTGAAGAAACACATGAGTCATTTTTATGCTCAGAGATTATTTCAAGATGGTTATCTTAAATTGAATGCTCTCAAACAATGGTCTATTCGGTGGAGAAATATACAAGGGAGTTTTAAAATCTCTCTTATTTGAGTGGAGTTGAAAAAGGCCTGACCCGGAACATAAGATTGCTAGGTACATAGGTGGTCTTGAAAGAAAGCTTGGGAAGAAGTTTGATGTTCATGCCCATGCATGGTAGCTTTTTTCATGTGGTGCTAAAGTCCTTAAAGTTTGAGAATTATGGCATGATGATTTGTGCTACTAGGTATTCTAAACATTCTATCAAAAACCCTTATGCATCAAAGAGTGAGACACGCAAGCTTTTACCAACTATGATGGAAGTGGCTATGTGCAAAATTGAAGATCCTATATATGTTTAATGAAGAAGTATCTACACCATATTCTCCTCTTGATCACAAGAGAGACTATGGTGTACCTATCTATGATGAAGAATCAGTGTTTGATGTATGGTCCAAATTGGAAAGATGCACCACTGATTATGATCTTGAATGACGTAAACACAGAGCTTGTGAGGATTCATTGTGCCTTCAGTTCATGAGATCATAATCTCTTATGTGAGGTATATAATCTTGCTCCTCTCTTTCCTCCTAGTAAGGTTTTTTTTGACAATCCTGTTAATGAGAGTTGTGATAATTAATATATTTAGCGTGAATTGAAAGAAAAGTGTAAGTTGGATGTTGTGAAAGTTTCTTTGAGTGATCATGGTGTTTGTTCAACGAACGACTTTTAACTCTCATGAACATCTTGCGTTTGATTCTTGTTTTCCATATTATGATGTTGGAAAAAGTGTAGCTAGACTATAATTTAAATGGAACTCTTTTTTCCATGGTTTGTTGATTGGTACATCTTGCATGTGTAACACATTTGGTGTTGGACTTTCCTTCGATGATGATTTTTAATATGACTCTACACTACTTGTTGGGTCATCACGTGTTAGCCAACCTCCATGGTTATCATATTGCGCTTGTTGTGGTTGCTTGATTAAAAGAATCAATAAAGTAGGGGTGTCCATTCGGTTTCCGATTTGGATTTAGCACAAATCCAATCCGATCCGAAATAAATTTTGGTTTTTAATTTTTAAATCCAATTCGATCCGAATTACCTATCAAATCTAATCCGATCCAATCCAAAAATCCGAATTAAAATACGTTGCTAATTTTTTTGGGTCTAATGCGATTATAAAAATAAAATTGCAGTAATAAAATTTCAATTCTTGAAAGTATAATAGTACATGATTTATACAAGTATTGAAAATATAGGTTTACATGATTAATATTATTATACTCACAAATAAAGTTTAATATGATTAATATTAACAATTTTTTTTTTTTTTTTTGGTAAAACAACGCTTTCATAATTCGGTTATTTGCATCCGAACAAGGTTAATCTAATCCGAATTTTCAAAAAAATTCAATCCGATCCGATTTGATTTAAAGTTTGGATCCGATCCGAATTGATAATTCAGTTTGGATTGGATTGGATTTCGGTTTTTATTCGAATAATGGACACCCCTACAATAAAGTGTATGATGATATTGTTATCTCTTTATTTATTTGGCTCGCTTGATTTAACTCTTCATTTTACGCGACACTACAAGAAAATTAGTTTTTAACAACAAAAAAAGTCGTTGCTAAAAACCCAATGTCGTTGCAGGGTCGTTGCGCGCATGGGCGTCACAAAAAATAGGGGCAACGACTTCTGCCATCGTTGCTAAAGAGACATTTTTTACAACGATAATTATCGTTGCCATACATTGTGTTATTAATCTATACTTCCTCCGTTTTTTTTTATTATTGCACCATACATGATGGACACACATTTTTTGTTAATGGGAAAAATGAAGAGAGGGAAGGGTAAAAGTACAAAAAAATCCATGTGATGTAAACATAAAGTAAAGAATCAAATGTTAAAAGTAAGTGTATATTGGATATTTGTAGTATGAACACATATATTTTGTTTCTTTAAATGGAAATAGTGCAATATTTGTGAAATTTCCATAAAAGGTAAATGGTGCAATAATAAAAGAATGGAGGAAGTATATTGAATATATGTAACGCTACGACAATTGTTGTTGTCAAAGCTTTTTTTTGCAACAACAAATGTCATTGCAAAAAAGGTTTATATTTCGCTACAATAAATGTCGTTGCAAAATATATATATATATATATATATTTATATATATATATATATATATATATATATATATATATATATATATATATATATATATATATATATATATAAACCTGAATATTTTTATTAATAATTATTGTAACATTACAATTTGATTCAACAGAAAGCAATGTTATTGTTCATAGCTGGGATGCATTAATTGCAACATTTACTAGTATCGGCACCATCAACACCAACTATAACTCGATAGCAGTGATAGAGGTGACAACAAGATATCCGCTAGAATGAAAATCGGAGCGGTATCTTGCTCATAATTTGTCAAGACTAAACACAAGAGACTTGTTTAAAAACCAACAAAAAATTTATGAATAGAAGAAACTTTTTTGTGATATTGTTGAACAAATTTAGAGCTATCGACATAGTTATAGAAACAAAAAGAGACATACTCTTTTGAATCAGAGAGATAGTATATTATTCTTAATACTTGATTACAATGAGCTATCTAAATAATTTCAATTACTTTAAAAACAAGCCAACCATTTAGAAATACAACACAAACATTATTTCCATGAATGATTAACACCTTACAAGTATAAACTCATAATGGATAATATAATGAAGATTATACTTAGTCGTGGTTATATTTTGATTTATATAGACCAAAAATACACATATGTAATGCACAATAACCCATACTCGAATAATAAAAACACAAAATAAAAGTTCCATACCTCTATCATTTATGCCAAAGCAATCAATGAGACTAGCTATAATACAAAAATCAAAAAGAGAGCCGAGCAGTAAAATCACAATGAGAGCCAAGCAGTTGAACATTCTTTTCTATCATGTAAGCACAAGATTAATTTCTGTAATATTTTGCACAAGCATGCAATTGCTGCTATTGTGTCCTCAGTAACCATATTCAGCAAAACAGATCAATTCTGACGTTTCAGTAGCCTGTTAGAAATTCTACATCCTGTACAAAATCAGAAATTAATGATTATGATGTGACATCCTTTATACATGTAACACTCATATTTGAAGTTGATCTCTTCAATCATATTGAAAGTAACACTTTCACCTCTAAGTCCAAAAAGAAAAGCTGTAATAGATAAAGAAGAAATGAGCTACAAAAAGGCATGGGTTGCGGCAGATAGGAAATCAGGATATGAGGATACGTTAGATAAAAATTTTACACAAATGAAGCTAAGTTTCTCAATTGAATCTAGTAGTTGTCTAAATATTCTTATGTTCCATTTAATAGAGCAGACATGGCTAGAACATAGCACACCAGCAAATATGCCAGCCAAAGCATAAAAAATCTTTCATGTCGGTCATCCAAAAACCCAAATGAATCTGGCTTAATTAACGACATTTGCCGATGCATTACATATAATTAAAAATAATAAAATCTTTATCTAAAATGTCACATTTAAATCCTTTACACCCTAACAAGGAAGAACTAAACCGAAAGTTCTTGGTTAGATTAGACAAGAACAACATAGAATTATAATGATTCAAAAAATCGTGCAAAATTTTCAAACATGGTTCTAAATTTGTATATACTAAATAAGATAAATTTAAGAATTTATACCTTTAGAAGTGACATATGAAGCTTAGTAAGTGAAGCATTTTGGTTAAGCAAAGTAACCTCAATCGATAATACTAACATTTTCAATTTCTTATCAAATAGTAGCAAAAATAGAAGAAACAATAATACAAATATAAAAGGATCACCAACAACTAGCGATAGACACAACAAAAGGTAATAATAATAACAAAAAAGCAGAAGATATAAAAATGAAAATCATATATTAGAATGATACATACCTTACCCATATATATACCATTTGAATTTCACAAACATTGATTAGAATAGACAACAAAAGATCAACAAACCAGCAATAATAGTTTAGAAAATTACGCATATTAGCGTATAAAAACATGCAAAGTAAAATAAACAAAATAGGATTATTTTACTAAACTAAATAGCACATTATGGAATTCGATAACACTATGATGCGAATATGTCTAGTTTGTCCTTGATATCAATCACCAATAAATTTACGATATTAGATGACCCCCAAGTGTAGTCCTCGAATGTCCTCATTACCACGTGATTTATATGCTACCACCGTTAATGTTATTTTTAACAAAGAGAGCAAGGAAACCAAGGTAAAATATACACATGCATTTTCATGTAATTTGTTAATTAGTAAATGTTTTTAATATAATTTGATTTCATGTAACAGGCTTAAATCTATGGTGTATATATATCATATCATAGTTTTGTATGTTATTACGAAAACACATTTAGAATGATTAATATGAAAATAAAATTTATAGGTTAGTCTATGTATATATAAGTTATGAAAATTTATAAGTCATGTAAATTTATAAGTGTTGTTTTCGTGATAAGTTATAGAATGGAAAAATCTGACGTGTACTCCAAGTCGCTTAGCCTCTGAAATTCTTAGAAGTTCCTTTCCTATTCAAAAAAATAGTTCAAGTTTAGTTTGATCTTTAAGTTGTATGGAATTTTTTGAAGGTTGTTATTGTGGACTGATATGTCTAATTTATATATTGATTTACCTCGTCGCTTGGTTATAATTAGTAGTGTTTTTGGCTCTTTAGAGCCACTTTTATTACTAATTTGTGTTTTCTAGTGTCTTCGTAGTTTTGGTTGAGTTTTGTAGGAAATTGCACACTTGGAGCATTTTCCTGGGATTATTTGGAGCAACTACGAGCATTGGAAGAGCACGACCATTTTTCATAGCCCAAGGCCGGTTAGAGTTATCAAACCGGTGATTAAGGGCTCGACATATGAGAAGCCGAGGCATTGGACCGAGTGATTAAAGCCCCAAGGTGGAAATTAGCGTTGAGCCAAGTTGTTAGCCCAAAACAAGAGTCCAAGATGCCCAAGTAGCTTCGCCCGTCCGGAAAGGGCCTCGCCCGAAGGAAAACATAATGTTGATAATGCAGGTCAAGTTATCTTAATTATGTGGGAGGTTTATGAATCTTAATGTTGAAAAAAAGAATCCAAGATGCCCAAGTTAGCTTCGCCCGTCCGGAAAGGGCCTCGTCCAAGATGCCCAATTATGTGGGAGGTTTATGAATCTTAATGTTGATAATGCAGGTCAAGTTATCGAAGATATGGCAATTCATAATTCCCAATATGGGAATCCTAGAGGGTTTTCTAACAAAGGAAAACATAATGTTGATTCCGTATTCTTTTTACAGGCTCAGTTATCATCTATTTGCCAAAAACTAGATAATCTTACTGGCATTCCTAACTCTGTAGCTAATGTTTCTGCTGTCAAGAATACTAATGAAGCTTTTTGTGAAAATTGTGGAATTGTAGGACATTGGGAGCAAGATTGTAGGAGTTCCATGGAACAAGTTAATGCCTTCCAAACCTATAGGAAAAATAACCCATACTCCAACACTTATAATCCTGGCCTCCGAAACCATTCATATCTTTCCTACCGGAGTACCAATGTACAAAATCCTCCACCTCCACAACAAACACAACAACAACCACCACCACAGCAAAAATATTACCATCCTAACACTGGCCAGAAAACCCAATCACAACCCTCCTCATTTTCTGACCCTGCTTTATCAGAAATTCGAGCGATGCTATCAAGTATGCAAAAGCACATGGAGAGTAGGGATGCACAAATTGATTCGATTATAGTTCATAATAAAATTATGGACAATTAAATTGCGCAGATTTCATCTACCCTATAAACCCGTCAGTAGGGAGCTCTCCTATCGCAACCATCATGCTAATGTAATTACTCTAAGGAGTGGTTCACACTATGATGGGCTCCTATGCCCAAGGATGATGAACCTATTTCTAATCTGATTCCCTTGTACCAAATGCTAATGTTACTAACCCTGCATGGCTACAAGAGGAAACTAACCCTTCTAATGTTTCTTTGCATGGTGAATCTTAGGATAAGGGTGGAGATGTGCAGAGTCCAGTCATCAAACTTCCATTTCCAAATAGACATTTGAAGAGTAAGTTTGATGAGCAATTTGGTAAGTTTTTGGAGGTTGTGAAAAATTTGCAGATAATAGTTCCTTTCACTGATTTAATCACTCAGGTTCCTGCATACGCTAAATTTATGAAAGATATCTTGACTAGGAAGAGGGCCTTTGGTGAGGTAGAAACTGTAGCTTTTACAAAAGAATGTAGTGCTTTATTGCAAAATAAATCCCCTCCTAAATTAAAGGATCCTCGTAGTTTTTCTATCCCCTGTCATATTGGTAATGTTTTCATAGATAAAGTATTATGTGATTTGGGTGCTAGTGTTAGTGTTATGCCATCATCTGTGTGTTCTAAACTTAATATGGGTGATTTGAAAGTTATTAAAATTACTTTACAGATGGCAGACCGTTCTGTTAAATACCCCTTAGGTATTTTAGAGGATGAACCTGTCAGAGTTGGTAAATTTTTTATCCCTGTGGATTTTGTTGTTTTAGACATGGCTGAGGATACACAATTCCCATTATATTAGGTAGGCCTTTTCTTCACACTGCAGGAGCCATAATTGATGTAAAAAATGGAAAACTAACCCTTTCTGTTAGAGATGATAATATCACTTTTAATTTAGGGAAGGTTTTGAAAGGACCTATGCTAGAGGAAAACTGTTGTTTAATTGATGTGATTGATATAATGGATGATATTTTTGAAGAAAACTTACCACAGGTAGTTGCAAGAGATCCCTTGGAGGAAATTCTTTGTGGCAAATTAAATGCAGGTGATGCGAGTATTTGGAATACAGAGGTGGACGCCATAGAAAAAGCTCTCACAATTGAAGAACTCGATCCTATAGAGAGCAAGAAGGTAGTGAAATTAGTTCAGGAATCAAAACCTGCAGAGGTCAAGAAACCTGAACTAAAACCTCTCCATTCTCATTTAAAATATGTTTTTCTTGATGAGCAGGAACTATACTCTGTGATCATTAGTACTGCACTTGATGACCCACAAACTTCCCAACTTCTAGAGGTTCTTCGAACCCACAAAAGGGCAATAGGGTACAGTATTGATGATCTCAAGGGTATTAGCCCTGATTTTTGTATGCATAGGATACATCTAGAGGACAAATACAAGCCATGTATTCAACCCCAGAGGAGGTTGAATCCTAATATGCAGGAAGTAGTTAAGAAAGAGGTTATGAAATTACTTGATGCAGGTATTATCTATCCTATTTCTAACTCAAAGTGGGTAAGTCCTGTTCAGGTGGTTCCTAAAAAGAGTGGGATGACTGTGATTAAAAATGATAAAAATAAATTGATTCCCACTAGAACTGTTACAGGGTGGCATATGTGCATTGATTATCATAGATTAAATATCGCCACTAAAAAGGACCACTTCCCTCTCCCTTTTATTGATCAAATGCTTGAGAGGTTAGCTAATCATAAGTTCTTTTGTTATTTGGATGGGTATTCGGGATTTTTCCAAATTCCAATTCACCCTGAAGATCAAAAAAATACTACATTTACATGTTCTTATGGTACTTTTGCATATCGTAGAATGCCTTTTGGTTTATGTAATGCCCCTGCTACCTTTCAACGTTGCATGATGAGTATTTTTTTTGATTTCATAGAGTCTATCATGGAAGTATTTATGGATGATTTTAGTGTGTATGGGTCTTCATTTGATGCATGCCTTGTAAATCTTGCTAAAATTTTGAAAAGATGTGAAGAATGCAACTTGGTTTTAAATTGGTAGAAGTGTCACTTTATGGTGACATAGGGAGTAGTCCTTGGTCATATTGTATCTGATAAGGGTATACAGGTAGATAAGGCTAAGATTTCTTTGATTGAGCAATTGCCTCCTCCAGTTAATGTTAAGGGGGTTAGAAGTTTCTTAGGTCATACGGGATTTTATCGTCGCTTTATCAAAGATTTTCTAAAATTGCTAAACCACTAACTCAGCTTTTACTCAAGGATGCCCTATTTGATTTTACTGACGAGTGTCTTGAGGATTTTAACAGGATTAAGCAGGCTTTGATATCGGCACCCATCATATGTGTACCCGATTGGAATCTTCCTTTCGAGATTATGTGTGATGCAAGTGATTTTGCATTAGGAGCCGTGCTAGGACAAAGAAAGAACAAAGTTTTGCATGCTATTCATTATGCAAGTAAAACTTTGGATGAAGCTCCAGTCAACTACGCCACTACGGAGAAGGAGTTTCTTGCTATGATTTATGCTTTAGAAAAATTTAGATCATATCTAGTTGGCTCTAAAGTTAATGTTTTTACTGACCATGCAGCTATAAATACTTAATAGCTAAGGTGGAATCAAAGCCTAGGCTTCTCCGTTGGGTTCTCTTGCTCCAAGACTTTGATGTGGAGATTAAAGATAAGAAAGGTGCAGAGAACGTTGTGGCAGACTACTTGTCACGTATCAGGTATGATGAGGGTAAGGATTCTCTTCCTATAGATGATTCTTTCCCTGATGACCACTTGTATGCAGTTGTAGAGCAACACCCTTGGTATGTTGATTATGCTAATTATTTGGTGGGTGGTACCCTACCTCCTGACTTGTCCTACCAACAGAAAAAGAAGTTCCTTTATGATGTTAAACATTATTTTTGGGATGATCCTTTTTTGTTTCGTGAGTGTGCAGATGGATTATTCCGCAGGTGTGGTCCCGAATGGGAAGTTCACGACATTCTCACTAGTTGCCACAACTCACCTTATGGAGGACATCATTGTAACACCCCGTCCTTATCAACGAAAAGATGCCAGCGGAAATAACATCAGGATGGAAATGCCACTTAAGAAACAAAAAAAAGAGTTTTACAAAGAAAGACTTAACTTGAGTGTTTCATAACAAAATAGACGATATTAGGTTCAAACATGGCCTATAAAGGCTTATTACACTCAAAACATCATACGGTATACATCAAAAGTCTTTTTAGTAAACCACCTCCATCAAACCAAACCAAAAACTAGTTTAGAGAAATACTATAACATAGAAGGACTGTCTAACACCGTCCTCATAAAAGTCTATGATAGCCAACACAAGGGGGTAGGTCCTAAAGCCAATCCTCACTGACCCGACCCAAATGGTGATAATCCTACAATCACTCGGCATCTGTAACAATAACAAAAATTACACAATCAATGGGGAGTAACTAGCAGTTCTCCCTAAAACAAAGAATCACAAAGTATACATGAAAGACTACGCCATTAGAATGCAACCAAGAAACATGGCAATTCATAACATAACAATTTAACTTTCTAAGAGAAATAACATGAATTAATATTTAAGACTCACAGTTTAAAATAGCCCAAATCATAGAAATAAAATTTAAAGTGATTGTTCAAACAAATATGAATTGAGGTAGAAATGAACGCTAGTGGATCTCGCAGCCCACTTCCTAAGGTTTGTCAGGGCGAACCTCCAGATGATCTCGCAGCCATCTGTGTCTAAGAATGGTCAAACTCCCGGTTTTCCTACTCGGATTCCGCAGCCCAAGTAGTTCCGGACGACAACAATTAACCCAGGTGGTACTACTTGAATCCCGCAGCCCAAGTAGTTGGCATGTTCTAACCATTGAATCTCGCAGCTCAATGGCTTCTAACACTCAATTATTTAAGAGCATTTATAATAAAATACTTTACTAAAAAACCATCCAAAAAATAGTAGAGAAGCCAAAACGGCCTTACACTCATGCTCATCAATAAAAACAGTAACAATCATTAATAGGTGACACTATTTCTAAAACCACACCAAGTCATCCCACACATAAATCTTAAAAATACTAACAATGTAAACATAATTGATCAGGATATTCCACTCAATAACATACAAGTTTATAGAATTGCAATATCATGCGTTTAGTTTAGCTAATCACCCTACATCAATATTTCACAGTACATTAGAAATATATATCCACTTATATTTAACTGAAAAGCTAAATTAATTCAATTGTTCCGACCATCAGACATAAAATCATTAACAAGTTTATATCAATGGAGTCTAATCAATCATTATGCACGCATAGTAATCTCCAATACCAAAATTTAACTAATTATTATTACACTATTGATCATATGAGAAATATTTCCTTCCTAACCTCCATAATCATCATATGATTCTACTAGAAACAAATCATACGAATGGCAGTGACATTTCAATTCCTTACTTACCTAGAATCTAAAAGCCTGACAAAATTAAAGGAAGTATGTTTCATGCATTCCACTAACATAATTTTCCTAATAATTAGTTATACGTGGCTAAAAATTAGGACTAGGCTACATATTATACTATCAACTTGGCATGATAATAGGTGAGGTAAGTCAAGTATATAAACAACCGAGTTTACAAATTAATCATTCATTCTCACGCAAACCCATTATACGAAACCAACTAAACCATCACATATATAATTAACATGTACATTAGATATGATAGGACCAGTAAGGTATATGATTATAATTAGCAAAGTACAACTTAGCCCACTCTAATTCGTAATCTGACATCCATAACTATGAAATTCTAGTTTAAGAGATTGTGCTAGTTACCTTGTTGTAGAGTAGAAGTTACACAAGAAAGACCAATTAAAGAACAATGCTCCCCCGTCAATCTCCTTCCCTTGAGTATAATAGGTGAATTTTGAGTGGAATCTTGTGAGGAAAAATAAGAGGATTTGGCAGCCAATACTCACGACATACTACCATATTTTATAGATGAAGTAAGAAGTTGAATGGAGGGAACTTGGACAGTTTACAAGAATAGGAAGTGAAATGAAAATTAATACGGTAATTAGTGAAATAAAGTGGGGGTTAAGACATCAAAGGTCATACACAAACCAATAATTATCTCCTAAACTCTTCACATTATCAAATGCTCATCCATCAAGTGCACGTACAACTTGGCTTTAAAAAAAATGAGAGTTGGTCCAAAAATGGAAATGATAAGACAACAATGAACGTCAAATAACATACTAGTCATGCACCAATAAATCACATACAAATATACAAATTATCCATAACTAATACTAATGTAGACTAACAAGATACGATAAAATATATACGTAAATTAATTTTAGAAAATAAGTTACTAGGGACGTTGCTAGTGAAGGATATCAGCTAAAAAATACGAGGCATTACAATCATGGTCCCACCAAAATGGTGGCCAAAATTAATGAGTCAGGTTTTTATTGGCCCACTATGTTTAAGGATGCTAACACTTTTGTGCAGGCTTGTGACTCTTGCTAGAGGACTGACAACATCTCGCGGCGGCATGAGATGCCTCAAACTAGAATATTAGAAGTTGAAATTTTTGATGTTTGGGGTGTTGATTACATGGAACTGTTCCCTTCTTCAAGAGGGAATCTTTATATACTTGTCGCCGTTGATTATGTATCTAAATAGGTTGAAGCCATTGCCACTCCTACCAATTATGCCAAGGTAGTCCATAGGCTTTTTAAGAAAACCATCTTTTCAAGATTTGGAGTGCTTGGAGCTATAATCAGTGATGGAGGATCTCACTTTCATGAGCGGAAGTTAGACACCCTCCTCAAAAAGTATGGTGTATACCATAGGACAGGTTTAGCCTATCATCCCCAAACGAGTGGCCAAGTCGAAGTTTCTAACCGTGAGATCAAGGCCATTCTAGAGAAGGTGGTGGCAAAATCAAGGAAAGATTGGAGTGATAAGTTAGATGACACTCTTTGGGCGTACATAACTTCATTTAAGACTCCGATTGATACTACTCCCTATAGACTTGTGTATGGTAAAGCATGTCACCTCCCGGTGGAATTGGAGTATAAGGCATATTGGGCTATTAAAGAGCTCAATATGGATGCTAAGCTAGCGGGTGAAAAGAGGCTACTTCAATTCAACTTAATCAACTAGTTGAGTTTAGGTTGACGGCTTATGATAGTGCACGTGTCTACAAGGAGAAGACCAAGAGATGGCACGACAAGATGATCCTTCCGAGAGAGTTCAAAGAGGGTGATAAGGTTTTGTTGTTCAACTCTAGACTTAAACTTTTCCCAGGAAAGTTAAAGTCAAGGTGGTCGGGTCCTTTCACTGTTAAAAGGGCAAATAAGTTTGGTTTTGTGAATTTAATCGATGAACATGGTAGTGAGTTCAAGGTAAATGGCCAAAGACTTAAGATATACCATGAAGGGGCTACGATTGGTGCGGTTGAATTACTTCACCTAATTGATTCCAGTTTATCTTGAGTGACATATGGTAAGAGGGTCGTGCGGGACCTAGATAAACCAGCGCTTTGCGGGAGGCAACCCGTATTTTCTTGTTTTTTTAGTTTAGTTTTCTTTCTTTCTTTTTATAGTGTGAGAAGAGAGAAGGGAATTTAATGAGTTTTATGAGTTTTTGCACATGTTTGGAGGAAAAGAGTTAGCCAAATTTGGAGAAAAGAAAAGGAAAAAATTAGACTTTAGTGCTGTAGCGCGCCCGACCGGGCGTGAGAAGAGAGTTCAAAAAAGGAAGAAAATCACCCGACCGGGCACGAGAGCAAGGTGGAAAATTCAACAATTTTTGCCCGACCGGGCGCGAGACTTGACGAGTACGGACCAAATTGCTCGCCCGACCGGGCACGAGAAGTGGAATTTTTAAAAGAGGTGGCTCGCCCAATCGGGCGAGCTGGCGTCCGACCGGGCGCGAGAGGATAAAAAATTTGGAAATTTAGATCGCCCGACCGGGCACGTCTCACCCGACTCTTTTCTTCCCTCTTCTTTCTTTCCTCTTTATTTTTCTTTCCTCCATTCTTTCTCTCTCTAAAACCTTAAAACCTCTACCTTCTCTCTAAGATCTCCTCTCCAATTCTCACCCAAATTCAAAATTTTTTACATATTCTTTCTCCTTTCTTCATCCTCTACATTTCTACACCAATTTTATCCAATTTCAAACAAACTTTTTACAAATCCATATTCAAAAATGGCGTCAAAGAGGCCAAGAACACAAGGGGGGCGTGGTTCAAGCTTAAACCAAGGCTATGACCCGGAATTGCAACTTCCTCAGTGGCTCAGCATCCGAATAACAACGGAAACCCAACGAGAACGGCTCATCAAGCTCTATGAGCGTGAGGTAATACCTTCTCGGTGGTTACACCACCGTATTCTTGAGGCTTTAGGATTGTATGATCATGTTAGGAGATTCATGAATGATATAAGAATGAGAAAATTCGTTGACATGCATTATCCTACTTTTCGTGAATTAACACGTGAATTTCTATCCTCTTTGAATGTTGTTAATAGTAAAAATGGTCCTAATTTGTATTTTAGGTTGAACAATAGAAATATTAGTTTAACTTATATCGAATTTTGTAAATTATTTGATTTGGAATCTGAACACCCCCACCATTGGCATGAACAATATAAAATAGAAGATATCTATCGTGTTCTAACTGGTTTGCCGACCCTTAACTCCCAACATGCTAGTGCCCGGTTTATTCACCACCCCGTCCCTAAAATTTAGCAAAGATTTTCGGGCGCGTGTTTTTCGGGTTGGTATGTTCCCCATAATGCCCAAACCAACGAACTAGCAATCATAGGACACTATGTGTTTGGGTATGGTAAATTGAACATAGGTAGATATATTATCCACCACTTGAGTAGACATGCCACCGCTAGTACCACCACTAGGACTCCTATCCGATTAGGAGGCCTTATTACTAGAATAGCTGTTAAGGAAGCCGAGTTTAGTGAAGCTAGGACTTAGGGTTTCAAAAACTGTGGGGTAGGGGGGGGGGGACACCTATATGACCACTAGGTACCTTGAGAGTTTGAATTTGGTAGAGTTAGATAGCCAACGAATCCCCATTGGTGTGTTAGGGTAGGAACGGAGCCTCCTTTGCGTGTCTTTCCCCTTCCTAACCCCGAGTTGAACGCCTTTCCCCCTGGGCAAGAGTCTTATACCTATGATGCTTTAATTGCCTATGCCCAGGGACGAGCACCACCACCATCACCACCCCAGCCTGAGCCCGTGGTGGTGCCATCACCACCTCATATGCCTCCACCTCCCCCTAGGCAAGATTCCGAGACCGTTTGGGATTTACAGGGCATAGGACAAGCCCTAGGCCGTATTGAGGGGTCTTATTGGGAGATTAGACAAATGGTTGGTTCTATAGACCGACGGTTAGGCTACATTGAGAGAAACCAGGGTGGGGCTTTATACCCCATGTTTGATGACTATGCTCGTCGGGGTGCTAATCCTGACGATGCTCTCTACCCCGACTGGTTTTAGGCACCACCTCAGGGATACGTCGATCCCACCTCTCATGGCATTTACACAGACTATTCGGCCTTTCATGGATATGGCCAAGACATTCCTTTTGGGGGCCTCCGGGGGGGACTTATAACCCTAACAATTTTGGTGGTAGTTCATCTGGTGGTGCAGGTGGTAGTGGCGGATTTGGCTTCATGGATGAGGATGCTGAGGATTAGTCGTGCTGGGTTAGTTCCCGAGCCAATGAGGACATTGTCTGATCTTGGCTTGGGGGAGATTTTTGGATGTTGGTATCTTTCTTCTTCTATTTCTTCTATTTTTGGTGTGTTTTAGTATAGTTTTATTGCTTTCTAGTATAGTTTTTATTGCTTTGAAAAAATGAAAAAATACAAAAAAATTGAAAAAAATAAAAAAAATGCAAAAATACGTTTCAATGAATTGTAAATCATGCTCCCCTGTGCCCCATATTTAAAAATTATTTTAATTCTTGGTATATGATGATGAACATTGTGGATAGGTTAGTCATGACTTGATATTTGGTTGCTTGGATGCCCTAACATGCGTTAATTTTTCCAAACTGCTGTGAATATAGTGCTTGACTAGTTGATTTGGTTAGGAATCGTGCTTTAGTTCCTGGTATGTCAATGTATTTGAGTATTGGTTTGCAACTTTGAGTAATGTTTGTATGGCTCAATATTATGCACATTGAGGAGGACGAAGACATTTGTTCTTTTAGGTAGCCTTCAGAATAATTTAGATACGTTTGTTCCCTTCTTGCTACCCATGTTGTTGCCTTGACTATTTGTTGTTTATTAGCTACATTACAAGCCGATTTTTCCCCAATGGTTACTAGTCCCAAGCTTGGCTTGGGGGAGCTATTAGTGAGTGAGGTGAGGGAGTTTGTAGTGTGCTTATTATTTGCACAATGTGGGGTGGTATTGAGAAGTTATTTGTTCTTGATTGTGGTTTATTTTTTATGATTTTGAAAGTTGAATTTCTTGAAAAAAAGTAAAGCATGATAGTGAAAATAAAAAGAAGTTCAAAGAAAAAAAGCAAATAAAAAAAAAGTGAACTTCAAAAGAAAAAAAAAAGAAAAAAGAAAAGAAAAAAAAGAGCAAAAAGAAAAAAATTGTTGAATGTTCAAATGTTCTAAGAGAAGGTTGGTCAAAAGGAAAAAAAAAAAAGAGTTCTAATGAAAAAAATCAAGTTTGAAAGTTAAAGTTTGTTTATTCACTCAAGTTCTACATTGTTATATTTTTAAGAGTGAAATTGTAAGTATTGGGAATTATTGTTTTGATTGGAGTTGTATTTGGTGAATTTTTGGTGGAGTTGAGTATGTTGGAGTTGTTTGGTCATTATTTATTATTTGGCCTTGGGTTATTAGGATTTGGCTCCCTTAAGCATGGCTTTACTCTCACATTTTCCCATATTTATCCTACCTTTTACCCTAGCCTTACATTACAAGCTTTAAAGACATTCTGACCTTTGTGCATACAGTTGTGTGAATGTGAAATTAGTTGTTTATCAATGCGAAGAATGATTTGATGTATTTTGAGTCGACTAGGTTGAGTGCTTGTCTTTTTAAACACACGAGAGTGTGAGTTGGGAGGGCATTGTTCACATATAAAGGGGTTGGGATGGAGAGCGATCGAGTACATCTTTTACTCGCCACATAAATGAGAATTGAGTGTGTGAGCACTAGTCTTGAATTCTATATGCTCTTGTAGTTTTGCTCTACTTGACAATTGATAGGGAGGATGAGTGGTTGGATGGATGAGATTGGTTGATGTTGAAGCATGTTTGTTAGATTTGCCTTGAATTTGTTGTTCTTGATTTTGATTATTTGGCATGAGGAATGTTTTATTTATTCATTGATGAACTCTTTGCTTAGGGATAAGCAAAGGTTTGGCTTGGGGCAGTTTGATATGTCTATTTTATATATTGATTTACCCCCGTCCCTTGGTCATAATTAGTAGTGTTTTTCGCTCTTTAGAGCCACTTTTATTACTAATTTGTGTTTTCTAGTGTTTTCGTAGTTTTGGTTGAGTTTTGTAGGAAATTGTACACTTGGAGCATTTTCCCGGGATTATTTGGAGCAACTACGAGCATTGAAAGAGCATGGCCATCTTTCATAGCCCAAGGCAGGTTAGGTTTATCAAACTGGTGATTAAGGGCTCGACATATGAGAAACCGAGGCATTGGACCGAGTGATTAAAGCCCCAAGGTGGAAATTAGCGTTTGGGCCAAGTTGTTAGCCCAAAACAAGAGTCCAAGATGCCCAAGTAGCTTCGCCCGTTCGGAAAGGGCCTCGCCCGAAGGTGCGCCCGGCCGGGCAGGGCGGAAGAAGGAATGGGCAGCTCTTCGCCTGAGATCGTGCCCGGCCGGGCGCGAGAGAAGCTTCGATGGTGAAAAAGGCGGGCCCGGCCGGGCAGTGCTTCGCCTGACCGGGCGCGTGTCTTGGAGGAGTGTTTCTGATGATTTTTACTTAGTTTCTAATTAGGATTTTTAGGAGTTTGTATAAATACGTTTTAGGTGCTTTTGATACAATTACCTCTCTTCCATTAGTTTAATCTTCTCTTAAGCTAAAACTTCTCTCTTGTTTCTCTCTCTACAACTTTGTTCCTTAATTCAACTCATTATTTCCGTTTAACTTTGGTAACGATTTCTTCTCTATTATTTTTAGTAATTTAATTTCTTTAATTCATCATGTCTTGTTTATTTGCTTTGATTAGTTTAGATTTAATTATGTGTGATTAGTTTTCTTTCTAGAGTTTGTGGGGATCCATAAATAATATGAAGGGGTAATTTATTATTGTTGATTATCAATGCTTGATTAATTTTCCTATTGATTGATTTAATGCTATGCAATTAGATTAGGCCTTGTTTAATTGTATGAGTTTTGCAATATTGATTCGAGATTCGAGAGATGAGAATTGATGTTTAGGCTTAGTTTTAATAGGCAGACTAATTTATAAATGGTTAAGTCGAGATTCGAGAGATGAGATTTAATACCGGTAGATTAACTCTGTGATTGTAATACGTAGCGAAAGCCCTTTATGATCTGGTTAATTGATGCATTGATGATTGATTATTATGTTTTACCCTGGAATATTATTTATTGGTGAACCTATACCCTAGGCTTTTATTTATTGATTTTTCCCTACTTTTTATTCCCCTTAGTTTAATTCATCATAAAAATAAATTGGTTACTCAATAGTTTAGATTATATTAATTAATTAGAAATAAGAAGACTTGTTTCCCTGTGGATTCGACCCTACTTCCCTATCTACTTTAGTTAGAGGACTTAGGTAATACTTTTGATTAGGTGATACGACTTTAACCTGTCATAGACATGATTACAACAATTGAAAAAAAAATGCAATGAATAAACATTCATATGGTTTTAATAAGTTTGAAATATTAGCATACTAGCAATTACAATTAACTTAGGGAAAGTCTCTTTGGTAATATCGAAATTTTTATTTTTCTCTATAGTAAATTGTAAGAACATCTATTATCTTTGGTAACATTGTATTATTGATTACCAAATATAACAATTATTTTAATTAAATTCATTAACTATAGTTAGTTTTTTATTTTTTTTTTATTTTTTTTAATATAAAAAAAAACCCACCAAACTTACAACGCTTAACCTAAAACTGGGTAAATTTATCGTACATACAAACAAGGTCCACAAACGATCACATTGCAATGACAATTGATATCTTTTTTTTTATTATTATTGTTTTAAATTCATAAAAAGAACAAAAATAATATAGGATTCACTTAAATTCTAATTATAGTCTTCTTTTTTACAAAGGAATACTAAGTGGATAGATTAATTAGACTGTATTTAAAATGATCAAGCAGTACTAATTAATTGATTAATTTATTATAGTAAAGGAATACTAAGTGATTTATTACTTAGGAAAATAACCGCTTTTCGTTACTTGATTTTCTTTTCGATTGTTTATGGACTTCTTGTTTCAGAACCTTCAATTATCTTCATAAAATTAAGTTCTCTAAAGTGTTTAGAAAAAGGAGAAAGAATATAGTGCACTTATTCGAGGGTATTTCAGCTATAATCGAGAGTATATAGACAAAAAGGATTTTTTTTTTTTTTTTTAAAAAAAAAAAAAGACATAAAGGGATTATATAAAATAAAATAGGAAAAATTGTCAAAAATAATACAAACTTCCACTCATCCGCTAAAAACATGTTGAACTTTCTATTTTTTCTAAATAATACAAACTTTGAGGGACATCCACTTTAAACGGGATATTTTACTTACAACTTGAATAGCCGGTTTACTTTTTTTTTGTTTGATAATTTCATTTAGGAATTTAATTAACTGGTAATTAAAACTAACCAAAGTTAATTAACAATTAAAATAATTAACAAAACAATTAAAAAAAAAATAATTTAAAAAAAAACCCCACCCCTCAACACCAGCAGCTCCTTTTCCCTCACCACCTGCTAGCAGCCGCTCCTCTCCCCCAAACCCGACGGCGCCAACCCAGCCACTTGAAAGGAATGGTGTCCTTCGAACAAGTGTATTGTTCTGATAAAGGGTTCGAGATTAATTACGGAGTTAATTATTCAGTGAAGTCAAGTGATCAGAAAGTCGGGCAAGAGGCTATCTTCGATCGGTGAGATTAATTATATTAATCTCACAGCTTTACCTAACTGAAACCTTCGGGTCACACCCAAGCGTGCAACCAAATTAAGGTGATGAATTAAGCTGGAGGCCTTAATATGTCAAATAAGAGGAAACACATTCCGATGTCGGATTGTGATCTTAGAGCATCGCAACCGAATCTCAAAAGTCGAGCCAAAATTTGGGAATTGGCAAGACGGAAAAATCCTTCAAGTAACAAGTAAAAACCCTAGCCTCGCAATGGCCTAGCCACGCAAAGGCTAGGGAAGCTAGCCAAAATTGGTAGCGCGCCAAGTTGGCAGCGACCAGCCATGTGGGCTGTGGACCCTGGTTGACGGGTCACGGACGCGGGCTGATAGTTGGCGGCCTAACTGAACCCAACTTGGGGCTCAAGGTTGGTTGCCACATGGTTATCTCACATTGGATGTGAGTTGCCTTGGGGAGCAAGTGGGGAAGTGGCCTCACTTAAACACTTGATCAACTTGTGACACTTGTTATTTAGTGATTCCTTAGTTAATTTAATTAGGAATTAAATTTAACATTCTTTCCATGTGGGATATTTTTGGGAAGAAGTCCCACATTGAAAGATACATTGAAAGATGAGAGGATTTCACAAGGAAGCACTCTTTATAAATACCCAAGGCATACCTTGGAAATTCCTTGCAAGAGTAAGAACTCTATAAAAGGTATCTCATATTTGAGAAAACCTTATAAGGAGATCCTCTTGCTCAGTAGTGCTGGAATCACCCTAGCCGATGATTCCGACAAGTTTGGGCGCGCGGGTGGACTCTGTCGGAGGGGTCACATTTGCGGCTCTTTCCGTTCTTGAGTCCCTGTTCGTTCAAGAACTCGGGTGAGCAAAGCACGCTACAAGGGTAAAATTGTCTTCCTCTCTCTTTATTAATTGTGTTATTAATTATGTTAATAATATGCTTATGTTTAGTTGCATTTATTTATGTGCGGGTCTTGGGGTTGGGTTTTGTTTCCGTATGGTGTTGGACATCACGAAACCCAACAACGATATCGAAGCCTCGCTCATTTAATTTTTGTAACTTATTTCTCAAGGTGATTTAAATGACTTTAAATTTCTGGTTATGCTTGCTAATTAGATTTGAAGATCGTTTTGTTTATTTTAAGCTCGATTTTAAATAGAATTTTGGCTCCAGATACCAGATTTCGACCCAAGACTAGTGAATTTTGGGTGAAATCGATATTCTGGAACACTCTTGACCCTTTTAGAATTGTCTAGAAGTTAAATTTTGCTCGAAAACACTGTTTTCGAGGCTTTTTCGTTTTATCGAAAAATTATAAATCTTTAAACCTTGTTTGTTTAATGGCATATTAATTATTCTTTATATGTATGGTTATTATATTTAACCTACTGCATATATAAGCCTATTTTTAGCATTATTATCAAGTTATAATTAGTGCTCAAGTAGTTGGCTAATTTTTCACAAATTGCAAATTAATTGCTTTGTGTGTGAAAAAGTTTGTGTTTGAAGCTTTCAAAGTGTTAAAGTTCTAATCTTTAATTATTTTAAGTGATGGGAACTTTATATATTACTAGGTTCCATAGTTAATTATTGAAATTTCTTGATTTAAGCATTTATCCAAGTGGATTAAAGTCATAAAGTTTCAAAATTGTGAATGAAATGTAATTAGTCTTCATATTGGAAGATGTAATTTTTTCAAGTATGCACAAGTTGATGTTGGAATTTTTATTGAATGTTTGTGTTCATATTTCCAACTTATTTTAGTTTTGTCAAAACTCATTGTTAATTTATGCATGGTTAAATTAATTATGAGGTTAGCCCTTATCAATTTTGTGGCACTAAGTTAAACAAAAATTATTTAAAGATTGGTTCTTGAAATTGATTTTGGTCATGCACTTGAAATTGAATTTTATTTGAGTTAGACATCATTTATTTTATTTTATTTTCATTTTTGCCCAAAATTAGTTCTAAAATTAATATAGAATTAATTATAAACGATACACAAAATTAGGATAAAAATTCCTGAGGCAAGAGCACCAAACCGAAGCACACACCCACGCAAGCCTCTTGGCCAGCTGGGCTGCTTGCGCAGTCCGCATGGGGCTGCCGAGAGATGCGGGGAGGTGCCTCGGGTGGGTAGTGCTCGAGCTCGTGTGCATGGGGCTGCATGCTTGGTGCTGCGTTTGTGCGCATGGTGCGGGCTAGCAAGCCAAGTGCATGTAGCCTCGCACTGAGCAACACGCAGCAAACGTTGCTAGGATGCCCACGAGAGCACCTAGCATGTGCTGCGTTGTTAAGGTGCGGGCACACGCACCATGCCGCGTAGCTCCAGCTGCTAGGCAGCTGCTGCCGCTAGCAATGGCGCGCACCTAGCTAGGTACGCATACCACTTGCGTGCGCGTGTTTGAAAGTTTTGCATTTTCTCGATTTAATTATTTTAATTGTGTTTAAATTATTTTAATTAAAAAATAGAGGCTAGGCCTCGGGTTATGAGCGGCATTTGCAAAATATTTTATTTGGCAAAATTATGAGTTTACCGGCTTAATTAATCGGATTAATTAAGATGGATACGGAATTTAGTGGGAGCTACATTTTATATTGCGTTTAATCACATAATTGATTAAAAACTTTGACTAGTTTTAATTAGGCGTGTTAATCAGATTAACCATCTTAATTAGTTACTAGTTTACACGAATGTTGCATTGTTACTTGTTTTCATTGTAAAATGCATGGGCCATTCACATATAGTGAATGGATGAATGGAATGTATATATTCTCACAGATTTTATTAAAATGGCAACTAGTGGGGCTCGATTAGGGTAGAAAATACGGACTGTGATCCGTTATGTATTTTTGTAAATCTAAATATGGTGTATGCGAACCGTTCTGTACTTTTGTACCTTAATATTTAGATGAATCCTAGTTGTAGTTACTAGTAGTTGCACAAATGATGGTGATGTCTTGAAGACGAAGTTTCTTTGAAGACGAAGCATTAAAGTTGCAATGAAGACCCTTGAAGACTTGAAGATTCAAGGGGTCACGCTAGTTGCCAAATGCATCTTTTACTTATGTTTTCGATATATATTTGTGTTTAAATTATATGTGAAAGATATGTTAGATGCATGTTTAGGATTTCGAATGTTGCAATGATTAATTAAGTTCACTTAAATCAACCAACATAGAAACCCTAGGTCCCTAAAATATTGAGTCAAACTTGCCATTCCAAAAATGACACTTACCTTACTAATGAGAATAGTGATGGGCTACGCCAAAGCAAGACATCACAACCTTCCTAGGAACGTAAGGTCATACACGTTGATTTTTGCTAAACTCGACAATATCAGTAAGGAGTTCTTAGATGTTGTGGCAATGGAGATAAACATCATAAATCATTAGATGCGACGTCTTATCGAACCAAGAATAGCTTAGAGCTATTAGCAAGGAGTTGCTTACCTTAAAATATTAAGTGTTAAGACAAGCCAAAGCATGCTTAATCACTTTCTGATTTTTAGGATCTTGGATTCGTTTTATTCTCGCCTAAAAGGGATAATTTTAATGCGTGGATAAGACGCTTAATAAGATTGAAAGTTTGCATGTATGCTTTTAAATTTCAAACTTATTATGTTATTATCTTGATAAATGGTTATACTTTGCACTTATATTTGTAGAATTCTAAATCAAATTATATTGTTTTCAATGATTGGTAAAGGAAATCTTTGAGAATAGTTCTCAAAGAAAGGAAAAGCATTTCTAAAATACAACCTCTCATAAATGACTTTTATATCTAAGTCCGTAAGGACGATTGGACATCATGTATTCAAAATACTAGGTAGTTTTGATAAAACATGAAGTATTGAGTTGAAAACTCAAATTGTCAGAAGTTGACAACCAACATATCTTTTCGCTTCATACACTAATGAGTACAACTCATTGATGTAGTAATTCTAGTACGAATTAAAGGAAAAGATGGAACTTTGTTTTATGGTGCACTAGATGCTTAATTATGCCTAACAAAGTATAAAAGTCAAAATACTTAAAGAAATGGTTCTTAAAGGTTATGAGATGATGTATAGTAAGAAATATAGGAAACAAGGAGCAAAGAAAAGGAATGAATTCCATTTCTACCAAAGAGTTCATGTTATTGTAATTAACTTAGCAACTTGTTATCTTCACAAGTATCGGATACTGCTTGAGTGTTCCACTTTGATAGTGACCTCAAACCATTGAAGTAAAGCTAAGTTATTGACTTACAAGCTTAGAATGAAGCAAGTGGTGCTACATCAGTTGTAAATTCATATGCTTTGTTTAAAGACCTTTTAAGCTAAGGCTGGAACAAACAAATGGTAATTATGTTCCATAATCAGCAATCAAATCCGTTTAAACACAGAAAGACTCACATTCAAAGAAAAAAGCAATAGTTGCGAATTTATTTGAATGGAATGGTTGTCTAAGCCATGAGTCAAGAATGCTTGATCATAAACAAACATTTCCCTACATGAAAACTCACAGAGTTCAAATCATGGCCATGATTTGTGTTCCGAACATCTTTGGCAATGTCACATTGACAAGAACGTACTCATGGCTGTATAGGCTCTTGATAGTTGTTCGATTTGGAATCATTCTAAGACAAGCAAGTCTTTCTTGTTAAAACCGACAAAGTAAAGCGCTATTATTCTTGGTATAGACAACTAAAATCCGAAAGTTAAAGAGGACTCAATTACTTCAACGTTTCACAAGAATTTGAAAGAATATGGCTATATTCATCAAATGTGAACAAACTTGACCTTGGGAAGCTCAAAAGTTCAGTGAAGTACAGAATCAACTTGGCAAGATATCAAAAACGTTGAGCTTCGATTGAGCGATATTTGCTTGAGCCAAGTGTGACCATCTCAAACTTATGAAATTGAAACTTTCATAAATAACTCCACAAAGAATGTAGTATGTCTTCACGGAGACCTCGATGCCATTTGAAAATGACTCGAACAATGATGGATCACATCCCTTCCTATGAAGTTCTTAAAGATTTGCACAAATGATTAATGTTACACTAAATAAAATGTCAAAACTAAGAAAGGACGCCATATTCAGTTATGGATAGAAGTAACTTCTAAACGTCTTTTCAAGTATATGTCTAGGCTCTTAGCCTCAATGGGAGCTCACTGTCTCAGTGCGAGCTAAGTGGCTCAGTGGGAGCTTAATGGCTCAATAAAGGCTAAGATAGCTCCAATGAGAGCTAACTATTTGTTTCACAATAAACTTTTACCCAAAGACAATATACATGTCTCTTTGTAAGCATTCAAATAAAACTACAGGCATTACCTCCACAACCTAATTGAGAACATAGTATTTGTTGCTATAAGTGGCGTCTTTCTGAAAAGTAACACATTTCCAAAACGACAAGTCGGAGGAAAATGAACTCGATGACCATTGAGATTAGCAACAAACTAGAATTGAGAATCTCAAAAGATTTCAGAAGGGCTTCGTGAGAATGATTGATCAAGAATATTAAAAGAGAATTCACTACTCACAAAACTTCTAAGTTAAAGTGCTAGAATAAGATCAACATAATCAAAGGACTTTAAAAGCACCTTGAAACTCAGTGTTTGATGCAATTACCCCGTACAGGTGATAGGCCGTCGTCGAGCCTACCAAAGATAAAAACCTAACTTGGTCTCTCTAATGGGTAGAAAGGGCAAGTAAGGGTCGATCCCACAAGGACTAAGGGGAGCACTAACAAATATCGATTTGTGATAAGCTAAGTCAAGTCTTTTTGGGTTTTGAGTTATAAAGAAAAACTACAAACAATAATAAAAAGGATCTTGGGAAGATATCCACCAATTAAGTCAATCACAAACTACAATTTAACATACAAAACATAGCAATTTGGGGATAAATTAGGGATAGTCATCTAAGGCACCCAACTACTTTCTCAAGCTAGAGGGATTACTTGAGTCATGAATACAACCTACTCTCGTGGTTACAAAGAATAAAACAAGTGTTAAAGCATAATTACGATGACATAAACATTCCCTAGACTGGAAATTCCTATTCTCGTGGCATTTCAAGTCAATTAAGCATAAGGGAGCTAACTCAAGTTCATCTCTCGATCCTTCGTTGAGAAAGCTTAAATAAATAGTTTAGGAATGGCCACTTACAAGAACTAACAATGAAACTACTTAAGCTCAACTAATTAACATCCCACATTAGCTAAATCAACACATGCAAACAAGTATTTATGAATTCATCAATGGTTTCAACCATCCCAAGTAAAAGAACTACTCACAAATCATAATAAATTGCAAAACTAAAGGAATAATTAACAACTAAGAACATGAAATCAAACACTAGTTTAACATAAACAAGTAATAAAACTAGAAAAGATACAAAAATAAGCAATTAAAGCAATAAAATAAGAGAGAGAGTAAGAAATTCTCATTGATATTGCAAGAAATAATCAAATCTTCAAGTTTCCTTCCTTCAATTCTTCATATTTCAAGCTTTCAACAAGTTTTTCACACTTTCTCTCTCCAGAAAATGAGAGTTTTCTCTCTCTAAAAACCCTAACCTAATCTAAAACTACATTAAGAAGGTACTCCCATATTTCGGAGCTAAGAAGGTATTTATATTACCCCAAATAGAAAGGACGGAGAAAACTAGAAAAAGCCCGAAAACAATCTTGCATGGACGTGCCAACTTTGGCACGGACATGCAAGAGTGGTAAAAATGAAGCAGAACCTACTGCCTAGTTTAGAGTAGGTCTGCACAAACGTGCATATTTTGGCACAGACGTGCAGCCTTGCACGGACTTGCCGTTTTGTTGCACGTCCGTGCAGAAACCCCTGCATGAACAGCTTGAATTCAAGAGGCTGTAACGTCTTTGTTTCTTGCTGAAAATGGACTTGTGACCAGTAGTTGGAAAGCTCTTGAGACGAAATTTAATCTCCAATTTGAATCACTTCAAAATGTTGAGTAGAACAAAAGTTATGATCAGTTGAAGTTGACCCTTGTGCAAACAACCCTTCAAGGTTTTCCAAAACATTTTCATTTCTCTTTAAGGCACTCATCCTTCTTCCTCCATTGCTCTATCAACCAAGCTATCCCTTCTCCTTGCTCACTCATGCTTGATCACATCCATAGTGCTAAAAATAGGTACATTACATAAAAAACACAAACAACCCGTGAAGCATGGATGATACAAAATTTGCATAAAAATAGGATAAATAATGAAATTTGATGCCAAATAATAAAGAAAACAAGGTTCAAAATTACCCTAAAATCATACCAAATAACAAGTTATCAACAGGTATAGAATTAACCAAAGACTTGGATTGAATCCTATAAATTTCTATTAAGTTAGAAATAAACCTAAGACTTACAAGCATACTATTTACTATTAGATAGTAAGGGAATAATATATTGTAAGATAGCTACAACAAATCCAAATTCCGAATAATGGTTAGAAACCATAAAATCTGAAAAGAATCCATGTTTGAAAATCATGTTTGAAACTTGATTAATTTGCATGAAGGCTGAAAAACCCATCAATAGCAAATAATTTTTCAAGGAGAAAACTAACAAATGTGGAAATGTATGTACATACATAGCTAGATTGGTTGAAAAGGGTACAATTAATTCACGGCGTTGATTTTAATAAAAACCTATTCACCAATCGAAATGCTCAAGTCTTTTCGTGATTATTCTAGCAAAATTTGCACCTATGAAATATGGCAAAATAGATACCAAAACCGCTTTCCTAAAATAGAATTTTGGAAGAGACTATGGAAGAAATCCGTTATGGTATTGAAGGAAGCATTACATATAGGAATTGAAACTTGTTTTCTCATAAAGTTAATAAAAAGGATTTGCTTATGGAGAAACATAGAAATTCTTATGGATAAGAAGTTTAGTGGGAGTAAGAGTCAATCTTGTAAAGTCCAATAAGAAGTTTACGAACTCTATTGTAAATTAACTATCAAATGCTAAATGCTTAGATTTGAAAGTATTTTCGACAATGGACTAAGCAAAAGGTGACACTTAGTACATATTGGGAATTAAGATCTATTGTATAGACTTGATAAAATGTTTAAACGAGTAAAGGAATTTATCATGTTAAACATGAAGGACTTTGAAAGGCTTTTCGACCCATATGTATAAAACTAAGTAAATGTTTGAACTAAGTATAAGCTAGGAAAATACTAAGTCAAACAAGAAAGACTCTAGTAGAGACTTTCAACCGTATCACATAGCAAACCGTTTAGCAAGACTCGGTGAAACTGGATGAGCTAAAAGGTCACATGAATGGAATAAAGTTAGGAATAATTCTGCAATTGAAACCATCATGTATGCTATGATATGGAGTCGTCACATAACTAAAATGCCTAGAGCATGTGAAGTATAAAGTACCAATCAATATAAATCTAAGTAATGGATCGTTAGATTATGATCAAGGACATCCAAAGTACTTGGATAAGTAAAAGGGATGGGTTCTTGATGCATGGAAACAAATTTAATTTGAGAATTGATGTTGCAAGCACATCCTTAGGAAGGATCAAGATCCTTAACAAGGAAGTCGTTTATAAGCACGAGCTAAAATGCGTCGTGGCTTGAGAATGGTAACATGGACGTGCATCCATGTGTAATGTGCGGAAAATTAAGGTAAATTTCCATGATCACAAGTGAATAGAGTATCCCAAGTCACTGTGACCCGTTTGGAATGAAATCCAAGCAAAGCACCATTAGGAAATCTACTGAAATATATGTTGAGAATATTTTTGCGTTAAAGGCAATAATAAGAAAGTTGTTTAATGGAAAGTTTGTTGTTGAACGTTTGGACAATAAATCATGAAAATGAGTGGGAGCCATCACTTGGACAATAAATCCTAAATCACATATAATCCATAACACTCTCAAATTTTATCATCTTATTATGAAAGTATTCGATAATGAAGATGCTAAGATCTGCAAAGTAATTGTAGACACCTACTTTTGGCCTCATGTCCCGAAAGGAAGTGCGATGATGTTACAAAAACCTGTTCTTCATGCTAGATCAAAGTTGAAGTGTTTATGGACTACAAAATGCATTATGAAGTAAGATAAAACTCGTATTTGAGACCAAGTTATCTTATAGCCTTTTTCGATTACTAATTAGGCCTAAAACGTGCTCATACATGTTTAGACTTGATTAATAACGGACCCAAATGTGGAAAATGCAATGATTCGATCCAATGGATCTTACATTGTTGAAAACAGAGCAAAAAAGATAAACCAACCATAATATCTCCGTGCATGGCCTATACAGTTATATAGATATTTCAAAGAGCTTTCCAAAGGTATATTATAAGCCCAATTCCGAGCTAAAACGAAGAAGTTATGATCAAAACACTAAACCGGGCCCTAAAACCGACACCCTTGCACTCCAACGGCCATATCTTTTTATCCATTAAACATTTTAACCTAATTCCAACGGCATTGAAAAGTAGACATTCAGAGCTTTCCAATGATACCTTACACGTCTTAATATAACTTTGAAATCAAAAGTATGAAAGTTTTAAAAACGCATTTTTGTATAAGGCAAACCGCACCGTGCACAACTGTCAAGGTTGCGCGCACCAGCCGAGCGCAAGTCAACGAGTTGCGCTGGGCATACCAGCGTGACTCAGAGAGTTGCACGCGCCACCTGATGGCGTGGCTCTAAACCCTAAACCTAGATTCCTACGCCTATAAATAGGGGTCTTCGTTCAGCACTAAAGAGGGACCGAAAAATCAGAATTCTAACCCTAGCATTCTCAAAAACCTAATGTCTCAAGTTCTCTTACTATAATACTACTTTTTTTCTCTTTTCCCAAATACTTTCCAACCCTAATTGAATCCATTGAATTCCTTGGAGGTACGAAATAGAAAGAAAGTCCATAAACGCATTAAACGGAGATTGAACATAAAAGAACGGTTAGTTTCCTGAGCACTTAGATAAATCACTTTTCTTTTATTGTTTAAATAACTTTAATTGAATAAATAGTGTTGTTTGATCACTTTTAACAAACTTTTAATTAATTTAATTCACATATTATTCTTGTGTTAATCAAGACTAGAATTTGAATAACTAATTCATTGTTTTATCACCTAAGTCAAGGGAAACATTGTTTATTTCTTATTCTTTTCACGAATTTGAATAACAAAGAATAACGACTTTTCCAATGTAATTCCTACGTGATTAATGCTTGTAAATAAAGTCAACTAACTTAGTTTTTAGGAGCCACGTTGCATATATTGTTTGGTAATAAAATTGTGAAAAAGGAAGAGCTAGTAGAGGTGTACTAGGGCTAGGATAGCGATTCCCCCCTAAAGGCAACATAATTTTAGTACCCTCGCTCCCAAACTTTACTTGGGCATGGGTAAACTTACGATTCGTGCTAAATATCCCTTGAACTTTACTTGGGAGAAAGGCATGAACGAGGTTTATGAGTTTTCCTAAAACTCATTGGTGACTCCTACTTGTTTCTTACAAAAAAGCGTAAGGATAGAATCAGTTCTAATTCAAGGTCCCCCAAACAGTCAGGAATTCAAATCCTAATACACCCTAATAATTGTAAAGTCCTAGGCTTTTAAAGGGCCATGGGAATTTAAGGAGATAGATCCCCTACGGTGGGAACACCCTCCTTACAGTAATCATAACTAAACCTATGCTATAAGTGAACGACAACATTCACAATTGCATAAAAGAAATCAAGCATATAAAATATGAGTATGATTTCTATTAATGTTTTGTTCTAAAAAGGTTTCATAGCGGAATAAAATTAAAATTTACTAATTATTCCACAAAACTATTTAATTATGGTTTAGAATTAAATAATGAGTTCATTCGATTTTTAGAATATTGTTCATACAATGGATTGTATCTAAGCTTCTTAATTTTGTATCTAAGCTTTTTCATTCATATCTGTGAGAATTTAACTTGACATGTGTTAAAACAGCAAAATGATTTATGATTTCACTCATTCTCAAAGTACATTTCTATGTTGACCTTTAGTGTGACACCTTTTGCCATGATATGTGCCAAAGCTTTAATATATGTGCCCTTCTTCGGGCTCTTGCTGGAATGATGCTATTTAGCAAAATCTGATACAGATGTGCTCCTTGTGGCTTTTTTTTTCTAAGGTCATTATATTGCCATTTAAGTCATCTTAGTGACCTCTTGTGTGCACTTGATGAACTTGGATGAGATGGCACAGGTTATAGCGTATTTGTGTGATTGATATATTTTGGAGATAGGTTTACATGCTGACCAAATAGCTGCCCTGGGCCTCATTGTACAATATACAGTAGATGAGTAATTTTGAAGGTTGTTATATCATGCTTATGTCTTGTTATGATGCTAGCATTAGGCAAATTTCAAGCTTGAGCTTTGTCCTTCATTTAATTTCTGGATAATTCCCCTACTAAGGTTACTACTACATTTATACTCAAACTTCTAAGGAATAATTAGCCTTCATGTGACTACTTAACCAAAATAGCTAAACCAACCTAAGACATTGCTACTGCTTGTTGCTTGCTTTCCCGAAATAAGTTTTGCCACTTTGCTTTTTTGTTGCTTGTTGACTAAAGTCTCCCTTTTCTTTGCTTCTGCTGTCTCCTTCTCATCGTTGTATACATACTAAGCAAGGGTCGTCTGAGACACACACCCATGCCTTAAGATCAAAGTAACTGTTCAGTTGCTCATCATTGTATACATACTGAGCAAGGGTCGTCTTCCCAATGCCACCCGTTCCAATAATAGGAATCACAGCATAATTCTCAGCACTCTGATCATCTTTCAATAGTAGTGTAATTATCTTGTTTTTCTTATCATCCCTTCCAAAAACCTTGCCTACCAAAGAAGTGGATTCTCTCTAGCGTCAAATAGTTTCTGTTTGGAGGGTCTACTACTGCAACATGTGTGATGCAGTGAGGCTCAAACTATGGGTCTGGTCCTGTATATCTTGCAAGCGCTCTGAAATGTCATCAATCTTGTCTTGAATGTCTTGATCAATAGAGTTGAACAAGGTGGAGAGACTACCCGCGACTCTTGAGACACTTGCATAAATGTTGCGTGTAGTTACTGCATTTTGTTGAGTAATTATTCATTTAAACCGGTTGCAAATTCTGCAGTGTTCTCACCGTCTTTCGTGTCTGAAACCTTCTTTACTTCTTCCGCAACCTTGAGTCTGAGCTCATATTTACACTAATTCTAACTGAGTCTCTGAGTACACCTGACTAGTATACTTGTAGATTAGGATCAACGAGCATGATAGCTAAAAAAACTCGAAAGATGTCTAGAATTTGCATATTCAAAAATGTCGGTAATGTACTATGTAGATGTTTTGCTTTCATGTTTCTTACGACATGATCAATTATGTAGGTCCCAACTAAATGTCGTCTTGCTTTAGTTGATGAGTTCAGTGGGAACTCAGTGATTGTGGCCGATGGAACGGCAGAACCTTGTCCTAGTGGAGTGATTCATAACAAGAAAATGAACCGTGACATCTACAGAGTTAGTGTTGACCATGTTTACAGTGATTATTCTCACCTAAATCTCCTAAAAGAGACTGATGACGGTATCACTAAGTTGGGTCAGGCAAAAGGTTATTTTTTGGGGTGGCCGGCAGATTTAATTAGTCTTCTTTACTGATGAGGTAATTCATTGATATACTACGTAATGATCTAAGATATTTGTAACTGAATTATATTAATATTTATCTTTTCTTGAAGGTTATGACTTTGGCAAAAAAGACGGATAATGAATTGGTGCAAACCAAAGAGAAAGTTGATAGTTGCGGACCTATTAACTCAGAGCATTCAACTATTAAAGGCAAAGGCATAACTATTCCGGAAAATATTGTTGAGAGTCTTGGTAAACAGTGTTCTATGTTGTATTATTGCATGAATTCAAGAAGTGGAGATTATGATACTACGACAATTCCATTGAATGCTCCATTGCTTTATCAAGAGGAAGACACACAAATTTATGTTACTAGTGATGATGTCTCTGAATTACTACGAGGAGCATGGGCTGATATTTCATTAATCCATGTCTACATATTGTAAATACTAACGTACATTTAAGTTATTTGAATTTGTTTCACTATGAAATATATTTTATTAGATCCATTTATTATACTAATTATTTATTTTTTCTGTAAAATGCAGGTACTTAATTGAAGAGCATATCTCATTATTTCAGAAGACTAAAATCAAATTCTTGTGCCCCCAAAAAATTTCTGCAGCTGAAATCAAGAAAGATTTCCTTGAAGTCCAAATGTATTTGAAAAATGCTTTTCTTGCTGAATTAAGGAAAAAGGATGCACAATGCAAATTCATTTTGGCTCCATATATGGAAGCGTATGTACTACTGATCCTTGAAATCCTTACTTTTTCATAATTTTATTATTTTAATCATGTGAATAATACAAACAAGTTTATTGAAATGTAGAATCATTGGGTACTCTATGTGATTGATTTGCGTATGAGTCTTGTGTATGAATTTGATTCTGTTATTCAATCACCTCCGAACGCTTGAAACTCAGAGTTGTCCAAAATAATGAAGATGTTAGTACACAACATTCCTAGTACTACGTACTCATATGCATGTGATTAAAAGTTAATTTTCATTCGTTTAATCTAATGCTTTTTATGATTTTTTTTAAGACCTTACAATGTATATAGGTCACATCTCAAAGGAAATGCTTTCAAAATGAGTAAGCCACAATTACTACACATAAGAATGGAGGTAAGCGTTTAATTTTTTCTTTTTCGTTCTATTAGTAATGAAAGTATTATTTAATATATTAAATAATTGTACTATGTTCATTTGAATTAGTGTGCTCAACAATGTGGTGATACCGAATGTGCTTATTATGTGATGAGATATATGTATAAGATAGTATCTTTCCATAGCGATTGCAAGGGTAATTTGAAAGAGGTTAGTGATGAGATATATTACGAGTTTTGGTTGATGTTTTATTTTTATAAAGTATAATATATATACACGTATTTTTTTCTGGAGTATTTGGCAAGACTTGCAGCCTACAATGATGTAGAATTGGATGAGATTCGAGAACAATGGGCTAAGTTTTTTAGGCTTAATTTTTTGTTGAAAGACTAGTTATCTTATTAATCGATGTTATGATTAATCGCATTTAGCTTAATAAAATAATATAACACATTTTTATATATCTACTTTAATTTTATTTAGCCTATTGGTTATTGTTATTACATTTCTAAATTATAAATCAATGCTTTTTTAATTCAAGTTTTAATTGTTTTTTGGAAATTAAAGTATAATTAATTTTTTTGTATTGTATGGTTGAGGATGAACAATTCGAGTTGTGTGGAACTATTAAGAGTGTTTGTATTGTATGTTGTGGGTGAATTTAAGTTATATGGAAGTATTTGTAGTACGTGTTTTTTTGGTTGAATTGTAACAGGTTATAATTCATTTGCCGATGGGTCGTTTGGTAGGATATACTACCATTTTTGTATTCGAATCAAATATTTAAAAAAAAATTATTTATTAGTAACTGGCGTAATCTAGTGCTAGTTACTAATAGTATTTTTTTTTAAAAAAAAATAAAAAATATATTAGTAACCGGCGTTATGATTTGCAAGTTACTAATAACACCCTTATTATAACCGACGTAACTTAATGCCAGTTACAAATAGTGTGATTTCTTATTTGGAAAATAGACTTTTTGTAACTGGCGTTGGGTTATGCCAGTTACGAATAGTACCCTTATTATAACCGACGTAACTTAATGCTAGTTACAAATAGTGTGATTTCTTATTTGGAAAATAGACGTTTTGTAACTGGTGTTGGGTTATGCCAGTTACGAATAGTACCCTTATTGTAACCGACGTAACTTAATGCCAGTTACAAATAGTGTGATTTCTTACTCGGAAAATAGACTTTTTGTAACTGGCGTTGGGTTATGCTAGTTACGAATAATACATTACTTGTAACTAACATTAGCCGTTTACGAATAATTTTCACTAGTTGTAACGGTGGCATTTGCAACCAACAATGCCAGTTACAAAAAGTCAATTTCGCCAGTTACAAATAGCACTTTTTCTGCTAGCGAATAAGGCGGATGCGCTGGTAAAGTTGGCATCATCCGCCTTCTGTGATATGTCTCGGTCAGTCTTCTGAGAGGTTATAGAAAAGCAAAGTATCGAAGAGGATCCCATTGGAGTACTAGATCGAAGCTCAACTTGGATGGATGGCATCCGAGCCTACCTGCTAGACGGCACCTTACCATATACGTATCTAGAAATGGCTGTAATGAAAAAACATGCGGCCAATTTTGAAATCTAAAATGGAGAAGTCTTCAAAAAGCGCTTCTTAAAGCCTCTATTGAAATATATCACCCCTGAAAATGGGCAAGAAATTCTGAGGACTTACATTCGGGCTACTGCGCCTCCTATATAGGTGGCAGGTCACTAGCAGTTAGGTACATGCAGTAGAGTTACTTTTGGATCACACTAGAAGCAGACGCCATGGAAATGGTGAAAAAGTGTGACAATTGTCAAAGATTTGGCAAGATAATCCACCGTCAGGCCACTAATCTCCCAGCCGTTCATAGCCCGGTTCCATTCGCCAAATGGGGTATGGATATCCTAGGCATGTACACTTCTTCGCCAGGCGGACGGCGGTACATTCTAGTTGCTGTTGACTACTTCACCAAATGGGTAGAGGCAAAGGCGGTCAAGAACATCAAGATAAAGGTTGTCATTCATCTAGAAGAACATCATCACCCGGTTCGTTCCGGGTACCTATGTCTATGGTCTTTGACAACGAACCACATTTTGAGACGCCTACCCTAAAAAATTGACTAGGAGATCAAGGGATCTCACATTGTTTTGCATCTGTCGGCTTACCCCAAGCAAACGGTCAAGTTGAAGCCTTCAACAAGCTAATCTCCAACGGTATTAAAAAGAAAATTGAAAGAGCTAGCGACTTATGGGTAGAAGAGTTAACTCATGTCCTATGGGCCATCAGAACAATAAAAAAAGGGTCAATTGGCGAAACCCTATTTCTCATAGTGTATGGTGTTGAGGCCGTCTTGCCTATTAAGCACTATGAGCCGACTCTCCGAGTCATGTTGTATGATGAAGAGGTAAACTGGGAGGCCATGTGGCTAGAATTGGACTCACTCCCTGAACGCAGGGGCAATGCCGCCTTGCGTCATGAGATTTACCGTTTGAAAAAGACTAGAGCCTACAACAAGAGAGTACATAAATGACACTTAAAAGTAGGGGACTTTGTGTTATGGAAAATGGAGGCAACCGGTAGGGCCAATGAGCAAGGCAAGTTGATGCCCAATTGGGAAGGCCCCTACCGGATCCGTGAAAAAGTAAGAGGTAGCAACTACCACGTTGAAACTCCAGACGCAAGGCAGCTAGCCAGAACTTGGAATGTAGATAACTTAAAAAAGTACTACTTCCGAGACTTGTAAATTTTTGTACATAGATTGCTATTAATGAAAAAGTGCCTTTTTGTTTTCAATTTTTTATTATTTATTCTTTACTTACAAACGTCTCCCAATGGGATCACAGCTTGTGAAATGTACAGGCGGCCAAATTTAAACCAACCATCTGCTCCAACATGAGTATGATACCCGACAACGCCCATCTGGGTGAATTTGTCGCAGAGAGCATCTCCCATCCGGGTGGTACATTACTCTATAAACTAATCGCAAATGGCAAAGACTGGTTAGCCCAATGTGGCGTACACACAGCCGTTTTTCCCAAGTAATCTAAAAGGAACCTAGGCAACGCAATAAAATCGCGTGTCTAATAGACACCAGCCGGTAACTGACCGATATTCCTAACTTGGATTCTATTAAAAATTTGTATCTCAAAAAGACCTCCCAATGGGGAAAAAGGACGCTTGATTATATGAATAAATTCTTGTTACATCTGGTTATGGATTGCAAATACCCCAGGCGGGCAAAAAGGATTTCCTTAGTCTAGTACACTAAGCAATTTTTGAAACCGCCTGACCGCCTTAATCTTAGATTGTTGTGTACTTGGTTTGGGGCAATCATAGTAGTGATTGATTGAATAAGGAACATGTCTTACTGTTTAAAGTATCAAAAGTTCTTAAGCCAATCAATCAACCTTTCAAACCAACCACACAGCCGCCTAGTGGCAAAAGGCTAGCCGGTTTGTTAGTTTTCGCATGCAGCTAATAAGTTAGGCAGAATTGAGGCATATATATAGCAAATCAAATATTGAAAAAAATGCCAGAATTTAAACAATTGAAACAAATTTCACAAAATCAACTCAGTCGGCTATTTCATAAAAACTCCCGGCATTAAAAGATCAGGTAAGAAAACAGTCATACCGGATCAACATCCAGAAAAGATAAGGAAATTGTTAGAAGTACACTCAAATACTCGGTACACAGACCAAAAATACAGATGGCTTAAGGCCGAAAGAGAATTAATTTTGCTAAGTCTGCTGAGGTGGAGGCACCGACTGGTCTTGGCATGAGGGGTGTTCGCCTTCAGTCTGGTTTGGTTGAACCTGGTTAGGGTCAACCGAGAACTGGCCACCCTGCTGCTCCTTGAGCTCCTCTTCCGCCTGCTCTTCATCAGAAGGCCTGCTCTTCATCAGAAGGAATGCCTGTTGTAGACACCTAAAAATGTCTCCCCAAAACCAAACCCGGTGATGAACAACCTTTCACTACCATTATTGGTTGGGTTGAGTATTTAATATTTGGAGTTCCTAAATCCATATTCAATCAAAATACATTTCATAAACCAACCCAATTCTTAGCCCATTTCCCCGAACCATAACTTAGTTTACACTTTTCGTGTCCACATAGCAAAACTAAAATAAACTGATTTTGTGGCCCTATGATTCATCCAAATATTATTTAATTTTTTGGATAGGCCTTGAAATAATCTTTCCAACGGTATATCATAAGCCCAATTTTGATTTAAAACGAAGAAGATATGAGACAAACACTAAACTCATCCCAAAATCGACAACCTTTCACTAAAACAGCCATATCTTAAAATGTAAAAATTATTTTAACCTGATTAGAATTGGTTTGGAAAGTACATTTGATAATACTTCCAACGATATAATATATGCCTTATTCCGAGTTACTGATAAAAAGTTATCATAGTTTTAAAAACGCGTAAAAATTGGAATTTACCGTTCCATGGTAAAATTGCGGCGCCGCGACATATTGTGATGTGTCACGATACATTGTACCATGTCATGGTATTTTGCACCATGACATGGCATTAACTAGGGTTTTATTTTCACGGCGCTTTAAACCTAGGGTTTCGTACCTCACCCCTCTTATTTTCTCTATAAATACGAACCCGATTTCTCCAGTTTCAGGGCATTAAAAAAAAATTTCGATCTTCCTCTCTTATACACCAACACACATTCTAATCTCTCCTTAAACCTATATTCCTAATTACATCATTTTTTCCTTAAGCACTCCAAGGAGTCCGTACAACACCTGAATTTCCGTACTTAAACCAAGGTGTGAAAGGTAGAACCGACTGAGGCTTTTGGACCAAATCAATTCTACTTTTTATTCAACTTAATTTCAATTTGATTTATATATTCATTGAAGTTACTAACAATTTATTTATGATGTAGCGATTTAAAGAAACGCAGAACGTGAGTGTTCCGTACTTAAACTAAGGCGTGAAAGGTAGAACCGACTGAGGGTTTGGACAAATCAACTCTACTTTTTATTTAATTTAATTTCAATTTGATTTATATATGTATTGAAGTTAGTAACAATTTATTCATGATGTAACGATTTAAAGAAACGCGGAACGTGAGTAATTTATTCACTTAATTACTCTTAATTTTATTTATTATTGCTAGTATCATGATTAGGTTTATTATTATGATTTGATTTGACTAACGATATTATTGTTAAACTGCCTTCAATGTTTGTGTTTATTCTATTGTTTATTGTTGATCACTATATTCCATGTTTAAAGGGAATATGTAATTGAATATAACGCCTAATAAGATAATTTGGACGGTCGGCTTAGGTTCCTTTTTAATCTTGTTGTTTAATCAAGTGATCACAATATTTTAGAATTATGTATTGTATTAATATTCAACCAATTTATCCTAATATTAGTTTGGAGAAAATTGAATCTTTGTTTGCATGTCTTTGAGATCGCAGGAAATACTTTTCATAATAAGAATCTAATAGAGGCCAATACGGGCAAATGTGACTCCATGACTCACTTCGTACCATCATCTTCGATTCTCCTTTTGTGGTTCCGAACTATATGGAGTTAGTAATCTCATGGATTTATGAATGGGGTGTAACCTTCATGGGTCAATCATTGTTGCCTTCGTTGTCCCTTAATCGTGGTTGCCTATTAATGATTTGTGAACGGTTTACAAGTTCCTTAAAAACTTGTTGGCGGCTCCCTACTTTGCTATGTCCCTGATCGTATGTCAATTCCCACTTCCTATGAGTACAAAGCATATTCACCACATGCTTACTTAGCCGCGCTTCGAACGACGCCTACAATTTTGCGACTCTACTACGGAGGATTCTTGGTTATTTTCGATTTGAGTGATCGTATTTAGCTGACATGAGTGGATGAGACTTGAAAGATTCTTAAATTGTATTCCTGCGATTTAATTGGCATTGTCACATATGCATATGAATTTTAGCTTACTTATTTTGCTACAACAGTACGTGTTTTACGTATGTGGATAGCTCGATGGATTTAAGCTCTATCGACCTGAAAACGCTCATGGCAATAAGGGTTCATCTGAGTTTTTAAATCTACCCAAACCATGGAGTCGAGTTCGATTTCATCACGAACTCGCGGAGCCGCCCATTAGCATACACCCTCAAGGGAGGCTGCCTTGATAATGCGTCCAAACTCTTAACCATGGTACCTTTGGACACCCAAATAACCTTGACCATAGTGGAACATAGAACTTGACTTTAGGTTGCAAACTTCATTGAATCATGTGTGACAATATGTTTATATGTGCATTTTTTTTTGTGAATTTTTTATTTTTAATTTTTTTCTCTTTTTTATCTAATCCTTTTTTTTTTTTTTTATTACAGTCAAGTCATAGTCCTTTTTTTTATTTTTGAGTCAACCCAGATTTTTATTCCCGTATCTTGCATAAGAGTCAACTTGTTTTGGTCATAGCCAGAGTTCTAGAAAGAGTTACTTGTCGTGCCAACTATAGATCTGTTGCCCCGAGTTTTGTCTTTCATTTGGATTTAGTTTTGTCCCAATCAGAATCACAGATTCAAAGGCATAAGAAATACTACAACCTATCCAGTTTAGGTGTCTTTTTAGCGTCCAACCTTCTTTTTTTATTATTTTTTTCGTATCTTTTCTTGTCAAGCTAGTCATAGCTAATCTTCTACATCTCTAAGTCCTTTAATCCATGTCAACTAGTATAACATAGGATTGTAGATTTTTTATTTATTTATACCCATGAGTCCTAACTCTTCTAGAATTTCAGTCTTCTTCCTTGTTTCTTGTGATTATTGTGCTAACCTTAACATGTGTTCTTTGGTTGTGACTAACAATTGCCAATGGACCGTTTTTACCTAGTAAATAGCATAAACATTAAAATTGGACATAATTAATCAAGTTAGTTTATCTTTTTATTCTTCTGTGCTATTTTGGTCCACGCGTCAATCGTCTTGGTACTTTTTACATGTCTAGTCATACGATCATACCACAAGTCTTATAAATTCACCTAATCACACATGTTGAGTCGTTGCACACACTTTGTCATCGAGCCATGCACCATGTTGTTTATGATTGTATATTAGGACCATGCATTCATCGTTTTGTCATAATAGGAATGAGTAGAGTATTTTCCATCAGTTTTCAAAAGTCTTTCATACACTCTTCCATACTAATTCGAGTATTGAGTTAATGCATGAAGTGAGTTCATCCTTCCACAGTACTTGAGTCCAAAATCACTAGGTAACAATTGGAAGAATAAGGGGGGAACGTCATTCTTTCCTTCCAATCAAATCATCAACAAGAACAAACTTCTTTCCTCACTAGGCCACATGAAGTAACTCATAAACAGCCATGAAGACATAGCACGATGCAAGCTTCTCACCAAGATTTCATGTTTTCTTCTTCTTATGTTTCAAACCTTTCCCCCTAAAAAGTGTAGAATAGGATCTCCTTATCAATGTGTCTATGTGTCATGTTTTTTTTTTTTACCTTTTCCATCAATGAGCATTTCTTCCTTACATTTGATCATGTGATTAAAAGGAATGGTGTCCTTCGAACAAGTGTATTATTCCGATAGAGGATTCAGAGCTATTGGAAAGATATTTATTCAGTAAGTTCAAGTGATCAGAATGCCTACGTGGAGGTCGCTTCCTATCAGTAATATTAATGCATAATTAATATTGCAGCTTATCTAACTATCCGACACGACGAATTAATTTAATCTAAAAGGAATTAATGAGTCACCGGAGTATTATGAACAAAGACGTCAGATTCTGAGCTTAGAGCGTCGGAACCGAATCTCAAAATTTAAGCTAAAATTTAGGAATTGGCGAGACGGGAAAAAACCCTAGCCACGCGAAGGCTAGGGAAGCACGCCACGTGGCAGCGCACATGGCAACACGCCATGTGGCAGCACACGTGGCAGCCACCAAGTGGCACCGCGCCACGTTGGCAGCCACCAAGTGGGAGCACGCCAAGGCGGCAGTGTGCCAGGTGGCAGCGCGCCACGTTGGTTGCCACCAAGTGGCAGTGCGCCACGTTGGCAGCCACTAAGTGGTAGCGTGCCACGTGGCAGTGCGCCACATTGGCAGCCACTAAGTGGCAGCGTGCCACGTTGGCATTGCCATGTGGCAACGGGCTGCGGACCCGGGTGACGGGTCATGGACGCGGGCCGAAGGGTGGCGGCCCAACCGAACCCAACTTGGGGCTCAAGGTTCGTTGGGTGCCACATGGTTAGCTCACAATGCATGTGAGTTGCCTTGGGTAGCAAGTGAGGAAGTGGTCCTCACCTAACCATGTGACACTTGTTACTTAGTTATTCCTTGGTTTATTTAACTAAGGATTGAATTTAACATTCTCTCCATGTGGGATCTTTTTTGTGAAAAAATCTCATATTGAAAGATAAGTGGAATTCACAAGAAAGCACTTCTTATAAATAGCCAGGGCATACCTTGGGATTGTTCACTTGACTAAGAGCTCAATTAGGCATTTCCACTTGAGAGAAAACCTATAAGCTCATTAATTACTCGGGTAGTCTTTTTGGTTGGACTTGGCTAACCTCCAAGTAGTAGACCGATCGGGTCGAGTTGTGGGTGGATTTCGTTGGAGGTGCTTGCCATTTGTGAGGCTCCGCTTTCTCAAGTAAGAGCTCCATCCGGTTGAGCGAAGCACGCTACAAGGGTAATTTAATTTTTTTCTCTATTCTTGTTATTTATGCATTTTGTTATATTAATTGTGAGTTTGTTCTTGGGCTCGGGTTTTATTTTCGCGGTGAGTCGAACTCATCGAAACCCAACACTGATTAACAACAACAACAACAACAAAAATAAATAATAAAAAAATAAAAATAAACTTTTGTTGAACCAAGTACAAGGAATACCAATGATTTAAGGAACCTTTTGCAGACCATCATTTCCCCTTTAACCATCCACCCACATTGCATATTCCACTTCTTCATTAACTACTTTGATCCTCGTCTAACGTTTGGCCTTATTTATTCAACTCACATCCACTACCTAAAGGTATGGGAAGGTGTGTGATTTGTATAATATTCAAAAGAAAGTTAAACGAAAAAAAAAGAAGACAAAGCAATAGTAAAACAATGTCTAAGGGCAAGTGTTCCAATGTCTTTGATATGAACATGTCTCGAATTGCGTCTCTCATCAAGTGCTTGGTACCGTGCTTGAGAAACATGGATACTAAGTGAGTGATGGACCGCATGATCCGGGATTGCTCACATTGATTGAAAAGAATCATAAAAAAAGAAATAAACATACAAAAATTCAAAAAAATAAAAGTTGTAAAGTTCAATTTCAAATACACAATTACACATCTTGGGGGTTTCTCTCGGGTCTTGAACCTTTTACCCTTTCTTCTTTAAAAAGTCTAACCACCTTAGAAACCCTCAAAAGACCTCTCTGAGGAGTACATATTCTTGTCCAAAGTTCCATTAGAGCAACGTTCGGTCTAATTCCTAACGGATACGTAGGCAACCTTATATCGAGGTATGGCCACATTCATATGAATGATTAAGTCATAGAATATCCAATGCTTATCCCTATCCATCTAGAGTAAGACTTTGGGGGCTTAAACCCACATCATTAACCTACCTAGCCTAAAGAGTCACATCTCGACTCTTTTTACATTTCTTTCCATCACCATAACCTTTGCAGCCAGCCTTAGTATCACTTTCCCACACTTCATTCACATATTCATGGCCATATCCTCCTTCCCTTAGGAACCCCTTGTCATGAAATCTTGTTCCCACGTCACGCATGCTTCACGATAGCATCCAGCAAAAAATCATCATCATCCTTCGATAGCATTATCACAAATGTACTTAGCTTCTTACCTAGGTATCGTACATTCATCAAGATTCGTTGTTACACTTTCCTAGCTTCATGACCTAAGTAATATTCATTGTTTCATACATCACATAATGTGCTTAGCTTCCTGACCTAAGCGACATTTATCAAAGACCTTTAATCATACAAAGCATATTGTGCTTAGCTCCTTGACCTAAGAAACATTCATTATTTCACGCAATACTTAGCAATCACCATTATATACGTTCTTAGCTTCCACACCCAAGAAACATTCATCAAGATTGTTTTTCATACACTATATATGTTGCTTAGCTTCCTGACCTAAGCAACATACATCGACAACAAACTATTGTGCTTAGCTTCATGACCTAAGTGCATTCATTGATCGTGTCACATAATGTAATTGTCCTTAGCCTCCTAGCCTACGAGCATTATTTTCAGGACGAGCAATTCAATTTGACAAGAAGAAATTCATGCGATTCATCTCGCTTTGCACAACGAGGAAGTTTAATACTTCCTTTATTTATTCATAATTTTTCTTTTGGGGAAGTTCAAAAACTTTTTCAAAATTTTTCTCATCAAAGGAAATTCAAAAATAAACTTCATTTTTCATGTCTTTCTTTTTTCGGGAGAAAGTCGGACCTTCCACTCATGACAAAAAAAAATGACAAAATTTTTTTTCTTTTGCATTTTCATTTGCTTGTGTCTACACACACACTCAATTCATACACATACACACACAATCACAAGTCATACACATGCCATTTCGTGTCTTGTCAAGTTTGATCAAGTCAGTTGGTTAAGTCAATCACATCCTATACTAGTCCTTTGGCAAATTCCATTTTACAGGTCTTAGGTACAGCCTACGTTCGGGGAAAATCGAACTATTATCATCTGTAACCCACGTTCGGGGACAACAAACCCTTATCATCTATAGCCCACGTTCGGGGACAATCAAACCATTATCATTCACAGCCCACGTTCGGGGACAATCAAACCATTATCATCTGCAACCCATGTTCAACGACAATCAAACCATTATCTTTTTCAAACACCAATGATCATCTCCCAAAGCGAGGATGATTCACGATACAAGATTCTCAAGACACATACACTTATAATTATTCATCATCAAACAAGCTTTTCACGAGGCGTGGAGAATTATCGATCATTGCACACTTCTCGAGGCGTAGAAGTCAGCAATTTTGTCCCAAGGTGTGGACACATAGTGTTATTCCCGGAGTATAGAATTTCACTTGTGTGCTACATGAGGTAGAGTGGATCACGATAGGATTCCCGAGGCGAGGAAACTATCTCAAATCAGACAAGCTTTTCACGAGGCGTGGAAAATTGTCGGTCGTTGCACACTTCACGAGGCGTAGAAGTCAACGATTTTATCACCTTCTAGCGGATCACTCAAAGCGAGGAAATTATCTCATATCAGAAAAGCTTTTCTCGAGGCGTGGAAAATTATCGATTGCTTCACACTTCTTGAGGCGTAGAAGTCGGCGATTTCGTCCCAAGGCATGGATACTTAGTGTTATTCCCGAGTATGGAATTTCACTTATGAGTTACTAAAGGCATTGAAACTCACGATAGAGTTTTTAAGGCGAGGAAACTATCTCATTATCAGACAAGCTTTTCTTGAGGCATGAAAAATTGTCGGTCGTTGCACACTTCTTGAGGTTTAGAAGTCGACGATTTTCACGGAAACAATTTCATGTAACAGAATTCCCGAGGCGTGAAAAATTTCAACTAATAACATTCCCGAGGAGTAGAAAATATCATAGCAGTATTCATCTGGTGGATTTCACGAGGCATAGAAAATTACCAAAACGTGTTTATTGCCATGTACTAGTGTCAGATATGCATTCTATCTCATCACTCTTTTATCTGTGGAATTAACACTTTTCTACAGGTATCGGCATATACAGAGTGATTTAGGATAACAGAACGTCTTAAATCATTCACCAATCCAATCGACTACTTTGACTATCATTTTCGAAACATACGTTTCAACAAACTCAGTCAAAGTGGGTCTTCTGTAGACACCTAAAAATCTCTCCCCAAAACCAAACCCGATGATGAACAACCTTTCACTGCTATTATTTGTCGGGTTGAGTATTTATTCTTTGGAGTGCTTAAATCCATAATTCAATCCTAGTACATTTCATAAACCAACCCAATTCATAGCCCATTTCCCCAAACCATAACTTATTTTCCACTTTTCATGTCCACATAACAAAACTGAGCTAAACTGATTTTGTAGCCCTATAATTTCGATCCAAATATTATTTGATTGGATAGGCCTTGAAATAAGCTTAACAACATTATACCATAAGCCCAATTTCGATTTAAAACGAAGAAGATATGAGCAAAACACTAAACTTGTCCTAAAACCGACACACTTTAACTAAAAAGGCCATGTCATAAAATATACAAAATATTTTGACCTGATTCTAATTGGGTTGGAAAGTAGACTTGATAAGATTTTCAACGATGTATTATATACCTTATTCCCAATTACGTATCAAAAGTTACCATAGTTTTAAAAACGTGTAAAAACTAGAATTTATCATTCCATGGTATAATTGCCGCGCCGCGGCATATTATGACGCTTCACAGAACATTGTACCGTGTCACGATATTTTGCACCGTGACACGACATTTTCAAGGGTTTTATTTTTGTGGCACTTTAATCCTAGGGTTTCGTACCTCACCCCTCTTATTTTCTCTATAAATACGAACCTAATTTCTCCAATTTTGGGGCACCAAAAACAATTCTCAATCTTCCTCCGTTATACACCAACACACATTCTAATCTCTCTCTCATATTCTAAGCCTTAAACCTATATTTCTAATTACATCATTCCTTCCTTAACCACTCCAAGGAGTCCGTACAACACCCGAAGTTCCATACTTAAACCAAATGCGTGGAAGGTAGAACCAATTGAGGGTTTGGAACAAATCAACTCTACTTTCTTTTTAATTTAATTTCCATTTGATTTATATATTTATTGAAGTTACTAACAATTTATTCATGATGTAGCGATTTAAAGAAATGTGGAACGTGAGTAATTTATTTACTTAATTACTCTTAATTTTATTCTTTATTGCTAGTGTAGGCGTCGTTTGAAGTGCGCCTACGTTAAGCATGTGTGAATATGCTTGGCACTCATAGGAAGTGGGAATTGACATATACGACTAGGGACAACAATTACGGACAAATAAAGTAGGGAGCCACCAACAAGTTTTTAAGGAACTTGTAAACCGTTCACGGATCATTTAAGGCAACCACGAATAAAGGGACAACGATAGGCAACAACAATTGACCCGTGAAGGTTTTACCCTATTCATAATCCATGAGATTACTAACTTTATATGGTTCAGAACCACAAAAGGAGGATCGGGGATGATGGTACGTTATGGAGTCACATTCGCCCGTATTGGCCTCTACTCGATTCTTATTATGAAAAGTGATTCCTGCGATCTCAAAGGCATACATGCAAAAAAAATATTCAATTCGCTCCAAACTATTATAACGCTAAATTGGTTGAATATTAATGCAACATATAATTCTAAAATATTGTGATCACTTCAATTAACACACAAGATCAAAAAGGAACCTAAACCGATCATCCAGATTATCTTATTCGGCGTGATTTTCAATTACATATTCTATTTAACATGCAATATGGTGATCATAATAACAATAGAATAAACATTAACATTGGAAGCAATTTAACCATAATATCGTTAGCCAAATCAAATAATAATAATCCTAATAGCAATATTAAAATAAAATAAATAATTAAATTAATTTATTACTCACATTTCGCGCACTCCTTTAAATTGCTAAATCATGAATAAATTGTTAGTAACTTCAATAAAAATATAACTCAAAATGAAATTAAACTAAATTAAAGTAGAGTTGATTTGGTCCAAACCCTCAGTTAATTATACCTTTCACGCCTTGGTTTAAGGACGGAACCTCGGGTCAAGTATGGACTCCTTGGAGTGCTTAAGAGATGTATGGTGAAAGAATAGGGAAGGCTAGAAATTAGGTTTAAGAAAGAGAGAGGAGAGAGAAGGTTTTGATGTATAAGAGAGGAAGAGAGAATGATTTGGTGCCCCAAACTGAAGAAGTCAGGTTCGTATTTATAGAGAAAATGCGTAGGGTGAAGCACGGAACCCTAGAAGTGAAGTGTTGTGAATAAAAAACCCTAGAAAAACACCGTGTCACGGTGCAAAATACTGTGACACGGTACACAGTGCCGTGACACGTCACCAAACACCGTGGCGCGGCATTTATGCCTTAACGCGGCAAATCCAGTTTTTACGTGTTTTTAAAACTATGATAACTTTTGATCCGTAACTCGTAATAAGGCATATAATATATCTTTGGAAATATTATCAAGTATAATTTGCAACTCAATTAAAACGAGGTCAAAATATTTTGTAGATTTTATGATATGGCTGTTTTAGAGAAAGGGTGTCGGTTTTGGGAGGAGTTTAGTGTTTTGCTCATATCTTCTTCATTTTAAATCAGAATTGGGATTATGATATATCGTTGGAAAGCTTATTAAAAGTCCTAACCAACCAAATAATATTTGGATAAAATTATAGGGCCACAAAATCAGTTTAGATCGGTGGTGTGGACACGAAAAGAAGAAAATAATTAATGGCTTGCGAAAATGGGCTAAGAATTGGGTTGGTTTATTGAATGGAAATATGGATTAAGCACTCCACATATTAAATACTCAACATGACCAATAATGGTGGAAAAAGGTTGTTCTTTATCGGGTTTGGTTTTGGGGAGACATTTTTAGGTGTCTACAGCTAGTATCATGATAGGGTTATTATTATGATTTGATTTGACGAACGATATTATTGTTAAATTGCTTCCAATGTTGATTTTTATTCTTTGTTTATTGTTTATTACTATATTGTTGGCGGCTCCCTACTTTTCTATGTCCGTAATCGTGTCCCTAATCATATGTCGATTCCGACTGCCTATGAGTGCCAAGCATATTCACCACATGCTTACGTAGGCGCGCTTTGAATGACGCCTACACCTACCCACTCCTTAAACGAAGCTGGCGCCGGCAGTCCTAGGGTCTGAGCATCATATACCTCAGTGACATACCTTTATCACAGGTTGAAGAACTCCCAGTCGGTGTCCGGATGAGTGAGCTGCCATGCCATTTTCATGTGTTCCTTGCAGTTTCTCTCATTCTCCGCCACCAGCCGGTCCTGCTCCTTGTAAAGCTCAATATTGTGATCGTTCCGTTGCTGGATCATCTCATCCTTGTGTCGGCCAACATCTGCTCAAAGTAGGGTATTTTCCTTGTCGACCCCTTCTAGTGTCTTGAAATCCAACTTGGCATTTTTCAACTCCTGTTCAAATTCAAACGCCTTATTGTTGGCCGGCTCAACAACAGCCGTGAGCTCCTTAATTAGCTCTCCTGTTTCATCTCTCGGGCTTTAAACTTAACATCATTCATAGTGTTTCGAAATTCAGCAGAGTTTATGGCATGGATCGCCCGGTCACATGCATTTCTTACCTCATCATTGCCTGCAAAGTACAACCGGTGAAAAGAAGGGTTAGTTGATATACTAATAATTAGATAGCCGAAACAAAGCTAAGTTACCTCAGCCAGCAGGGCAACGATGCGATCCATGTTGACCTGCTGTAACCCGAGAATCTGATCCTTCTCTGACTGGGTGAGGTTCCTCAGCATCTGCTTGGAATAATGCTGGATGTCCTGCCATCTTTGAGAGGCATCTGCACCAGAGAAAAGGATGTCGTAAGATAGAAACACAAGCGGCACCAATATTGTGCTGGCTGCTAGACGAATCTCTCGATTGGGTGGCTTGAGATTTGACTCGAATATAGTCAAGCGGCCATGGGATTTCAAAATAGTCATCCACACCTTGAGTTTCTGGCTGAGGGGTCCGGCTTTTTGTCGGCCAACTCAGCGCTAAGGCTGATGAGACCTTTCAGACTTTTGCCTCTAGTGGTTGGCCGATCCTGGACAGGCGGCAAAGAAGGTGTCGTCTGCATTGGCTGACCCTTCCTCGTTTTGGAAGGAGTTTATCCAGGCTTGTTAGCTTTCCGCTTGAACATCTTCGAAATAGACCTGGGAATGACCTTGTCCACTTTGAAAATGGAACACAGAGGTTACAATCGGTGGAAAACCGTTTGATGACAATTAAACTTTACACAAGTTAAAAGAGAAAACGGAGCTTACCCCATCATTCTTGGCTGCCAATTGGGCCAACTTCCTCTCAAGTTGCTCCTTCCAACTCTGGGCTATAGGTATAATACCCCGTATTTTCATACGTATTTTTTCTAATTAATTATTATTATTATTTCATAAACAGGGTATTTTAGTAAATTAACTTATTATTTGAATTTTGGACCCAAAATGATATTTGAATTTTGGCGCCAAAAATACTTTAAAACATTATTATTATTTTTAGATTTTTGATAAGATTCATTATCCATTTATTTTATTTTAAAATCCGGATTATTTATATATTTCGGATATTTTAATTAAAGCAAAAATTATATTTATTAATTAAGTAAGAAGTCCGAAAATTCCCATTTATTTAGCTAAGAATTTCGGATTTTCTATGTATAGAAAATCTGATTTTCTTAGTTATTTATTGGTGAATAATTGATAATTAATTAATTAATTATTTACACAATTATTTTATTTCTTAAAATCGAGCAAAAATCTTCCTAAATAATACTAAGGAGTCTGAAAATTTGAGTTATGGGAAGCTCAAGATTTTCGGCCCTCTTGTATTATTTTGGGGGAATATATTTTGGTAAATTGTATTTTTAATTATCTCCCACAAATCTATTATTTTCCTTAATTATATTTTCCCATCTTCTTAATATTTGATTACCATATTTTCCTACCTTTTGTCTCTCTTGATTATTCCCCAAGTAATCTTCCTTGCCATATTATTTTTCATGACAACATACCTTCCATATTTTTATTATGCACAATCACCTTAATATCAAAACTTTCCATATTTCTTTCATTCTCTTCCCCAAGTAATTCCTTAATTTATTTACCATAATTCTTCCCACATTCTCTTTCCATAATTCTTGCATGAGCTAGCCTATAAATACCCCTTCATACCTCCCACATTTTTCACACTAATTATCTTCTTCTCTTACTCTTCTTCTCCTCTTTTCTAAAGAAAATCAGCCCTTACATCTTTGGAGCCAATTTTCGGGCACTTCTGTTCAGTTTTGGGCTTTTGCTATTTCACAAAAAATTGTTCCTCTCGAAAAATCCTTGAGGTTAGGCTCAAGAATTACCCAATTTGGAGTTATATCAAAGGAGTTACAGCCTCTGCAAGTTTTGCCTATTCTTTCTAACGCAAATCCAACTCTTCTCTTTTCCTTGGTTTTCTGTCTTTTCTTCTTCTCTTTTCTTATTTAATTAATTATAATTATTATGAGGGATTTATAAAAATTATTATGACTAAATTTTAATTAAATAAAATCAGATTTTTAATTATGTTTATGAGAAAATAATTTAAAGGTTCATGTACATTTAGTTGGGGGGGTTTTTAATTTAATTGTTGTGATTATTTGTTAACCTTATATTAATTATGGTTATATTTAATTGTAAAGTGTTTTCGATCAAGGTGCTTGAAGTGTTCTTTTGAGTGGTTTGCTAGCAAGGATCAAGGTACGTTTAGGTGGCTAGATACCTTGAAAGTGATTGGTTTGAATAACATGTTTGATATGATTTTATTGGTGTTTGAATTAAATTGAATTGAAATTTGAATTATGGAATAAAGCATTTTAATTAATTGGTTTTATTAAATAAATTGGAGTATTGATTTTATATCATGATTTGAATGATTTAAGTTAATTATCATGTTTTAAAGGTTTGATTTTAAAAGTATATTGGATTTAATTAAAACGGTTTTTTCACCATATACCACCAAAAACTTTCTAATTCATCATATACCATTGAGTTCCTGTGCAATATCACAAAATACCTTTTTTTGTAACTGCCGTTAGCTTGTCGTTTGGGGTTTTTTACTAATTCACCATATACCATGTTTATAAAGTTATTTCACCATATACCATTAAGTTAAAAAATATTTCTTTGTCAAAAAAAAAAAAAGTTAAAAGATATTTCACTATATACCCAGAAATTACAATGGTAATTTAATAAAAAAAAATTAGTCGTTGATTGTTATAACGAATAGTTTATGTATATAAACATAATACTTGAGGGATTGAATCAGCACTTCACCCTTCTAAAAGAATTTGCAAAGATGTCAACGCACTCGAAATCATCATCGTCATCTTACGAATATGCATACATAAGAATGCCAAACAAAGCTAGTACATGTGGGAAGAAATTTGCAATAAGGAGATGTGATTCGGCAAAATATCCATAAAAGTTGTACTCTAAGTGTGATATATGAGAGAAATTTCGATATTGCAAGGGTAATGCCGAGTAAATGTCCTTTCAGGTTATGAATTTGAAAACAAGGGAAGCATAGACACACAATGTCATGGAGATGAAAGCATATATGTTGAAGGAGCTCAAAAAAAGAGTAGTGAAGCAGCAAAAAATAGTAGATGCAACAATTAAAATAGCCGTTGCAAATTCTAGGTATATGGTGAAATATCTTTTAATTTAATGGTATCGAGTGAAATAACTTTATAAACATGGATATATGGTGAATTAGTAAAATAACCCAAACGGCAGACTAACGGCAGTTATCAAAAAATGTATGTTGTGGTATTGCACAGGAACTCAGTGGTACATGGTGAATTAGAAAGTTTTTGGTGATATATGGTAAATTAAGTTAAAACTCAGTGATATATGATGAAAATTCCGTAATTAAAAAGAGTTTGAGGTATTTATTGGTATTATTGAATTAAAGAGGTTATTGAATATTTTAAAAAGCTTTACAAGCATGTTTATTTTATTAATCCCACTATGCGGATTTATTGAAGACTATGGACTTTGTATGACCTAGTCTTTCTCCAAGAATAACCTTGAAATAGTAGGAGACTAGCTTGGAGGGTGTGCACACTTAGAGGAGATTGAGTTAATTGAATGGTTATTGAGTTTTCGAAATAATTGATTTTATAAATCATTATTATTGAGTATTGAGTTATTTTGAATATATTGAGAATGGAATTTGGAATCATAAATTGGAATTTATTAGATTATTATTGAAATTGGTTTTTAAAACAGGTTTGCTAATAAATTTAGTTTAATTATCTTGCACTTATTGTACTTAGCATATTTTGCTAATCCGTATTTCTTATTTTGTTTGGTTTGCCCTGTTTACCGTAATGGTAAGCAGTGTTGACTAATTTCAGGTGAAGTCAATGATTGAGCATATGGAGTCCCAGGAATGGTTTTACCTAGATTAGGATATGTTGGTCTTTATATTTTATTTTGAGTACTCATGACAATAGTTACTATTTATGGTTTATTATTAATAAATAAAGAGTATTGAAGTTTTCCGCTGCAAGTTATTAGTTTTATTTTAGTAAGTTGAGTAGCCTTGCGTAATTACGCGGCGGTAATACGCCTAAGTCTATCTCTACAGTATAATTATATGTATTATATTGGTATTTTCGTAGAGGGAGATTTGGGAGTGTTACAGTAGGCTTGGCAGGCATCTTCTCAGCATCAACCATTTCTAAAACTTATTCTGCAAAAAGAAACCGGTTGATTAGACATGAAATAGAAATTACATTAATAGAAGCGGCAATACAACGCTGGTTAAATGGTCAATGTACGTCTCTTAAACATGGTACTAAGACCACAGGCGAAAAGGAACACCTCATCCTTGAGCCAGTCCGGATTGGGTACTCAACTCTTAGGCACTATTATTTTCGAGCCATCGTTTAGGGGCGTGGTGGTGGTTTTGAAACACTTCGGCTCCATTACTTCTACCCAAGCCTTCTCAAGAATATGTGGAAAGGCACACTTCTTCCCTAAGAGAGTCAGCTCCTTGTTGTATCAGCTGTTGGGTTTTGGAAAGTCCGACTTTTCATGGAAATAAAACCCAACCCCAAGACCCGCTCACAATTAATATAACTAATAAACATAATTAACAAGATAAGGAGAAAGACAATATTACCCTTGATGTGCACTTTGCTCGCTTTACGAGCTCTTACTTCGAAAGCTTCAAGTCCCGCAAGTACGTAGACCTCCAACGAAAATCCACCCGTAACACGACCCATCCAGTCTCTACTCGGAGTTTAGCCGAGCTAGACCAAAAATAAACTTTCTCGAGTTTAATGAATTTAAAGGTTTTCTCTCTTTTGGAGATGTCTTATTGAGTTCAACTCAAGTGGGTCTCTCAAATCCCAATATATTGGTATTTATAGAGAATTCCCACCAACATTCCACTCCCCATCAATGTGGGAGATTTGGTAAAAATCTTTTTTCCATTTTATTTTTAAATCAAAAGAAAAAGTAATGTAATAATTAATCAACAAGTGTCAAGCAAGGAGGGAGAGAGTAGGTGAGGACCATAAGGGAAGGGGGGACCAAACCTTGCTCTCCAAGCTTCTCAAACCCCCTTCCCTTTGTTCTCTTGGTTGCAACCAGCTGGTGCCAGCTGGCGGGCCTTGCCTTGGGCACCAAGGCTGCCTTGATGGCGCCTGGTGCCTTCGGCTGGGCCTGCTGACAGGGCGCCAGTTGCTCGAGCTGCTATTGCCTCGGCCTAGCATGCCGCACATGCTTGCAAGCTGCTGGCCAAGGCTATTGCGCGCCTACTACTAGCAGTGCTAGCACGCTAGCACGTTGCAAGCTCGCTAGCACTGCTAGCTTGCTAGCTATGCGCGCGCCAGCTGCTTGCTAGCATTGGCGTGCTAGCATGTTGCGCCACGCACCAGCCAGCGCTGCTAGCAGCCTCGGCTTGGTACGGCGCGCATGCTAGCTGCCATGCTAGCACCACTTGCCCCAAGCACTCGGGTAGCTCGAGTCATTCTGATACGAGGGGTATTTTGGTAATTGGTTATTAATCGATTTTTACCATCTGACTCGACTTGCGACGCTCGGTCTTCACGCTCCTAGCTTGATTTCCGACGTCTATGTTCATAATACTCGAGCGACTCATTAATTCCTTTCGGATTAATTCGTCGTGATAGATCGTTAGTTTGCTGAGGTTTGACTCGAAGGGTTCAGTCAAGATTAAGCTGTAATATTAATTATACATCAAGATACTGATCGGAAGCGGCCTCCAACTAGGCATTCCAATCACTTAACCTCACTGAATAATTAGCTTTCTAACAATTCTGAACCCTCTATCAGAATAATACACTTGTTCAAAGGACATCATTCCTAAAAATCTCCCACCTGTACTTCCGGACAAGTGCGCTTTTTGTGTATAGCCTATTTCCTATGTCACTTAATATCTCTTCATGAATTATAAGGTAAGATTATTCGTCATCCTTATTACGTCCAAAGGTGTTTCTCGAAGTCCGAGTTTGAGTGTCAATAAGTAGATGATTTCTTAAAATCTATCTGAGCACGGCCATGCATTTTCACAGTCTCGCTCTTCAAGAGGCCCTGTAAACAACAAAGACATGTTCCCTATTGTTAATAGGGGGACATTCCCAGTCTTGTACTGTCAGCTTCTCTTACTAAGAGGACCTAGCCGCCCGAGTGTTGCCATTATAATCCCTAGGTACGATAGACATTTGACGAACATCAAAACGGATTAGTACTTAAACAAGAGAACTCACAATACTCATGGTCGAGGAAAGAGGTTTCGATAGCCATAATGAGAGGTGTACTTATGACGATTTTTAAATCTCTTATAGTATTCTCATAGGTCGATCCGGTATGGTTGTAAACCAATACCCGTGCACATGATTTATGATATCATGTCCTTAAGGCACAAGAAACGATACTATAAATCAAACTACACACTAATCTCAAGTGGTCATTAATCGTCCATCATTTAAATGACCTCGATTAGGGATAATTTTTTATTACAATATTCAATGTTCACTTAATAGTTGTTTCTTTATCCAAGATTGGTCTTGATACCCTATTTTGAATATTCTCATAATCGAATGGAGTCAATATTTAATCCTACGGCACAATTAAATAGAAATGGAGTGACAAAATTGTATGAAATTAAATCACTCCAAAATTTGAATGGTTCATCATAGTGTTTTACATTAAAATGTTCAAAATTAATTAAAACACCTAACAAGGAGATCAAAGCCAATCACCAACATGCCTAATTCCCATTGCCTCAATGTGTTTGTTGTGTTTCACTTGAGGCAAAGGTTTAGTAAGTGGATTGGCTACATTGTCATCCGTTCCGACTTTACAAATTTTGATTTCACCCTCTGACTTCCATTCCCTTATCATGTGAAATTGCTGCTTGACATGTTTGACCTTCTTATGTTCCCTTGGCTCTCTAGCTTGAGCAATAGCTCCATTATTGTCACAATAGAGGGCTATTGGACCCTTGATGGAGGGTAAAACATCAAGTTCACCAACGAACTAACAAATCCAAACTGCCTCCTTAGCTGCTTCAATAGTTGCCAAGTATTCGGCTTCAGTTGTAGAATCTGCAGTTGTGCTTTGCTTAACACTCTTCCAACTAAACGCTCTTCCATTTAGACAAAATACGTATCCTGACTGCGATTTAAAATTGACTTTGTTTGTTTGGAAACTTGCGTCGATGTAACCTTCAACAAATAATTCATTTGAGCCACTATATACCAGGAATTTATCCTTATTCCTTTTCAGGTACTTTAGGATATTCTTGGCCGCAGTCTAATGCGCCTCTCCTAGGTCTGATTGCTATTGGCTCGTAGCACTCAAGGCATACGATACATCTAGCCTAGTACATATCATGGCATACATGATCGATCCAATAAGCGAAGCATATGGAATCTGATTCATCCTTTCTCGCTCATCGGGTTTCTTTGGACACTGCTTCTTGCTTAGGGTTATGCCATGTGACATGGGTAGGTGACCTCTCTTGGCCTCCTTCATGTTTAATTGTGCCAGTACCTTATCAATATAAGTACTTTGGCTCAATTCAATCATCCTTTTAGATCTATCCCTGTAGATCTTGATGCCCAATATGTACTGTGCCTCTCCCAAGTCTTTCATTGAAAAACATTTTCCAAGCAAGGCCTTTACAGACTCTAGCATCGGAATACTATTTCTAATGAGCAATATGTCATCGGCATATAAGACTAGGAAGGCAATATCACTCCCACTGACCTTCTTGTAAACACAAGACTCATCTGGATTATTGATAAAACCAAACTTACTGATGGCTTCATCGAATCGCAGATTCCAACTTCTGCTTGCTTGCTTTAACCCATAAATGGACTTTTTGAGCTTGATTACCTTTCCATCATTGTTTTGGTTGACAAAACCTTCAGGATGTGTCATAACACATTTTCTTCCAAAATTCCATTAAGGAAGGAGGTTTTGACGTCCATCTGCCATATTTCATAATTGTAATATGCAGCAATCGCTAGGATGATCCGAACGAACTTAAGCATTGCTACAAGAGAAAAGGTTTCATCATAATCAACACCGTGAATTTACCTATCTAGCTTTATAAATGAATACATTTCCATCTTTGTCGGTGTTCAATTTGAAAATCCATTTACATCCGATAGGTGTGTAACCTTCGGGTAAATCAACCAAGTCCCATACTTGATTTTCAAACATGGAGTCCATTTTAGATCTCATGGCTTCTTGCCATTAGCAGAGTCAGAGCTCGCCATAGCTTGCTTGTAGGTAGCCGGTTCATCTCCATCCACTACTAGGATGTCCTGGTTCCCGGTTAATACGACACCAAGATATCTATCAGGTTGAGACTTTGGCCTCTGTGACCTACGTAGGGTAATGGACTGAGCATTTGCGTTGTTATTTTGACTTTACACATTTTGACCAACGTCAACATATACTATTTGAGCACTTTGACTGTCAATTTGATTTTGTTGCTTGTCCTCTCGAACATCATCGAGTTCGATTTTCCTCCCACTTATCATTTTGGAAAGGTGTTCCTTCTCTAAAAAGACACCATCGTGAGCAACAAACACTTTGTTCTCGGATTTGTTGTAGATATTGGGTTTTGATGAGTCCGACTCACCGCGGAAGAAAACCCAAGCAAGACCACACTCACAATAATTATAACCATAAAGATTAATACCTTTGGCGCGTGCTTCGCTCACTATAAGACCTCTTACTTCAAAAGCTCTAAGCCTCGCTCGCACGAGGACCTCCAACGAAGTTCACCCGCAACCCGATCACCGAAAATGGTCCAATTCTTAGGAGTTAGCTAAGCCCGACCTAAACCCGAGTAATTATATGTGTTCAAAGGTTTTCTCAATGGAGATTCCTTTTTCAACACCTTACTCAAGTGAACAATCCCAAGGTATGCCTTCGCTATTTATAAGGAGTGCTTCCTTGTGAATTCCACTCATCTTTCAATGTGGGACTTTTTCACAAAAAGATCCCACATAAAAAGAATGTTGAATTCAATCCTTACTTAAATAAACCAAGGAATAACAAAGTAACAAGTGTCACATGGTTAGGTGAGGACCACTTCCTCACTTGCTCCCCAAGGCAACTCACATGCATTGTGCTCTAACCATGTGGCACCCAACCTTGAGCCCCAAGTTGGGTTCGGTTGGGCTGCCACCTTTTGCCCCGCGTCCATGACCCGCTACCCGGATCAGCGGCCCGTTGCCACAAAGCATTGCCAACATGGCACGCTGCCATGAGGCGCGTTGCCACTTGGTGGCTGCCAACGTGGTACGCCGCCACGTGGCACGCTGCACCATGGTGGCTGCCACGTGGCGCACTTCTATTTGGCGCGCTTCCCTAGCCTTTCGCGCGGCTAAGGTTTTTACTTGTTACTTGAAGCATTTTCCCGTATTGCCAATTCCTAAATTTTGGCTCGACTTTTAAGATTCGGTTCCGATGCTCTAAGCTCAAAATTCGATGTCTTTGTTCACAACACTCAGGCGACTCATTAATTCCTTTCGAATTAATTCATAGCATCGGTTCGTTAGTTGCTTATGTGTGACCCGAAGGGTTCAGTCAAGATTAAGCTGTAATATTAATTATGCATTAATATTACTGATCGGAAGCGGCCTCCACCCAAGCATTCCTATCACTTGACCTCACTGAATAATTAGCTTTCTAATAATTCTGAACCCTCTATCGGATTAATACACTTGTTCAGTAGAATTAATACCCCTTGGTGTCTTTGGGTAGCCCACGAAGAAAACCTTATCAGATTTAGGGTGAAGTTTGTCAGAAATTAATCTTTTGACATATGCTTCACAACCCCAGATCTTGAGAAAAGACAACCTAGGAGGTTTCTTCGTCCATAATTCATATGGAGTCTTTTCTACAGCTTTTAACAGAGCGCGGTTCAGTGTTAGTGCCACGGTTAGAAGTGCGTGTCCCTAGAAAGAGATAGGAAGATCACTAAGACCCATTGTTGACCTTACCATGTTTAGCAAGGTTCGATTTCTCCTTTTGGATACTCCGTTCCATTGTGGAGTTCTTCGAGGTGTCAATTCTGAAAGTATACCATGTTCTTTCAGATGGTCATCGAATTTGTGGCTCAAGTATTCACCACCTCGATCTGATCGATGGGCTTTGATTTTCTTGCCAAGATGATTTTCAACTTTACTATGAAATTCTTTGAATTTCTCAAATGATTCAGATTTGTTCAACATAAGGTAGACATATCCATATCTACTATAGTCGTCCATGAAGGTGATAAAATATCGATGACCGTTCCTTGTGGTTGTGCTCATTGGATCACATACATCGGTGTGTATTAGGCCCAACAAGTCACCTGCCCTTTCTCCCAACTTGGAGAATGGTTGTTTTATCATCTTTCCTAATAAATATCCTTCGTAATTTTCAAATGATTGTAAATCAAATGAGTCAAGAATACCTTCTTGTAGAAGTTTCTTGATGCGTTTGATGTTAATGTGGCCAAGACGACAATGCCACAAGTATGTCTCATTTGACTCAACGGTCTTAGCCTTTTTATTGGTATTATTAACATTATAAACTTTTTTGTCTAACTAAAGCACATATAGACCATTTTCAGAATGTGTTGTACCATATGAAACATTATCGAGATAAAACGAACATTCATTGTCTTTTACTTGAAACTCAAATCCTTTGGCATCCAACGCCGAAATTGAAATGATGTTTTTGGTAACATTAGGAACATGATAACAGTTTTCAAGTTCTAATACAAGCCTGGAGGGAAAAGACAAACTGAGAGTTCCCACTAATACGGCTGTAATTCTGGCTCCATTGCCAACCCAAAGTTCAACCTCTCCCTTCCCTAGCCTTCTAGTTTTCCTTAGTCCCAGAGAATTGGAACAAAAGTGTGAGCCACATTCGGTATCTAATACCCATGATGTTGTGCTAGAAAAGTTTAAGTCTATAACGAAAATACCTGATGTAGAAGCAACGGTGTCGTTCTTCTTATCTACCTTGAATTTGAGGCAATCTCTCTTCCAATGTCCCTTCTTCTTGTAGTAGAAACATTTGGAGTCTGATTTAGAAGAGGCTACCTTCTTCTCCTTGTTGTCTTTAGTAGCTTTTGACTTAGACAGAAAGGTCTTCTTACCTTTCCCCTTAAAGCCTTTCTTCTTCTTGTCTGAGTGCTTGAATGTCTTACCCTTCTTGACCATAAGCATGTCATGCTTTCCCTCATCCTTGAGCGTTTTCTCTACTTGCTTCAACATACCATGAGCTCGGTGAGGGTTTTCTCCATGTTGTGCATGTTATAGTTCATCTTGAACCGATCATAGCCTTTGTGCAGTGAATGGAGAATAATTTCAATTGCCATCTCGGTTGAATACCCCGCATCAAGCCTTTCCATGTTCTCAAACAAACCAATCATTTTGAGTACATGTGGGCTGACTGGCTCTCCTTGCTTGAGCTTGCTCTCAAGGATTCACCTGTGGGTTTCGAACCTTTCAGTTCGGGCCTGCTCTTGGAACATGTTCTGAAGTTCAGAAATGATATCAAAAGCCATCTCCGTTTCAAAGAAATTCTTCTGAAGGTCGAGAGACATAGTAGCCAACATGATGCATTTGACATCCCGATTGGCAGTTTGCCATCGGTTTAGGGCAGGCTAAGTCACTTCCTCATTAGGAGTCTCGGGCATTTCCTCATCAAGGATGTACCTTTTGCTCTTGCATGAGTACTATACGCAAGTTTCTTTGCCAATCAAGAAAATTTAGCCCACTCAGTTTCTCCTTGTCGAGAATTGAGCGTAACGAGAATTGGTTGTTTGAGTTATTCACAGACATGTTTCTACAATTGAAATAATTTGAAATGAAAAACTCATAATTCTAAATAAGATTGAATTCATGCATGTATATTTCAAACTTATTTAAACGTCTTATTCACACTTTAAATTTGTCCCTGTTTGGTGAGAATAAGGAAATTCCAAGATCCAAAGAATCAATGAGTAGTTAAGCATGCTTTGGCTTGTCTTAATATTTATTACTCTAAGGTAAGAAACTCTTTTCTAATGGCTACAAGCCACTCTTGGTTAGATAAATCGTCGCATCTAATGCTCTCTGAACAATGTCCCCTTTTCCATGACATGTTAGGACTCCATCACTCATATCGTTGAGTCTAATCAAAACCAACATGTATTATGATGTCTTGCTTTGGCAAACCCATCAACATACCTTACGTTCCTAGGAAAGTAGTGATGACTCGCTTTGGCGTAGCCCATCAATATTCTCAATAGTTCGGTTTTACACAATATTTTAGGGACCTAGGGTTTCTATGTTAGTTGATTTAAGTGAACTTAATTAATCATCGCAACATTTGAAATCCTAAACATGCATCTAACATATCATTCATATATATAAGCACAAACAAATATATATCGAAAACATAAGTAAATGATGCATTTGGCAACTAGCATGACCCCTTAAGTCTTCAAGGGTCTTGATTTGCAACTTCATGGCTTTGTCTTTCAAGAAACTCTGTCTTCAAGACATAACCAAAATAATGCAACTACTAGTATCTACGATTGGGACTAATTTAAATATTAAGGGAAAAAAATACCGTATTTAGATTTACAAAAATACATGACAGAACGCAGTTCGTATTTTCTATCATAATCGGGCCCCAATAGTTGCCATTACATAAAACCTGTGAGAGAATATACATTTCATTCATTCATTCACTGTATGTGAATGGCCCATGCATTTTACAACGAAAAACAAGTAACAATGCATCAACACGCGTAGACTAGTAACTAACTTAGGTGGTTAATCCGATTAATGCGCCTAATTAAAAACTAGTCAAAGTTGTTAATCGATTATGTGATTAAGCGCCATTAAAATAGCTCAAATAAATAGTGAAGCTCCCACTAAATTCCGCATCTAACTTAATTAATCCGATTAATTAAGCCAGTAAACCCAAAATTTTACCAAATTAAAAAATTTGCAAGTGCCGCTCAAAATTGAGGCCTAGCTTCCAAAATTTAACTAAATTAAATAAACATAAATAAAATAATTAGCACAGCAATAAAATGATACATAGCCCTTAACACACCCAAGTGCTAGCATCAAACCTTGTGCTAGGCATCAAGGCCTCGGGTGCCTCTACATGGGCTCCCCGCACAGCCACGGCCACACCAAGCGTCACCCCGTAGCCTACAGCTCCACAAAGCGCGTAATGCTGCCTACGGGGCGTGCTCGCGACGTTTAGCTCGTAAAGGCCACTATAGGCTTGCTGCTGTGAGGGCCTATGCTGCCTTGCAGCAGCTCGCCACACACAAAACCCCACCTGCAACACCAAGTGTGCACCCGTCCCGCACACCTCGGACACACACATGCACTTAAGGCGCCCAGCAACCTCGGCAGCCTCATGCGGGCTGCGCCAGCAGCCCGACTGGTCGACAGCTTGCTTGGGGCTCTTAGGCCTCGAATTGTGTACTCGTGCCTCGGAAAAATTTCCTATTTTTGTGTGACATTTATAATAAATTCTAAATTAATTTTATAATTAATATTTTGAGCAAAATGAAAATTAAAAACAAGTTTAAATAAAATTCATTCAAGTGCATAAACCAAATTAATCCAAGAACTATTCTTTAAATAAAATTTGGTTCAACTTGATGCTTCAAAATGAAGGGCTATTCTTACTATTAATTTAACCAATATAAATTAATCATGAAATTTGACAAAATTTAAAGGGAGTTGGAATAATGAACATAAATATTCAATAAAAAATTCCAACTTTAACTTGTGAATCTTTGAAAAATCAAATCTTCTAATATGAAGATTAATTAAAATTCAATCACAAGTTTGAAACTTTATGATTCTAATCAACCTAATAAATGATTAAATCAAGAAAGTTCAATAAACAATCATGGAATTTAGTAAAACAAAGTTCCAACCCACTAATATAATTAAAGGTTAGATCTTTAGTACTTAAGAGCCTCAAAACGCAAACATTTCACACTTGAAGCAATTTATTTGCAATTATTTGAAAATTTGAGCATAATTAACAAGATAAGGAGAAAGACGATATTCTCCTTGATGCACGCTTCGCTCGCTCTACAAGCTCTTACTTCAAAAGCTTCAAGTCCCGCAAGTGCGTAGACCTCGAATGGAAATCCACCCGCAACATGACCCGTCTAGTCTCTACTCGGAGTTTAGCCGAGCTAGTCCAAAAATAAACTTACTTGAGTTTTAATGAAATTAAAGGTTTCTCTCTTTTGGAGATGCCTTATTGAGTTCAACTCAAGTGGGTTTCTCAAATCCCAATACATTGGCATTTATAGAGGATTCCTACCAACATTCCACTTTCCCATCAATGTGGAAGAGTTGGTAAAAATCCTTTTTCCATTTTATTTTTAAATCAAAAGAAAAAGCAATGTAATAATTAATCAACAAGTGTTAAGCAAGGAGGGAGAGAGTAGGTGAGGACCACAAGGGAAGGGGGGGACCAAACTTTGCTCCCCAAGCTTCCCAAACCGCCCTCCCTTTGCTCTCTCGACTCCAAACAGATGGCTCTAGATGGCGGGCCTTGCCTTGGGCACGAAGGCTGCCTTGCTAGCGCCTGGTGCCTTCGGCTGGGCGCTAGCTGCGCGAGCTGCTGCTGCCTTGGCCCAGCATACTGCGCATGCTTGAGGGCTGCTGGCCGAGGCTATTGCGCGCCTACTACTAGCAGTGCTAGCCATTGCTAGTTGTGCGCGCGCCAGCTGCTTGCTAGCATTACTAGCATTGGCGTGCTAGCATGTTGCGCCACGCTCCAGCCAGCGCTGCTAGCAGCCTCGGCTTAGTGCGGCGCGCATAAGGGTGAAACTAATATGGATCAAAATCGAAAACCGAACCAAACCGAACCGAATTAACAATTCGGTTCGGTTTGGTTCGGTTTTCGGTTTGGATCGGTTTGAGATTTTAAAATAATTTAGATTGTGGATCGGTTTCAATTTCGGGCTTCCAAAAACCGAAAACCGAATTTCCAAATCGAATTGTAATAAGCCCAATTTCCCTTTCATATATAAACCTAAAACCCTATATTATTTCCCTCTAATCCCGTTCACTTTTTCAGCCTTTCTTTCTCTCTTACGGCAACCCTAGTTTTTCCCCTTTTTCTGCGTTTTCTCATTAAGTTGCCCATCCATCACCTCTTTCACCACCACTCTTGTCAATTTCATCACTCACCACCATCTCCCTCACCACTGCAACACTCAGTCACGGTCCTTCTCCACCGCAGCAACGCTCATCCGCCGTTCCCTTCATAGCTCATACTTCCACTCTCACTAAAACACTTAAAGGTAAGATATCGAATTAATTTGCTTTTTATTTTTTTATTTTGCTTGAATTTCGATTCAATTTCCCCAATTTTCTTGTTTATTTTTGGGTCCTTGCAATTTATTGATTTGAATTAATCTGGTTATGCAGCCAAAATCGTGTAGTTTTTGTTTGTTGATGAATTTGGGTCTTGTTTATTGGAATTTGTGATTGATTTTATATGGGTTTTTTTAGCTCCCTTGATTTTGAGTTTTGCATGCTTTATTTGATTTTATATATATATTTTTAAAAAAAAATTATTTATTTATATGGATTTGTTCTTTAGAATCTGCATGCAATAGTAATATTTTTTTAAAAAATTAATTTGTTATTTTTCTTGGTTTTTTTTTTGTTGCTTTACAAGAAGTTGAGGAGCTTGGAGTACTTGTTGATTTGATTTAAGGCTTGAAGCTTCCATATTGATTGAAGGCTTGAAGCTTCCATGTTGACTGTTATTACATTATATGTCTTTTCTTATGTCTGTAACTTAATTTTAATGGCTGGAAAATTTATTTATTTTTATTATGCTATCTATAATATAATTACAGAGTCAATTAATTAGATTTTCCCAAAACCTTAATCCTCAATTCTCATGAATTACAGAGTCAATAAATGAGATTTTTTTTAATAACTTCCACCTTTCCTACTGTTTTATTTCTTTCTAAATATACATGCTATGTATATACCCGTGCGGATAAACTCTAGTTTCCGAAAATTGGCCAATATCAAGCCTCAAGACTTATTATGGACCGAATTTAAAAGAAAAGGACTTATTATGGACTGTTGTAATTTGTAATTCATAAACAATCATTAAGCTATTTATTTTAAATTTTTTCATACAAAATTTAGGAAATAAAGGCCAAAAGGTCCAATTATCAGACCCAATTTTTAGGCCCAAATAACAGCCCCAACAAAAATTTGGTTCGATTTGGATTCCCTTTCCAAAACCGAATTATTTCGGTTTGGATTAGATTGGATTGAATCCAAATTCAGTTTGGATTCAGTTTCAAAAATCCAAAACCGAATTAATTCGATTTGGATTCGGTTTGGTGTAAAATCCAAACCGAATACCGAACTTTCACCCCTAGGCGCGCATGCTAGCTGCCATGCTAGCACCACTGGCCTCTAGCACTCAGTTTGCTCGGGGCATTCCGATGCTAGGGGTATTTTGGTAATTGTTGATTAATTAATTTTTATCGTCTCGTCTTTTATTAATTCGACTCGACTTGTGACGCTCGGTCTCGACGCTCCTAGCTCAATTTCCTACGTCTATGTTCATAATACTCGAGCGACTCATTAATTCCTTTCGGATTAATTCATCGTGACAGATCGTTAGTTTGCTTGGGTGTGACCCGAAGGGTTCAGTCAAGATTAAGTTGTAATATTAATTATACATTAATATTATTGATCGGAAGCGGCCTCTAACTAGGCATTCCGATCACTTGAACACACTGAATAATTAGCTTTCCAATAATTCCGAACCCTCTACCGGAATAATACACTTGTTCGAAGGACATCATTCTGATCATCAGCGGGGGAAGCGGTTGTGTTGAGAGATGGGAAAGAGCCAAATAAAACTTGTTCTTCTTGTTGCTCTGCTTGGAAGGCTTGTCCAGCGTCATCATGTATTTCGAGTGTGTGGTCAACGTATACCACGCTCCCCAGCCACCTGGTGCCCGGCTCATGTAGTGCATATGCGCGACTGCCTCAAAGTTGGCCTAATATGCTGCATCATGCAGACGGTAATATAGCTTAGAATGTTCACCCATGAATTGGGTGTGACTTTCCATACACCTAATTCGTAACCTTTAAGGATGGCCTTAATTTCATTATAAAGGGGGAAGCAGAGGCCGACTTTTGAACGCCGTCTTATAGTAGCCGAAGTTATTATCGGCATGATCAATGTCATCTTCCTAGACGACAGTCGCCTCCTTAAGCGGCATTAGTATTTCTCATTTGTCCCCTATTGGGCAATTATCTAAAAAGGCTGAGAAGCTAGCTAACATACGTGTCTCAGTCGAGTCAATCATAGACAGCCCTTTGATCATCTCATTTGCCTCACAGTCGGCATCCACTTGTAGTGAGGTTGAATCCTCAGATTCTGATCATTGGATGGTCTCTTCGCCGTCTTCCTGTTCAGATAATCATTGGGGCCGGAAATAAAGACAGGCTCCTCACCGTCTCCATGGTCTGATTCATCTAAAATCCTATCACTGGGAGTGGTGGGGGCACCCGGAGGAGAATCTGCCACTTGCTCATCCGGCGTATCAAACTCCTCAACCGGCATAATCTCATTAGTCGACACTTCTAAAGTGCCCCTTCTGTGTCTCACCCTTCGAGCCATCTATTTAACCCTCACCATTGTGTCCTGCACAGACACAGAGACGGTCGGATTTGGGGATGAGCAAAGCAGATCCAAACAACCAGAGACGGCACCCCCAGTCCTAGACTCAGCCGTACTAGGAGACAGGTTGGTTACTGACCTAAGCCGTGCCGTGTGTGCTGTTGGTCAATCCATTTATTAAAATCTATATATATATATATATATATATATATATATATATATATATATATATACAAACGGTAAAAGCTTGAAAGAGTTGAGAAGGAGAGAGACGGTTACCGTAATATATCCTGCTGAAACAAGTCTCAAGCGTTGACCGGCTGTGTCAACGAAAATAGCAGACGGGAGTTTTTGTGGAAGTTATTGTAGGCGGTGATCTGAGTCTCTCTATTGAGAACTTTCTTTCTTTCTCTCTCTAGACTTTTTGTCAAAGATGAGGGAGGATAAAGGGGTGGTAAATGCCTATTTATAGAGGGGTAAACACGGGGGCATTCTCGTAATTTCCTCAGAAGGTGAACATTAAAAAATCGTTCGCCAATTACAGAGTGACATGTGTCATAGGCACCACGTGGCACGCCATGTCAATCTTGTAAGGGGAAAATGTGTTTGGATAAAAATACCCATGCAACGTGGTCTAATCAGAATGGGACATATGTCATCCCAAGACAGGCTCAATTAGGACCACTTACTAGTTAACACGTGGTTCTCCCAATTAGTAAGGAAAAAGGTGGCCTTTAAGGCCAAATTCCCGAGAAAGCCGTAAAACGGCGCAGCCCACCAAATCTAGGTTAGAGTGACCTAGAGATGGCACATTTTCCAATGACCCTATAAATAAGAAGATTTCCCACATTTTTGGGGCACGTTCATTTATTACAATATAATTAATTCTCACACATCAGAGAAATCACCTGATCTCATAATCCGGGAAAATCTCACTTCACCTTTTCCGCACCTTTTCACATTCTTCGAACCCATTCTATCTTGATCGTCGACGGCAGAACTCCAACTACCCGGAGTCTCCGTTTCTTTGCAGGTACAAGCGTTGAAATCCAGACTTAGTGATGTAACTCTTCAAAGGGACACATAAAACACCAAAACAAGAACCTGTCATATTTTCATACTACGGTATCCCATAGGTTATAGGAATGGTGTCCTTCAAACAAGTGTATCAGTCTAAAAGAGGGTTTGGAAATATTAGAAAGCTAATTATTCAGTGAGGTGAAGTGATCGGAATGCCTATTTGGAGGCCACTTCCGATCAGTAATATTAATGTATAATTAATATTACAGCTTAATCTCGACTGAACCCAAGCAACTAACGATCCGACATGACGAATTAATTCAGAAGGAATTAATGAGTCCACACAGCAACACCCAGCAGCCCGCACAAAGAGCGTGGCTAGCTGGGCAGGCTGGCAGGCCTTGCGGCCAGCAGCCCAAACACGCACAACGCGCACCAGGCCGCTAGCTGGGCGCGCCTTGGTGCCCAAGGCTGGGAGCCACGTGGCGCTGCGAGGTTGGCCTCGGGTGAGAGTGTGTATGGCGGTTGGGGATGCTTGGGGGGCAAGGCTTTGGTCCCCCCCCCCCTTGTGGTCCCTACCTATCCTCTCCCTCCTTGTTGCCACTTGTTGATTAATTATTGCTTTGCTATTTTTCTTTTGTTTTTAAATTAAAAATAAAATAGAAAACTGATTTTTACCAACTTTCCCACATTGATGAGAAGGTGGAATGTTTTCTTGGAATTCTCTATAAATACCCATGTATTGGGACTTGAGAATTCCACTTGCGTTGGAACTCAAAAAGGCATCTCCATAATAGTGAGAAAACCCTTAAGTTCACATAAAACTCGAGTAGTTGTTTTTGGTCTAAACTCGGCTAAACTCCGAGTTAAAGACTGTTCGGGTCATTGTTACGGGTGGACTATCGTTGGAGGTCTACGCGATTGCGAGACTCGGCTTTCGAAGTAAGAGCTCGTTGGAACGAGCGAAGCACGCATCAAGGGTAAGATGGTGTTTTCACTTTGTCTTGTTATTTATGTCTTTTACTTATATTAATTGTGAATGGGTTTTTGGGTTGGGTTTTGTTTCGCGGAAAGTCGGACTTTCCGAAATCTAACAATGTTATTGGAGCCTTGCTCATTTATTTTTATAACTAATATTTTCAAGGTGTTTAAAATGGATTTAATTTCTGGTTGTTGGTAATTAGATTAGTAGCTCGTTTTATTAATTTTAAGCTCGTTTTACTTAGAACTTTGGCTCCAAAACCTAGATTTTCACCCAAGACTAGTGAATCTTGGGTGGAATCGATATTCTAGAAACATTCTGACCCTTTCAGTTTTGCGATAAAGCCAAATTCTGCCCAAAAATGCCTTGAATTTGAAACAAGTCTTCTTATCTACCTTGAATTTGAGGCAATCTCTCTTCCAATGTCCCTTCTTCTTGTAGTAGAAACATTTGGAGTCTGATTTAGAAGAGGCTACCTTCTTCTCCTTGTTGTCTTTAGTAGCTTTTGACTTAGACAGAAAGGTCTTCTTACCTTTCCCCTTAAAGCCTTTCTTCTTCTTGTCTGAGTGCTTGAATGTCTTACCCTTCTTGACCATAAGCATGTCATGCTTTCCCTCATCCTTGAGCGTTTTCTCTACTTGCTTCAACATACCATGAGCTCGGTGAGGGTTTTCTCCATGTTGTGCATGTTATAGTTCATCTTGAACCGATCATAGCCTTTGTGCAGTGAATGGAGAATAATTTCAATTGCCATCTCGGTTGAATACCCCGCATCAAGCCTTTCCATGTTCTCAAACAAACCAATCATTTTGAGTACATGTGGGCTGACTGGCTCTCCTTGCTTGAGCTTGCTCTCAAGGATTCACCTGTGGGTTTCGAACCTTTCAGTTCGGGCCTGCTCTTGGAACATGTTCTGAAGTTCAGAAATGATATCAAAAGCCATCTCCGTTTCAAAGAAATTCTTCTGAAGGTCGAGAGACATAGTAGCCAACATGATGCATTTGACATCCCGATTGGCAGTTTGCCATCGGTTTAGGGCAGGCTAAGTCACTTCCTCATTAGGAGTCTCGGGCATTTCCTCATCAAGGATGTACCTTTTGCTCTTGCATGAGTACTATACGCAAGTTTCTTTGCCAATCAAGAAAATTTAGCCCACTCAGTTTCTCCTTGTCGAGAATTGAGCGTAACGAGAATTGGTTGTTTGAGTTATTCACAGACATGTTTCTACAATTGAAATAATTTGAAATGAAAAACTCATAATTCTAAATAAGATTGAATTCATGCATGTATATTTCAAACTTATTTAAACGTCTTATTCACACTTTAAATTTGTCCCTGTTTGGTGAGAATAAGGAAATTCCAAGATCCAAAGAATCAATGAGTAGTTAAGCATGCTTTGGCTTGTCTTAATATTTATTACTCTAAGGTAAGAAACTCTTTTCTAATGGCTACAAGCCACTCTTGGTTAGATAAATCGTCGCATCTAATGCTCTCTGAACAATGTCCCCTTTTCCATGACATGTTAGGACTCCATCACTCATATCGTTGAGTCTAATCAAAACCAACATGTATTATGATGTCTTGCTTTGGCAAACCCATCAACATACCTTACGTTCCTAGGAAAGTAGTGATGACTCGCTTTGGCGTAGCCCATCAATATTCTCAATAGTTCGGTTTTACACAATATTTTAGGGACCTAGGGTTTCTATGTTAGTTGATTTAAGTGAACTTAATTAATCATCGCAACATTTGAAATCCTAAACATGCATCTAACATATCATTCATATATATAAGCACAAACAAATATATATCGAAAACATAAGTAAATGATGCATTTGGCAACTAGCATGACCCCTTAAGTCTTCAAGGGTCTTGATTTGCAACTTCATGGCTTTGTCTTTCAAGAAACTCTGTCTTCAAGACATAACCAAAATAATGCAACTACTAGTATCTACGATTGGGACTAATTTAAATATTAAGGGAAAAAAATACCGTATTTAGATTTACAAAAATACATGACAGAACGCAGTTCGTATTTTCTATCATAATCGGGCCCCAATAGTTGCCATTACATAAAACCTGTGAGAGAATATACATTTCATTCATTCATTCACTGTATGTGAATGGCCCATGCATTTTACAACGAAAAACAAGTAACAATGCATCAACACGCGTAGACTAGTAACTAACTTAGGTGGTTAATCCGATTAATGCGCCTAATTAAAAACTAGTCAAAGTTGTTAATCGATTATGTGATTAAGCGCCATTAAAATAGCTCAAATAAATAGTGAAGCTCCCACTAAATTCCGCATCTAACTTAATTAATCCGATTAATTAAGCCACTAAACCCAAAATTTTACCAAATTAAAAAATTTGCAAGTGCCGCTCAAAATTGAGGCCTAGCTTCCAAAATTTAACTAAATTAAATAAACATAAATAAAATAATTAGCACAGCAATAAAATGATACATAGCCCTTAACACACCCAAGTGCTAGCATCAAACCTTGTGCTAGGCATCAAGGCCTCGGGTGCCTCTACATGGGCTCCCCGCACAGCCACGGCCACACCAAGCGTCACCCCGTAGCCTACAGCTCCACAAAGCGCGTAATGCTGCCTACGGGGCGTGCTCGCGACGTTTAGCTCGTAAAGGCCACTATAGGCTTGCTGCTGTGAGGGCCTATGCTGCCTTGCAGCAGCTCGCCACACACAAAACCCCACCTGCAACACCAAGTGTGCACCCGTCCCGCACACCTCGGACACACACATGCACTTAAGGCGCCCAGCAACCTCGGCAGCCTCATGCGGGCTGCGCCAGCAGCCCGACTGGTCGACAGCTTGCTTGGGGCTCTTAGGCCTCGAATTGTGTACTCGTGCCTCGGAAAAATTTCCTATTTTTGTGTGACATTTATAATAAATTCTAAATTAATTTTATAATTAATATTTTGAGCAAAATGAAAATTAAAAACAAGTTTAAATAAAATTCATTCAAGTGCATAAACCAAATTAATCCAAGAACTATTCTTTAAATAAAATTTGGTTCAACTTGATGCTTCAAAATGAAGGGCTATTCTTACTATTAATTTAACCAATATAAATTAATCATGAAATTTGACAAAATTTAAAGGGAGTTGGAATAATGAACATAAATATTCAATAAAAAATTCCAACTTTAACTTGTGAATCTTTGAAAAATCAAATCTTCTAATATGAAGATTAATTAAAATTCAATCACAAGTTTGAAACTTTATGATTCTAATCAACCTAATAAATGATTAAATCAAGAAAGTTCAATAAACAATCATGGAATTTAGTAAAACAAAGTTCCAACCCACTAATATAATTAAAGGTTAGATCTTTAGTACTTAAGAGCCTCAAAACGCAAACATTTCACACTTGAAGCAATTTATTTGCAATTATTTGAAAATTTGAGCATAATTAACAAGATAAGGAGAAAGACGATATTCTCCTTGATGCACGCTTCGCTCGCTCTACAAGCTCTTACTTCAAAAGCTTCAAGTCCCGCAAGTGCGTAGACCTCGAATGGAAATCCACCCGCAACATGACCCGTCTAGTCTCTACTCGGAGTTTAGCCGAGCTAGTCCAAAAATAAACTTACTTGAGTTTTAATGAAATTAAAGGTTTCTCTCTTTTGGAGATGCCTTATTGAGTTCAACTCAAGTGGGTTTCTCAAATCCCAATACATTGGCATTTATAGAGGATTCCTACCAACATTCCACTTTCCCATCAATGTGGAAGAGTTGGTAAAAATCCTTTTTCCATTTTATTTTTAAATCAAAAGAAAAAGCAATGTAATAATTAATCAACAAGTGTTAAGCAAGGAGGGAGAGAGTAGGTGAGGACCACAAGGGAAGGGGGGGACCAAACTTTGCTCCCCAAGCTTCCCAAACCGCCCTCCCTTTGCTCTCTCGACTCCAAACAGATGGCGCTAGATGGCGGGCCTTGCCTTGGGCACCAAGGCTGCCTTGCTAGCGCCTGGTGCCTTCGGCTGGGCGCTAGCTGCGCGAGCTGCTGCTGCCTTGGCCCAGCATACTGCGCATGCTTGAGGGCTGCTGGCCGAGGCTATTGCGCGCCTACTACTAGCAGTGCTAGCCATTGCTAGTTGTGCGCGCGCCAGCTGCTTGCTAGCATTACTAGCATTGGCGTGCTAGCATGTTGCGCCACGCTCCAGCCAGCGCTGCTAGCAGCCTCGGCTTAGTGCGGCGCGCATAAGGGTGAAACTAATATGGATCAAAATCGAAAACCGAACCAAACCGAACCGAATTAACAATTCGGTTCGGTTTGGTTCGGTTTTCGGTTTGGATCGGTTTGAGATTTTAAAATAATTTAGATTGTGGATCGGTTTCAATTTCGGGCTTCCAAAAACCGAAAACCGAATTTCCAAATCGAATTGTAATAAGCCCAATTTCCCTTTCATATATAAACCTAAAACCCTATATTATTTCCCTCTAATCCCGTTCACTTTTTCAGCCTTTCTTTCTCTCTTACGGCAACCCTAGTTTTTCCCCTTTTTCTGCGTTTTCTCATTAAGTTGCCCATCCATCACCTCTTTCACCACCACTCTTGTCAATTTCATCACTCACCACCATCTCCCTCACCACTGCAACACTCAGTCACGGTCCTTCTCCACCGCAGCAACGCTCATCCGCCGTTCCCTTCATAGCTCATACTTCCACTCTCACTAAAACACTTAAAGGTAAGATATCGAATTAATTTGCTTTTTATTTTTTTATTTTGCTTGAATTTCGATTCAATTTCCCCAATTTTCTTGTTTATTTTTGGGTCCTTGCAATTTATTGATTTGAATTAATCTGGTTATGCAGCCAAAATCGTGTAGTTTTTGTTTGTTGATGAATTTGGGTCTTGTTTATTGGAATTTGTGATTGATTTTATATGGGTTTTTTTAGCTCCCTTGATTTTGAGTTTTGCATGCTTTATTTGATTTTATATATATATTTTTAAAAAAAAATTATTTATTTATATGGATTTGTTCTTTAGAATCTGCATGCAATAGTAATATTTTTTTAAAAAATTAATTTGTTATTTTTCTTGGTTTTTTTTTTTGTTGCTTTACAAGAAGTTGAGGAGCTTGGAGTACTTGTTGATTTGATTTAAGGCTTGAAGCTTCCATATTGATTGAAGGCTTGAAGCTTCCATGTTGACTGTTATTACATTATATGTCTTTTCTTATGTCTGTAACTTAATTTTAATGGCTGGAAAATTTATTTATTTTTATTATGCTATCTATAATATAATTACAGAGTCAATTAATTAGATTTTCCCAAAACCTTAATCCTCAATTCTCATGAATTACAGAGTCAATAAATGAGATTTTTTTTAATAACTTCCACCTTTCCTACTGTTTTATTTCTTTCTAAATATACATGCTATGTATATACCCGTGCGGATAAACTCTAGTTTCCGAAAATTGGCCAATATCAAGCCTCAAGACTTATTATGGACCGAATTTAAAAGAAAAGGACTTATTATGGACTGTTGTAATTTGTAATTCATAAACAATCATTAAGCTATTTATTTTAAATTTTTTCATACAAAATTTAGGAAATAAAGGCCAAAAGGTCCAATTATCAGACCCAATTTTTAGGCCCAAATAACAGCCCCAACAAAAATTTGGTTCGATTTGGATTCCCTTTCCAAAACCGAATTATTTCGGTTTGGATTAGATTGGATTGAATCCAAATTCAGTTTGGATTCAGTTTCAAAAATCCAAAACCGAATTAATTCGATTTGGATTCGGTTTGGTGTAAAATCCAAACCGAATACCGAACTTTCACCCCTAGGCGCGCATGCTAGCTGCCATGCTAGCACCACTGGCCTCTAGCACTCAGTTTGCTCGGGGCATTCCGATGCTAGGGGTATTTTGGTAATTGTTGATTAATTAATTTTTATCGTCTCGTCTTTTATTAATTCGACTCGACTTGTGACGCTCGGTCTCGACGCTCCTAGCTCAATTTCCTACGTCTATGTTCATAATACTCGAGCGACTCATTAATTCCTTTCGGATTAATTCATCGTGACAGATCGTTAGTTTGCTTGGGTGTGACCCGAAGGGTTCAGTCAAGATTAAGTTGTAATATTAATTATACATTAATATTATTGATCGGAAGCGGCCTCTAACTAGGCATTCCGATCACTTGAACACACTGAATAATTAGCTTTCCAATAATTCCGAACCCTCTACCGGAATAATACACTTGTTCGAAGGACATCATTCTGATCATCAGCGGGGGAAGCGGTTGTGTTGAGAGATGGGAAAGAGCCAAATAAAACTTGTTCTTCTTGTTGCTCTGCTTGGAAGGCTTGTCCAGCGTCATCATGTATTTCGAGTGTGTGGTCAACGTATACCACGCTCCCCAGCCACCTGGTGCCCGGCTCATGTAGTGCATATGCGCGACTGCCTCAAAGTTGGCCTAATATGCTGCATCATGCAGACGGTAATATAGCTTAGAATGTTCACCCATGAATTGGGTGTGACTTTCCATACACCTAATTCGTAACCTTTAAGGATGGCCTTAATTTCATTATAAAGGGGGAAGCAGAGGCCGACTTTTGAACGCCGTCTTATAGTAGCCGAAGTTATTATCGGCATGATCAATGTCATCTTCCTAGACGACAGTCGCCTCCTTAAGCGGCATTAGTATTTCTCATTTGTCCCCTATTGGGCAATTATCTAAAAAGGCTGAGAAGCTAGCTAACATACGTGTCTCAGTCGAGTCAATCATAGACAGCCCTTTGATCATCTCATTTGCCTCACAGTCGGCATCCACTTGTAGTGAGGTTGAATCCTCAGATTCTGATCATTGGATGGTCTCTTCGCCGTCTTCCTGTTCAGATAATCATTGGGGCCGGAAATAAAGACAGGCTCCTCACCGTCTCCATGGTCTGATTCATCTAAAATCCTATCACTGGGAGTGGTGGGGGCACCCGGAGGAGAATCTGCCACTTGCTCATCCGGCGTATCAAACTCCTCAACCGGCATAATCTCATTAGTCGACACTTCTAAAGTGCCCCTTCTGTGTCTCACCCTTCGAGCCATCTATTTAACCCTCACCATTGTGTCCTGCACAGACACAGAGACGGTCGGATTTGGGGATGAGCAAAGCAGATCCAAACAACCAGAGACGGCACCCCCAGTCCTAGACTCAGCCGTACTAGGAGACAGGTTGGTTACTGACCTAAGCCGTGCCGTGTGTGCTGTTGGTCAATCCATTTATTAAAATCTATATATATATATATATATATATATATATATATATATATACAAACGGTAAAAGCTTGAAAGAGTTGAGAAGGAGAGAGACGGTTACCGTAATATATCCTGCTGAAACAAGTCTCAAGCGTTGACCGGCTGTGTCAACGAAAATAGCAGACGGGAGTTTTTGTGGAAGTTATTGTAGGCGGTGATCTGAGTCTCTCTATTGAGAACTTTCTTTCTTTCTCTCTCTAGACTTTTTGTCAAAGATGAGGGAGGATAAAGGGGTGGTAAATGCCTATTTATAGAGGGGTAAACACGGGGGCATTCTCGTAATTTCCTCAGAAGGTGAACATTAAAAAATCGTTCGCCAATTACAGAGTGACATGTGTCATAGGCACCACGTGGCACGCCATGTCAATCTTGTAAGGGGAAAATGTGTTTGGATAAAAATACCCATGCAACGTGGTCTAATCAGAATGGGACATATGTCATCCCAAGACAGGCTCAATTAGGACCACTTACTAGTTAACACGTGGTTCTCCCAATTAGTAAGGAAAAAGGTGGCCTTTAAGGCCAAATTCCCGAGAAAGCCGTAAAACGGCGCAGCCCACCAAATCTAGGTTAGAGTGACCTAGAGATGGCACATTTTCCAATGACCCTATAAATAAGAAGATTTCCCACATTTTTGGGGCACGTTCATTTATTACAATATAATTAATTCTCACACATCAGAGAAATCACCTGATCTCATAATCCGGGAAAATCTCACTTCACCTTTTCCGCACCTTTTCACATTCTTCGAACCCATTCTATCTTGATCGTCGACGGCAGAACTCCAACTACCCGGAGTCTCCGTTTCTTTGCAGGTACAAGCGTTGAAATCCAGACTTAGTGATGTAACTCTTCAAAGGGACACATAAAACACCAAAACAAGAACCTGTCATATTTTCATACTACGGTATCCCATAGGTTATAGGAATGGTGTCCTTCAAACAAGTGTATCAGTCTAAAAGAGGGTTTGGAAATATTAGAAAGCTAATTATTCAGTGAGGTGAAGTGATCGGAATGCCTATTTGGAGGCCACTTCCGATCAGTAATATTAATGTATAATTAATATTACAGCTTAATCTCGACTGAACCCAAGCAACTAACGATCCGACATGACGAATTAATTCAGAAGGAATTAATGAGTCCACACAGCAACACCCAGCAGCCCGCACAAAGAGCGTGGCTAGCTGGGCAGGCTGGCAGGCCTTGCGGCCAGCAGCCCAAACACGCACAACGCGCACCAGGCCGCTAGCTGGGCGCGCCTTGGTGCCCAAGGCTGGGAGCCACGTGGCGCTGCGAGGTTGGCCTCGGGTGAGAGTGTGTATGGCGGTTGGGGATGCTTGGGGGGCAAGGCTTTGGTCCCCCCCCCCTTGTGGTCCCTACCTATCCTCTCCCTCCTTGTTGCCACTTTTTGATTAATTATTGCTTTGCTATTTTTCTTTTGTTTTTAAATTAAAAATAAAATAGAAAACTGATTTTTACCAACTTTCCCACATTGATGAGAAGGTGGAATGTTTTCTTGGAATTCTCTATAAATACCCATGTATTGGGACTTGAGAATTCCACTTGCGTTGGAACTCAAAAAGGCATCTCCATAATAGTGAGAAAACCCTTAAGTTCACATAAAACTCGAGTAGTTGTTTTTGGTCTAAACTCGGCTAAACTCCGAGTTAAAGACTGTTCGGGTCATTGTTACGGGTGGACTATCGTTGGAGGTCTACGCGATTGCGAGACTCGGCTTTCGAAGTAAGAGCTCGTTGGAACGAGCGAAGCACGCATCAAGGGTAAGATGGTGTTTTCACTTTGTCTTGTTATTTATGTCTTTTACTTATATTAATTGTGAATGGGTTTTTGGGTTGGGTTTTGTTTCGCGGAAAGTCGGACTTTCCGAAATCTAACAATGTTATTGGAGCCTTGCTCATTTATTTTTATAACTAATATTTTCAAGGTGTTTAAAATGGATTTAATTTCTGGTTGTTGGTAATTAGATTAGTAGCTCGTTTTATTAATTTTAAGCTCGTTTTACTTAGAACTTTGGCTCCAAAACCTAGATTTTCACCCAAGACTAGTGAATCTTGGGTGGAATCGATATTCTAGAAACATTCTGACCCTTTCAGTTTTGCGATAAAGCCAAATTCTGCCCAAAAATGCCTGTTTCGAGGGATTTTTAGTTTTGACGGAAAATGTTAAATCTTTGAAACCTTGAATCTTAATGGCATATTAATTGTAATTATGCATTTGGTTCTTTCCTTTATACTTCTGCAATTTTAGACCACTTTTGAGCATGATTACTTGGTAGTAATTGGTGCTTAATGGTTGGCTCAAATTTTCACATAATTGCAAATAAATTGCTTTAAGTGTGAAAAGTTTGTGTTTTGAGGCTCTTAAGTACTAAAGATCCAATCTTTAATTATTTTAAGTGGTTGGAACTTTGTGTTACTATATTCCATGTATGTTTATTGAACTTTCTTGATTTAACCATTTATTAAGTTGATTGGAATCATAAAGTTTCAAATTTGTGATTGAATATTAATTAATCATCATATTGGAAGATGTAATTTTAAAATGATTCACAAGTTAAATTTTGAATTTTTCATTGAATATTTATATTCATTATTCCAACCCCCTTTTAATTTTTTCAAATTCTCATGATTAATTTATGTTGGTTAAATTAATAGTGAGAGTAGCCCTTCATTTTGTTGCACCAAGTTAAACCAAAATTTTATTTAAAGATTGGTTCTTGGATTTAATTTTGGTTATGCACATGAATGAATTCTATTTAAATTATATTTATTTTAATTTTCATTTTGCTCAAAATATTGATTCTAAAAATTAATTTAGAATTGATAATAATTGTCACACAAAATCGGGAAATTTTTCCCGAGGCACGAGCACACAAATCGAGGCCTAAGAGCCCCAAGCATGCTCTCGGCCTGCTGGGGCTGCTAGGCGCCTTGTATGTGTGTGCGTGCATGGTGCGCGTAGGCAACAGCATGGCACAGAACCAGCAAGTGTGTGATGTGCGTGCACCGTGTGTGCTAAAGAGTGGTTGTGTGCAGCCTTGGTGCGGTGCGAAGGGAGGCAGCCAAGTGTATGCTGCCTCGTACCTTGCAACCCGTAGCAAACGCTGCTAGGTTCTCCCAGGTTGCCCACGGGAGCACCTAGCAGTGCTACGTTGGTGTGGTGCGGGCGCACGCACTACGCCGCATTGTCCCGAGCAGCTAGGAAGCCGTGGCTAGCATTGGTGCGTGGCATTTGCGTGCGATCGGCTTTGTAATTTTGCGTTTTTGCCAGTTTTAAATATATTTTAATTATTTTATTTAATTAAATTAAATTTTGAGGCTAGGCCTCAATCTTGAGCGGCACTTGTAATTTTTTTCATTTGGCAAAAATTTGGGTTTACTGGCTTAATTAATCGGATTAATAAAGTTGGATGCGAAATTTAGTGAGAGCTTCATTATTTAATTGCGTTTAATCACATAATCGGTTAACAACTTTGACTAGTTTTAATTTGGCGCATTAATCGGATTAACCACCTAAGTTAGTTACTAGTTTACGCGTGTTTTTGCATTGTTACTTGTTTATTGTTGTAAAATGCATGGGCCATTCACATGGTAATAAATGGATGAATGAAATGTATATTCTCTCACAGGTTTTAAGAAATGGCAACTAGTAGGGCCCAATTAGGATAGAAAATACGGACTGCGTTCCGTCGTGTATTTTTGTAAATCTAAATACGGTCTACGAACCGTTGCGTATTTTTGTACCTTAATATTTAGATTAATCCTAATCGTAGATACTAGTAGTTGCATTATTTTGGTTATGTCTCGAAGACGGAATTTCTTGGAAGATGAAGCCATGATCTGAAGTTACAAATCAAGACCCTTGAAGACCGGAAGACTAAAGGGGTCATGCTAGTTGCCAAATGCATCATTTACTTATGTTTTTCGATATATATTTATGCTTATATATATGAATGATATGATAGATGCATGTTTAGGATTTTGAATGTTGTGATGATTATAAGTTCACTTAAATCAACCAACATAGAAACCCTAGGTCCCTAAAATATTGAGTAAAACTTGTCATTCCAAAACAACATTTACCGAACTAATTTGCAAAGTGGTGGGCTATGCCAAAGCTAGGCATCACTATCTCCCTAGGAACGTAAGGTATGTTGATGGGTTTGCCTAAGAAAAACATCACATACATGTTGGTTTTGGTTAGACTCAACGATATGAGTGATGGAGTCCTAACATGTCGTGGAAAAGGGGACATTGTTGAGAGAGCATTAGATGCGACAATTTATCTAACCAAGAGTGGCTTGGAGCGATTAGCAAAGAGTTGCATACCTTAGAGTAATAAGTGTTAAGACAAGCCAAAGCATGCTTAACTACTCATTGAGTCTTTGAATCTTGGAATCGACTTATTCTCACCAAATAGGGACAAATTTCTAATGTGTGAATAAGACGTTTAAATAAGTTTGATATATATGCATGAATTTAATCTTATTAAAGTATTATGAATGGTTTTTTCATTTCAAATTCTTTCAATTATAGAACCATGTCTGCGAATAACTCAAACAACCAATTCTCGTTACGCTCAATTCTCGACAAGGAGAAATTGAGTGGGCCAAATTTTCTTGATTGGCAAAGAATCTTGCGTATAGTTCTAATGCAAGAGCAAAAGGAATACGTCCTTGATGAGGAAATGCCCGAGACTCGCAATGAGGAAGTGACTCAGGATGTCAAATGCATCATGTTGGCCACTATGTCTCCCGACCTACAAAAGACTTTCTTTGAGAAGGAGACAACTTTTGAGATCATTTCTGAGCTTTAGAATACGTTCCAAGAGCAGGCCCGAACTGAAAGGTTTGAAACCCACAGGCAGATCCTTGAGAGCAAGCTCAACAAAGGAGAGCTAATCAGCCCACATGTACTCAAAATGATTGGTTTATTTGAGAACGTGGAAAGGCTTGATGCGGGGAATTCGACCGAGATGGCAATTGACATTATTCTCCATTTGCTACACAAAGGCTATGATCAATTCAAGATGAACTATAACATGCACGGCATGGAGAAAACCTTCACCGAGCTTCATAGTATGTTGAAGCACACCGAGCAAACGCTCAAGGATGAGGGAAAGCATGACATGCTTATGGTCAAGAAGGGCAAGCCGTTCAAGCACTCAGGAAAACCTTTCCGCCTAAGCCAAAAGCTACCAAAGACAACAAGGAGAAGAAGGTAGCCTCTTCTAAATATGATTCCGAATGTTTCTACTGCAAGAAGAAGGGACATTGGAATTAGAGATGGAAATACCCAACGAAGGATCTGACCACCCGGTCCATCCACTTTATTAAACGGGTGAAAAACCCGGTTTATATGGATGAGAGGCGGGTGACGGGTGAATCGGGTGATGGATCGGGTCAGATTCGGGTTGTGGTTAATCCCATCCATCCATCCGTTTAGTATTATAAATATTCTTATTTTTTAAAAATAAATATAAATAGCTTATACATATATAATATTTGCATATTAGAAGTTGTATGGCATGATTATATTTTATTTTTTATATTAATATTTGACATATCACAATTATTTTACAATAATTATTTTAATATTAAAGGGTCAAAATAGTTTTCTCAAGTTTTTTTTTATCTAAAATTAATTTTTATTCACCCACTCGTTTACCACCCGGCCCATCTGTTTTCACCCGCGGATGATGGATGGATGGATTTCGGGTGATGTATTATGCGGGTGACGAATGGATCGGGTGAAACGGATGGATGCGGGTGGAGCTCCACCCTATCCGAACCCGATCCATTTCCATCCCTAATTGGAAGAGAAATTGCCTCAAATTCAAGGAAGATAAGAAGAACGGCACAGTTGCTTCTACATCAGCTATTTCGTTATAGACTTAAACTTCGCTAGCAAAACATCATAGGTATTAGATACCGGATGTGTCTTACACCTTTGTTCTCATGCTCAGGGACTAATGATTGACAGGAGGCTAGAGAAGGGAGAGGTTGAACTACGGGTCGGCAATGGAGCCAAGATGTCAGCCGTAATTGTAGGAACTCTCAGTTTGTCTTTTCCCTCAAGGCTTGTTTTAGAACTTGAAAATTGTTATCATGTTCCTAGAGTTACCAAAAACATTATATCTATTTCGGCGTTAGACGCCAAAGGATTTGAGTTTCGAGTTAAATATAATGCATGTTCGTTTTATCTCGACAATGTTTTATATGGTAAAGCATATTCAGAAAATGGTCTTTATGTGCTCTCTCTAGACAAACAAGTTTAAAATATTGAAAATACCACTAAGAAAGCTAAGACCTTTGAGTCAAATGACACATACTTCTACAAGAAGGTGTTCTTGACTCATTCGATTTACAATCGTTTGAAAATTGCGAAGGATATTTATTAGGCAAGATGATGAAGCAGTCATTATCCAAGTTGGGAGAAAGCGCAAGTGACTTATTGGGCCTAATACACACCGATGTATGTGGACCAATGAGCACAACCACAAGAAACGGACATCGATATTTTATCACCTTCATAGACAACTATAGTAGATATGGATATGTCTACCTTATGTCGCACAAATCTGAATCGTTTGAGAAGTTCAAAGAATTTCAGAGTAAAGTTGAAAATCAGCTTGGCAAGAAAATCAAAGCCCTTCGATCGGATCGAGGTAGTGAATACTTGAGCCAAGAATTCGATGAACATCTGGCACAATTAAACATAAAGGAGCCCAAGAGAGGTCACCTACCCATGTCACATGGCATAACCCTAAGCAAGAAGCAGTGTCAAAAGACACCTGATGAGCGAGAAAGGATGAATCAGATTCCATATGCTTCGTTTATTGGATCGATCATGTATAACATGATATGTACTAGGCCAGATGTATCTTATACCTTGAGTGCTACGAGCCGATACCAATCAGACCCAGGAGAAGCGCATTGGACTGCGGCCAAGAATATCCTAAAGTACCTGAAAAGGAACAAGGATAAATTCCTGGTATATGGTTGCATAGATGAATTAGTTGTTGAAGGTTACACCGACGCAAGCTTCCAAACAGACAGAGACAATTTCAAATCCCAGTTAGGATATGTATTCTGTCTCAATGGAGGAGCATTTAGTTGGAAGAGTGCTAAGCAAAGCACAACTGCAAATTCCATAACTGAAGTCGAATACATGGCAGCTGCTGAAGCGGCAAAGGAGGCAGTTTGGATCATAAGTTCGTTGGTGAACTTGATGTTGTAACCTCCATCAAGGGTCCAATAGCCCTCAATTGTGACAACAATGGAGCTATTGCTCAGGCTAGAGACCCAAGGGAACATCAGAAGGTCAAACATGTCAAGCGGGGATTTCACATGATAGGGGAATGGAAGTCAGAGGGTGAAATCGGAATTTGTAAAGTAAGAATGGACGACAATTTAGCCGATCCACTTACTAAACCTCTGCCTCAAGTGAATCACAACAAGCACGTTGAGGAAATGGGAATCAGGCACGTTGGTGATTGGCTTTGATTTCCTTGTTTAGTGTTTCAATTAACTTTGAACATTTTAATGTAAGACACTACAATGAACCATTCAAATTTTAGAGTAATTTAATTTCATGCAATTTTATCACTCCTTTTCTATTTAATTGTGGTTTAGGATTAAATATTGAGTCCATTCGATTATGAGAATATTCAAAATAGGGTATCAAGACCAGTCTTGGATAAAGAAACACCTACTAAGTGAACATTGAATATTACAATCGAAAATTATCCCTAATCGAGGTCATTTAAATAATGGACGATTAATGACCACGTGAGATTAGTGTGTAGTTTGATTTATAGCATCATTTGTTGTGCTACAAGGACATGATTGTCATAAATCATTTGCACAGGTATTAGTTTAGAACCATACCGGATGGACCTATGAGAATACTTTAAGAGATTTAAAAATTGTCATAAGTACACCTCTCATTATTACTATCGGAACCTCTTTCCTCGACCATGAGTATTGTGAGTTCTCTTGTTTAAGTACTAGTCCGTTTTGATGTTCTTCAAATTTCTGCCGTACATGGGGATTATAACGGCAACACTCGGGCGGCTAGGTCCTCTTAGTAACAGAAGCTGACAGTACAAGACTGGGAATGTCCCCCTATTAACCATAGGGAACATGTCTTTGTTGTTTATAAGGCCTCTCGAAGAGCGAGACTATGAAAATGCATGGCCTTGCTCAGATGCATTTTAAGAAATCATCTTCTTATTGACAGTCGAACTCGGATTTCGAGAAACACTTCTGGACGTAATAAGGGTGACGAATAATCTTACCTTATAGTTCATGACGAGACATTAAGTGACATAGGAAATAAGCTATACACAAAAAGCGCACTTGTCCGGAAGGACAAATTGGAGATTGATAGGAATGGTGTCCTTCGAACAAGTGTATCATTCCGATTGAGGGTTCGGAAATATTAGAAAGCTAATTATTCAGTGAGGTCAAGTGATCGGAATGCGTAGTCGGAGGCCACTTCCGATCAGTAATATTAATGTATACTTAATATTACAGCTTAATCTCGACTGAACCCTTCGGGTCACACCCAAGCAACTAACGATCCAACACGACGAATTAATTCGGAAAGAATTAATGAGTCGCTCGAGTATTATGAACATTGATGTCGAAAATCGAGCTAGGAGCGTCGAGACCGAGTGTCACAAGTCGAGTCGAGTTAATAATACAACGAGATGGTAAAAATCAATTAATCAACAAAATTACCAAAATACCCCTAGCATCGGAATTCCTCAAGCAAACCGAATGCTAGGGGCATGGTGTTCTGGAAAGTTAGCATAGCTAGCAGCACAATCCACACAGAGGCGCACCAGCAGCCCGCACCATGTGCGTGGCTTGCTGCGCGCATGTGCGAGCTGGTGCATTGGCCAGAAGGGCATGGTGCGCAAGAGCCCGCACAGCCACACCCAGCAACCCGCACAAAGAGCGTGGCTTGCTGGGCAGGCTGGCAGGCCTTGCAGCCAGCAGCCCGCAGACGTACAACGCGCACGGGGCAGGCCTTGCCGCGCACCAAGCTGCCAGCTAGGCGCGCCTTGGTGCCTAAGACTGGGCGCCACGTGGCGTTGCATGGTTGGCCCCGGGTGAGAGTTTGTGTGGCGGTTAGGGATGCTTGGGGGGCAAGGCTTTGGTTCCCCCCTCCCTTGTGGTGCTCACCTACCCTCTCCCTCCTTGTTGCCACTTGTTGATTAAATATTACTTTGCTATTTTTCTTTTGTTTTTGAATTAAAAATAAAATGGAAAATTGATTTTTACCAAATCTCCCACATTGATGGGAGAATGGAATGTTTTCTTGGAATTCTCTGTAATTACCCATGTATTGGGACTTGAGAATTCCACTTGAGGTTGAACTCAAAAAGGCATCTCCATAATAGTAAGAAAACCTTTAAATTCACATAAAACTCGAGTAGTTGTTTTTGGTCTAAACTCGCCTAAATTTCGAGTTAGAGACCGTTCGGGTCGTTGTTGCGGGTGGACTATCGTTGGAGGTCTACGCGCTTGCTAGACTCGGCTTTCGAAGTAAGAGCTCGTTGGAACGAGCAAAGCATGCATCAAGGGTAAGATGGTCTTTTCACTTTGTCTTGTTATTTATGTCTTTTAGTTATATTAATTGTGAGAGGGTATTGGGGTAGGGTTTTGTTCCGCGGAAAGTCGGACTTTCTGAAACCCAACAAGAGGAATATATTTCGTATGATTTACTTTATTAGTTGCACTACCTAGAGTAGTTAAAACATTCAATTTCAAGAGGAATATGTTTCTCCACTAAAGGCTCTAGTCTTGTAACTACTTCAATTTCTATCCTCTTGGATAGAGTTACGATAATAGTATTCTATGTTTCATTTATATCTAGAATAAATTTATCAACCTAACCGCCTATTGAGAATTAGAACCGAAATTCCTTAATTAAACATTTATGACCCTAGCGATTTCTTCCACTATGACACGATAGTAGTGATTTCTTCAATAACCTCCTGATGGTTATGGCTCTTGGCGCCAGTCACCCTTGAATTCAAAATACTCCATTTGCTTTAAATTGGCCTCTTTTTATCTTTTGGGCTTTTGGGCCTTAGTATATAATTGCTCTTGTTGGATTATGTCATTTCGTAAGGGAACTCAATATCAAGGTCAACCTTTCGTTGGTAAAGGATGAAGTTAACATAAGTCAAGAATTTAAAATTTTTGGTGTAACAATGACTCAACTGATTCCCATTATCAAAGAGATAATATATACAATGAAAAAACATTTTTTAGTTTTTCAAGACACTAATAAACAAACATATTAGGCTAAGCTTCATAAACTAATTGTCTTCTCCCTTTTGGCATCATTAAAATGCATTTAAAAATGGAAATGTGAATCATGTTATTGCAAGTGATGTGGAACTAGTTGTTTCAACTACAAGTCAACCATTACAATGATTACAATTCATAAACAAACAACTTAAAAATAGTTCAAGGATTACACACGCACCAACATAATAAAAACTAGAACCAAATTACAAAGGAAAAATACAGTTTAATAATCCCAACTTTACTCAATTTACTTTGAATAATCCTAACTTTTGATTATTCTGCACTAATTCCAACTTTTCCCTGTATTTTCTTCTATAAATCCCAAACCGGCCAATAAAAGTTAACAACCTATTATTTTAGGTAATTTGTCACGTGTCAAGTTGTAAATGGTCCAAAATATATATTTTTTTAAGAAAATCAGTTAAAAAAAAAAAAAAAAAAAACCAGCCACCATCAGCCCACAACCACTGGCAGTGGCCATTCCCTTCCCCAGCCCAACCGAACCACCACGTCCCAAGCCTCAGCCTCCACAACCTCCCCTGAAACCGCCCCACCCCCGCAAAACCGGCCTTCCTCCCACCCTTACCCCGTAAAACAGCTATAGCCAAAACCCATAACCCCGAAACAACCACCCATAATCCCGAAACCACCCATAACCAAAGCCCCGTCCCTAAAATCGCCTTCCTCCTTTGTCCCCGCCCCCGAAACCACCTGAAACGCCACCCCCTGCCCTCAAATTCACCTTCCTCACCAGCGAAACCACCAACAACGCAAATCCCTAACTTTGCGGGTTGGTGGGCTTCGTGAATAAGATCGGCATTTCGGGGGTGGTCGGGATTCGTGGTTGGTGGGAGTTCGTGGTGGCTGGGTTTCGTAGGCGGTGGCTTGGCTGTGGGTCTTGCCGGTTGGGGAAGTGCGGCCACCAGTGTTGGATGGCTGGTGGTCTTTGGTTTTTTTTTTAATTTTATTAATTTAGAGTTATTTATTTATTTTTTGAACCAATTCGAAAGCGACACGTGACATATAATTTTTCTTTTAAAAATATTAACCCTTTTATCGGATAACCGGTAATCCGGATTGAAGAAAGAAAACACACATGAATGTTGGGATCATTGCAGAATAATCGAAAGTTGGGATTATTTAAAGTAAATTGAGTAAAGTTGGGATTTTTAAAGTGTATTTTTCCAATTACAAATAATGATTGTTCAATTATTTGGGGGAAACAAATAGACATAAACAATTATGAGAAAGGGAAGGGGGAAATAGATGTAATCACTCGTTAAATGTTTACATATTCCCCTTGCAATCATTTCTATTTATCAAAATATTTACATAGTCTCATTGCAACTATTTCTATTTATAATAATATTTACATACCCCCAATACAAATATTTTTATTTTCAAAGTTAATTTAATGTCTTAGTACTTGATACATGTGACATCTAATCATTGTTTTCCACTGTCAAACTTACCTTATTAACCGAGTAATAAAAACAAATATAACCTTCGGGAACGTACGGAGTAAAAATTATTAAAATAGGTACACTATGAGCACTCCAAATCAGATTACTCCCTCGCTCTTTCCTTATCTTTCTTTGTTCCGTTTAACTTTTATCGGTCTCTAAGATGCATCTAAAAATGAATTTGTCTCTTTTTTCATGCGCGTAAAAATTATAAAATTTAATAAGAATAAAATACACAATGAAAAAATCCAACAAGATCACGTATGATTATACTATCTTTTGTATATCAATGACAATTAATGGCCAAAACTTTACAAGTTTAACCCAAATATTGGCAATGTGACAAAAATTTGAGGAATGAGGGAAACACAATAACATTTGAGTAATTTATAAAATGTAGTTAGCAAAGGGGTGAGCAAACCTGGCTTCTCGGTTGGTTTCTTATGTACCGGACCCAAAATTGGTCAAAATTGGTTCTTGAAATTTAGAACCAGACATGGAACCAGTTCCCAAATTTCAAGAACCGCATTTGGACCTGATGGGAACCTGTTCTAGAATTGGGTATCTAATTGTATACCCACCCTTAACATGCTAGATGTAATCATGTCCATTTTCAATTTCATCATCCTCTTCTTTACAATTCTAATCAAAGAACAAACCAATATCTCATCCCTCATTTAAAAATGTTATAATTGTTTTTTTTTTTTTTTTTTTATTAAAAGGAAAAAATTAAGAAGATTAGTGTGAGAAAATAAGTCATGGATGAAAAATCCCTTGGGTACCATCCTTGATACGCGTAGGAGTGTTGGGAAATAGTTCCATTATGGGTGAAGATTAAGTTTATCTAATGTTAGTCTTCATAAGAAAGTGCTTAGAAGATGAGAATGAAATTTCATAGCAAAGAGATTTGACAATTTCAACATCAAAGTTGCCTTCAATCGTGCTGCAGGTTGCAACCATAAGGGTACCCACGTATGCCAGACTAGTCTCTTATCAGTCATCACACCTCCCATCCCAGTTCTAATGTCTCCAAAGCATGTGGCATCAACGTTAACTTTGTAGCACCCTTCAATAAGAGGTACCCACGTATGCCTGACTTAAGCATCAGGCTTCAGCTCGCTAAAAGTTCTCTCATTAGCCTTTTCATACTTCTTAATAATAAAGATCGATCTGCAAATCAAATCCTCAATAGCAAACCATTTTTTCTCAAAAATCACAACATTTCTCTTTACCCTAATTTCCCAGAGAATACTCCAACATAAATCTCGCCATTGCTTTTCCTTGTACTAGGTCAAAAGTAAATTACACCAACCCAAAAAAGATCAGAGATCCATACACTCATTGACATCCAGACGTAGAAGGGATGTACCATATATCACGAGCTTCTTTGCATAGGAAAAAATCATGCATCAACGTTTCACCATACTCCCCACTTAGGGTGAGTTTATCCCCATACTCCAGGCTCTACCAGATCAACTATCCACTAACTTTTAAAAGTTTCTTTTTATTATTACTTAGGCCCCGTTCTCTTCACCTTATTTTTACTGAACTGAAATTATTTTTACTGAAACAAAATTATATTTGCTGAACTTAAATTATTTTTACTGAACTTAAATTAATTTTACTGAACTGAAATTAGTTTTGCTGAACTGAAATTATTTTTACTGATTTTCTATTATAATTCTTCTTTAAGAAAACTGAATTTTACTGAACTGGACTTATTTTTACTGAATTGAAATTAATTTTACTGAAATGAACTTATTATTACTGAACTGAAATTATTTTTACTGAATATTATTTTTTTAAGATGAAGAGTGTGAGATAAAAGCTAATTGTGCAACGTATAAACTATATTAAGATAAGTAAAATTAAGAAAAACTAATAATAAAATAGTAAAACCTAAATATAATGTAAAGCATATAATGCTCCTAAGTTTTCTACCACTATTTATTTAGGATGAGTTTTTCCTATGTAAATTGTAATTGATATCATTTTCAATATAAGAGAATATAATAAAAGAAAATATATTCTTCAGCATTATTTCATTTCAAGAATAAATATAAGTAGGTGCAGCACCTCTACTCATTTCTCATATAGTTTATAAATATTTCTTATTAATATGATCTAATCACCCATTATACTTCCGCTGTTGCAAACAAATTTGGTATCAGAGCCGGAATAATTATATCATGGCTTCCAGTACATCAGCACCATTTTTCTCTTATTCCCAACCGACACTTCCTATCTTTGACGGAGAACATTATGACTATTGGAGTAGTCAAATGCAAATATTCTTTATACCCCAAGATTTATGGGAGCTCATGGAAGGAGGCTATGAAGACCTTCCAGAAAATCCTAATGAAGCACAACAAAAACTACACAAGGAAAACAAGAAAAAAGATGCACTTGAATTACGTTATATTCATGCAGCCGTGAGTAAAACTATATATCCCTGCTTATATGGATTGAAAAAATCCAAAGAAGCTTGGGATATATTAAAACAAGGATTTCTAGGAAATGAAAAAGTTGTTGCTGTTAGATTACAAAATCTATGGAGAGATTTTGATAACCTGGAAATGTAAAAGACAGAAAATATCCAAGTTTATTTTTGACGAGTCACAGAGATAGTTAATCATATAAGAAGTCTCGGTGATACGTTAGAAGAAAAAAGAGTTGTTCGAAAAGTATTAAGAAGTATGACTGAAAAATATAATTCTGCCACATTTATAATAGAAGAGTCTAAGGACTTATCAACTCTCACAATGCATGAGTTGATGGGATCTTTGAGCAAAAATGGAAAAAAAATGCAAATACCGATCAACTTGTTGATTAAGCATTTCAATCCCAACTTAACATATCAAACAAACAATATCAAGGAGAGTCAGAGAAAAGAGGGGGAAACCAAAGAGGACACCAATATGGTAGAGGTCGTGGTACCCTAAATTTTAGCCATGGCCGAGGACAAAGCAGAGGAAGAGGTCGCAGACAATATCAAAATTATCAACAAAGGTCAAATAATTCATGTCGTATTTGTGGTAAGTCTAACCAACAATCATCTGAATGTTATTTTAAATGTAAGAGATGTCGTAATTCAAATCATTCTCAAAAGGATTGTTGACATCAAAATGGAAATAATACAAATGAAGCGAATTTCACTACAAATGCTGAAGGTGAACAATTATTTCTTACATGCATGGATGCACAAAATAAGTCTGACTATATATGGTTTCTAGATGGTGGTTGTAGCAACCACATGACAGGAAATAAGGACATGTTCATTAAGTTAGATATGGGTGTAGCAAACCAAGTCACCTTAGGTGATGGAAAAAAGGAAAATGTCGAAGGAAGAGGAGTCATTGCTGTTAATAGCAAATCAAATGACACAAAATACATACATGATGTGCTTTATGTGCCTAATTTGACACGTAATCTCCTAAGTGTTGGGCAACTTGTTCAACGAGGATATTCAGCAAAGTTTGACAATGGGGAATGGATTGTTACGGACAAAAAATATGGTACTATATTGGCAAAAGTACAAATGGTCGATAATAAAGTTTTCCCGCTTCATATGCCACAAAACAAGCTGGCATTGCAAGCAAATGTTATGGATGAATCTTATCTATGGCACTTATGATATGGACACTTGAACCAAAAAGGATTACAATTATTGAAACAAAAAGACATGGTTGTGGGATTACCACACATTGATAGAAATATTCAAGTTTGTGAAGGATGTATATATGGAAAAATGCATCGTCTTCCATTCCCAAAAACTTCATGGAGAGCCAAAGCTCCTCTTGAATTAGTACATGTAGATATATTTGGCCCCACAAGAAATCCTTCTTCACAGAATAAGAGGTATTTTCTATTATTTGTCGATGATTACACTCGTATGATGTGGATATATTTTATCAATCAAAATTCAAATGCTTTCAATATTTTTCTCCAATTTAAAGCATTAGTTGAAAGACAAAGTGGTTATATGATAAAGGCATTGAGAACCGATAGAGGGGGTGAATCTATATATAACCCTTTTATGGAGCATTGTAGAAAAGAAGGTATAAAAAGACAATTGACAGTCTCAAGAATACCTCAGCAGAATTGGTGTAGCAGAGACAAAGAATCGCACAATTGTAGAAATGGCAAGAAGCATGATGGAAGAAAAGGCTCCTCCTAAAACATTATGGGCTGAAGCAGTAAATACAGCTATTTACATACTCAACCGTTCACCAACTAAAGCAATTCATAACAAGACTCCTTATGAAGCTTGGAATGGTAGAAAACTGGTTGTTAGTCACTTAAAAGTTTTTGGATGTATTGCATATGCCTTAAATAAAGATCAAGGTAAAGACAAGTTCGATCCCAAAGGGAGAAAGTATCTTTTTGTGGGATACAGTGATGAATCAAAAGGCTATCGTCTCTTAGACCCACAAGCTAAGCAGCTAATAGTCTCCAGAGATGTTATATTTGAAGAATCGGAAAAACGGAAATGGGATGATGAAATAGTTCATTTTCCTGTGCAAGAAGAAGCTATAACTTCTTGTAGCCCAGCTCCAACAACAATAAATGATGCAGCAAACAGTCCGCATAGATCTCCTAATAATGTGTCAAATACACAAACACAAGAAACCTCATCTTCTCCGGTCTTAAATCAACCAGGAAGAATTAGAAAAAGGCCTTCTTATTTGGATGATTACGAGTGCTATTTATCTAAAGCAAATGACATGGAAACATTCGCTTTATTTGCAAGTGAGCCTTCTAGCTATAAAGAAGCATCAAATGACGATGTTTGGATAAAAGCAATGGATGAAGAAATTTCTATGATTGAGAAAAACAAGATATGGGAGCTTGTTGATTACCCTGAAGGTAAAGATATTATTGGTCTAAAATGGGTTTATAAAGCAAAACTAGACCAAGACGAAAATATTCAAAAACACAAAGCAAGGCTTGTTGTCAAAGGATATGCTCAAAAACCTAGAGTTGATTTCAATGAGACATTTGCTCCAGTAGCCCGTATTGAAACCATTAGGACAGTGTTAGCCATAGCTGCACAGAAAGAATTATATGTGTATCAGCTTGATGTGAAATCTGCATTTCTAAATGGTGTATTAGAAGAAGAAGTGTATGTGGAACAACCACAAGGTTATGAAATTCAAGGGCAAGAAGAAAAAGTTTATCGTTTGCATAAAGCACTCTATGGCCTTAAACAAGCTCCAAGAGCTTGGAATAGCAGAATTGACAAATATTTTACGAATAGCGAATTCAAAAAGAGTCCAAGTGAATCATCACTCTACATTAAAGAAAACAATGATGGGCATTTTCTCATTGTTTGTCTTTATGTTGATGATCTTATCTACATTGGAAATGATATGAAACTCATTAAAGAGTTCAAAGAGTCTATGATGCAAGAATTTGAAATGACAGACTTAGGACTCATGAAATACTTTCTTGGTATACAAGTAAAACAGACCAAGGGAGAAATTTTCTTTAACCAAGAAAAATATACAATGGATCTGCTCAAGAAATTTCACATGGAAAGTTGCAAACCTGTGAATACTCCTATGGCGCTCAATGAAAAATTATGTCAAGATGACGGAACTAACAAAGTTGACGCTAACATATATAGAAGTCTAGTTGGTTCTTTACTCTATTTAACTCACACAAGACCTGATATAGCTCAAGCAGTAAACATGGTGTTGAGGTTTATGAATAATCCTAGTAAAATTCATCTTGCCGCCGCAAAGAGAATTTTACGATATCTTCAAGAAACTAAGAAAGTAGGTCTAAGATACCAGAGTGAAGATGATGACGAATTGATTGGTTATACAGACAGTGATTGGGCTGGTTCCATTGATGATCGTAAGAGTACATCAGCCTACATTTTCTGTTTAGGCACTAAGATAATATTCATGGTATTCAAAGAAACAACAAACAGCATCACTTTCTTCTGTAGAAGCAGAATATATGTCTGCTACTGAAGCAGCATGTGAAGCAGTTTGGATTCGAAGATTTTTAAAAGACTTAGGTCTTCAGCAAGAAAGCCCTACAATGATATTTTGTGACAATATGTCTGCTATTGCTATGACAAAGAATCCAGTGTTTCATGCAAGAAGTAAACACATTGAGATTTGACATCATTTCATATGTGAATTAGTCAATGAAGAAGAAATACAGCTCGAGTTCATCAACACTAATGATCAGCCAGCAGATATGCTTACCAAACCTATAACAATAGAAAAGTTTGAGAAATTTAAAACATTATTTAACATTGCAAATTAAGAGGGGGAATTTGTGAGATAAAAGTTAATTGTGCTATGTATAAACTATATTAAGATAAGTAAAATTAAGAAAAACTAATAATAAAATAGTAAAACCTAAATATAATGTAAAGCATATAATGCTCCTAAGTTTTCTACCACTATTTGTTTAGGATGAGTTTTTCCTATATAAACTGTAATTGATATCATTTTCAATATAAGAGAATATAATAAAAGAAAACATATTCTTCAGCATTATTTCATTTCAAGAATAAATATAAGTAGGTGCAGCAACTCTACTCATTTCTCATATAGTTTATAAATATTTCTTATTAATCTGATCTAATCACCCATTATACTTCCGCTGTCGCCAACAAAGAGAACAGGGCCTTAGATTAATACAAGAGTTTCTCTAAATTCTCACATTATCTCAAAACTCACTCCAGATGCACTTATCCTCTAAAAAATATATTTACTTTTTATAAATATCTTTAAGGAAAAAATAAT